>NC_064641.1:141108830-142309901 GCF_023864345.2 Schistocerca serialis cubense | reverse complement strand
ACCATCGCAGGCGCTCCTGTCTGTGATGCAGCGTCAAGGGTAACAGCAGCCATGGTCTTCGAGCAGATAGTTCATGCTGCTGCAAACGTCGTCGAACTGTTCGTGCAGATGGTTGTTGTCTTGCAAACGTCCCCATCTTTTGACTCAGGGATCGAGACGTAGCTGCACGATCCGTTACAGCCATGTGGATTAGATGCCTGTCATCTCGACTGCCAGTGATACGAGGCCGTTGGGATCCAGCACGGTGTTCCGTATTACCCGCCTGAACCCACCGATTCCATATTCTGCTAACAGTCATTGGATCTCGTCCAACGCGAGCACCAATGTCGCGATACGATGAACCGTAATCGCGATAGGCTACAATCCGATCTTGATCAAAGTTGGAAACGTGATGGTACGCATTTCTCCTCCTTACACGAGGCATCACAACAACGTTTTACCAGGCAACGCCGGTCAACTGCTGTTTGTGTACGAGAAATCGGTTGGAAACTTTCCTTATGTCAGCATGTTGTAGGTATCACCACCGGCGCCAACCTAGTGAAAGTGCTCTGAAAAGCTAGTCATTTGCATATCGCAGATTCTTCTTCCTGTCGGTTAAATTTCGCGTCTGTAGCACGTCATCTTCGTGGTGTAGCAATTTTTATGGCCAGTAGTGTACTAACTGAATAAATAAAGTCCCTCAATCATGTTTGAGACTTTACTTCTAATCGTGCTTGTTGATGGCAAACGGTATGGAATTTACAATGCCCAGGTTCTGAAGATGGCAGTAAGCCAGATTCGGCCCTTGTGAAGTATATAGCATACATGATAAGGACTGAAATTTATAGATAATCGCAACGTCTTAACGGTTTCGGGGAACTTTACAATTTGGCCGTGGCGGAACATCGTAGAGTCCGGAAGACGTATACAGTTTTCAGAAGACTGCCTGCTTGCTGGGCGACAGTCTGTTTCTGAGAGGAGAGAAGCCGATGACAAATTTTCGGGGCCGGTTACCAGGAACCACAGTGGTAGGTACAAACTTCCGTCTTCCCTGTTGCTAACAATAGCCGGACGACTAGGCTACAGCTCTCCTTGGGAAGCCCCATCAGGCACAACTTTAAAACTGCGCAAAGGGAAGAAGCATTCAGACACGTTGGCACGAAGACTTTGGTGTCAATTCCAGGCCAAGTCTGCACATCCTACTAATTTGCTCTACGGGGACGCCGGCTGTTTTATGAGCCGCTACGTGTGTGAGCAAGGCATGACCGAAATATTTGTCGGCTTGACTCGTTCTAATCTGAGTGGTCGCTCTGCACCGTCGCTTTAAAGTCCATACATTCAACACTTCCTTATGGGCCTTTTTTAGCGAGTTAACAGAAATTATACATATTTATTTATTTATTGCTTGTTTAGCCTGGCTAGGTTAGAGCCTTAAAGTTCTCTCTTACATCTGACCTGGAACAACACATACAAAAAATGTTATATATCACTCACAAGAATAATAATTTGAATTATTGATAAAATTAATAATTGGCGATAACGATAACAGAAACACTAGTAATAGCTACAAATTAATGGAAGAATTAAGAATTATATTAATTGGCTATTATGTAACAAAATCAGTAATAATAATTTGCATTATAGGCAAAAAGTTATAATATGCAATAATAATAATAACACTCATAATAATAATAAAATAATGTATGTATTAATAATGAGATTGATTAGTTTAGCACTTTTGAAGACTTTTTTGCTGTTGAAGAAGTGAAAGCAATAATGAAAGGAGGAGAGGATTTGAATTAAAGTGACAGTGCTGGGAAAGAAGTGAATTTTAATAGAGAACTCTGCAGACAAGGTGAGGGAAAATTGCACCGGGGTGGTGTGGGTGGGGGGTGTGGGGGTGGTTGATGAGAGTGAGCTGCAACAAGAGACGGCTATTATCTTACAAGGTGGGCCATTAGGTGTCTTTTGAAGTTTGAAAGAGTCTTAATTTGTCTAATATTTCTAGGAAATGAGCTAGAGAACGTGGCAATATTGTGTAGTGGTACAGACAGACTTTTACTTAGCTGAGAATGAGTATTTCTGCTGTGCTGTTCAGACAGTAGTATAAGGATTGAAGATACATAGGTAGGAGTGCAATTCTTGAGAAGACGATATAGCAAACACAAGGTGGGATAACCTCTACGCTTATCGGCCCGTAGCCGTGATCATTGTTCGTGGGCGGTACTGATATGATCATAATGGCTCACATTATAAATGTATAGCGCACAAGCATTAAACGCCAGTTCCAAACGATGAAGGATTTCATACGAAATTCTTTGGAGAATAGGATCACCATAATCAAGGCTGGGGAGGGTTAGTCGATTCTACGAGTTCCTTTTAAGCTCGAGCGGAATTTTTTTTTTTTTTATACGTACATTTCCGTCGTAAATGAAGTGATGCTAAAACCATCTTACAAACTGCAGTTGTTTGTTCACTCTGGTCTAAGTGATGGTCCAGAATGATCTCCAAGCTCCATACAGAAGAAGGAAAGATGATTTCTGTAGTGTTTAGGATTAAAGGTGGAAAACATTCCCTGAACTGTGGAGAAATAAGTCTTCTGTGAGTGACAAAGATTTCTCCCGTTTGATATGAGTTAAGCCTCAAACCTATGTTCTGCGCTCATTCTGATAAAGCGAGTAAGTCAGCATTTACGTTCTGGATAGCCGTGCACACAGTTGTTGGCCTTGCACTTAGGTATAATTGAAGGGCGTCAGCGTATAAATGATATTTATAATGGGAGATAATGATCGACTCATCATTAACATATAATGAGAAAAGTAATGGACCCAATACTGATCCTAGTGAGACCCCTGATACTACTTTCTTACACTGCGACCGTTTTGTGACTAGGAAATCCTTTAGGATTAATGATGTTCATGATACACAGTGTTGTATTTTATACTAATAAGTTGGTACGTGTGAGAATTATTGCCTCACATCGAGAACAGGCTCAAATAAAAAACAGTTAAACAATAATTGATTACATAGTTACGTACCGTTGATGTGCTGTGCCACCGGAGCATTGAATGTAGAGACACGCGCGAACAGAGTCCACGTAAACGCACAGTAATTCACTAAAATATCCAAAAGATGCATGTCCCCCGCATCCATAACGAGGTGATCTAAAGTTCGTTATTCGGAGTCACTAATGCGATAACCATGCAATAGATTCATTACAGACAAATCCATGAATATTAGCTCCAGCAAATAATCACACTTCGCAACTCTCTCAAAATCCATAAGCAAAATTAAAATTTGGAGTGTCCTGTAAAGTCGGTCACCGAAAAAGACAGTCAAATATTTTAAGACCCGTGAAATATTGCGAGTTCGTAACTCGCACTCACAAAATTACTTGAAATCCACTCAAATGTTACAGTACCGTAAACCACGTTTACGTGGAACCGGTTTTTATATTTTTCCGATATATGTTCTTGTAAAACCAAATTATAAAAGACTGGTTCTGGCAACAGTATAGTTCTTAATCTACAACTTTCATACTTACTATTTATGTCAGTTATTAGCTTGCTTTTGCATTTCACAATTATAAAAAACAAACAAAATTGGGTTCAAGTAGTCCTTTGGTTCGGTTACTTGAACCCATATTCTAGTGTCCTATGCAAATACATTATAAACCTGCGTTTGTTTCAAGTAAGACGAAGGATCTTTAACTAACACCTAGATGTGCATTTAGAAAATTATTTTATTTGGAAAATTCTTTTAACAACACAATAAAATAATGAAAAAAGGAGTGTGAAACTACTTTCAGAAACTTAAGCGATTGTGAACATGGCCTTTGACTGATGGATCAGAAAATAAGCCCCTTTTGAGAAGTTTTGGAGTGTTAATCTTCTCCTTAATATCGCACCATTTACAATGTTGAAAGTCTTTCTGTTTAGGCCACTTATATACTTTTTTTGTTTGATGCATACACTCGAAGAAAGCTACTCTGTCGTCTACACTTTTCATAGGGCCAGGAAATTCAGTATTCTCCTATAAAACGATTACAAAGTTGCCTTACGAATACTCTCTTTTCACACCCTTGTTTTCTTTTTTCTTCCCGCTTTTTGCACTGCCCATCTTAGCTTGTACATTTACAGGCCTAATGGTAGACAGAAAATCAAGGTCCCTCGGGTCAAACGCTTCGTTTTGTTTGTAAAACAGAATAAAGTTACTTTCCCGGATGATTGGAGACCGACATCACGAGACTCTTCTGATGTTGACGCAATGTTGTTTCATGCTGAACCTGCAGATTTTTGAAAAATTTGTGCATACCTTTGGGAGATTGCACCTGATCTGATAGCGTTTAAGCGTTTTTCCAGTTGCTCATCAGCAAAATCACTGTACATGCTGCTCCCTAGCAGTCTTCTGTATATCGACATCAGTGGTCGGCTATAGATGATAGACTGGAGTATTTCGTCACAATGTCTGTGCTGCCATGGCCTATATCGTGTGAGAACTGACCTTGTTCGCGTTATTACCACGTGTCATTCATTGCATCCCTGTGATAGAGGTTGAACTTCCTGAAACTGAAGTGTCTGTTCATTCTATTTTGTGAACTTAAATTTTCCTGGCTATTTACGTTTTATCAGTGGTTTTCGGCGAGTAAAAGCATTACATGTAAAAGCGTTTATTTATTGCCTTAGGTTACAGCAAACAGGCTTAATGAGGTTTGGCCGATGTGCATCTCGTTTATGGGATCAATGAACGCAAAGCACAGACACGTTATACTTAGCTGTCCCACCACATCTACATCTAAACGCCGAAAATCACTTTACGGCGTGTGGTGGAGAGCGCTTTCTGTGTCGCTGTGGCTTCCGTTTTTGCTGTTCCAATCGCAGAAAGTTTACTGTTAGAACGATTGATGGTAAACCTCCATATGACCTCGAATATCTATAATATTATCTTCATGGTCTTTTCGCGAGATATACGTAGTTGAAAGCAATATACTTGTTGCTGTTCTCCAAACTTTAATACTAAATCAAATTGTGATGCACAATGCCTCTCTTTCTGCGTCGGTCCCTAACGTCGGGTGAGCCTCTCCGTGACACTTTCGAGCTTACAAAACTAACCTGTAACAGAACGTGCTGCTCTTCTTCCAATCTTCCCTATTTTCTCTATCAGTCGTACCTGGTACGGGTCCCATATTGACGAGCAATACTCAGATATTGATCGAACGTGGCTTTTGTAAGCTAGCTCTTTTGTGGACGGAATACGCTTCCTGCGGATTCTTCCAATGAATCTCACTCACTCTGGCATCCGCCTTATCTGCGATTTAAATCCCTCCGTACGCATAGTCCTAGATGTTTCACGGATTTTACTGTTTCCAGTGATAGTGCTGCAATCGCGTTATAGTTAAGTGGTCGATCTTTCTTCTTATTTCTACAGAATGCTTTTGTGTATGTCGAGAGCCAACTGCCATCCTTGCAACAAGCGTCGATACTCTGCAGATCTTCATTTTGTTACAGTTTTCTAAAACTGCGGCTGCTCTGTATTCAACAGCATTGTCCACGAAAAGCCTCACCCAACTTCCGACGTTAGCCACTAGGTCAGTAGTGAGGAAAAGAATTACTTTTCATCTGTACATTGGTCTCTACGAGAAGTGGTAGCTTTCTATATATGAATAATTACGTATTAGCAGGCCTTTTGATTGTTGTGGAGATATTTTCAGTAAAACAAATGAAAATAGTTCAATAAACCGAACAAATCCTAATTGGATCACTATTCTGTGTGAATCTAATGTAGAAGGAAGCGGATGAGGTGAGTGGTAAGGTACTGGTCACATTACATTCTAAAAACGTAATTTAACACCCTTTATTAAAACATTATCTAAACTACACTTGACCCAACAAAATACATGATTAATCATGGTGGCATATTTAAAACAATTCCTATAAAGCCTGTACCAATATTGAAATATTATTATACAGGGTGGGGCAAATAAAACTGGCCTGGAGGTAAGAGTTCCAGGGTTAAAGAAATACAGCAGAGGAAAGGGAATACGGTATTAACCTGTCTGTTTCTGATGTTGAAAGTGACTACTATTCGTCTTTCGGCGTCTCTGACCCGCGGTCAGAAATCTCCTACATCTACATCCATACTCTGCAAGCCACCTGAAGGTGTGTGGCGGAGGGTACCTCGAGTACCTCTATCGGTTCTCCCCTTTATTCCAGTCTCGTATTGTTCGTGGAAAGAAAGATTGTCGGTATGCCTCTGTATGGGCTCTAATCTCTCTGATTTTATCCTCATGGTCTCTTCGCGAGATATACGTAGGAGGGAGCAATATACTGCTTGATTCCTCGGTGAAGTTATGTTCTCGAAACTTCAACAAAAGCCCGTACTGAGCTACTGAGCGTCTCTCATGCAGAGTCTTCCACTGGAGTTTATTTATCATCTCCGTAACGCTTTCGCGATTACTAAATGATCCAATAACGAAGCGCGCTGCTCTCCGTTGGATATTCTTTATCTCTTCTACCAACCCTATCTGGTACGGATCCCACACCGGTGAGCAGCACTCAAGCAGTGGGCGAAGAAGTGTACTGTAACCTACTTCCTTTGTTTTGGGACTGCATTTCTTTAGGATTCTTCCAATGACTCTCTGTCATTTGTTCTACTGACGATTAGTTTTGTATGGTCATTCCATTTTAAATCACTCCTAATTCCTACACACGTGCGGCGATACTGACCCTACGACTTATTTTAAAAGCTGGATTAAGAAAAGGCAAACCTACGTTTCTAGCATTTGTAGAATTAGAGAAAGCGTTTGACAATGTTGACTGGAATACTCTCTTTCAAATTCTGAAGGTGGCAGGGGTAAAATACAGGGAGCGAAAGGACATTTACAATTTGTACAGAACCCAGATGGCAGTTATAAGAGTCGAGTGGCATGAAAGGGAAGCAGTGGTTGGGAAGGGAGTGAGACAGGGTTGTAATCTCTCCCTGATGTTGTTCAATCTGTATATTGAGCAAGCAGTAAAGGAAACAAAAGAAAATTTCGGAGTAGGTATTAAAATCCATGGAGAAGGAATAAAAACTTTAAGGTTCGCCGATGACATTGTAATTCTGTCAGAGACAGCAAACGACTTGAAAGAGCAATTGAACGGAGTGGACAGTGTCTTGAACGGAGGATATAAGATGAACATCAACAAAAGCAAAACGAGGATAATGGACTGTAGTCGAATTAAGTAGGGTGATGCTGACGGAATTAGATTAGGAAATGAGACACTTAAAGTAGTAAAGGAGTTTTGCTATTTGGGGAGCAAATAACTGATGATGGTCGAAGTAGAGAGGATATAAAATGTAGACTGGCAATTGCAAGGAAAGCGTTTCTGAAGAAGAGAAATTTGTTAACATCGAGTAGAGATTTAAGTGTTAGGAAGTCGTTTCTGAAAGTATTTGTATGGAGTGTAGCCATGTATGAAAATGAAACATGGACGATAAATAGTTTGGACAAGAAGAGAATAGAAGATTTCGAAATGTGGTGCTACAGAAGATTGCTGAAGATCAGATGGGCAGATCACATAACTAATAAAGGAGGCATTGAATAGAAGTGGGGAGAGGAGAAGTTTGTGGCACAACTTGACTAGAAGAAGGGATCGATTGGTAGGACATGTTCTGAGGCATCAAGGGATCACAAATTTAGTATTGGAGGGCAGTGTGGAGGGTAAAAATCTTAGAGGGAGACCCAGAGATGAATAAACTAAGCAGATTCAGAAGGATGTAGGCTGCAGTACGTACTGGAAGATGAAGAAGCTTGCACAGTAGCATGGAGAGCTGCATCAAAGCAGTTTCAGGACTGAAGACCACAACAAAGACAACAACAATTCCTACTCCCAGATAATTTATGCTATATTGTAGCTAAATGATAAAGGATCTTTCTTTCTATGTATTTCTTGTATTTCTGTGTATTTCTCGAATTTTCTCCTCGTCGTGAATACCCGAGATGTATGTGGGGCAAAATAATATGTCGTCCGACACCTCCTGAAAATTACTCTCCCGAAACTTCAATAGTAACTCTCTCCGTGATACACAACTCCTCTCTTGTAACATCTGCCAGTGGAGTATGTTTGGAAACTTCGTAACGCTCTCTCACCAGCTAAACGATCCCGTGACGAAACGCCGCGCTATTCATTTGATCTTCTCTATCTCTTCTATTAGTTCTACCTACGATAGCGATCCCAGATAGATGAACAATACTCAAGAGTCGGATGAACAAGCGCCTTATAAGCCATTTCTTTTCTGGATGAGTTACATTTCTTTAAGATTTTTCTGATGAATCTGAGCCTGGTGTCTGATTTTCCCACTATCTGTTTTATGTGGTCATTCCACTTAAGGTCACTGTGGATAGATACGCCTAGATATTTTACGGCTGTTTGTCATCTGTCTCCAGCTGTTTGTCAACAATAGTGTAGCTGCACAGTAGTGGATTTCTTTCCTGTGTGTGCGCAATATGTTACATTTATTTATCAACTAGCAATTTAGCTTAAAACCTACCTAAGAGCCACCCTAAACGTACAAAAGTAAATAATAGCAAACGGCAGAAAAATTTCACCTTTTGAGATAGCGGCAGCCGCAGCAGATAAATAGCCATAACGTACAGTCCGGAATACCACTCGTTTGAGAGCCCTACAGCAAATGTTACAGTCAGTGGTCTAAATACAGAGTGTGACAGTCAAGTATTTGAAGGTTCTGAAACCTAATCCCCTGGCTTCCTGAAAGTTACTGCACGAATAACACACGCGGAGCATATTATTACAACAAAACTGTTTAATAAATATTGAAATGGCACTAAGGACTAAACACATTTTGTATTCAATGTACACTACAGGGGCAACTGGAGAATAGAATTCTCAGTCATTACAGACCCACTAAACCCACATTTATGTCATTCACAAGAAAGTGCAGTTGTGAATGAAACCACTATGAGTCCACTCAAAGGAGCTTAATTAAAAATTGTAGGCCGTAACGGACCGCGCAGTTCCCAGTATCGGCGTTACTCAGACGATCGTATAAACATCTACTGACACTGTATTGCAAGGCCACGCGTCGCCACAGCTGTTAACACTCAGAGAGTACCTCCGATCCAACTCCAACTGCCCTCACTCGGCCCGCGCAGCTACACTTAAAATCTCCTTTCTCCGCCAACTGTCCTGATAAAGGACAACAAGTGTCTCGCGCAGTAGTTAGATCGGTTACTGCTGCTACAATGGCAGGTTATCAAGATTTAAGTGATTTTGAAGGTGGTGTTATAGGCGACGATGGGACACAGCATCTCCGAGGTAGCGATAAGTGCGGATTTTCCCGTATTACCATTTCACGAGTGTACCGTAAACACCAGGAATTCGGTAAAACATCAAATTTCCGACATCGCTGCGGCCGGTAAAAGATCCTGCAAGAACGGCACCAACGACGATTGAAGAGAACCGTTCAAAGTGACAGGTATACAACCCTTCCGCAAACTGCTGCAGGTTTCAATGTTGGGCCAACAACAAGTGTCAGCGTGCGAACCATTCAACGAAACGTTATCGATTTGAGCTTTCGGGGCCGAAGCCCCACTCGAGTACCCTTCTTCACGACACAAAGCTTTACGACCCTCCTGGGTCCGTCAATACCAACGTAGGACTGTTGATGACTGGAAACATGGTGCCTGGCCGGACGAGTCTCGTATCAATTTGTATAGAGCGGATGGACGTTTACGGATATGGAGACAGCGTCATGAATCCATGGACCCTGCAAGTCAGGAGGCGACTGTTCAAGCTGGTGGAGGCTCTGTAATGGTGTGGGGCATGTACAGTTGGATACGTCTAGATAAGACCGTGACAGGTGACACGTACGTAAGCATTTTGTCTGATCACCTGCATCCATTCATGTCCACTGGCATTCCGATGGACTTGGGCAATTCCAGCAGGACAATGTGACACGCAACACGCCCTAAATTGCTACAGAGTGGCTCCAGAAAAACTCTTCTGAGTTTAAACGCTTCCGATGGCGATCAAATTCCCCAGGCACAAACACTATTCATCTGGGATGCCTTACAACGTGCTGTTCAGAAGAGATCTTAACCACCTCATATTCTTAGGGATTTATGGAGAAGTCCTGCTGGATTTATGGTGTCAGTTCCCTCCAGCACTGCTTCCGACATTAGTCGAGTCCATGCCACGTCGTGTTGCGGCACATCTTCGTGCCCGTGGGGCACTACACGATATAAGGCAGGTGTAGCAGTTTCCTTGGCTTTTCAGTGTATGACACGAATTACACATACAAAACAAGTAACACCAATCTACTAGAAACTGACAATCCCAAACGGTATAACCGCTACATACGCCCTCACTACAACCACTCTCTACAATTACAAACATCTTATTATAGAAAAACAATTTAATAGATCTTGAAACGCCACTAAGGCCTACTCACCTTCTGTATTCTATGTACACAATGACACCTGGGGAAGAGAATCCTCAGTCATTACAGACCGATTAAACACACATCTCCGTCACTCATAAGAGAATGCAGCTGTGAACTAACCTACTGTGCTTCGGATAAACTGACTGCAATACGAACTTGAGAGCCGAAACCGACCGCGCAGTTCCCAGTTTCGGAATTGCTCAGCCGAATGTTTAAACGGTAGTGCACCAACGGTCACGTATAGCAAAAGCTGTTTACACTCAGAGATTACGTCCGATCCAACTGCCCTCACTCGGCCCACACAGTTAAGCTTAAAATCCTCTTGTTCCGCCAACTGTCCTGGCCTCTCACGATAGGCCACGCGGCACAGATAACGCAGGCTG
This sequence comes from Schistocerca serialis cubense, assembly GCF_023864345.2. NCBI lineage: Eukaryota > Metazoa > Arthropoda > Insecta > Orthoptera > Acrididae > Schistocerca > Schistocerca serialis. The sequence continues at coordinate 142,299,096 of NC_064641.1, read as the reverse complement.
CCGCTACGTCGATACTAACCTCATAGACGTCGATATAGGTGGCCTCCGGCACAGAATGCACTAGAAACTACGGGCATTTATATCAAAATACGGAGGAGATAGACTATGTGATCCAAAGTATCCGGACACCTGGCTGAAAATGACTTACAAGTTCGTAGCGCACTCCATCAGTAATGCTGGAATTAAATGTCGTGTTGGCCCACCCTTAGCTTCCATGACAGCTTCCAATGTCGCAGGTTTCTTGGGGAATGACAGCCCATTCTTAACGGAGTGCTGCACTGAGGAGAGGTATCGATGTCGGTCGGTGAGGCGTGGCACGAAGTCGGCGTTCCCAAACATCCCAAAGGTGCTGTACAGGATTCAGGTCAGGACTCTGCGCGGGGATGCTATTGTCGTGTAACCACTCCGCCACAGGCCGTGCATTATGAGCAGGTGCTCGATCATTTTGAAAGATATAATCGCCATCCCCGATTTCCTCTTCAACAATGGGAAGCAAGAAGCTGCTTAAAACATCAATGTAGCCATGTGCTGTGATAATGCCACGCAAAACAACAAGGCGTGCAAGCTCCCTCCGTGAGAAACACTGCCACGCCATAACACTGCCGTCTCCAAATTTTACTATTGGCAATACACACGTTGGCCGATAACGTTCACCGGGAATTCCCCATACTCACACACTGACATCGGATCACCTCATTGTGTACCGTGATTCGTCACTCCACACAACGTTTCTCCACTGTTAAATCGTCCAATGTTTACGCTCCTTACATCAAGCGAGGTTGGCCGGGGTGGCCGAGCGGTTCTAGGCGCTACAGTCTGGTGCCGCGCGACCGCTATGGTCGCAGGTTCGAATCCTACCTCCGGCTTGGATGGTGTGATGTCCTTAGGTTAGTTAGGCTTAAGTAGTTGTAAGTTCTAGGGGACTGATGACCTAAAGTCCCATAGTGCTCAGAGCCATTTGAATCACCAAGCGAGGCGTGGTTTGGCATTTACCACCGTGATGTGTGGCTTATGAGCAGCCTCTCGACCAAGAAATCCAAGTTTTCTCACCTCCCGCCTAAATGCCTCAGAACTTGGAGTGGATCCCGATGCAGTTTGGAATTCCTGTGTGATGGTCTGGATAGATGTCTGCATATTACACATTACGACCCTCTTCAAATGTCGGTGGACTCTGTCAGTCAAGAGACGAGGTCGGCCGGTACGCTTTTGTGCTGTACGTATCCCTTCACGTTTCCACTTCACTATTACATCGGAAACAGTGGACCTATGGATATTTAGGAGTGTGGAAATGCCGCGTACAGACGTATGACACACGTTCTAAGTCCGTGGGTTCACAGAGCGCACCATTCTGCTCTCTCACTATGTCTAATGAATACTGAGGTCGCTGATATGGAGTACCTGGCAATAGGTGTCAGCACGATGCATCTAATATGAAAAATCTATGTTTTTGGGGCTTTCCGGATACTTTTGGTCTCATAGTGTATACCCGGAAACCTGCGAAAAGTTATCATTGGAATTCAAGTTCACCTTCTGCAGAGGTACCGTACTTTGACAGTAAAAACTCTTTGCCCTTGACTGTATGTTGGCGCTACTTTGTTCGCAGAGACAGGTAGTGCCATTGACTACATAGTCTTTGTTTCTTCGCGGCACATTACGAATGCTTTCCGATTCTAGGCACTTTGGCGTGAGGACGCTCACGCTCATTGTTCACGACGGTAGCGAGCGCAGTCAGTTAGGAGTGGCAGCAAGTATAGGGCAGTGGTTTCCGCGGCGATAGGCAAGGCCGGTGCCTCGGTCTGCGGGAGAATTGCCCACGGGCTGCGGTGCTGCGCTCTTAATGAGACGCCTTGCGGCTGTTAGGCCGTGGCCTTAGGCGGCCGAAGCAGGCGGTTAATTGATATTAATTTCAGCGCACCGCGCCTCACCACGACGCACCCCTCCCTGCCGGGCACCGCGTATACCCTGCGGCTACCTCCATTCCACTGTACTTCTAGAGACGGGTCTCCACAGTCAGACAGGGCAGAGTCTGCAAGCTGTATGGCGTCTCTTGTTGGCTATTCCCACAATTTTCTGACTGAGAAAATGCCCAAACGGGATGGAAAACCGCAACACCAAAAAATAATTAATGCAAAGTAAAGAAATTTCAGGAGTGCATTTGTCGAGGTATTAAGTATTAAACATTGCAAGATCACATTAATTTAAATGCAAGATGCGTAACCGGTGTAACCGACGAAGTATTGAATTCGAGCATGAAAACGTGCCAGGATTGTGTCGTACAGGTGCCGTATGTCAGTTCGAAGCCCGTTGCACTTCATCGACCAATACATGGACGCTTCATGCTATTTGTGGATGACGCTGGAGATGTCCGATGATGTCCCATATTTGCTCGACTGGAGACACATCTGGCGATCGCATTGGCCAAGACAACGTGTTGACACGCTGTAGAACATGTTGAGTTACAACAGCGCTATACGAGCGAGCGTTATCCTGTTGGAAAACAAGCCCTGGAATACTGCTCACGAATGACAGCACAACAGGTCGAATCACCAGACTGAAGCAGAAACTTGCAGTCAGGGTGCGTGGGAAAACCACGAGAGTGCTCTTGCTGTTACACGAAGTTAGACCCCAGACCATGACTACAGGTATCGGTTTAATGCTTTTAGCACACAGACTTGTTTCATGCTGGGCGTCAACTAGCCTCCTTCTAACCAATAAAAATCGACTTGGACTGAGGAAAAGATTCAGACTGAGAAAGACACAGGAATGACGAGAGTTGTTTATACGCCCTACAGTGGAGGGAATGATCGATAGACGCTTACAGAAATATGGTACCCATTTCATTTCAGTCCTATCAACAAAGATAAAAAGTCTTCTCCGTAACCCTCAAGATGATTTACGTCTCCAAAAGCTGAGTGTTCGCGTGCACGGCATATACTCGAATGTGGTATGTCATGTGTGAGGCAAACCGTTAGAACAGCCGTGGGGGAATGCAAAGAACATCAGCGATGCACGTGACTAAAACGGTCTAGGAAATCGGCAGTCGCCGGCCACTGCCTCGAATATAATCACGAAATGATATACGACGAAACCAGTATCGTTGTGTAAACGACGAATTTCTGGGACAACGTAATGTACATCGAAATAGAGATGCCGGGTAACCTAATAATGATGGATGGAGGGCTCGACCTAAACAGCGCGTGGAACCCAGCATCCACTTTATTAAGATCTAGCCAACTATTTCATCCACCGAAGGAGGAAAACGCTGAGAGAATGAGCGTGTCGCGGTATAACAGGGACACCTCTGAAAAGCAAATGAGTATCAAGCAGCCTTGTCGAAACACTGTGCCCAAATATGTAAATATGGAATCTATGAAACCGTGGCACATCGGGAAAACCTGAGAGACAACATTCTTTCTGAAGGAAGGTGATATACAAAAGTTTTATTTGTTTCTAGACAAGAGCATGGATCTCGCTTTTAACTGTGACTTGTTTTGGCAGTGCAGTGCTCTCCTTCTGAGACTATGTTCACCCAGCCTGTAGAGTAAATTTTTTTTCATATTGGAACACAAGCTCAAGGACAAGCTTTTGCCTAATTCTGCCTAGGAATTTGTGAATATAAGAAAACGGGATAGTCCTGGTCCATTGTCGGCTGGGAGACCACTACACTAAGCAGAGCGCGATTTCTTCCACCATGCACAACAGCAGCTTTCTATAGAATATTTGTGTTGTAAGTGTATCTGTAGAGTAGAAAGCACTGTAATCGATGTATCTGCACTTTGTGTTTCATGATGATGAGAAAAGGAAGACGGCGAAAACAGGTGCCGGCAGATAACCTACTTCTCTCGAACAGCACCAAAGGGGCCTCGAAGCTGAACGTCCCCATCCGACGGACGAAACACCACCCAAAGTGTCACTTGCTAACAGCTCATGACACAAAGCGCAGAGGACGTGAATTAAATCTTGGACACTGGCGAGAAGTCGCCCGCCACAGTAGCTGCGTGTTGAGCGTAGCTGACTGCCATTCTACATCTACATATACATCTACATTTATATTCCGAAAGCCACCCAACGATGTGTGGCGGAGGGCACTTTACGTGCCACTGTCATTACCTCCCTTTCCTGTTCCAGTCGCGTATGGTTCGCGGGAAGAACGACTGCCGGAAAGCCTCCGTGCACGCTCGAATCTCTCTAATTTTACATTCGTGATCTCCTCGGGAGGTATAAGTAGGGGGGAGTAATATATTCGATACCTTATCCAGAAACGCACCCTCTCGAAACCTGGACAGCAGGCTTCACCGCGATGCAGCGCGCCTCTCTTGCAGAGTCTGCCACTTGAGTTTGCTAAACATCTCCGTAACGCTATCACGCTTGCCAAATAACCCTGTTATGAAACGCGCTATGTACCGTTACATCACAGCTGTGTTGCAGGGAGGTTATTCTGAATCACGTCCGTCTGTTTAGGGGTGCGGTAGCTTACGACTTTCTGTTTAAGATGACAATGACCGCCCATAGGACCGCCGAGGTGTAAAGTAAAAATGTAGAGCGTAAAAATGCTGAACGTATGGAATGGCCTGCGTACTACTCTGGCCTAAATCCTGAAGATCATGTCTGGGATGCTGTTGGCAGACGTGTTTCTCAATGAACATCTCCTCCCGAACCACGCTAGAACTGCAAACAGCCTCGAGAGGGGGGAAGGGCAGTATCCCGGAAGGACTCTTTAATCGTTTGGTAGCCAGCACGACTTACAGGTGCAAAATGTGCATTACTGCTAGAGGAGGGTATATTCCTTGCTGAGAGCCCGATACCGAGTTTTATAGCAGATTTATGACATGTGTCATTCATTGATGTTATTTACCTATGTTTCATCTCGATTTCTTATGTGGTGAAATGTGTATCATTTTTCGTTATGAATGTACTACTCCACACCTATTACGTACGTACAGTGATTCATGTCGCCCATCCTTGCCTGTGATTATTCCTGTCTGTCGATGTCCCTGTTCCTCTGTTCCTTAGCAGTTGTCAAGCAGTGTAAAAAGAGAAAATTTTCTTGATCATCACAGTGCGGTGACTGGGTATGTTTGCGATCAAGACTATAAAAAAATGTACATCTGGTCATGACTGGCAAGACAGCGGCCAGTTTGCGCTCCACACCACTGTTCCATTTTATCGCGACACTTGTGCTCACCAAACTGTCTCCTGAACACACCTGATGTTTTGAAGCTTATTACGCACTGATTTATTGTTGAGACTCGATGCCGCAATTGTTGGTCACGGACTCTTCGTGGCAGACACCCTCGCCCTGCCAAGCAGAGAATAGTATCCACAACAGAATTTGATCCAAGGGAAGCAAAAACTTGGAAGTTGAAACATCCGCACAGCTCAGAAAATTTCCTTATATAAACGAAACAAGAAGAATGTAAAAGATTAGACGGGTCGAACACGTAAGCAGTGATGATGTATGGAATAGTACACTCCTGGAAATTGAAATAAGAACACCGTGAATTCATTGTCCCAGGAAGGGGAAACTTTATTGACACATTCCTGGGGTCAGATACATCACATGATCACACTGACAGAACCACAGGCACATAGACACAGGCAACACAGCATGCACAATGTCGGCACTAGTACAGTGTATATCCACCTTTCGCAGCAATGCAGGCTGCTATTCTCCCATGGAGACGATCGTAGAGATGCTGGATGTAGTCCTGTGGAACGGCTTGCCATGCCATTTCCACCTGGCGCCTCAGTTGGACCAGCGTTCGTGCTGGACGTGCAGACCGCGTGAGACGACGCTTCATCCAGTCCCAAACATGCTCAATGGGGGACAGATCCGGAGATCTTGCTGGCCAGGGTAGTTGACTTACACCTTCTAGAGCACGTTGGGTGGCACGGGATACATGCGGACGTGCATTGTCCTGTTGGAACAGCAAGTTCCCTTGCCGGTCTAGGAATGGTAGAACGATGGGTTCGATGACGGTTTGGATGTACCGTGCACTATTCAGTGTCCCCTCGACGATCACCAGTGGTGTACGGCCAGTGTAGGAGATCGCTCCCCACACCATGATGCCGGGTGTTGGCCCTGTGTGCCTCGGTCGTATGCAGTCCTGATTGTGGCGCTCACCTGCACGGCGCCAAACACGCATACGACCATCATTGGCACCAAGGCAGAAGCGACTCTCATCGCTGAAGACGACACGTCTCCATTCGTCCCTCCATTCACGCCTGTCGCGACACCACTGGAGGCGGGCTGCACGATGTTGGGGCGTGAGCGGAAGACGGCCTAACGGTGTGCGGGACCGTAGCCCAGCTTCATGGAGACGGTTGCGAATGGTCCTCGCCGATGCCCCAGGAGCAACAGTGTCCCTAATTTGCTGGGAAGTGGCGGTGCGGTCCCCTACGGCACTGCGTAGGATCCTACGGTCTTGGCGCGCATCCGTGCGTCGCTGCGGTCCGGTCCCAGGTCGACGGGCACGTGCACCTTCCGCCGACTACTGGCGACAACATCGACGTACTGTGGAGACCTCACGCCCCACGTGTTGAGCAATTCGGCGGTACGTCCACCCGGCCTCCCGCATGCCCACTATACGCCCTCGCTCAAAGTCCGTCAACTGCACATACGGTTCACGTCCACGCTGTCGCGGCATGCTACCAGTTTTAAAGACTGCGATGGAGCTCCGTATGCCACGGCAAACTGGCTGACACTGACGGCGGCGGTGCACAAATGCTGCGCAGCTAGCACCATTCGACGGCCAACACCGCGGTTCCTGGTGTGTCCGCTGTGCCGTGCGTGTGATCATTGCTTGTACAGCCCTCTCGCAGTGTCCGGAGCAAGTATGGTGGGTCTGACACACCGGTGTCAATGTGTTCTTTTTTCCATTTCCAGGAGTGTATTTGGGGGACAAGAAATACTAGAGGGAATCGTGAGGGAGACGGTGGTGGGGGAGAGGGGTTAAAGTCGTAGAGGCATTCCAAGAGGTGAGAACAGTAAGCAGATTCAGAAGAATGTAGGTTGCAGTAATTACTCGAGATGAAGAGGCTCACGAAGGATAGAGTAACGTAAACAGCTGCATCAAACCAGTAATTGGACTGAACACCACAACAACAAATAGTTAGCATATAGCAAGGGAGAGAATACGAAAATCTTTCTCGTGGTATTTGAAGGAATTTGTGGCGAAATAAATAAAAAACATTTTACATTTTAAATTCCACGTCATTGTTGATTTAATCAGAGTTCTCACCTTAGACGTAGAATTAGTCTTTCTGCCACAATATTAATTCATTAGTCGCCATCGATGTTCTTCTCTTTGTTGACCGTGTGTACCATCATGAGTCGGCATCGGTTCACTTCACGAAGACGGTGGAAACCAAGGAATACTATGCTACGTCGCTATAAATAATTTTCGTAACACTGCGATACCTTTCACTATTTTTTTATTCACAACACAATAAGACTTGCTGTGCTCATCGCACAAACCATAATTACCAACCACATGGCTGCCTTTCCGCACAGTCCAAAATCACGTCCATCCTCCACAAGGCAACAATCGAAAATGTCCCTTAGCTCCTTGGAGTATCAAACAAAAGAGAATCCAATGTGAACTTTACAAAGATTATAATATACATGCCTCTCAATTTATCTTTGGCGCAGCTTTTAAGATATTGTATGTCTCTGCATAGGAATGTGTCATTACAACTGCCCCCCTACTGTATACTGTCACTAGAAAATTTTATTTGATTGACAGGATACAGTAGTCGACCTTGCAATTGATAGGTTTGGGGGTCTTTTATTTACAAACTTCATTTTTATTGTCTCATTTTCATGGCACTGTGAATTCTTTGGTATTTCTGAGTGTGTGTCAGTTTTTTGGTATACTTATGCTAATATTTACAAACCTTAATCCTAATATACAAAGTTCTGGTTAATACTGAGAAAACGACATCATGTGGTAAAGTTTGTACAATAAAATATACAATGAATACAACGTTATTTACAGATGTTTCCTTCCTCATCAGAGGTGAAAATTAAGTCCTTGTATTGCCTTCTGTATTTATTCTGGGGCGACGAGCTTTGTTCGCTAGCCCGTGTTGAATATGGGCGGGTGATACGCGCGCCTGATTGTTTGGTCGTCCGTTAGCTGGCGACGTTGGTTGAATACGCGCGCCAGTGCACTGAATATACACCGACGTGCAGGTACCGTCGATACTTCCGAACCTCAGCATGCGTGTGCTTTTTGTAGTTCCTTCCAGTACTTAGACTGGATACGACGAGGTACATTGGAATATGTGCCCCGAAGAACACACCACACTATGTGCGAGGCGGAGGACGATCCCGTCGATGCAGCTCCTGGTAAGAAGCGTACCATGTCAAACTTGTTTGGCATTGTCCTTTCCTACTGTGACGCCATGGGTCGTTTGACGATACAAGCTTCAATTTTCGCTGTCACTTGTTTAGGGTCGCTGACATTTGCAACGTAGCACTACTTTGCGCAATTTTAATTTCTACACACACACCACTTTAACCGCGAGTATTGCGATCGAAACTTCCTTTTCACTACACTTTTTTTTCTTCGCATTAACCCCTTTTACCTATTGTACTGAGATTCATTCCCCTCAATACTTCTGGTCAATGCACATAATTTGTAAGTCACGGGACTTGGCATGAAATACAAAATACATCACATACAATGGAATAACATATAATACATACAATACATTGTTTACATTAACTGCAGGAAAAAACTATCGACTAAAATTGAAAAAATTTTTGACCACTCATAGTGGCTTCTTCGTCTTGGATTTTACTGACACACACACACTCGCCTTTTTCCATTAATCTGTTAGAAGGAACAAGTCCTTTGTTTTCCTTCTTAAACTCGAGTATAAGTTAAGGTTTACCTCCGTTACGTATTCTTCATACGTAACGACATGCATCAGCATGCTGAGAATACATCTGTAGCCGCTCCACTGAAGCTTGGGAAGGGAATTTTCTACCTTCTACTTAGGGTAGTGGCAACGACTACGTGTATGCTACGGTTTTTTGCGTATAAAATCTGAAAATGCACGAAATAATCATTTATATGCAGCATAACCCTAATATGTACAGTGTTTTGTGCTTAAGCACGTTCTGGTGTGCTTGTAAATCATTACCTCTAATAAAATTTCCTACATTAACATGGACATATAAACATAAAATTTTGAAGTTCAGGGTGCAACTACTATTACTATGTACAGAGTTTCATAATAGCGGCACGCCCTTGTTTGCGTGTATCATCTTCAATTAAAGTGCGCTTATAGGCGTCTTGTGTTATCATGGGAGAAAAAATACAGACATTTTAATGCATCGGTTGTCATGAAAATCTATGTACACGAACAATCAGACTTTCATAGCTTCAGTGCAGCATGAAATTCTTTACGACGCTTTTGTTCATAATTCATTTTATAGACGATTCCTTTGCTTACAGGTCGTCGATCACACTACTTACCTGTTTCTCGTATAGCGGCGAGATCATTTTCATTCTTTGTGACTGTAAATTGTAATATGTGTGAAACATATAATTTTGACATGATTTTTTCCTTTCATGTTTCAAGTGGGTAAACTAATTCATACCTTCCTTTTGCATACATGAGTGAAGCATCGCTAATATTGCACTTTGTGTCAGGTTTTTCGCCTTTTCTCGTACACTCGTAGAGTCTTACAGTTTTAATTAAGTTGTTTCCTGACGTTAGGTATACCTGTTTATACGAGGTTGTCTTACAGTTTAATTTTCCTTATACACTTCTACGTTGTTTAAGTTCCGTACATGTACAGGGCTTCTTTCGCCTTTCACACATTCATACATACGTTTATACACAAAAAAATATCTACCACTATAATATATACTTTGCTGGTGGGGCCCTTTTTCGGTACCCTGCACCATTCCTTCAATATTCCAAAATAATTCAGGGTGTGCTGAGCATCGTCCCCTATACTAATAATACTTACAACTAAATATTTCTTCTTACATACATAACTGCCTTACAGTCCATTAATGTGCAACATTCCCTATTTTCCTCCTTTACACTTTAGCTTTCGTACATGTACCCTCGTGTATAGCTTATATATTCTACAAAGTTGTTTGCTGAGTGCTTCAGGTGTTTCCTAACGTTAATGTGTGTCTCTCTCTCTATAAACTCTAGGTATTTGTTTTGAGAGCGATTCAGTTCATTACTCACGCTGCATAGATCTGTTTATTATTTTCCTATTTTAAAGCTTGTGTCACTCTTTTCCTTAGTCACAAAAATTCCCGCGTTTACCTTGTTGTTCATTCTGAAAATCGCTATCTACTGTGTAATGTAAATGTATGCGTTATCTCTTTGATTTCCTCTTTGCTGCTTTTTCCCTATATGTAATTGTGTGCTGTTCTCGTGTACATAGCCTTTCTTCCGGTTATATATCTGCATTATTTATCTATTCATTTTTTTTTTCTATTTTCTTTCTCCTTCCGTACAAGCTAAGATTTTACTCAGTATAATATAATATTACAATACCGTCCATGACCAGTATGTACTTGCATGTTCACTTTTATTACGTAATACCAGCTTATAATTAAATTTTCTAAGTTACTATTTACAAGACTTGTGTACCCTTTCCTTTCTTGTTTTTGAATGACTTTCGTCTCTGTGTCTCATAGTAAGAGTGGTCTCAAAACTTTTAAACGTTCCGCGCATGCGCGCTTACGTACCACGACTGGACTGTAGGCGCGGGGAAAACTCTGCATTGTTGGTGAACATTATTCGTGATAGCCACCATCGTGTAATAGTCACGTGACACCTGGACTCGACCGCGCATGCGCCTTTGCGCTTTGTATACGCTCAGCTGATCGGACATGGAAGGGGGGAAGATTTCTCCCCGGCTCGCTGCCTACAGCGCGGCCAATGACCTCGTCTTGACATGCAGCTATCGCGTGCTCATGAGCTGAGCGTTGGATTGCAACTTCGACGTGTGGTTTGTTGCTCGTCTCAAGCGAACAAACTCTGACCGTCGCGCTAATTTGTCTTTGTTCCCCTCTCTTAAATAACTGAGTTAGACTACAAAAGTAGTGTATGGTTTATTTTTTATAGTGTTAAGACTCACAGTAACACATGTTTCATTAGGTTTGGTTAAATATGCGCTTTTAAGCTGGCATATGCCCCCAGTTGTTCGCAAGTTTCTTAGGTTAATGACAGCAATTTTACTATGTGATCCAAGGTTGTACAATTTCAATTTTACTAAAATAACATATAACCTTTAATGAAAAAATTCCTTGATGTCCTTGTGGGGGTATAACCCTTTCACCTTGCCCGTTCGTGTGTTACCTAACAGATAACATCCTGGGTGAGGTTTGTCTATTATAATGAAAGGGCCATCATACAACAACTGCCACTTTTTGTTTAATGCCTTAATTTTAGAGGATTTTGGGTGGGTACGTAATAGTACTTCCTGTCCAATGTTAAATTCTGTAACCTTTCTTATCTTTTTGTTGAACTGCTTTCTCCTTATTTCTGCTTGTTCTTCCATCTGTATTAATGCTTGACGTACCTTTTCGCCTAGTGTCATTTCCTTTGTGGCTAATTTAGGTAAAGGTTTAGCCCATTCGTCAAGTTCTGTGCCTTGAAACATTAACTCTGTAGGTGTAAAGCCTGTTGAAGTATGAATTAAATTATTTACAATATGCTGAAATGGAGCTAGGTATTCTACCCATTTTGTCTGTTTATTTGGTACATAAGTTCTTATAAAGCGATTAAATTCTTTAAAATTTCTCTCAATCGGGCTCGATTCTGGGTGAAATTTGGATACCAATATATGTTTTATGTTTTGAGATCCGAGAAATGTTTTCCATTTATTACTAGTGAAGTTTGTTGCATTATCAGTTAATATAATTTTCGGTTTTCCCACTAGTGGTATGTAGTCTTCTATCATGCGTTTGATTATTGATCCCGACAGTACTGCTTTTATAGCATACATTTTTAAGTACTTTGTGAAGACATCATAAAATGCGATCACATATCTAACTCCTCCCCTAGCTCGTGGATATGGTCCTGCTGCGTTCTCTTGGTCTAGTTGGAATGATAGGGTGTAATACGTCCAAACAAGATCTATTAAGATGTTTAACCTTCTGACATACTGTACACTTTTTTATTACTTGTTCAATCCTGCGTCTGAGATTTGGGAAGTAACAATACGTTGATATTTTCGCTGTACATTTTGATACCCCATAGTGTCCCCATACTCTATGTGTGTGTCTTATCAAATTGTCTATGTATTCTTCCGGGATGCAGACACGCCAGGTGTTGGATTGTGGATTGCGCCTGTAGAAAAGAACATCGTTTGACATTGTGTAATATGGTTTCAATGTACTATTGTCATCTGCCTGCAGTTTTTGCATAACTTGTCTCCATCTATTGTCTTCCTTTTGTAGTTTGCTCATGTCCTTACACATCTTTCTGTAATATGGTTGAAATGTGCCATCATGCATCAGAAAAACTCTAAAATCGGAAGTCTGTTCGATCAATTCATTGAACTCGCTCAAACCTTGTGGCAAGCGCGATAATGCGTCGGAAATTACATTCTGTTCACCCTTGATATAAACTATCTCGAAATCAAATTCCTGGAGGAATAAACACCAACGTGCAATCCGTTTGTGCAACAATTTGCATGTGAGTAAAAACGATAGTGCTTGATGGTCACAAAACACTCGTGTATGCCTTCCCCAGAGATAGTACTGGAACTTGCGGAAAGCCCACACTACAGCTAACGCTTCAAGTTCAGTTGCCGAATAGGCTCTTTCACATTCCGTTAACGTTCTACTGGCAAAACTAATTATGTTTACTTTCTGTTTTCCATTGTCATTTACTAATTGGAACAGACAAGAGCCTAATCCCTGACATGAGGCGTCCGTGCTCAAACAAAAGTTGTAGTTCATGTTAGGATGCTTCAGAATGGGTGCGGTTATGAGTGCCTGTTTGATTTTTACGAAATCTTCCTCACATTTTTCTGTCCACAACCATGTGTGGTTTTTCCTTAAAAGGTTGAGTAGGTAATCACTATTCAGCAACTGTTTGGGCACGAATTTTCGAAAAAATGACGTGAGCCCCAGAAAAGCTTTCAATTGTTTACGTGTTTGTGGTGAGGGGAAATATTTTATGGCATCAAGCTTTTTTTGGATCTGGTAAAATTCCGCCTGGTGAAATAATGTGGCCTAAAAATTTTATTCGATCTTCCGCACAGTCCAAAAATCACGTCCATCCTCCACAAGCCAACAATCGAAAATGTCCCTTAGCTCCTTGGAGTATCAAACAAAAAAGAATCCAATGTGAACTTTACAAAGATTATAATATACATGCCTCTCAATTTATCTTTGGCGCAGCTTTTAAGATATTGTATGTCTCTGCATAGGAATGTGTCATTACAAGTTGCAGTTGCCATAAAGCTCATAGGTAGGGTCAGCTGACTCACACTGTATACCCTACCAGGCCACATAACAATACTATACGTCAACAACGTGAATGTACTCTGAGGGTCGTTCTACCTGTCACAGAGATTTTAAACTCTATAATAATTTACACATATGTCAACATCCAACCCTGTCTTCTGGGTTCGTCACTTTTTTTGTCAGGGAGTGTATAAGTGCAACGTGCGATTGCTAATCTGACGGAAGCTGATATTGACAGTCTGAAATTGTCGTCTTTTCAAATTTGTTCTCTAATGATCCCTACAAGTGTTTCGAAATCTTCTGCAGCCATTCGTAAGGAAACTGTGCATCCCATTTCACTCTTCATTTTTAAGGTATGGAAAGCATACTGCCCATGTCCGTTCCTTTGTTTAAGAAGCTCACGTGTCCAATAGCTTTCATGAGTTAAGCCGCTACTTTTCGGCTTGGCTTGCGATCTACAGTATGTAGATTTCTGTGTACGAAATGTAGCTAAGATGCTGACAAAAAAATTTATGCTACCAGAAGTCCTACCTCTCTGTGTTTCGCCAGCGTAGGTTCGTATACCAGTCCCATGTATAATTTTAAATGTCCTAACTAGTAATATCTGACAGCATTAAGGTATGTCGACACTGAGGGCACTGTGGTGAACAGATTTCACCTGTTCCCGGTACACAAGAGGAGACGGATTGGTCGGGAGTCCTCATTTTGGATGGGCTGTACCGCAATGTGCAAAGCTACACGGAGCTGCACCGCGCCACTTACGGTGGTGGGTCAAATAATCCTATGGCCACATATAATGCACTTCATTGTATGTGCCCCATATCCTCCCTCTGATTCCTGTCCGCGACGCACCCCGCATACTTAAAAAATATTCTAGGATGGGTATTTGTTAAGCGTTCTCCCACGTAGGCTGACAGAATTTTCCAAACATCCTACCAGCGAATCGCTGTCTGCCACCCACTTTACCTAGGTGAGCGCCAAAGTGGTCGTTCCAATTCATATTCCGACAAATAATTATAATATTCAGGTTCCTTTTAAGAGTCGACTGGCGCCAACTACGACTCGTTCATACAGGGGACAGTTATAAAGTTTTTATTATTACTTCGAAGTAACAACGTAACGTACATAATTTTTGTTTCTTTCCTGATATATAATGTTTTTTTGGCACTCCTGGCACAGCAGTGAAATCTCTGCGTAACAGTAACATAGCCCGCCACTGAGGAGCCAAAACAAGATAGCGTATCACAATGTTGAACTGAAGATAGGACGCGCCTTTGTTCCTTTGGCTCGTGTAGAGATATCCTACGCTACTGTGGCGCAGAGTTCACTGCGTACCAGTGGAGCGGACCTGTACTTGCTAATACATAAAAAAGTAATAAACTGTCTTTCTTCAAAGGTGAAAATTAAAACTTAGTGACTGCCCCTCACATTTTTGTCATAGGATACTAGGTTTATTTCGTTTTGTGATGTAAATTTCATATTTTTGATCATTTAACTCTCAATATTTACATTGCTTCTTTCAGACAGTGCCTTATTACAGGTAACTGCATCATAAGCAAAAATCTGAGGTTGCTATTAACATTGTGAGGTACGAATTGGAAAAACCGACTGGTTAAAACCGATACCGTATTTTACTTCTGAATTACCGGTATTTTCGACGCTTTTTTAGTAATAGTCGACTAAAAAGGCCGATAAATCAATTAGCAATGGCAGCGCTAAAATTTTTCGTTGTTTTTTGAGCAACCTTTTTTCTAAGAAAAGAGTAACTTTTATTCATAAAATTTATGTTGGTTTGAAATATTGCGTTACTACAGAAAATGAGAAAGCGATCACTACTGTTTTAATAACAATGCCGACAGAAACTAACAACAAATACATGGCATAAAAATTGGTACAGCATTGCTGACACAATAATGTTCCTGTCGCCGAGTGCCGCGGCTTACGTCACGTGTGTTCGTGCAGTGCACAAGACCTGCCCGCACCTGGTATATACGGTGGTTTCTCGCTGTCGTCTCCCAACATCCGTTGTAGTACAGAGAGACGCCGCTTCTAACCTGGGAATTTTTTTATGAAGTGACTTAGCAGTAAAGTACAATGCTTCATTTGTTTTAAAACATTAAAGATTTGCCTGCCATTTCTGCCGGCCTCAGTGGCCGAGCGGCTCTAGGCGCTACAGTCTGGAATTGCGCGACCGCTACGGTCGCAGGTTCGAATCCTGCCTCGGGCATGGATGTGTGTGATGTCCTTAGGTTAGTTAGGTTTAAGTAGTTCTAAGTTCTAGGGGACTGATGACCTCAGAAGTTAAGTTCCATAGTGCTTAGAGCCATTTGAACTATTTTAACCTGCCATTTCTATGGAATGATAAACGAGGAGGAAACAATACTAATAGTGTAAATTAAAAACTTAACAGCACTTCTTTCATAACATACAACAAAAACAGAAAGTAACTGATCTGCTGCCGGTGTCTACATAATATTCCTTTATCTGCTTGTAGCCCTCTACTGCGGAGAAATTAACACGAAAAACATAGTTCTTCAACCTCAGTTTTCAACTTTTAGCACGGACTATTCGTAATGCCCAAATAGCGGTATGATCCCCGATTAAAATATGATTTTTGAGCAGAATTTCAAAAAGTTAGAATCAATACCAGAACACTGGTGATTTTTAAAGTATTCAACAGATTATCACTTTTCGAGAAAAGTCGTGGATGGTAAACACAACAAGTTTTCTTTTTTTCCTATTTAATGTAATGTTTCAATTCTATACGTCTTAAAACTGAGTCCAAATTTTTCAATTTTTGTTCAGTTTCTATCTTTGTTCCAGGAAATAATGGGAATAACAACTCTAAAATCAGTTATTTCAGAAACGGATTATTTTGAACGGTTTTACGAGAGGGTTAAAACTGAATTGGGAAAAGAACTGATATAAGAGAAAACCAGTTATTTTAGCGAAACAATATATGTGCTGCATAGTACAGGTGAAACAAACAAACCGAGTGGTACCTAAGACTCGCGTGTGGGAGGAGAGCATAGTCAGGGCCCGAGGTAATGAGAGAGGGGTGGCCCTCCTTATTAATGGCGGCGCCGGGCTGGGGCGGCGACCTTCGTCTGTGATCAGCTAGGATTTAGAGCGGGCACGTGGGCCGCCTAGACTAGGAACCAGACCTAGAGTCGCCTTATCGGAGGACGCCTCCCACCCCCAGTTGCCTTCTGCTGAGTTAGGGGCGCCGTGGGCCACCGCCTAATGAATCTGGATCGCACTATCTGCGCAGGCGCGAACGTTCCTATCGCTGCCGGCAACTCCTGCACAGGCGCTACCTCCCTGAAAACTGACAGTGTCTCCAGTTAAAGCGCTCGAGTACAGCTCACATGCCACTTACCCCGGGGAAAGATGTAGTTGTCTGGTTGTAGCTGAGTGCGTAAAACCCACCTCTACGCAACACTACCCAAGTCGTGCGAGTCGTTATATCAGTAAACTTGGCCCATGATATCATTATAAGTACACTACTGGCCATTATAATTGCTACACGAAGTAGAAATGCAGATGATAAACGGGTATTCATTGGACAAATATATTATACTAGAACTGACAGGTGATTACATTTTCACGCAATTTGGGTGCATAGATCCTGAGAAATCAGTACCCAGAACAACCACCTCTGGCCGTAATAATGGCCTTGATACGCCTGGGCATTGGGTCAAACAGAGCTTGGATGGCGTGTACAGGTACAGCTGCCTATGTAACTTCAACACGATACCACAGTTCATCAAGAGTAGTGACTGGCGTATTGTGACGAGCCAGTTGCTCGGCCACCATTCACCAGACGTTTTCAGTTGGTGAGAGATCTGGAGAATGTGCTGGCCAGGGCAGCTGTCGAACATTTTCTGTATCCAGAAAGGCCCGTACAGGACCTGCAACATGCGTTCGTGCATTATCCTGCAGAAGTCTAGGGTTTCGCAAGGATCGAATGAAAAGTAGAGCCATGGGTCGTAACACATCTGAAATGTCCACTGTTAAAAATGCCGTCAGTGCGAACAAGAGGTAACCGAGGTATATAACCAATGGCACCCCATGCCATCACGCCGGATGATACGCCAGTATGGCAATGACGAATACACGCTTCCAATGTGTGTTCCCTGCAATGTCACCAAACGCAGATACGACCATCATGATGCTGTAAACAGAACCTGGATTCATCCGAAAAAATGACGTTTTGCCATTCGTGTACCCAGGTTCGTCGTTGAGTACTCCATCGCGGGCGCTCCTGTATGTGAAGCAGCGTCACGGGTAACCGCTGCCATGGTATCCGAGCTGATAGTCCATGCTGCTGCAAACGTCGTCGAACTGTTCGTGCAGATGGTTGTTGTCTTGCAAACGTCCCTATCTGTTGACTCAGGGATCGAGACGTGGCTGCACGATCCGTTACAGCCATGCGGATAAGATGCCTGTCGTCTCGACTGTTAGTGATACGAGGCCGTTGGGATCCAGCACGGCGTTCCGTATTACCCTCCTGAGCCCACCAATTCCATATTCTGCTAATAGTCATTGGATCTCGACCAACGAGAGCAGCAATGTCGCGGTAAGATAAACCACAATCGCGATTGGCTGCAATCCGGCCTTTACAAAGTCGGAAACGTGATGGTACGCATTTCTTCTCCTTACACGAGGCATCACATGGTCACCGGCGCCAGCCTTGTGTGAATGCTCTGAAAAGCTAATCATTTGCATATCATAGCATCTTCTTCCTGTTGGTTAAATTTCGCGTCTGTAGCACGTCATCTTCGTGGTGTCGGAATTTTAATGGCCAGTAGTGTAGTTAGTTTAGACAGCTGAACTGCAAAATAATTTTTCTTCAGCAGATATATCATAATAGTGTAAAAAAAATGCGGACTGCAATCTTTCGTACTAGGTCGCACAAATCTGTTAATATGCATTCTAGCAAGGTAAAATTACGGTATCCATCCCCATTTGGGATGACTTTCAGTCAGTAAATAAACTTCTGTATTTAAACATAAAATATCAGTTACTAATCAAATAATAATGATTAAAATTACCAGGATAGGAGCATGCGAAAGCCTAGATCGCATTTACTTAAGACAGTTCAAACATGGTGAATATGTAGTTTCGGTTTTAAATACTAACCATCTTCAAATCACGCACGTAATAAATCCAGAATGAACGCAGGCCGTATGTACCAGTAATAACCGTCATGGCGTGAGGTGGGTTTCTTTAGAGGGCCACATGAATACAAAAATTTGGTGCTAATAGTGACAACAAAACAGAGTGGATGTACAACATGCTCACATAAGACGCAAGACTGGTTGTATGAGTAAAAGTCAAATGAATTATTAACTTATAGTTGTATAGAAGTCAAGTTAAGTAAAAGAAAATTATGCAGCGGCACAAAAATTGGGAATGATTCTACCCTCCGGTTGATAAAATCGTAACCAATTATAAAATATGAAACGGCCATCGTTATATCACGTAACTCGTCGACAACGAAGTAACATGCTTGAATGTTCATCTAGACTAACTTGACTACCCCTATTCAGTACAGAATTTAATTATTATTCTCTCACCAGTAAGGCTTTTCTTGGCGGTGTTTTCCAAAACCTGTTGGACCGCAACTTCCGAAAGCCCTGACGGTGAGCACACCTTACGTAGCCTTACTGAGAGCACTGATAGCGGAAGCAGGAAACAGCCGAAGAAAATGCCCGAATGAATTTCTTGAGGCTCATTGACTGTAGGGTTAAATCGGCGTAAATAGAAATGAAGGGTTATTTGTTTATCCCGTACGTATTCCTAAACCATTCATTAAAACATTTATGAGTTAATGTGCTTACGCCCGCGAAGGTATCTGAAATAGTACATCAGTTTTATAGTAGATGGCTTTGAATCCTTTTAACGAATTTGTCTGTTTCATATAGTTGAGCGACAGTTCGTGTGTTTTTGGCGCCGGCCGAAGTGGCCGTGCGGTTAAAGGCGCTGCAGTCTGGAACCGCAAGACCGCTACGGTCGCAGGTTCGAATCCTGCCGCGGGCATGGATGTTTGTGATGTCCTTAGGTTAGTTAGGTTTAACTAGTTCTAAGTTCTAGGGGACTAATGACCTCAGCAGTTGAGTCCCATAGTGCTCAGAGCCATTTGAACCATTTTGTGTTTTTGGCATATGAGTGTGTACACATAACCTAATTCAATTGAATCCAATACAAACTTCAGATACAGTGATGTCTCAGGACGTGTCTGCCATAACAATTGTGAAATTCTAATTGTCGGATCGACATTAGATGATCTGTATCAAACGATTTTTCTTTTGTTTTAGAACTGAGTTTGTATCAGTCATCACAAAACATTATTTTCACTTTCAAGTCAGTTGAGCCACCCAATATACTAGCTATTGGTCGATCTATATTTTAAGCACGAAAGAAAAATGTTGTTTTGTTCACACTATCGATCGTACCACGAATGCGGTTGGGTTCCGAGGACTGTACCGATCTCAGAGTTCTGTAACAACTATACAAAACAAATCAGATGACGTACAACAATACGTATGCATTTCTTTCTGTCTTTCTTGGGCCTTTGTCCCGCGTCACGCGAGGTCGGCCGTGTTACTACTGACTTGGCAGTGTTAGTTGCAGAGGGTGACCGGATGCTCTTCCTGCCGCGACCTCGAAGCCCCCAGGACGGAATTAGTGTTACCCCAGCTGGCTGCATCTAGTGTAAGTCATGGAATAGTGCGAACGTTTTCAAATGTCTGCGAGTCGTATAACTGACGTGGATCGTGGGGACCAGCCCGGCATGCACAAAGCGGGATGTGAAAAACCGCCTAAAAACCACATCCAGGCTGGCCGGCATACCAGCCGTCGTCGTTAATCCGCCGGGTGGATTGGATCCGGAGCTGGCGCGCCTACCCGATTCCAGGAAGCAGCCAAATAGCGCTCTCGGCTACATTGTCGGGTAACAATACGTATGCACTGTAACATGCTAGTAGCTCAACATCCACATATTTCATGTAAATCGGAGGACGGAGGAAGGAAAGTAACCGTGAATGTCTGCTGCCGGGGCACTTTATGGGACGACGAGTAGAAATCTGTGCAGGACCGAGGTTCGAACCAGGGATCTCCTGCTTATGAGGCAGTAGCGTTAGCCACTGCGCCACCTGGGTATAGTGTTTATGGCAATTACAATGACTATCTCGGCACGTCTCTGCCGACCCACATTGCGATTGTTAGCGCCACCTATCCGCAGGCCCTATCCATGTCCTCCACGCTCAGCAGCCCGTGATCTTGCGGGAGCGTTCGCGCTTCCTGCGCACGGGGTTCCGGGTTCGATTCCCGGCGGGGTCAGAGATTTTCTCTGCCTCGTGATGACTGGGTGTTGTGTGTTCATCATCACTACATCATCATTGACTCGCAAGTCGCCGAAGTGGCGTCAACTAAAATGGACTTGCAATACGGAGGCCGAACTTCCCCGCATGGGGCCTCCCGGCCAACAATGCCATACGATCATTCATCAGTTTGAAATTCCGGCAGGAGAATGAAAGCAGTTGTGCATCCACGCTGAAGTTGTTGAAATCATTGCCCACTGAAGTGAATTAAATATGTTGGTCATAACTTCCTTCCATTTCCTCTGCTCCCCCCCCCCCCCCCCCCTCCAACTTCAGTTTACACAGTAGGTATCGTAACTGTGGATCCCGTGTGGTGTCTGTTCTATTGGACATATCCGTAAGAACAAACATCACGCATTCATACAATCCACACGTTTCATCTGTTCAGATTGGGAACTGATTTCTGCAAATGATTGTCACTTTCAGTAGTAAACACTTGCCCAGACACTCAAGTCTGTATCCATGTTACTGTGCTATTGGAACAGTTAGAATACTTGCAGGCTGTTCATGGTAATGGAGTATTCCAAAAATGTTCAAATGTGTGTGAATTCCTAAGGGATCAGGTCCCTAGGCTTACACACTACTTAAACCAACTTACGCTACGGAAAACAACACACACACCCATGCCCGAGGGAGGACTCGAACCTCCGCCGAGAGGGGCCGTGCAGTCCGTGACATGGCGCCTCTAACCGCGTGGTCACTTCACGCGGCCAGAGTATTCCAATATGGCAGTTGCTAACTGCACACGAGCTCTGCCGAAGAACTGTGTCGAAGACAAGTGACTATTCACTGTAGAGTGAACACACTAAACACTGATGACTGAAGATTGTTCGCTGAAGACTGACTCGAAAACTGATGAGCCGCGGCTTATAGCACCGCACTGACTGCTACATCAAATACGCATGATTGGCAGTCACTGTTGGAGATCACACGCTCGTTGCCCATTGGTTCTCCAAGCAAAATGCTGGCATCGTTGCATCTGGCTTCGATTGAGATGGGCGTGTACTCACCACGTTGTCATGAATTCTACTCTGTACTCCGATGCAATTCACAGGAAGTCTCCGCGGAAGGGGTAGTACGTCGGGGTCGCAACATTAAAGACATCAGGAGCTTCAGAAACAGATATGAAATGGCAGGCTTAATGGAAACCATTTGAGTGAATACTGCTGAAGCCCATTCGTTTCAAACAAACAGGCCAATGGAAGACAAGAATGGAAAACATTCGTCTTCTCACTGCTCAATCCTGTTCAGCTGAAGCAGTCGCTTAGTGGCAACCAAGACCAGCTACCATTCGAACACACACTGCTGGATATAGACGAACCCTGCACGCTGATTTACATTTCGGTGCATTCAGTTGCAATGCTAATTATGACTGTAGTCTCCATCCACGAGTGGTTATTAGAAACATAGATAAACTTCGCATATACTACAGCCCCCTCAAATATATGAATGGAACACCAGGAATGTGCTGCATAGGTGGAAAAGTGAAATTCAAACAATAAATTTTATACGTCTAAAAGTACTTATATGTCAGTTTAAACACAAACCATTTGTTTCTTAGAGTGGTACTGCAACACGTTCTTGGTATTCATCATTGTTCTTAAATAATTTCGTGGTGGTTTGCCGGAGCTTACTAATTTGGATAATCCACACATTTTATCTGTACAGCCTCTGAACTGACTTGTGTAAATGATTATCAACATTGCTCTCAGGTGACGGCTAGCTGTGGGCCCTATGGAGTCCTATTGTTGGTTGTTTCGAAGTGTCATATCAAGTAGGAGCAGACTATTCATTAGTCACCAAAGAGGATATTTTTCAAATACGGAATATGGGCAAGAATCGTTTTCCTCGGCGACTGTTTCCTTTTAGGGAGAGTGCAAGTGCTCAGTAAGAATGGGAATCGTATATTATCGTCTGGGAGGTAGGGGTTTCCTGAGTAAAGCGGATTTGGCGACGTTTAATCGAAAGAAGAAAATTCCATTTGCTTTGGTGGCAATAAAGCGTCTTCAGTTTTACGTGCTGTGTCCATAGAAATATTGATGTTGATCGTCTGCTCTGTCGAATATTCTTTGTGCCTAGATTATACACTGACGGAAAGAAAATCCCAGCACCAAAGAATAATTAATGTAGAACTATGAAATTTCTGGAATACATTTTTATCTAGGTAACATATTTGAGTGATTAACGTTCCAGGACCCGATTGGCCGTGCGGTCTGACGCACTGCTTTCCAGGCGGGGAGGAGCGCGGGTCCCCGGCACGGATCCGCTCGGCGGATTTGTGTAGAGGTCAGGTGACCCGGCCTGTCTGTGGATGGTTTTTAGGCGGTTTTCCATCTGCCTCGGCGAATGCGGGCTCTTTACCCTTATTCCGCCTCAGCTACACTATGTCGGCGATTGCTGCGAAAACAAGTTCTCCACGTACGCGTACACCACCATAACTCTACCACGCAAACACAGGTGTTACACTCGTCTGGTGTTAAACGTTCCCTGGGGATCCACCGGTGGCCGAACCGCACAATAACCCTGGGTTCGGTGTAGGGCGGCGGAGTGGTGTAGTGGACTGCGATAGTCGTCGTGGGGTTGTAGACCACTGCGGCTGCGGCGGGGACGGAGCCTCTCCGTCGTTTCTAGGTCCCCGGTTAACGTAACATAGCATAACATAACGTTGCAGGATTACAGGTTAATGTAAGTGCGAAATAAACCATTGCTACTGTGAAATTTTGGTTTATTAATAATGGATGTAACCGCCAGATTTTTGAATTCAAGCATACAAACGTGCATGCATTGTGTTGGAGACAGATAGGGTTTCCGAGCAGGCCAAGACAAGACGTCGTAACTCGTTACTCGTCAAAGCATATTGGCTTACAACAGCGGTGTGTGGACGAGCGTTATCCTCATGGACAGTTCGTACTAATAGACGGAAAGTCGTCGAGTAAATCAGAAGTAATATTCAGCGTCCCCAAGGAAGTGTTACAGGCCCTCTATTGTTCCTGATCTATATTAACGACATAGGAGACAATCTAAGTTGCTGTCTTAGATTGTTTGCAGATGATGCTGTCATTTACCGCCTTGTAAAGTCATCAGGTGACCAAAACGATTTGCAAAATGTTTTATATAAGATATCTGTATGGTGTGAAAAGTGGTAACTGACCCTGAATAAAGAAAAGTGTGAAGTTAATCACATGAGTACTAAAAGCAGGCCAGCCGGTGTGGCCGTGCGGTTCTAGGCGCTTCAGTGTGGAACCGCGTGACCGCTACGGTCACAGGTTCCAATCCTGCCTCGGGCATGGATGCGTGTGATGTCCTTAGGTTAGTTAGGTTTAAGTAGTTCTAAGTTCTGGGGGACTGATGACCACAGATGTAAAGTCCCATAGTGCTCAGACCCATTTGAACAATTTTTGAACTAAAAGCAATCCACTAAATTTCAAACATGCGAAAAGTCACACAAATCTGAAGGCGACAAATACAACTAAATACTTAGGGATTACAATAACAAATAACCTAAATTGGAACGGTCACATAGATAATGTTGTGCCTAGAGCAATCCCAAGACTGCCATTCATTGGTAAAACACTTAGATGGTGCAACAGTCTGCTAAAGAGACTGCTGAGACCACGCTTGTCCGCCCTAATCTGGAGTATTGCTGTGCGGTGTGGCATCCGCATCAGGTGGGGCAGACTGATAAGATCGAAAAAGTACAAAGAAGGGCGGCTCGTTTTTTACCATCGAGAATTAGGGGAGATAGTGCCACAGACATGATACGTGAATTGGAGTGGCAATCATTAAAACAAACACGTTTTTCATTGCGATGGAATCTTCTGATGAAATTTCAGTAACCAGTTTTCTCCTCCGATTGCGAAAACATTCTGTTGGCACCCACCTACATAGGGAGAAACGATGATCACGGTAAAGTAAGAGAAATCAGGGCTTGTACAGAAAAATTTAACTGCTCGTTTTCCCGCGCGCCATTCGAGAGTGGAAAGGTGGAGAGACAGCTTGAAGGTGGTTCATTGAACCCTCTGGCAGACACTTTATTGTGAATAGCAGAGTAATCACGTAGATATAGATGTAAATGGAAAACAATCCCTGGAATACTGCTTATGAATAGCAACACAGCAGGTCAAATTACCATAGTGACGTACAAATTTGCAGTTTGGGTGCGTGGGATAACCACTAGGTTGCTCCTTCTGTCATATGGATTTGCACCCCAAACCATAACTCCAGGTATCAGTTTAGTGTGTCTACCATGTTGGTTGCAGGCCCTCAACGGCCTACTTGTAACCAAGACATGGCCATCAATGGCACCGAGACGGAAACAGCTTTCATCAATAAACACAACAAACCCCCACCATACCCTTCTACGAGCCTTCGCTTGACATCACTGAAGTCGGGAATGGCGGCGGTTTGGGGTCAGTGGAATGAACTCTACAGAGAGTCTGGCTCGTAGCTATCCTAGATGTAACCGATTTGTAAGAGCTCGGTGTGTCACTGTTGTGCCAACTGCTGACCAAATTGCTGCTGCAGATGCAGTGCGATACACCAGACCCGCCCCATGGTCGTCTCCCTCGGTAGTGTCATAGGGCCGTCTGGAATCTGGTCTTCTTGTGACCGTCCATTCTTGTGACAACCGTTGCGAGCAGTCATGTATAGTCGCTACATTTCTGCCAAGTCTTTCTGCAGTATCGGAAAAGGAAAATGCATCTTCTGAAATCAAATGGCTCCGAGCACTATGGCACTTAAAATCTGAGGTCGTCAGTCACATAAAGCTTAGAACTACTTAAACCTAACTAACCGAAGGACATCACACACATCCTTGCCCGAGGTACGATTCCAACCTGCGACCGTAACTGTCGCGCGGCTCCAGACTGATGTGCCTAGAACCGCTCGGCTACGCCGGCCGGCTCCAGCTTCACATAGCCCTATTACACGACCTCAGGTGTTTGTAATGCCGTCTTCGTCGCCCTAAAACATTCTTTATTAACATCAACTTACCACGTCCAATCTCAGAGGTAACTAACGCTCACGACCGTTATAGTGAGCATTTAAATCAAATCTGATTTGCATCCTCATAATGACGCTACGAACGCCACTCTTATGCAACTGGCGCAAAATATGAACTGACATCATCTTCCTGATGTCAGTTTCCCTTGATGTCGCACAACTGCTTCTTGTTGCTGCGTTTTTTTCTGTCGGTGCATCTCGAATTGTTGATACTCAAAAACCCAGGACCATTCACTCGCGCATTTGAATTTAATTGCTATATTTGAATACTCTCTAGTTCTGAAAAGTACAAAATTAATTATAATTTAGATATGTTGTTGGGGAGATTAACGTTGTAACGTATAATATTGTAAACCAAGATCGCTTGATCTAAAATATTTTATTTCGTGACCAGTTTCGACAGTAACTAGCTGTCATCTTAAAATCCTCAGATCTCCCAGAAATATAACTACACATCAGTCTCGTCTGCATATTGAGGACATGCTCCAACGACAATAATACATCTCCACAACGATTTGTAAAATATATAAAGCCTCCGCCGGCCTAAGTGGCCGTGCGGTTAAAGGCGCTGCAGTCTGGAACCGCAAGACCGCTACGGTCACAGGTTCGAATCCTGCCTCGGGCATGGATGTTTGTGATGTCCTTAGGTTAGTTAGGTTTAACTAGTTCTAAGTTCTAGGGGACTAATGACCTCAGCAGTTGAGTCCCATAGTGCTCAGAGCCATTTGAACCATTTATAAAGCCTCCTAAGTGATGTCTCCTTAGCAGGTTATATATATGAGATAAACCAATGAGGAGCTGTATTATTGCAATTGGAGCATGGTCTCAATATCTCAACGAGACTGATGTATAGTTACAGTTCTGAAATTTTTCAGAAACTGACAGCTAATTACCGTCGAAACTGGTCACGAAATAAACTGTTTCCCATCAAGCGAGCTTGACTTCTAACATAATATATTACAAAACTAGCTGCTTCAAGTGTTAAAAAAATTCCTAGAGTAGCAAATTACTTGTCCTTTCTGAAATAAATTTCAGTAAAATTTCACATAACTAACGTGTGAATGAGGTACTATAATTAAACGAGTGTACAAATTACTGCTCAACCATTCAATGTACTTTCCCCTTCAGCAACATCAAATGGCGTACTAAAGTACGTCGTTCCCAAAAACACCATCACAGTTTTTAAGTTTCATGCGAAGTATTTTTCATGTGTGTTTCTGTTTAGCCATATTTGTTTACATTGTTCTCTAGCGTCAATATACGCAAATTTTGGAGTAAATTGCAGTGATCCGCAGCTCGTCGTCGTGCGGTAGCGTTCTCGCTTCCCGCGCCCGGGTTCCCGGGTTCGATTTCGGCGGGGTCAGGGATTTTCTCTGCCTCGTGATGACTGGGTGTTGTGTGATGTTCTAGGGGACTGATGACCATAGAAGCTAAGTCCCATAGTGCTCAGAGCCATTTGAACCATTTTTTGCAGTGGAAATGGCGTTGTAGTCAAGGGGATGTAAATTGGTGGAGCACGTTAATTAAAGTCATCTCATTAAAGTCCAATGGTTGGTAATCTTCTGAAAGTCCCATGCGGGAGTGACTTTTATTTGAAGCTCTATCTGTGTTTACAATACAAATCGAGGCAGTAACATTCATACTGACCACGACAGTGGAAGACTTCATTCAGATACGGGTGTAGCCACATAATTCATATAACTGTTTCAAGAAACCTTCTTAGTAACTCGTAGCCATAAACATCAATTTAAATGCAACCAATAGTGCTGTAGTCAAGTCAACCACCCTGCTTTCGATGTCACTTTTATTGTCTACGCTACTGGCCATCCAAATTGCAACACCAAGAAGAAATGCAGATCATAAATGGGTATTCATTGAACAAATATATTATACTACAACTGACATAAGATCACATTTTCACGCAATTTGGGTGCATAGATCCTGAGAAATTAGTACCCATAACAACCACTTCTGGCCGTAATAACGGCCTTGATACGCCTGGGGGTTGATTCAGAGTTTCGATGGCGTGTACAGGTACAACTGCCCATGCAGCTTCAACACGATACCACAGTTCATCAAGAGTAGTGACTAGCGTATTGTGACGAGCCAGTTGCTCGGCCACCATTGACCAGAAGTTTTCAATCGGTGAGAGATCTGGAGAATGTGCTGGCCAGGGCAGAAGTCGAATATTTTCTGTATCCAGAAAGGCCCGTACAGGACCTGCAACATGCGGTCGTGCATTATCCAACTGAAATCTAGGGTTTCGCAAGGACCGAATGAAGGATAGAGCCACGGGTCGTAACACATCTGAAATGTAACGTCCACTGCTCAAAGTGCCGTCAATGCGAACAAGAGGTGACCGAGACGTGTAGCCAATGGCACCCCATACCATCACGCCGGGTGATAAGCCAGTATGGCGTTGACGAATACACGTTTCCAATGCGCGTTCACCACTATGTCGCCAAACACGGATGCGACCATCATGATGCTGTAAACAGAACCTGGATTCATCCGAAAAAATGACGTTTTGCCATTCGTGCACCCAGAATCGTCGTTGAGTGCACCATCGCAGGCGCGCCTGTCTGTGTGCAGCGTCAAGGGTAACCGCAGCCATGGTCTCCGAGCTGATAGTCCATGCTGCTGCAAACGTCGTCGAACTGTTCGTGCAGATGGTTATTGTCTTGTAAACGTCCCTATCTGTTGACTCAGGGATCGAGACGTGGCTGCACGATCCGTTACAGCCATGCGGATAAGATGCCTGTCATCTCGACTGCTAGTGATTCGAGGCCGTTGGGATCCAGCACGGCGTTCCGTATTACCCTCCTGCACCCACCGATTCCATATTCTGCTAACAGTCATTGGATCTCGACCAACGCGAGCAGCAATGTCGCGATTCGATAAACCGCAATCGCGATAGGGTACAATCCGACCTTTATCAATGTCGGAAACGTGATGGTACGCATTTCTCCTCCTTAATTGAGGCATCACAACAACGTTTCACCAGGCAAAGTCGGTCAACTGCTGTTTCTGTATGAGAAATCGGTTGGAAACTTTCCTCATGACGGCGCGTTGTAGGTGTCGCCACCGGCGCCAGCCTTGTGTGAATGCTCTAAAAAGTAATCATTTGCGTATCACAGCATCTTCTTCGCGTCGGTTAAATTTCGCGTCTGTAGCACGTCATCTTCGTGGTATAGCAATTTTAATGGCCAGCAGTGTATGTGCGAATGGGTTACAGACGACGTAATTATATTCAACAGATCGTCACCACATCAAAAATACAAAGTTACGTAATTATTTGCTTTGTTTGTTTCTTGGTACATGTCTGCCGCTCTTGCACCCTCCGATATCCTACACCTTGGTACATGTCTGCAGTCCTTGCACATTCTGATATCCACACATTTTAGTACCGTAGCACAACACTGCATGGAGGGATGGAAACTTAATGTTGCAGCGCGTCTGCACTTTCGTCAATGAACTGCGCCATACTGTTGTGGCGCCTGTAGTGACATGCTACTGTACTGTCGAAGGAAATTTCGAATTAAACTATAGCAGCACGCACGTATTTGCGAACGAACCGAAAAACATGTGAGTTATATTAATTTTTCGAGGTGGTAATAAATCTTTATGGCTACTTCCCTCATATATTTTTTATATCAATCCTTATTCACTGGAGCTCTTGGGGCCACGGCCGTTCGTCATCGTAAGAAAATGAAATGCCTACAACTTTACTTAAGAATTTATTTATTGTGTAGCTACCATTTCGGCGCTTCGGTGCGCCACCTTCAAGCCTTAGTTGATGCTGAAGGGGTTATCACGATCCAAAAATACTATGCATCAGTGACCAACCTAACTAGTTTATACAGACTGTAACAGTGATGGCAGAATTCCAACCATCAGCTGCCGAATTGGCTGTTGCTGATTGGAATGCTGACGTCAGCTAGTATGGAAAGAAAACTGGACGGACAGTATCCTACTCATGAGATAGCCTCGGATGTAACTTCGTAGTTATCGTGTTCTCTACTTATTTGTGTAGTAAGAATAAATCTCTTGTACTTTCTCTTTCTATTTCCTTTCTCCACCTGTCTTCATTATTACTATAGGTTTATTGATACTACATTTGGGTTCTTCTCTAATAAATTTGATAATTAATTGTTTTAAGGAGTAAATTATTAATCGTTAGTTAAGTGCTGTAGATTTTTTAGGAGAAACAATTGTAGACCAACGCACACTGCCAAAATGGTCGCCCACACTCAGTGAAGGATACTTTTATGCTTGAACTGTCAAAAATTAAACCATAAAAGTACCGGATGGTTATAAATTAAAGTGCAGCTACTTATGGAGGTCCAATGTGGGCTTTAATTATCACATGGCAGTGATACTTCGTAGATATATCAGGCCATAATGCGGAACCGATTTACGCTGGCGTGCCAATTCTAGGACACCAGATGCAAATCTGGCGCTGTACAGCACCTCGTCGACGACCGACCCCCCCCCCCCCCCCCCCCCCCGTTCTCGTATTGAACAAATTACTACCAATATTATGACTTTCTCACTTCTTTG
Source organism: Schistocerca serialis cubense (assembly GCF_023864345.2). Lineage (NCBI taxonomy): Eukaryota > Metazoa > Arthropoda > Insecta > Orthoptera > Acrididae > Schistocerca > Schistocerca serialis. Next base: position 142,268,696 of record NC_064641.1, on the reverse strand, counting down.
ATATTTTCTGCCCATGTCCCGTTCCTTTCCCATTAAACATTGAAACATTTTCATACGTTTTTATTGAATCCACAGCGCCGTATTTGCTTCTGGTGGGCAAAATTGGAACTAATTTTTTCTAGTTCGTAAATCAGTTCCGTATTAAGGCATTAGAATATCTAACAAATTTCACTGCCACACGATAATTGCAGCCCACACTGGACTTTTGAGTGTAGCTCCACTATATAAGTGCTTTGAAAATAAATTCTTTAGAGCATGTTTCAGAATACGTTATTTCTAAATATATGTATTATATTAGTTACATAGATGATGAAACGTTAATAAAGAATGAATAATTCCAAGCGAATTTAAAAGGATGGAAATGTATGCTCGTTCTCAAATAGTTGGCATTCACAATCAATGTTGAATATCACTACAACAATATTTTGGCACTCTGCAGAGAAATCATATCACCTGCGAAAGAGTGTAAAGTATGTTTACGATAACGCTGTCACCTTTCGTCAACATTTCGTAAACATACGCCTGATTTTTACTCGACCTAAATTTTTCTGAAAATTGCATGACATAAAGAAGCTGAAGGTATTATTGCAATAGTGGTAATGAGGTAGATGAAGGTGAAGTAAATTCTGACTCATGTATGATTTCAAACGACCCACACGCAGCTCGTTATCTGCGATTTACAACTTGCCAATAAAAAGTTGTCCTCGAACCACTCAGACAGAAGTCAGCCCGTGGAGTTCTCTCATCCAGGAGCCGCCTGTGAGGGAAGAGAACTCTTCTCATACTTTGGAAAGGATGTGAAGTTTTGTAGGAGAGTAAAGGAGAGGACGGACGGCTCCCGGAGTAACGAACAGCCCCCTCGAGAGCAAAGTACTTCAGATCTATTTATTTTACATAATCCTTATCCCCGATGGAAAATTCAGCTGCGAGATGGCCTCGCTGGGAGCGAGTAGGGTGACTTTTCACGAAACAGGTAGGCGCACCGTGCTTCTGGGGGTTGCCGGGAAAGCGAGTGTTTCTCAAGACAAAAAGAGGAAGCTCGTTGCCAGGAAATTAGAAAAGCGTTTGTCATAGATTTTGTGATGTCATTAAGATTACGTTTTACTAATGTACCGTTCTACTATTTAATGCGTAACTACAATGGAGAAGAAACTAAATACACTGACGGAAATGCCGGCCGGTGTGGCCGTGCGGTTCTAGGCGCTTCAGTCTGGAACCGTGTGACCGCTACGGTCGCAGGTTAGAACCCTGCTTCGGGCATGGATGTGTGTGATGTGTTAGGTTTAAGTAGTTCTAAGTTCTAGGGGACTGATGACCACAGATGTTAAGTCCCATAATGCTCAGAGCCATTTGAACCATTTGAACTGACGGAAAACAAAAGATAATTAATGTAGAGTAATGAAATTTAAGGAATTTATTTGTCTGTGCAACATGTTTAAGTGATTAACATTGCAAGATCACAAGTTAATGTAAGAGCGAGATAAGCCATTGCAAAAGTGAAATGCTACCACAATAATAACCAGAGTAAACGTCAGAATGTTGAATGCAAGCACGTAAATGCGTGTGCACTGTGTTGTGCAGGTGGCGGCTGTTAGTTTTCGGGATGGAGTTCCAACACTGTGGCACTTGGTCGGTCAACACAGGGACGGTAATGCCTTTTGTGGATGACACTGGAGTTGTCGGCCGACGATGTACCTACCATACATGCTTCATTGGAGACAGGCATGGTGATCGAGCAGGGCAAGATAACATGTCGACACTCTGTAGAGCATGCTGGGTAACAACAGCGGTATGTAGCCGAGTGTTATCCTGTTGTAAAACAAGCCCTAGTATGCTATTCATGGATGGCAGGACGACAGGGCGATTTACCAAATTGACGTAGAATTTTAGTCAAGTTGTGTGGGATAACAACGAGAGTGCTCGAGCTGGGGTACCAAATAGCACCCCAGACGATAACTCCAAGTGTAGGTACTGTGCGTCTAGCACCTGCTGACAGGTTGTCTGCAAGTGCTCACGTGTCCTCCTCCTAAGCAACACACGCCCATCAATGGCACCACGTAGAACCAGTTTTCATCAGAAAACACAACATGCCTCCACCCAGCCCTCCAATGAGCTCTCGCTTGGCTCTGGTGGTGGTTTGGGGTCAGTGGAATGCATGGACCTAAGTCTCGCGCGGAGCTGTCTTTGAAGTAACCGATTTGTAAGTTCGTTGCTTCATTGCATTGCCAACTGTTACTCCAATTGCCGCTGCAGATGCAGTACCATATGCCAGAGGAATTAGCGGGAAAGTGACGGTCTCCCTTCTCGGTAGTTTCACGTGGCCGTCCAGAACCCGGTCTTCTTGCGACCGTCCATTCTCGTAATCACCGCTGCAAACAATAATGTACTGTGGCCAGGTCTCTCCGCAGTGTCGCAGAAGGAGCATCCGGCTTCTCGTAGCCCTCGTACATGACGTCGTTCAACCTCAGTGAGGCGCTTATAAAATGGTCTTTGTCGACTTAAAGGTATTCTTGACTGATACGAACTGACCGCGTCCAATCTCTAAGGTAACTAGCGCTCGCGACCATTACCGGATGTATATAAAGGAACGTTGACTTGTATCCTCATACTAGCACTATCAGCACCATACATGGTATGACATAACGCGTACCAGTGTGAGTCAGTGTTATCGGTAGAGTCTGAAAGAGACCTCATTGTGGGTCTCATTTTGGCCGCCTGCTCCTTTTGTGCAGTAATCCGATTTTTGGAGCATTTGGATGTGACAGTGGACCGCAATTGGACTAGATGGCAACGTGTGGGCCATTGTCAAGGTTCTGGTTGATAGCATCTGGCAACCAACAGTAATGATCACCCTACTGTGCACCAATCTCGTTGTAGCCTGTCCACACCTTCGAGCAATTGGTTGTGACAGGGGCCCAACGCTGAACTGGATGGCAACGTGTGGGCAGTCATCAAGGTTCTGGTTGACTCCATCTGGCAACCGACAGGAATGATCGCTCTACTGTGCACCACGCTTGTCGTAGTCTGTTCTCATATTGGAGCATTTGGGTGTGACATTGGCCTGACGCTGGACTGGATTGCATCAAGTGGGCTGTCGTCAAGGTTCTGGTTGACTGCATCTGGCAACCAACAGGAATGATCGCCCTACTGTGCACCAAGCTCGTCATAGCCTGTTGACTTCTTGGAGCATTTGGGTGCGACAAGGGCCCAACGCTGGACTGGATGGCAACGTGTGGGCAGTCATCAAGGTTCTGGTTGACTGCATCTGGCAACCCACAGGAATGATCGCCCTACTGTCCACCAAGCTTGTCGTAGCCTGTCTTGTCGTAGCCTGTTCACATCTGCACCTACATCGGAGAACAAGTAGTGGACTCCCTGCAACATTTGAAGTCATTACACATCATTAGCCGGAAACCAACAGCATCTTTACTAGGGAGTTACAGTCTAATGAGTAGAGAGGCGTTAACACCACAACACAAATGGCTGCGTTTGGAGTGGTGCCGCGAAGCATGAGCTGCTGATGAATAGCATCACATTGCGCTCAGCCTTGGATTGCCGTTCTGCGTAACCGTGTATGACGATCGAAAGCGAGTATAGCTGTAGTCAAGGAGAGGGAAGGTTCCATTCCTCCATTGTTTTGGAGACGCACCAGAGGTGGTACTCCTGGTTTCATCGTGTGGGAAGCCATCGGGAATACGTTTAGGACATAGCTGGCAGTGGTGACTGGAAAGAGAGACCATATTACTATCTTCCGCAGTGAAAAAGTTTCCCGAGATCAAATTCAGTATTTCCACCTTCCCATCTTCCATTTCGGTGCCATTATGGTCACTGAGCGATGTAATATCGAGTGAGTAGTAAACCCTGATGTAGCAAGTGTGAGGATTCATATGTGCTTCTCGCACGTTTTAAATATTTGCCTCCCTTCCTGTTTCACTCGTTCTTTTACGAAAAAGGAATATCATTTTTTATATCATTCTCCATTTTGCTGTTGTCTGGTCTGTCCAAGATACCTAACAAAGATACATGTCTTTATTGGCACCAATAGGCCCTATGTGAGATATTCAAATTCATTATTATCAATAAATTACTGGGCTTGAATAGCGATCAAAGGGATACTAAATAATGCTTTCTTTCTTCATACTGCCTGATAGAACTAATCATTAAACCATATATTTTTTATTGCACTAATGGGAGATGAAAGTATTCTTGTAACGTACGGTATCTGTGTGTCTGTCTGACGCTACATCAGATTCCAAAGTTAAACGCACATTCCTTTTATTATACTTCGAACCTGTGACTTCGTCATTTCTTTCCAAAATTTTATTACGATTTTTAAAGGACCTTTTTATACTGCAGTGTTATAAGTCGTCAGGTAGGATACGAAAATATTTCTCATACATTACAGCCACTGATTAGATTATTCCGATTTACTTACTGATTTAATACAACACCAACCCTTCGTAGGGTTTTCCGTCAGGTTGGTCGCCAAAATTATACTTCCAAATTCATTTGAACGCTTCTCTCATTACACTCCTTACCCTCATTTTCATGTCATTCACCTGCAGTGACGGTCAAACTTCTTCAGCTCCCAAAGACAATTCTTCTTCAATATATGAAGTAAATTTTCCCAAATTGCTATGTAGCCCTTAAAATGTTTTGTCCCCTTCCACTATCGGGTCGATAAGTCTGAAAAATCGTTCAACGCTGTGGAAGGAATGAACTATGTTCTGTAAGCCATTGTGACTCAACACGAATTAGTTGATTTGAACTACTAGCTATTGAATCGACTCATCAGTGGAACATTGATGATGTAAGTGACTTACCAAGACAACAACAAAGCAAAGAAAGGTGTTTTATGAGCTTAACAGTCTGTTAGGTACAGAGCTCCGTTCTTTTCATTTAATTACAGTATGATGTTGTATATTGCCCGTTACGTTACATACACTACTGGCCATTAAAATTACTACACCACGAAGATGACGTGCTGCAGACGCGAAAATTATCCGACAGGAAAAATATGCTGTGATATGCAAATGATTAGCTTTTCAGATCATTCACACAAGGTTGGCGCCGGTGGCGACACCTACAACGTGCTGACATGAGGAAAGTTTCCAACCGATTTCTCATACACAAACACCAGTTAACCAGCTTTGCCTGGTGAAAGGTTGTTGTGATGCCTCTTGTAAGGAGAAGAACTTTGATAAAGGTCGGATTGTAGCCTATAGCGATTGCGGTTTATCGTATCGCGACATTGCTGCTCTCGTTGGTCGACATCCAATGACTGTTAGCAGAATATGGAATTGGTGGGTTCAGGAGGGTAATACGGAACGCCGTGCTGGATCCCAACGACCTCGTATCACTAGCAGTCGAGATGACAGGCACCTTATCCGCATGGCTGTAACGGATCGTGCAGCCACGTCTCGATCCCTGAGTCAACAGATAGGGACGTTTGCAAGACAACAACCATCTGCACGAACAGTTCGACAACGTTTGCAGTAGCATGGACTATCAGCTCGGAGACCATGGCTGCGGTTACCCTGACGCTGCATCACAGACAGGAGCGCCCGCAAACAGAGATCATGTGAAACTCAGCTCGCCCTATTTGCCCAAGAAATTCACAGTGCCGTAGACACTGGCGAGCAGATTGATGCCGTATTCCTGGACTTCAGGAAGGCATTTGATACGGTTCCGCACTTACGTTTAGTGAAAAAAATACGAGCTTACGGAATATCGGACCAGGTTTGTGACTGGATTCAGGATTTCCTAGAAGAAAGAACACAACATGTCATTCTTAACGGTTCAAAATCTGCAGATGTAGAGGTAATTTCGGGAGTACCGCAGGGAAGCGTGATAGGACCTTTATTGTTTACAATATACATAAATGACTTAGTTGACAACATCGGTAGCTCCGTGAGGCTATTTGCAGATGACACGGTTGTCTACAAGAAAGTAGCAACATCAGAAGACTCGTACGTACTCCAGGAGGACCTGCAGAGGATTAATGCATGGTGCGACAGCTGGCAGCTTTCCCTAAACGTAGATAAATGTAATATAATGCGCATACATAGGGGCAGAAATCCATTCCAGTACGATTATGCCATAGGTGGTAAATCATTGGAAGCGGTAACGACCGTAAAATACTTAGGAGTTACTATCCGGAGCGATCTGAAGTGGAATGATCACATAAAACAAATAGTGGGAAAAGCAGGCGCCAGGTTGAGATTCATAGGAAGAATTCTAAGAAAATGTGACTCATCGACGAAAGAAGTAGCTTACAAAACGCTTGTTCGTCCGATTCTTGAGTATTGCTCATCAGTATGGGACCCTTACCAGGTTGGATTAATAGAAGTGATAGACATGATCCAGCGAAAAGCAGCGCGATTCGTCATGGGGACATTTAGTCAGCGCGAGAGCGTTACGGAGATGCTGAACAAGCTCCAGTGGCGGACACTTCAAGAAAGGCGTTACGCAATACGGAGAGGTTTATTATCGAAATTACGAGAGAGCACATTCCGGGAAGAGATGGGCAACATATTACTACCGCCCACATATATCTCGCGTAATGATCACAACGAAAAGTTCCGAGAAATTAGAGCAAATACGGAGACTTCCAAGCAGTCGTTCTTCCCACGCACAATTCGTGAATGGAACAGGGAAGGGGGGATCAGATAGTGGTACAATAAGTACCCTCCGCCACACACCGTAAGGTGGCTCGCGGAGTATAGATGTAGATGTATATGTACCCAACAACGAACCTGGGTACACGAATCGCACAACGTCATTCTTTCGCATGAATCCAGGTTCTGTTTAGAGCATCATGATGGTCGCATCCGTGTTTGGCGACATCGCGGTGAACGCACACTGGAGGCGTGTATTCGTCATCGCCATGCTGGCGTATCACCTGGCATGATGATATGGGGTGCCATGGGTTACACGTCTCGATCACCTGTTGTTCGCATTGACGGCACTTTGAACAGTGGACGTTACATTTCAGATGTCTTACGACCCGTGGCTCTACCCTTCATTCGGTCCCTGCGAAACCCTACATTTCAGCAGGATAATGCACGACCGCATGTTGCAGGTCCTGTACGGGCCTTTCTGGATACATAAACTGTTCGTCTGCTGCACTGGCCAGCACATTCTCCAGATCTCTTACACATTGAAAACGTCTGGCCAATGGTGGCCGAGCAACTAGCTCGTCACAATACGCCAGTCACTGCTCTTGATGAAGTGTGGTATCGTGTTGAAGCTGCATTGCCAGCTGTACCTGTACACGCCATCCAAGCTCTGTTTGAGTCAATGCACAGGCGTATCAAGGCCGTTATTACGGCCAGAGGTGGTTGTTCTGCGTACTGATTTCTCAGGATCTATGCACCCAATGTAATCACATGTCAGTTCTAGTATAATATATTTATCCAATGAATACCCGTTTATCATCTGCATTTCTTCTTGGTGTAGCAATTTTACTGGCCAGTAGTGTAGTTAAATCTTACAATGGGCATACAATGCAGGTCGTGCATCCTAACTGAATTTCTAAACAGTGGGTTTCTTACAGTAGAGAAGACATATTGTTCTGTTCAAATAGTACGATGCTTAATAAATCAGCCCTTCTTTTGAGCATACAATGAATGCATCCACAACTGGTGTCTACCTAGTTGGTGATATCAGATTATTCTATAGACCGTGGTACAATTTCTGGGTAATGCAAGCAATCGATCAGTTTCTTTTGTCAGAGTTATTACTAATAGCTCGCTATAATATGTAATGTCCTTACTTACAGGATGTTTCAAAAATGACCGGTATGTTTGAAACGGCAATAAAAACTAAACGATCAGCGATAGAAATACACCGTTTGTTGCAATATGCTTGGGAAACAGTACATTTTCAGGCAGACAAACTTTCGAAATTACAGTAGTTACAATTTTCAACAACAGATGGCGCTGCGGTCTGGGAAACTCTATAGTACGATATTTTCCACATATACACCATGCGTAGCAATAATATGGCGTAGTCTCTGAATGAAATTACCCGAAACCTTTGACAACGTGTCTGGCGGAATGGCTTCACATGCAGATGAGATGTACTGCTTCAGCTGTTTAATTGTTTCTGGATTCTGGCGGTACACCTGGTCTTTCAAGTGTCCCCACAGAAAGAAGTCACATGGGTTCATGTCTGGCGAATAGGGAGGCCAATACACGCCGCCTCCTGTATGTTTCGGATAACCCAAAGCAATCACACGATCATCGAAATATTCATTCAGGAAATTAAAGACGTCGGCCGTGCGATGTGGCCGGGCACCATCTTGCATAAACCACGAGGTGTTCGCAGTGTCGTCTAAGGCAGTTTGTACCGCCACAAATTCACAAAGAATGTCCAGATAGCGTGATGCAGTAATCGTTTCGAATCTGAAAAATGGGCCAATGATTCCTTTGGAAGAAATGGCGGCCCAGACCAGTACTTTTTGAGGATGCAGGGACGATGGGACTGCAACATGGGGCTTTTCGGTTCCCCATATGCGCCAGTTCTGTTTATTGACGAAGCCGTCCAGGTAAAAATAAGCTTCGTCAGTAAACCAAATGCTGCCCACATGAATATCGCCGTCATCAATCCTGTGCACTATATCGTTAGCGAATGTCTCTCGTGCAGCAATGGTAGCGGCGCTGAGGGGTTGCCGCGTTTGAATTTTGTATGGATAGAGGTGTAAACTCTGGCGCATGAGACGATACGTGGACGTTGGCGTCATTTGGACCGCAGCTGCAACACGGCGAACGGAAACCCTAGGCCGCTGTTGGATCACCTGCTGCACTAGCTGCGTGTTGCCCTCTGTGGTTGCCATACGTGGTCGCCCTACCTTTCCAGCACGTTCATCCGTCACGTTCCCAGTCCGTTGAAATTTTTCAAAGAGATCCTTTATTGTATCGCTTTTCGGTCCTTTGGTTACATTAAACCTCCGTTGAAAACTTCGTCTTGTTGCAACAACACTGTGTTCTAGGCGGTGGAATTCCAACACCAGAAAAATCCTCTGTTCTAAGGAATAAACCATGTTGTCTACAGCACACTTGCACGTTGTGAACAGCACACGCTTACAGCAGAAAGACGACATACAGAATGGCGCACCCACAGACTGCGTTGTCTTCTATATCTTTCACATCACTAGCAGCGCCATCTGTTGTTGAAAATTGTAACTACTGTAATTTCGAAAGTTTGTCCGCCTGAAAATGTACTGTTGTCCCAAGCATATTGCAACAAACGGTGTATTTCTATCGCTGCTCGTTTAGTTTTTATTGCTGTTTCAAATATACCGGTCATTTTTGAAACACCCTGTACATATGTAATACATCATTAACTCATGGTGTTTTCTCAGAAATATTGAAATACGCCTCTCTAAACGGGGGGAGACCACATTCAACACACTTCTATAACCAGTACCCGGCGTCGCTTCTTACATAATTTTTCTAAAATATTTCAGAAGGAAATGTTCCGGCGCTGTCACCCAGCTGCGTAATAATGGGATACACACCCAGCCAAAGTTTTGATTTAGAAGGGGTTATTCTAGTCAATCAGCTGTTTATACATTTACTGAGAACATAAGAATACCCTTGAACGATACAGCAACACCATTTTTGATCTTCTATGTGTTATTGAAGGCATTTCATTATGTCAGTCATAATCTTTTATTAGCTGAAATACATTTTTATGGAACACTTAGTTCAGCAGATGCCTGGTTTCGTTCTTACTTAAGAAACAGTATGCGGAAAGTTACCTTAGGACCCTCGATAATACACTTCACAACATTTGCGTGGAGAGAAATTACGGTTGGAGCCCCACGGGGTTCGAACATTGGTTAATGCTCTGCACTGCCATTTTATTTTAATGGGAATTAGTTCTGCTTCCAGGTGATTCAAGCATTGTTATGAAGCCGAGCAAAGAAGCATCACCAAACAAAATAGTAAATGTTGTTTTGTGAAAGTTACCGAATGGTTCAAATGGCTCTGAGCACTATGCGACGAAACTTCTGAGGTCATCAGTCGCCTAGAACTTAGAACTAATTAAATCTAACTACCCTAAGGACATCACACACATCCATGCCCGAGGCAGGATTCGAACCTGCGACCGTAGTGGTCACTCGGCTCCAGACTGTAGCGCCTAGAACCGCACAGCCACTCCAGCCTGCCTTACCGAATGGTTTTACACAAATGGGCTATCTGCAAGCTTTGAAAAAACGCATTTCATCTCATATTAACGTAGTACTGCTACAGGAAATAATAAGCGGGGCAGAAAATTGTAAGTTTATAATTGCGCATATTGATGGAAACTTAAAATATTAAAGCAATGCAATAAATCTCCAATAGTATTCAATTTCGGCTACATTTTCTATTAGAATAATTGCCAAATTTGGGTGTACAGTAGTCAATAAGTTAATATATTTTGCATATTTTCATTCAATGGTGTGTTATGGGATAATTTCTGCTCGCTTAGGCAAAAGGTATTCATTGCATAAAATAAAGTTATTACAGTTTGTGTGGAGCTCACACGCGTACGTCTTGCTGATATTTCTTTAAGCAATTGCGAATATTAACCACAGTCTCATAGCACATTTATTCACTTACAAAATATATTATCAACAATCCGTTTATGTTCAAGCGCAACAAGATTTTCGTAACACTAGAAGGAAATGATCTGCATTGTCCTCTAAAGAATGGAGCTCTCTCACAGAAGGGGGTGAAAAGTGCAGCTATAAAACTCTTTGACATTATACCCATGGAAACAAGATACCTGACAGATAACAGAAACATTTTCAAATGTAAATTACGTTACAGAGCTTCCTCCCTAACAACTTCTATACCATGCAGGAGTTCTTCAGTAGAGACAATTAGTCTTGTAAAAAGAAAGAAATAAAAACCTGTAAATCGTCAACATGTAGCCATATAAATCTTAATTTCTAATGTTTTTATTTAGTTGTGTATGAGTGTTTTACGTGTGTTCTGTTGACACATTCAACGTCGTAATCGTTATCGTGAATGTAATCTAGAACAAGTAGCTAAAACTTATAGCCCTTGCAAAAGAATAACAACGCCATGGAATACTTTCAGTTTCTAAGAGGTCCATCAACTCCTATCCCAAGGATTGTCTTAGTTTATTTAGAAGCTACTTACAGCGTATGCACCTACTCCTTTTCATAGGTTGTATTCTCCCCTGTCATGTCAGTAGTCTGCTGAATTTTCATAGTCACTCCTTCCAAATCGTTCTCCCTGTTTTTCTCTGAGCGCTGTCGCCTGTGCCACAAAACATACTCCCGAATCACTTTGCAGGAATTCCATTTTCTGCGCGCCTCGCGACAAAAAGAACCCTCAGTGTGGTGGACAGCAGGCAGACCGCCTCCTGCGCACGCGCAGACAGTGGAACCACTTGTTGCTACGCTTCCCGCAACTCCGCCCCCCTTCCCCTGCATTCCTCGCCATTGTTAATCAGCCGCCCTTGTGCAAATTGAACCGCTCGCTCCGGGGACCATTACATAATCCATTTAGCAAGTCCTTTAAATTGACGTTATTGGAAATTACTCTCGGGGAAGAATGGCCCGGAACGGCGCAGACTGGCTGGAGAAGGAAATTACTCTGTAAATGCTTCAAGGTTTTCCGAAGCCCTCTCGTCGAAGCTGTCTAGCTATGATTCCTTACCAGCACTGCCTCTGATACATTTCACAGCAGTCTACCACTTTAAGCTTACAGATGATTTCGATTTTTTTTCCACCAACTATTAACCACGTTAATTAGCGCCAAACACTAAATGTCACAAGAACAGTTTGTGAAGACCAAACCATAACAGGATGCTTATTTCAATAATACTTCGCCCTACCTCCATGTAGGTGACTAAAAATTTATCTCCTAAGATGGAAATATTCAACGAAACACAATCTCTCACACTGCAGTTAGTTGGTTGGTTGGTTGTTTCGGGGAATGAGACCAGACAGCGAGGTCATCGGTCACATCGGATTAGGGAAGGACGGAGAAGGTAGTCGGCCGTGCCCTTTGAAAGGAACCATCCCGGCATTTGCCTGGAACGATTTAGGGAAATCACGGAAAACCTAAATCAGGATGACCGGATGCGGGATCGAACCGTCGTCCTCCCGAATGCGAGACTGCAGTTAGTTTTCATGTTTCTTTTACCTTAATGAAATTTTGCGAAAATTAGAGAGATTTATATTTCGTAAAAGGTATTGGTATTCTAAAGTTGAAATTATTGCGTTCTCTATATCGGCAGAAGTGAAAGAGATTCGTTGATGATTCTTCCCAGTTTATTCAGTTGTTGATGCCCATGCATTTCAAACTAATGTGTTCTAGCGGGGTTCACAGATTACACGACTCTGAAAGGAGGAAGTGTGGGCCTTCCGAGTTTTAATAATTCAGAATTATCGTTAGTCCTGGCGTTACCACAAAATTAACTACAAATAATACAATATTCAAAGCAAATTTGTTGGCGATAGACTCGTTCGATATGGTGGGTGTCCTCGTTCTTCATGTCATGTTCCAATAGATGTAGTGTTAGCTGAACGCTGCGTGCAAGCTTGCCAACTGTTAAACCTTTTCACACAATTTAGGTGTTTCATTCAAGTTATTAAACCATTAATATTCCTTCACAATAGCAAAAAAACACACCACTGAAGAAGAATAGTACACCCTGAGAGACGAGGTCGATTTTGATCCGATGATGGCGTATGCCACCTGGGAGATAGACGGTGTACTGACAATCGCTTCAACGTCCTCCACCAACAGATAGCACAGTGGCATAGCTACCATTGCTATGTCACAGGTAGAAGGCTCAGTGTGGTGCAGATGTGTGAGGCAAGCAGGCAACTCGTGCTTACTACAGCGAACTCGGTGAGTTTGGAAACAGCAAACTGCGGCATTCCATGTGGCGAGATGGTCCTTTCGGAGAATTGGCACAAAAGATGGACGTGCAGCGTCATTTGTGCAACGATGCTGTATTTGCGGTCACGTGAACATTGTCACACCCGTAGATGAGGTTCTGGACGTTCACGCAACACAGACGCCCACCGTCATCGTCGTATTGTACGGGCTCCAGTGGCCGACTGTACAGCTACCGCAGCACAGATAAGAACGCTTGTGTGCCCATACTTGTCAACACGGACTGTTGCGAACTGGTTATTAGCAGTTGCAGTACTGGCACCACACTTCAGTCCTTCTCCCACTCACGTCACAGCATCGATCCGTATGGCTTGACAGGTGTCACAAAGGATCACTTCTAATGGCGAAGGGAGAAGTGAAAGCACATTGTGCCTGCACGCAAGTGATAGTCGTTTGCGCTTATGAAGTAGACTTGATGACCGTTGTCTCGTAGAGTGCATTCGTCCAAGACAATGACCTCGTCCTAGGCCTTATGCTATAGAGTGCAATAAGCTACAAATCTCCATCACCTTTGGTGTTTCTGGAGGGGACGCTAACCAATGCTCGGTACGTGCAGAATGCTGTTAGACCCGGTCTTTTGGCGTTCTTGCAACAGGAAAGTGGTGTGTTGTTCCAACAGGATAACGCACGCCCACACACTGCCTGTCAAACTTAATGTGGTCTGCAAAACGTGCAGCAGCTTTCCTGGCCAGCACGATTTCCTGACGTGTCTCGAATCGAGCAAGGGTTTGGTATGTTGGGGCGAGAAGCGATTCGTGCTACTCCTCAACAAACTACTCTTACAGAACACAGTGAAAATGTCAAGCAGGTGTGGCATAACGAGTCCCAGCACAGTATTCACCATCTGAATGATCGACTAGATGCCAGAGTCAGCGCCTACATTTCCGTCCATGGAGGCTACACCATGTGCTAATATGGGTGTCTCAGCACGGATCAATAGCTGGTACCTCAGAATCACTTGTGCTATTGATCTGTAAATTTAATCATTTCATGTATTTCATATGCACTGTTACAACAATAAATAATAAGTGAATTTGAAACTTCTAAATGGGTTAATTAATTGTTTTCCGACAGTGTATTTTGAATGAGAATGATGCTGCTCTGGCGCACAGTTTCTAATTTGCCAGGAAGTTCAGATAAGCTCAATTTCTGCTGCTGAGTGAAAATTTATTCTTTAAACAATCCCCAGACTGTGACAAAGCCATGACTCCACTATACTCTCTCTTTCATGAGTGCTAGTCCTCCAAGGTATGTAAGAGAAATATGAGAAGTCTGGAAGAATGGGATGATGTACTGTCAGGCGTATACTTTTATGGGCAGGCTGTCACACCTTCTTGGATGGATTTGTCGGTAGAGCACTTGCCCTTGAGAAACAAAGGCCCCATGTTCGAGTCCAGGTCTGGCATACAGTACTAATCTGCCTGGAAGTTTCATGTTTTAATCGGTTCACCACCGTTTCGTTTTGATGCACGTTCTGGATGCCTCTGAGGCCTTATCAAACCGTTTTTAACATTGTTTTCAGTTGTTCTCTGCACCATAATACTGTTGATATCGTAATTACCCACATAGTTATAGCTATTACAAGTCATATGTTTTTAGGCTGGTTAGTAGCTCCAAGTACATACGGCCATACCAAGCCATTAGTGCCAATTCTCCCCTGGGCAACAGGTCAGGTTTGAAGTATGGATGCATGGACGCAGGGTGGTTAGTGTATACTGGCAGGCATAACCCACTTAGTGGTACAGTTACTTCCATGCAGGAAACATACAGTAGAAAATTATGTAACGTATTAGCGGGCACCAAAACACTGATGTTTGTACATATTAAGGTACCACATGCAAAAATATTTTCAGAGCATCTTTGAAGGCACCGAGTCGACAGTGTTATGTTGCCTATTCCTCCGCAGAACAATCACACGCAGTTAGCAGATTCCAAGTAACCAGAGTTCTTCACACTGCAGCCACAGCTTCCTTGTGCCATTTGCATAAAGTTGAATCTCACCCACTAACAACAGGGAAGATCGAAACCTCCAACCTTCGTTGTTGCGTTTTGAACTAAGTGAGTATCGTAGGCTGGATGTTAATCCAGCGTATTTTCCACTTCCCGATGCAATCAAAAACCTCTGTAACGTCTAGAGTAACGCAGTACTACTTCCGTGACTTGAGCCGTATAGCTGGTGAGTTCTGGAAAGCGCAATTTGAAAACAGGTCTTACGCGAGCCTCTTCCGTCACAGTTAATACGCAGTAGCTGTTTTTGATGAGAGAGTTAGTCAGTGAATAGGAGTAGACCTGATAGTGGCAATAACGACATATAAGAAGCCTCCCCAAATATTGTGGAATCTATAATCGGGTGTCCCTTGGGCAACGATGTAATACAAGCCGTTTCTTACAAATAGCTTATGATGCACAGCAATAGAGAATATGCAAACAAGAGTGCAAACAGTCCTTCTGAGGACACAGCATATACAGCATACCGTAGTGGGAACTACTATGGTCATGTGTACAAACTAGGACTAGACACGTTCAAGTTTATGCACGTCGTTACCCCGTAGTGAAAGCCTGGAAAATGAGGAGCGAAAAATTCCTTCGCAGCGCCCATGGTGACTTGCTATTAACGACAGTAAATTTACTAACGATGAGGAAGAGAGAGGCATGACAGTCCTGACGGAAAGTGTGACGAAACATGCAAGCAAAATTGAGTGGAGAATTTTATAGCGAACAAAACCACGGTAGGTGAGATATGATGCCGAACAGATTAGGATTTAAGTATCTGCTTCAATGGAGAAAAAGCTCAGTGTAAACAGTAAACATCCTTTTGATGACACGGCCAAGCGTTTTAGTTTTACAGCAATTTCTGCAATTTGTTAACAACATAAAGTACGTACTTTTCGAATGCTTAACAGCTTTTACATAAGAAGTAAAAATAATAACGACTTCACTCACAGTAACTTCGTGTTTTGTGAAGTAACACGATGGATTTCGAACCGTGTGAGTCCATCGTCAGGTGCAGATCGTTTCAATACGTAATTTACTTCTGCTGTTTAGTGAGCTTATGCGCAACATGTGGTCCTGTAGTGAGAAGGTAGGTCTTAAACTTCGTAATTCGAAAATAAATAAAGGAATATGTGATGACAAACAGTGAAAAACTTTCCGGAAAATCTAGGAATAACATTTTTATTTCAATGACAGCACATATTGATTTATTCAGTATGCAATTGCACGTAGCAATAGACAACTCCGAACGCTGTACCACCCCTCACAAATATGTAGTATTTAGAGCCATACTACACAGAACACATTCACATAACTTGGAACACTGCCACACTAAGAAAGATGAATACATATTTGCTAGCATCGTATATCCAGGCCAAACTTTTTCCGAAAAATGGTACCTAATTAAAAATATATATATGTATCCGTTGGATTCCCCACCATAAATAACCTACGACACGTCTTATCTGCGGACAACATAAAAGCAGATTCCCAAAAATTCAACAATAGTGGGCTATATTAAGTACCATGACCAACCTCGTCTGCCTACTATGTGATCAAAAGAGGTAGAAGTTTCAA
Source organism: Schistocerca serialis cubense (assembly GCF_023864345.2). Classification (NCBI taxonomy): domain Eukaryota; kingdom Metazoa; phylum Arthropoda; class Insecta; order Orthoptera; family Acrididae; genus Schistocerca; species Schistocerca serialis. The sequence goes on along the minus strand of NC_064641.1, from coordinate 142,252,200 downwards.
AATTAATTTCCAACAACACATGAATGCCTTGAAACTCATTCACTTGGAGAAACTACACATTACAGATCTATGATGCAAACAAAACACGTTACCAACAGAAAACAGTTTGGTATTTCTATACAATGAGGACATTGGCAAGACTATAGATATGTTAGGACAACTGAAATAAGGCTTTGGAAGATCACGGAGACTGAATCCATGTTAAATGAACAGATAGAGTTCGCTGGCCATATCTATTTTAGTAATTTTAGTGACGTTCTTTGAAATTTATTTTTTTGCTTATGTCAATTTCTCTAAAAACTATAGTATCTAACACTACACAATAAGGCTCATCTTTGACCATTTCTTATTAAACTGCATTTCTGAAGTATTATAAAATGTACGAACAACTGTGCGTCTTGCGTGACGCGTAATTGCAAATTGGATAAATCAAGGTCTGCTGACATATAACATTAAAATGTCCTTCCTGAGTATTTCGGTAAGTTTTTCACTGTTTCTCATCATTATTTGATTCGCAAATTTCGGAACCTAACATTTAACCTTCTCAGTCACACCAAATCGACGATTCCTTAATGACTCTAGATGCGTACTATCAACCGACCCCTCTTTTACTCAGGTTGTTCCACAAACTATTCTTTTTTTTTTTTTTTTTTTGCCCAGTTCGATTCAGTACCTCTTTATTAGTTATTCGATATATTCATCTAAACATCAGCATTCTTCTACAGCACCGCATCACAAAAGAATCTACTGTCTTCTCATTCGGTGTATCAACGCTGTTTCCATTTCATACAACGCTACACTCCTTTGTTTTAGCTACTACCTGTCTGCATTTTATATTCCCTTTACTATAGCAATTGTCACTTATTTTTCTGCTCAAATATCGGAACGCATTCACCACTTTACCTGTCTCATTCCACTATCTAATTTTATCAGGGTCACACGATACAGAACTCGACTACATTCAGTTACCTCTGTTTTAGTTTGGTGGATGATCTCCTTATAAACACTTTTCAAGACGCTCCCCATTTAATCTAACTGCACTTCCAAGTCTTTTCCTTGTACTCTAGTCGCAATTCAAAATTTCTTCTTCTTGCCTGCACTTCGTTGGTACATACTGAATAAAGTCTGGGATATAGCATCGTCTCACTTCTGTGTCGAGTACTGCTGTCTCCGTATGTCTAATGAATCTTACAATTACAGTCTGCTTTCTGTACAAGTTGTAGATAATGTTTCGCTCCCAGTATTTATCCCCGCTCCCTTAAGAGTTTTAAAGAGTGTTTTCCAGTTAACGATGTTAAAATATATCTCTAAATTTACAAATACAGTATATTAGAGTTCACCTCCTTACAACCTATCCTCTAGGATAAGTTGTAGGGTCCGTATTGCCTCGGAAACAAACCTGCGCTTCCCTGAAATCCACTGCTACCAATTTTTTCATTGTTCTGTGAACAATCAGTGACAATATTTTGCAAGTACAACTTATTAATCTGACTACTTGGTAGTACCCAATCCTTTCATCAACTGCTTTTCTCTATATATATATATTGCTGTAGTTTCTTGTCTCATGTATCTTGCACACTAGGTGTAATAGTTTTGTCATGGCTCTCTCTCCCAATGTTGCCGGTTATTCTGAAGGATTTTCCTCCACTCAGTTGACTATGTTTCGAGTTAGATCTTTTAGTATTGTATTAAATTGTTCTCACAGTATCATATCTTCCATTTCTTTCTCACCAGTTCTTCCTATAATATGTTCTTTCCTTCTGTTCTCTACGGCCATTATGTATTCCTTCCACCTTTGCCTATATTAGTGTACCCTAAAATACAGCCTAATCGAAACTCGTCGTGTGTGTGGGTGAGGGGAGTGGAGAAGAAGAAAGCTAACGTTTTTTACCGTGGGTAATTTTGTTTCCCAGTATTGACATATTAGAAGGGAACTGCTTCTATGACGTGGAAATGACTCCTTGCCGTTCGGTCTTACGTTGCGTGCCTTACGCAGAAGTGTTCGCAGCCTCAAGAGAGCATTCTCTTTGTATGCAGTCCGCTGTAGAGTAGTTCTCTCAAAACCTTGCAAGAACTCATTTACCGTCATAAGTGTGTATGAAGCTGCAGTGCAGTGCTACACGTATTCGATTTAGGGCTTCCTTGGCCAGATGTTTCTGCGGAACACCTGTAGTGGAAGTGACAAAAAAAAAATACCGGACAGTTAAAACTGTAGATAGACCGCAAGCCACATTACTGTATGTGGCGAAGCGAACTTCTGGTACCAATATCTCTTCACCCCTCCCCTGTTCCATTTACGAATGGCGCCTGTGACAAATGATTCGCGCAAAGCTCCGCATGAGCTCCAGTTTCCATGATTTTCTCATCATGATCACGTATGTGGGAGAAAGTATTACTTTGCCCGACTCGACTCTCAAAATACGAACAGTAAACCTCACAGTTAACCTGCCGCAACAGCTTGTTGAGCATCCAGTAATACTCTATCGCCGATTAAACAATTGCGCCACAATACGTACCGCACTTCCTCAGACCTTCTCTATCTCTTCCATTTATTCTGTTTGATGATGGTCCTGCGCAGATTACAAAGCCTCAAAAATAGATCGAACAAGTGTTTCGTACGCCACTTCTTTAGTGGATGTATCACATTTTAAGATTCTTCCTATGAATCTCCTGGCACCTGATTTTCCTACAGTTTGTTTTATGTGGTCATTCCGCTTTAGTTCCTTTCATATATTTACTCCTAGGTATTTTCGGTGCTTAGTGTTTCCAGTAATTTTGCCGTAAGTAGTGTCATCGAACAGTAATAGATCTCTGCATCTCTTTGTGAACAGTACCTTACACTCACGTACCATCAGGGACACCAACAATCCCTGCACCGATCTTCGATGTTATGAAGGTCTTCCTGCAGTTTCCTATAGTCCTCTTGCGATGCAACCTTCCTAGAGGCCTTCGTCCATGAAGAGGTTCAGGTGGCCTCCAACGTTACCAAATAGATAATAAATAAAAATAAGACAATGTGACTGCAAAGTCATTGGTGTTTATATTTGTCCTGACTGGGCACATAAACATTTAATATGCGATTAAGAATTTATTCCTTTTTTTATTTGTTGATAATCTTCTGGGTTTGGCAATCACCACCAAAATATTTCAATCTAGAAATGTCACACTACCTTTCTTGCTGCGTAATCTCATAGAAACGCCGAAGATACGGCTCAGGGACGTAATTTAACAAGTTCGGAAGGACGAGCAGTAGCGTACAAAATCATTGGACACGTGTTATGGGTCTGCGGGTAAGAAAATTCGTTTGGTGCTGTGTTTCGACTTTTTTTAAAAATTTGAAGAGATTTGTGAATCACCTTTTACAAGACATTCGAAATAACTGATACGGACACCTAGAAAGCAATGGAGAACGTACTGACCGTAATCTTCAGTCAGATCGCCGAAACTGAAATAAAATATTCTAACCCTCCTAGCACAGACCAAAGGAGTCAGTGACTACTGTGATTAACGAATCAGTATATTCTAGTAAATGTTCACATGCACAAGAAATAGTTTTGCAATTCATTAAGGTTTTTCTGTTGTAATCAGTGCACGACGTAGTTCACAGAGGATTTCTACTCGATGTTCCAAGTATTACTAAATTCTTTCTGCCTGCTAATTAAGTATAATTAATTGTTGCCCTTAAAAGTGGAGAGAAGAGAGAAGAAAAATTTTTAACATCGAGTATAGATTTAAGTGTCGGCAAGTCCTTTCTGAAGGTATCTGTATAGAGTGAAGCCATGCACGGAGGTGAAACATGGAAGATAAACAGTTCAGACAAGAAGATAATAGAGGCTTCTGAAATGTGGTGCTACAGAACAATGCTGAATATTATATGGATAGATCACGTAACTAATGAAGAGATACTGAACAGAATTGTGGAGAAGAGGATATCGTGGTACAACGTGACTAGAAGGAGGGATCGAATGGTAGGACACAGTCTAAGGCATCAAGGGATCACAAATTTGGTACTTGAGGGAATCGTGGGGTGTAAAAATCGTAAACTGATACCAAGAGATGAATACGCTAAGCAAATTCAGAAGGATATAGGTTGCAGTAGTTACTCGGAGATGAAGAGTCTTGCACAGGGTGGAGTAGTATGAAGAGCTGCAGCAGATCACTCATTGGACTCAACACCACAACGACGACAAAAAAAATAATTCAAATGGCTCTGAGCACTATGGGACTCAACATCTTAGGTCATAAGTCCCCTAGAACTTAGAACTACTTAAACCTAACTAACCTAAGGACATCACACACACCAATGCCCGAGGCAGGATTCGAACCTGCGACCGTAGCAAACGACGACAAAAGTGGAGAATAATCAAGCGCTGCTTGCCATACGGCTTCCTATAACATAGCGAGCTGCGCACGAATGAAAACATCGAAAATATTTAAACACATGTTTTAGAGTAACAATCCATGACAGTCCACTTTCACATGATTCAACAAAATAAGCTTGAAAACTAACCTGATAGAAAATCATTCGAATCAGTCGTCTTTAGCGTCATCCGAAGGTTAAGACATGCACATCTGATTTGAATCACAGCACGTTCTGAAGAGGGGAGCAGTACATCATACGCGGATGATGGAAATCGAATAACGCTTTCCAGTAAAGACAGGTCGAAGCATGTACTCTTGGTGTGGGTAGCAAATGGAACCACTGCTGCAGGGCACCTCCATTGTCTGCAACTGTGTCCTCCTGGTATCCTCCTTGACGATAAAATTATCTATATTCTTGTTAGTTAAAAACTAACGTCCCAGTTTTTCTATGTGTAAAACTGCGGTCTGTTTATGTTTTATAAAATACCAGTTTCATTAATCTTAATGTTGGCCCTCGAGAATTTTTCAGACGAAATTTGAGGTTTATTGTAACCGCTGAACTGTCTCTATCGCAACCTCTGTACCTTGGTCAAATTGCAGTATCATTGTAAAAGCTCTTCCAGCTTTATTATCACATATATTAATCGTAGTGCTGTCATTTTAGCCTTCTATCTTAATTATGAAGGTCAGTTAATCTAACTTGTTTTACTAGTTTTCGTTTGAAGGTCGGTTTTCACATAATAAAAGATAGAAAAGGTAACTTCATGAAAACTTGTACAGAATACGTTTACAATAAACAGAACCTTAATCTCGAATTACAGCTTTCTAACTTTAATACTGGGTGCTTTTAAAATGTCGTAAAAGTGGATTCTTGAGAAACCCAATCAATGAACATGCTGATACTCAAAATATTTAATATTTTTATAGGTTTACATAAAATGTACATATTACATCAACTTTTTACAAATTCAGTTTCACTTAATATTATTGCAGAACCTTTTGCTTGCTCTGCGCTGGCACTGCAGACGGAAAGATACGTTGCTTGCTACACCACGATGTATTATGGAAGCAAGCAAGACACATTCCGACGAATTATGGATGCCAATTTCCGTTAGGATGCTTGTCTTCCACTAGAGCACTAGTTGCTTCTCAGCTTACGGCATGTCAGCTTAACAAGGAGACATAGCTGAGCATTACTTTCCGTAATGCATAGTTCCCCCTCGCCCATGTTGAAAAGTTGTAACTTCTCATTTTCTCTCGTGTAAGCGTTGACTCATCAGTAAATAGCAAATTGACAAGACAGGTACTTATTTTATTTAAATTATTTGAATTGACAAGGGAACCCTTTGTAGAGATAACAGATGTTTAACAAATCAAAGAAATCTTCAAAATAATTTTTCCTGCCATTTGAAGTACCTCTAAATGAATGTCGATAGAGATGAAAATTGTTTAGGAAATGATTACAAAAATTTGGGTACAATTTTAACGTGGCACTGATTATCCATCAGGATAAGCGGGACAGATATTTTTTTGATTTAGTTTCACTTTATCTATCGATCTTCAGGTCACCCACTACGGTCGTACGAGTAGACCTCATCAGTAAGCGTATCGTACGGCGTGCAGTGAATGTCACGACATAGGAAACGCGTGTTAATTAGGTTTGCTGCTGTTATAGTAAAAGATCTAACGACGATTTTTTAAATAAACTGTAGTCTATACTCACCAAATATATCTTGATTGTGTGCTTGAGATGATAAAGGATAATAAATATTCTATCTAAATAGGACGTGATCACATTATTGTCCTAGGAACAACAAATTTGAGCAAAGTAGAAAAAGCATTCTATAGGAACTTTCTGAATGTAAATAAGAAATGTGTTTGGCCACTTCCCGAGTGTGAATTACTGGGGTGATCGGAGCTTAGTAATTGCGTTCCTGAACACATAATTAACTATACCATGGTCTGTCCAACACGCACTTCGGAACTGTGTGCTGGTAGAAAACGTAGTGCAGTACTCATACGAGCGTAAAAACTTTACAGCTTTTCCCCCTACACTTTGCTTCACTGTTGTTGTTGTGGTCTTTAGTCCAGAGAATGGTTTGCTGCAGCTCTCCATGCTACTCTATCCTGTGCGAGCTACATCATCTCCAAGTAACTACTGCAACCTATATCTTTCTGAACCTGCATAGTGTATTCATATCTTGGTTTCCCTCCTCGATTTTTACCCTCCACGCTGTCCTCCAATACTACATTGGTGATCCCTTGATGCCTCAGAACATGTCCTGCCAACTGATCCCTTCTTCCAGTCAAGTTATGCAAAAATTCCTCTTCCCCCGAATTCTGTTCAGTAGCTCCTCATTAGTTCCGTGATCTACCCATCTAATCTTCAGGATTCTTCTGTAGCACCACATTTCGGAAACTTTTATTCTCTTCTTGTCTAAACTATTTTTCGTCCATGTTTCACTTCCGTGCATGGCTACACTCCCTGCAAACACTTTCAAAAAGGGCTTCCTGACACTTCAGTCTATACTTGATGTCAACAAATTTCTCTTCTTCTGAAACGCTTTCCTTGCCATAGCCAGTTGACATTTTATAGCCTCTCTACTTCGACCAACATAAGTTATTTTGCTCCCCAAATAGCAGAACTCATCTACAATTTTAAGTGTCTCATTTCCTAACCTAATTCCCTCAGCATCACCCGACTTAATTCGACTACATTCCATTATTCTCGTTTTTCTTTTGTTGATGTTCATCTTGTATCCTCTTTTGAAGGCACTGTCCATTCCGTTCAACTGCTCTTCCAGGCCCTTTGCTGTCTCTGACAGAATTACAAAGTCATCGGCTAACCTTAAAGTTTTTAATTCTTCTCCATGCATTTTAATTCCTACCCAAATATTTCTTTTGTTTCCTTTACCAGTTGCTCAATATACAGATTGAATAACATCTGGGATAGGCTACAACCCTGTCTCACTTCCTTCCCAACCACTGCTTCCCTTTCATGTCCCTCGACACTTATAACTGACATCTGGTTTCTGTACAAATTATAAATAGCCATTCGCTCCCCGAGCCATCATCAGAATATGAAACAGATTATTCCAGAAGACATTGTCAAAAGCTTTCTCTAAGTCTACAAATGCTAGAAAAGTAGGTTTGCCTTTCCTTAATCACACCTGTCAACACCTGTCAACTCCTGTTCTCTTAGGGATTGGAATTATTATATTCTTCTTGAAGTATTTCGCCTGTCCCATACATCTTGCTCACCAGATGGTAGAGTTTTGCCAGGGATGTCTCTCCCAAAACTATCAGTAGTTCTAACGGAAAGTTGTCTACTCACGAGGCCTTGTTTCGACTTTGATTCTTCAAAGTATTCTTCACGCAGTATCATATCTCTCATTTCATCTTCATCTACATCCTCTTCCATTTCCATAATACTGCCCTCAAGTACATCACCCTTGTATAGACCCTCTATATACTCCTTCCACATTTCTGCTTGCCCTTCTTTGCTTATAACTGGTTTTCCATCTGAGCCCTTGATATTCATACAAGTGGTTTTCTTTTCTCCAAATGTCTCTTTAATCTTCCTGTAGGCAGTATCTATCTTACCCCTCGTGAGATAAGCCTCTACATCCTCACATTTGTCCTCTAGCCATCCCTGATAAGCCATCTTTCGCTTCCGTCGATCTCATTTTTGAGACGTTTGTATTCCTTTTTGCCTGCTTTATTTACTGCATTTTTATGTTTTCTCCTTTCATCAATTAAATTCAGTATGTCTTCGGTTACCCAAGGATTTCCCGTAGCCCTCGTCTTTTTACCTACTTGAATCTCTGCCGCCTTCACTATTTCATCTCTCAAAGCTGCCCATTCTTCTTTTACAGTATTTCTTTCCCCCATTCTTGTCAATCGTTCCCTAATGCTCTCTCTGGAACTCTCTACAACCTCTGGTTCTTTCAGTTTATCCAGGCCCCATCTCTTTAAATTCCCACCTTTTTGCAGTTTCTTCAGTTTTAATCTTCAGTTCATAAGCAATTGATTGTGGACATAGTCCACATCTGCTTCTGGAAATGTCTTACAATTTAAAACCTGGTTCTAAATCTCTGTCTTACCATTACATGATCTATTTGAAGACTTCCAGTGACTACAGGCCTCTTCCACGTATACAGCCTTCTTTCATGATTATTAATCCAGTGTTAGCTATGATTAAGTTACTCTCTGTGCAAAATTCTACCAGGCGGCTTCCTCATTCATTCTTTACCCCCATTCCATATTAACCCACTATTTTTCCTCCTCTTCCTTATCCTGCTATCAGATTCCACTCCCTCATGACTATTAAATTTTCATCTACCTTCACTATCTGAATCATTTCTTTTATCTCATTATACATTTCTTCAATCTCTTCATCATCTGCGGAGCTAGTTGGCATATAAACTTGTACTACAGTGGTAGGCGTGGGCTTCGTGTATATCTTGGCTACAAAAATTCGCTCACTAAGCTGTTCATAGTAGCTTACCCGATCTCCTATTTTTATTCATTATTTAACCTTCTCCTGAATTACCCCTGTTTGATTTTGTATTTATAACCCTGTATTCCCTGACCAGAAGTATTGTTCCTCCTGCCACCGAACTTAACTAATTCCCACTATACGTAACTTTAGCCTACCCATTTCCCTTTTTATTTTCTGACCTACCTACCTGATTAAGGGAACTGACATTCCATGCTCCGATCCGTAGAACGCCAGTTTTGTTTCTCCTGATAACGACGTCCTCCTGAGTCGTTCTCGGCCGGATATCCGAATGGGGGACTATTTTACCTCCAGAATATTTTAGCCAAGAGGACGCCATCATAATGTAACCATACAGGAAAGCTGCATGCCGTCGGGAAAAAATACGGCTGTAATTTCTCCTTGCTTTCAGACTTTCGCAATACCAGTACAGGAAGGTCGTTTTGGTTAATGTTACAAGGCCAGACAGTCAATCATCCAGACTGTTGCCCCTGCAACTACTGAAAAGGCTGCTGCCCCTCTTCAGGAACCACACGTTTTTCTGGCCTCTCAACAGATACTTCTCCGTTGTGGTTGCACCTACGGTACGGCTGTCTGTATCGCTGAGGCGCTCAAGCCTCCCCATCAATGGTAAGGTCCATGGTTCCTGTACTACCAGATTGCTATTCCTTGATGACTCAGGGTGTCTCCTATAAGCCGATCCCTTCCTTTAGTGATGTCTTTTTTATACAGTTCTATTCAGTAACTCCTCATTAGGTATTCAGTCTACCCATCTAATCTTCATCATTCTATTGTAGCACAGAATTTCAAAAAGGTCCTATCCTCTACCTGTCTGAACTACTTACTGTCCAAGCAACGTCCCAGACAAACGCTTTAAGAATACACTTACTAGCACCTATATGTAAGATGGTAAATGATTGTTCTTTATCAGAAATAATTTCCTCGCTGAAACCAACCTGCGTTTTATATCCTCTCTACTTCGGTCATGATCATTTATTTTGGTATCCAAACAGCAAACGCATCCAGTACTTCTAGCGTCTCAGTTTATAATCTAATTGCCTCAGCATCGCCTGATTTAATTCCATTGTGTTCCATTGTGCTTGTTTTACTTCTCAACTGAGAAGAGGTGTATCCACTGGGAGAATCTGTCTACAGATATCACCAATTAGAGGCCGCATCACATTCCACCTCGGTGTCACGTCACCAACAGACTGCAATAAAATTTCCATTTCAGAACCATTGGTTCCTTATCTCATAATTCTCAGCCCAGGGTCGGCAACCAGCTGTTCTATTTTTTATGTAGATTTTTGGGACACTCGATAGGGCTAGTTTGGACACAATGTATCACTGAGCGTGTTTAAATGCATTTCAACTGTACTATTTTAATACCTTTTTACTTCATCACTTTTTTCTCTGTCTTTCTGTTCGGTGTAAATTTTGCAAATTGGTTTTAAATTAACTTCCCGATGAGCTAGACACTTAAAATTTTAAGCATAGCTCAGAAGTTCATGACAGTGCAATACTGTGTCAGTAAGAATAGCGGGTCTGCAATACGGGAGGCGGTAGTGGTGAAAACAGGACAACAAAGTAGCTTAACACTGAGCCTCGTAATAGGCGTTCCTGCATGATGGCCGTGCTTAACAGATTGCGTGCAGCAGCAAAGCGCGTAAATTACCTGCTGCCGAAACTACCTGAACAGCTCGTTCGATTTATTCGTATAACTCGCAATTTCTCCCAAACTGGGAACACTTCTCACTTGAAACTTGGAAAGAGATTACTGTGTCAGTAAGATCCAACACCATCCCTAGGGCTGAGGATGGGGTGAAAAGGCGTGATATCAAAGCATAACTCACGAATGTCTGGAGCAGTTTTACCGACATTTTCTGTACATATGACTCATTTTAGTAGATTTCTATTAACATGCCCTCTTCTCTGACCTTTATCTGTTTGGTACAAATTCTGCAATTGATTTCAAAGTAATTTCCCTATGATCTAGGGTCTTGACACTTGGATAAAATGAAATATTAACTCTTCTTATTCTTGTCTGATGTGTGGCGGAGGATATTTTGTTTACCACTGGCATTTGCCCCCGTTCCTCTTTCATTCGCTAATTGTTCGTGAGAAGATGGATTGCTGTGGAAGCCTCTGTGTGACCTCGAATATCTCTAATTTTTACATTGACGGTCTTTTTGTGTGATACGCGTAGAACGAATCAAAACACTGGCTGACTCAGGTGAAGAAAACCTGAAATAAATCCCAAATTTACCCTAAGTGTTTGTTGTAATCTCATGAGGATGTATGACATAAATTGGAAAATTTCACAGGCACCTGACTAAAAAGCAGAAGTAACTATTTAAATAAAAATAATTATTTAACATAACACGTTTTTACATCATACTAATTTCTCCTTGTCTCATGCAGCTCTTAGTCATATCCAAACTGTTCTGAACATTTTTGATTATGATTTTTTAATAGCTATTAAAATACCTGTAAGACTTAATGGTATAACAAAAAAACATGAGGTGCACGTAATACATTTGCCGCGTTAATAGTTCTTCTCCTAACTACACTGTCCAGTCACATTAATGTGACTATGTGTCAATCGGCTGAATATCCATCTTTCGCAGCGCGGACAGTTGAGAAACGTTCAGGAAGACAGTCAGTGAGATTTTTGAAGGTACTGATAGGGATTTGGAGCCGTCCCGACTCCAGTGCCGTGGCCAGCTGCGGCAGGTTTCTCTGCTGAGGATCCATGGCGTGAACAGGCCGACCATGGGGGTCTCACAGATTCTCGATTGGGTTTATGGCCAGGGAGTTTGGTGGCCATGGGAGTACTCTAAACTCTTCCTGGTGCTCTGAGAGGCACGCGCATGCACTGCGAGCTGTGTGCCTTTTTGCATTGCCCTGCTGCGGGATGCCGAGAAGAAAACTGCAGGTTTGGGGCACACGGTCCCCATGGATTAATGCGCACATGTGTTGATTCAGTGTGCTTTCCATAACGCCGAGCTCACACAGGGATTGCCACGAAAATGTTCCTCAGACCATCTCTCTGTCCCTTCTCCGGCCTGGATCCTTCCCACTATTGTGGCAAGGTGTTTACCTTCAGACGTTTCACACCGTACACGCAAAGGCCATCTATGCGATGTAGCATGAAATGGGGTTCACCTAAAGAGTCACCGGTAACCCAACAGCGGATGTCCATTTGCGGTACTGGCGTTTAAATTCCAGCCATGATAGCCAACACAACAGCAGTCAGCATGGGTCCACGAACCAGGCACCTGCTGCGGAGACCTGTACGCAGCAACGTGCGCTGAGCGGTCGTTCAGGAAACACAGTTGGTAGCCCCTTGGCTCATCTGGGCGGTCAGTTGCTCAACAGGTGAACGTCTACTCGCCCGTGCCCACCTCCGCCGCTGTCGTTCACCCCAGGCTCGTGGTGCACCAGAGTTTCCTCGGCGCCGGTTTTGGATAGCATCATTTAGCCATGCACGGTGTACTTTAACACGGACAGTTTACAGACTAATCCGTTTCGAAAATGCTTCCACCATAATTTCGAAAGCCAATGATCATGCCCATTGGACGTTAGATAAATCGCTTCGTTTCCGCATTATGCCATCGGCTGCACTGTTTCTCTGTGTTCTCGTCCCCCCTCCCCCACCGTCCACCCTGGGCGCGCTGTACATATCCTGCACTTATTCCATGATGACGTCGCACGTAGGCAGTGTTCAAATTAGTGTTACTGGACCGTGTATGATACATTTCATGTGCTTGGTAGCTATTAAAGATTCTCAAACACAAGTTTTCAGAACTATCTGAATGGGGTTAGGAGTCCGTATGAGACTAGTAGAATTATTTTACACTCCTTTGTCTAATAGCCAACGGCCTTGCCGCAGTGGTAACACCGGTTCCCGTCAGATCACCGATCATAAGCACTTTCGGGCTGGGCTAGCACTTGGATGGGTGACCATCCGGTCTGCCGGGCGCTGTTGGCAAGCAGGGTGCAATCAGCCCTTGTGAGGCAAACTGAGCAGCTACTTGATTGAGAAGTAGCAGCTCCATATCCATATCCGCATCCAGTGACGCCTATGGGCTGAGGATGACACGGAGACCGATCGGTACCATTGGGCCTTCATCGCCTGTTCGGGAGGAGTTCTTACTCAAATATGAAAACATGTTACCTTAAAATGTTTATTTCTATTTAAATAATTATTGTACTTTAGAGTATGGGACAATTATGGTACTTTTGAAGGAAAAAAAGGATATTCCCTGCTGTGTTTTGCAAGTCATTTCCCTCTGAACATCTTCCTTAAGCGATGTTCAACAGTATGTACAAGTTTTAGAAACTGCATAACACTGTGCTGTGTGTAATAATGTTATTTTATTTTGTTAGCGGTTTAGGTTCTGAGCCATAATCCACGGCAGGAAAATTATCACTGATGTGTCACATGCCATACATGCTGTCACATAAGCTACCACCGAAAACAGTTATTGCCAAGAAAAACAAAAATTGTGACAAGATTAAAAATGATCGCCCATTGACACAAGGACAACATTTGATGCACAGCAATACAAGTCAAAGTGCTTTGACTTCCATTGCTGTATATCATATGTTGCTCTTGTGTTAATGTGCCATCATATTTTAATCGTGTCACTATTTTTTATTTTTCTGGGTTCTTATAGTTTTCGGTGCTGATTTATGTCAAAGCATTTATGGCATGTGATACATCTGTGATAATTTTCCGGTCGTTGATGATGGTTCAGAACCGTAACCGGCAAAAAAGTAAAATAACATTATTCCTACAGCACAGTGCTATGCGTCTTTTATCATTTCGCTCTGTTTGCGCTCATACAGTGTAATTTGATCTAATAATGGAAAACACGATGAACCCTTCCCGTCTCCTCTATATCTTTTTTGTTACGGAACCTTCCCTTCTACAATAAACTATGAAACCTTCCCTTAGGATTTCTATTTCTTGCTTAATAATAAGAAATGAAATCTTCCCTTTGCAATTAATCCTCTTTCTCAATCTTCCCATATAAATTTAAATGATGCTTATTAAAAGTGATTTTCTAATTATTTTGACGAAACATATAATGTGTCGTCGTCGTGGCCCTGAGTCGTTACCTGCAATAACCCAAAACTGTTCCTTACCTTTTTTACTGTTACTGGATCGCCATCTGACTGCTACATCGAACTGCGACATCAATATACATACTCTGTTTTACTATACTCTATTAGCTGCTGGTGGGCTGTCATAATAAGTGGCTGTATTTATTAACAAAGCTGACGTTATTAATTAATAGCAAAGCTGACGTTATTCTTTAATTAATTTGACTGAAGTTACGTAATTCACAGTTACATTTTTCTTGACAACAATAAAATTTTACAAAGTTTTACGTTGATGGTTTTTGGAATGGCTTATAATCAGTAATGCAATATTGCGGGACAAAATTAATTACATTCTGGATGAAATGATTTTACAAACGTTCAAATGGGACTTACTTTTCAGAATAATCTTACACCTAGCGTTGCGCAAACATACCTTCAGTAGTCTTGAGTTTCTCAAAACATTAATTCAATAATATTAGTTCCTCATATGATAATGGTTAGCTGATGTCTCTGTACATCCGTTTATAATCTCTTGTAAATCATAGCTAGTGGCTGGCGGACACACTGCTCCTCTCAACCTCTCGCTTCAGACCTGCTACGGACTCGATGCACTTCTCGCTTACTACTCGCTTTCCATTTCGCTTACTACTGACTTCCTACGAACGCTAAAGTACGGTCTCTCCCGCCAACAATGCTTTCTGGTGCAGACAATGCCTGCTACCATCACAAAATGTATCAATGCGCGGCCTTTCCCGCTCTTTTCTTAAAATGTATCTATACGCGGTCCCTCCCGACCATTTTAAAATTATATCAATGTGCGGTCTCTCCTGCCAACAATACTTTGGTGCAGACATTCCCTGCTACCACAATTATTTCCAACATGACAAATATTAATTATTCCTACTTAATCCTATAAATAAAATATAAACATCTTTCATAAATTGTTGTTTGATAATAGAGATATTCACGTCACGTCTTACAACGTCAGGCACTGAAATGGATTAAGAACAGGACTTTCGGTTGCACTTGTGACCAGATCGGGAACATGAGTGAGAAAAAAGCCGTCTTCTCTTTCGCGTTTATATGGCAGCGCCATCGCGTGGTCAGTGATTCCTCATTCGGGTGGAACACGACACCATCGCCGCGTACCTCTCTCCCCTGGGACAACACGGAGTGAGCACAGTGGTATGAGGGGGGAAGCTGGAAATGCCCGCCATCCGGCCGCCGGATCTGGAAAGCCAGCGGCGGCCCTCTACACTCTACACCACACTACAGCAGCCCACTCGCGGCGCGCGCGCGGCCCCGCTTTTACGCGCCGTATAAACACAGCCGTAAAGAATGCGCCTTACGGCCCTCGTGAGCATTCGCGGGCCATTCGGCGCCGCTTATGCCCGCCGCTACACGACGGGCGCGCCCCATCCGCCGGCATTACCGTAATGCCGGCGCTCGTGACGGGCGGCCAATCCCAGGCCCGCAATCCGACGCCACTCGCCGCGCGTCTCTGACAACAGGTACGTAAGGAGGCGCCGGCGAATAATAAAAGCTGACGCCCTGTCAACGCGCCGACAGCCAGACGCACGTCTTAAAATTTTGCACCAGCCCTCGCAGACAGATACGAGGCATTTTTACATATACAGAGGGCGGCCTCATGTCCTGCGCTGAGCAGCGTTTTATGTCCTGTTGTCTAGTACGTATTCGTCCACTCAATACCATAGTGTTTCGAACTCTTCCTCAAAGCAACCCCGTAACATGTACACTTAGTCTCAGGCTGCGACGTAACATTTTTCCTGAAGAATACTTGAGCGTTTTACGCCTGATGTGCCGTTCCATATACCAATCATAAGTTACACTACTAGCCATTAAAATTGCTACGCCAAGAAGAAATGCAGATGATAAACGGGTATTCATTGAACAAATATATTTTGCTAGAACTGACATGTGATTACATTTTCACGCAATTTGGCTGCATAGGTCCTGAGAAATCAGTACCCAGAACAACCACCTCTGGCCGTAATAACGGCCTTGATACGCCTGGGCATTGAGTCAAACAGAGCTTGGATGGCGTGTACAGGTACATCTGCCCATGCAGCTTCAACACGATACCACAGTTCATCAAGAATAGTGACTGGCGTATTGTGACGAGCCAGTTGCTCCGCCACCATTCACCAGACGTTTTCAATTGGTGAGAGATCTGGAGAATGTACTGGCCAGGGCAGCTGTCGAACATTTTTTGTATCCAGAAAGGCCCGTACAGGACCTGCACACGCGGTCGTGCATTATCCTGCTGAAATGTAGGGTTTCGCAGGGATCGAATGAAGGGTAGAGCCACGGGTCGTAACACGTCTGAAATGTAACGTCCCCTGTTCAAAATGCCGTCAATGGGAACAAGAGGTGACCGAGACGTGTAACCAATGACACCCCATACCATCACGCCGGGTGATACGCCAGTATGGCGATGACAATACACGCTTCCAATGTGCGTCCACGACTATTTCGCCAAACACGGATGCGACCATCATGATGCTGTAAACAGAACCTGGATTCATCCGAAAATATGACTTTTGCCATTCGGGCACCCAGGTTCGTCGTTGAGTACACTATCAAGGGAACCGCAGCCATGGCCTCCGAGGTGATAGTCCATGCTGCTGCAAACATCGTCCAACTGTTCGTGCAGATGGTTGTTGCAAACGTCCCCATCTGTTGAATCAGGGACCGAGACGTAGCTGCACGATCCGCTACAGCCATGCTGATAAGATGCCTGTCAATTCGATTGCTAGTGATACGAGACCGTTGGGATCCAGCACGGCGTTCCGTATTACCCTCCTGAACCCACCGATTTCATATTCTGCTAACAGTCATTGGATCTCGACCACATCACATGTCGTGATACGGTAAATCGCAATCCCAATAGGCTACAATCCCACCTTTATAAAAGTCGGAAACGTGATGATACGCATTTCTCCTCCTTACACGAGGTGTCACAACAACGTTTCACCAGGCAACGCCGGTCAACTGCTATTTGTGTATGAGAAATCGTTTGGAAACTTTCCTCGTGTCAGCACGTGGCAGGTGTCGCCAGCGGCGCCAACCTTGTGTGAATGCTCTGAAAAGCTAATCATTTGCACATGACAGCATTTTCTTCCTGTTTGTTAAATTTTGCGTTTGTAGCACGTCATCTTCGTGGTGTAGCAATTTGAATGGCCAGTAGTGTAGTTCATGGTACTTGGCACCGTTAAGGCTAGGCATTTCAATCAACGTAATCGTATGAAACAGCACACAACTGACACTCTATTCGAACATTGCAGGATTGTTTCTCTTACTCATATTAAGTGAATTACATTTTCGTATATATTGAGCACGCTTCCGTTTTCCACACCAGATATAAATTCTGTGGAATTATTTTGTATCCTCCAACAAGCTCATAAAGACGAGACTTTCCCAAGCACTTTGTTGCCCTCGGCAAAAAGGAGATTGCTGCTCACCCCAAGACCGCCAGCTCAATATAGTATACATGGTGATTCAGCCGTCTGCAGCTCGTGGTTGTGCGGTAGCGTTCTCGCTTCTCACTCCCGGGTTCTCGGGTTCGATTCCCGGCGAGTCAGGGATTATCTCTGCCTCGTGATGACTGGGTGTTGTGTACCGTCCTTAGGTTAGTTGAGTTTAAGTAGTTCTAAGTTCTAGGGGACTGATTACCATAGATGTTAAGTCCCATAGTGCTCAGAGCCATTTGAACCATTTGTGATTCAGCCTCCCCTGCCTATGGATTTTATGCAACCCACAATGCATTCGAAAACCATTAACTAGATTTTCGTATACTCTCGCTCCCTACACGCAGACCATTAATACTGCTGAAATAATGAACAGTACATTTTTGTAGGAAATATAATGTAGATAAATTTTGTACTGGGATACATTTTCGCTGGAAGCCACGGTTTTCGAGTTATTCATGAAAAACGCATTTGAATGCCACTGTACTACTGTAACGGAACGTGCAGCCACGTCTCGATCCCTGAGTCAACAGATGGGGACGTTTGCAAGGCAACAACCACCTGCACGAACAGTTCGACGACGTTTGCAGCAGCATGAACTATCTGCTCGAAGACCATGGCTGCTGTTACCCTTGACGCTGCATCACAGACAGGAGCGCCTGCGATGGTGAACTCAACGATGAACCTGGGTGCACGAATGGCAAAACGTCATTTTTTCGGATGAATCCAGGTTCTCTTTACTGCATCATGATGGTCACATCCGTGTTTGGCGACATCGCGGTGAACGCACATTGGAACGTGTATTCGTCATCGCCATATTGGCGTATCACCCGGCGTGATGGTATGGGGTGCCATTGGTTACACGTCTCGGTCACCTCTTGTTCGGATTGACGGTACTCTGAACAGTGGACGCTACATTTCAGATGTGTTACGACCCGTGGCTCTACCCCCCATTCGATCCCTGCGAAACCCTACATTTCAGCAGGATAATGCACGACCGCATGTTGCAGGTCCTGTGCCTGCCTTTCTGGATACAAAAAATGTTCGACTGCTGCCCTGGCCAGTACATTCTCCAGATGTCTGACCAATTGAAAACGTCTGGTCAATGGTCGCCGAGCAACTGGCTCGTCACAATACGCCAGTCACTACTCTTGATAAACTGTGGTATCGTGTTGAAGCTGCTACGGCATCTATACCTCTACACGCCATCCAAGCTCTGTTTGCCTCAATACCCAGGCGTATCAAGGCCGTTGTTACGGCCAGAGGTGGTTGTTCTGGGTACTAATTTCTCAGGACCTATGCAGCCAAATTGCGTGAAAATGTAATCACATATCAGTTCTATAGCAATTTAAATGGCCAGTAGTGTAGAATGAGCACGTTTGGATAGTTGACTGGATTACGAATGATCGACTTAGGTTTATGGGGAGAATTCCTTGAATGTGTAGCTTATCTGTAAAGGAATTGAGAAGCTTCTGTCTAAAATACGGATAGTGTGACTACTTTGGGTTTTGATCTTCCGCTAGCAGTTTGCGTACACAGGAAATGACATAGCATGCATACATGTTGCTTTTCTAAAGGGAGAATACTATTCCATTCCGCTGTGTTGTAACCACTTCACTGTAACTCCATATTTGCACTTCAACGACAAATTGTGTACATTTTATGTTATTCAAAGATGTATGCTAAGCTCTTTTTATTATGATCCTTAATTTTGCTCTGTCTATCTGTACCCCGATTCGTTAAATGAACATTTGTATTACAGTATACTTCAGTATACTTCCTGTTAATAACAGTCTTTCATTATTTGCTTACATTTCTAAACGTAAGTGTCGTCATTACGCTCTGTGAGGTGTTAGTGCCGTAGCACTCAGTAACATCTCCAGTATCTGTTTACCACTACATCTGTGGCATGTTAATCGATAAAGTGCTACGGTTCAACTTGGCAAGGCCACATCGATATTTGGTTTTGCTGCAGTATGTTCAATTGCTTGTAGCGCTAGCCCATGTCACCACCAGTCCACTGGCTTGACACTCATGGCATTTACTATTCAGTGCTGTGCCTGCCAACAAGTATGTCAGTTACTGAAAGGGATGGTACAAAACACAACCATTCTAAAGAAAACCTACGTTTTTATTTTTACTTTTGGTGAAAAAATAGAGTGTTTGGTACGATTACACATTTCCGTGACATTTTCATTAAATACACAGCCCAGAAAAGCAACATTCATTGTTATAGTTAACTTGAAAGCGGCCCAGAGGAAAAATATTGCAGACTGCTTCTATCCGAGTCTAAAGTTTAGCCTGATTACCTACCGACTGTGCGTCATGTATCGCTATTACTAAACGTCCAAGTGCCACTAGCATATTCTCTATCTAATAGTTCCAACAGCAACAAAAACTTGGTATTCAATATTTCATATAATTCTTGACCGAATTTAAAATTTTTAAATACTGTCTTAATCTATTCGTCAAGAGGTATAATGTTACGATAAATGTTAAACACAATAGGACATCATCCAGTTACAAAGTGTGAATATGTCTCGAGTTTGCCGGCTGAAGTGGTCGATCGGTTCTAGGCGGTACAGTCTGGAACCGCGCGACCGCTACGTCGCAGGTTCGAATTCTGCCTCGGGCATGGATGTGTTTGCTGTCCTTAGGTTAGTTAGGTTTAAGTAGTTCTAAGTTCTAGGGGACTGCTGACCTCTGCAGTTAAGTTCCATAGTGCTCAGAGCCATTTGAACCATTTTTTTGTCTCGAGTTTGTGTTATTTCGTTCTAATCTGCACTTGATCACTGGAACTGTAACAGTAACCATAAGTCTTTAAATCTCCAGACAATAAGACAACACAAAGGACATTCGAGAGTCGCATGAGGCTGAAGATTAAGTAATGTAATCTGACACAAAATCGTTTCAGACAGGTCATGTTTAATAAATAATATATTTGCCAAAAATCGGCTTTACCACGAATAGGCTTTCTTCTTCGTCAATAAAATCACTAAACTAACGTCGACCGAAGCACCTGAGACAGGAACCAGCAGGAAAAACGCCATGAAGAGTCGCGGAAGCCTCAACAAATGGTTCAAATGGCTCTGAGCACTATGGGACTTTACATCTATGGTCATCAGTCCCCTAGAACTTAGAACTGCTTAAACCTAACTAACCTAAGGACATCACACAACACCCAGTCATCACGAGGCAGAGAAAATCCCTGACCCCGCCGGAAATCGAACCCGGGAACCCGGGCGCGGGAAGCGAGAACGCTACCGCACGACCACGAGCTGCGGACGAAGCCTCAACAATTCTGTACTAGACCTTTACGGGGAGGCTTACATTATCCCTCACTTCAGTGACAGCATGCATTGACCCTACTGATATTTGATCGGCAGAATATTTCACAGGACGATGCAATACGATCTCGATAGCTGCACCCAGAAACAGAATAAAAAGTTTACAAGATCCAGGAAGCAGATCGCAAAGTCGGTTTGTTGATATGTCATGGAAAAGGAGGGAAGCTCATTGTCATCCCCTACGAAGGATATCATTGCTAACTCTGAAGTTGCCATCTAGACCGATCCCTTTGAAAAATCTGATTAAACTGCAATGAATTCACCAGGATGCTACGCCGAGCAACACACGGAACACACACAATACTCGACTGAACTAAGAAGGCGGCAGGTTGTCAACACAAGCCGCTACGCAGGTGCAGCATTTCGAGTCACCAGTGTTGCCCGTTCGACCATTCTCACTTAATTCACCGAATATTGCTGTCAAAGGTTGTATATCACGGTAGTACTCTTCACGGCAGTTTCTTGTTTGTGATGCTATGGTTCTAATGGCCAGCAGTGTATCGTGAAAACAAGTACGCTAAAATATGTCCAGAGCGGTGCCTTCTAATTTCGTATACAACCTCCACTGCGATACTGTTTAATGGAAAGAGAGGACTGTTTGGATGTAGGGAGAGAATTTCACCTCGGACGATTAGCCAGAGAGGAAGCCACCGCCAGGGAGCAGCAGGTGTTTACTGGATAAGGCGTGGCGGCCTTCGGGGAGTGGGGATGTCCCGGCGACGGGGCCGCCAACTACTGCCAACGAAGTCACGTCTCGGCGGGTGGCTAACTCAACTCCGCGGGCGAGCTGAGTTAGCAGATAGTGCCCAACTCGCCGTATTAGCGCCGCCGACTACTCCTCTCCCCGGGGGAAAATTTCCCTGCGGTCTGCGGCCGGCCGGCCCCGAGAGCGGCCGGGCCGGAACGGTGGCAGCCCTGCGCCGCCGCGCCGCCGCTGCACGCCACACTGAGCGCAACAAATGGCACGCGCTGAACTTTTCTCGCTGGCACTAAATCATAACGGCTCTCGCGGCGCCGCCGACAGACTTCAAATGTTAAATCCTCGCAGGGCTATAGTCCCTCGCGGTCCTGTTGTCGAGCATACGCGTTCTGTGTCTCGAAACTCAGGACTAAAGGAATATTCCTCTTAATCGATACAAGCTCGTTTACTGATTAACGTAATACATCCATCATCTATGTACTACTCTATTATTCCATTGCAACTACGTGTTTCACTATTGAAGTATATTGATCGAGTTACAGTGGATTAACTTGTGTGGGTCGCAGTTTGTACTAGTCGTTGTGTAGTATTGTTCATGTTATTACATTCACACAATTGAGGGGTGGGTCAGAAGATAAATTTCGATGTGTAATGTTCAGTCTGTACCTGCCTGCCATAATATATTCATGTCGCCATTTCTATCAGTCCCCAAATTATACATAATCCAATATATGTTATTTTCCTTACAAAACGAATAATTCCCAGGATTCCTCGATCGGTCTCCGAAGAGTCGGTTTTTTTCACTGTGCCTTCTTTTCTTAAGGGGCTCCGGAAAGGCTCAAAATCATGAAAAGTTCAATTTTTACTTTTTTGCGTTTTCTGAATCTGCAGACTATTACCTTTTAATAGATATATAATTTATTCAATTCCGAAGACTACAACTATTTTTAAATTTTTTTTTGAAATGTGTTCTACATGGGCGTGACCCACTGTGGCGCTGTTAAACTGCTGTCAAATGGTGTTATTATTAACGTCCGTGTTCATCAGGTACATTTTAGTCTGCCTCATGCAATAATGGAGGTGATAAAACCTATTTTCAGGGACTTAGCAGCACCTGAACTGTTGAAAAAGTGTATTCACGGAAAAACTCAAAACCCCAATGAAAGTGTAAATAGTGTTATATGGTCGAGAATCCCCAAGACTGTATTTGTTGGAATAGAAACACTTCGCTTTGGTGTGTATGATGCTGTTGCGACTTTCAATGATGGCAACATTGTAAGGTGCAAGGCATTTAGAAATATGGGAATGAAGATAGGTTCTAACATGGTACGAGCGATGCTTGCTTTAGACAAGGAACGCCTTCGGGCTGCAGACAGGGCTGTAAAGAGTCTAGAAATACAAGCAAGAGTAAACAGGAGGAGGAACAAGAGGAAGCTGGAGGAGGAGTTTGCAGAGGATGAAGATAATCCATCGTATGGACCTGGAATGCATTAAAAAGTTAATCCAATCTTTGTCGCTCGATTCCCAAAACTTTTATTTTCTCATACTAATTACATGTTTTCTAAGGATCTTCCAAACATATTTGTTTCAAACTTTCAGTAAATGTTACACAGTACCTTCTGCATAATTTAACACAGCCTTTTTCCAAAAAACTGTATATTTTTGAATATATAAATAAAAAATTGCAAAAAAATGTTGTGAATTTTCATTACAATTGAAAAAAAAAATCATCTTTAATAACTGAACTAAAATTTTGTAAAATCCCTGTGTTAAGTTGTTGCCCATATTCCAATAAATAATCTGTAAAATGTTCAACTTCCTACCTCAAATACTTTGTGAGGAAAGATGTAATTTATAAGCGTTATTTTAACATTGCAAGTATAGGGCGTTCCGGAGCCCCTTAAGGTTCCTCAGGGTACTTGGTTCCGAAATTGCTCTTTCCAGTATGTCAGCTTTCTCGTCCGTTGATTTCATTTGTACCAACCTTCTCTAATGTCTCCTTCTCTCTAATGCTCTCACTGTCCAAATTTCACGCATATACAGTACATAATAAAGGCTCAAGATAAAATAAGTAGCCCAAAAGCAACTGACACCTGCAAAGCTCCCTTTTATTAAGGTAGCTTTCTTCTTATGCATTCGGGGTGCACTCAGCCTCGTGATGCCAACTGAGGAGCTACTCGACCGCATAGTAGCGGCTCCGGTCAAAGAAAATCATCGTAACGACCGGGAGAGCGGTGTGCTGGCCACACGCCCCTCCTATCCGCATGGCGGTAGGATGGTCCCGATGGGTCACTTGGGGCCTGACGACGGAGTGCTTCTTATGCAATAGTGTACTGTTGATATCCCATTTGCTTCACCATCTTCTGTTCATGCAACTGATTTGCTTCATTCAAAGCCCATCCTTAATTTTGCAGTTCACGTATCTCCTTTCTACCACCGTGCATCCTGTATGTCTTCTTCACGCAAAACGTAAACTATATGCTGATGGCATGAAAGGATGGCTGTCTTCTTAATGATATCGCCAACTATCATTGATGCTTTGTCTTTCACTTTCTGTATTTGTTCGCTAGTTAAGCAGCCATTTCGACACTACTGACCTTGTATCTTCCAGTGGCAACGTTCGTGAAAGCGACCAAAATTGTGAAAGAATTTTTATTGAACGTTCATTTACTACATGGTATTGAAATTTCAATTCTTCAATATTACGTTGCAATTCTATTTCTTTTGGTATTGAGCAGATCCGGAACTTCTACAAAAGCGTGTGTATGAAAACACTCAATCTCCTAACTCCCTACATCTACATCTACATGGATCTCTGCAAAATCACATTTAAGTGCCTGGCAGAGGGTTCATCGAACCACATTCACAATTCTCTATTATTCCAACCTCGTGTAGCGTGGGGAAACAACGAACGCCTATATCTTCCCGTACGAGCTCTGATTGCCCTTATTTTATCGTGGCGATCGTTACTTCCTATGCAGGTCGGCGTCAACAAAACAAATTTCGCATTCGGAGGAGAAACTTGGTGATTGGAATTTCGTGAGAAGATACCGTCGCAACGAAAAACGCCTTTCTTTAAATGATGTCCAGCCCAAATCCTGTATCATTTCTGTGACACTCTCTCCCGTATTTCGCGATAATACATAACGTGGTGCCCTTCTTTGAACTTTTTCGATGTACTCCGTCAGTCCTGTCTGGTAAAGATCCCACACCGCGCAGCAGTATTCTAAAAGGGGACGGACAAGCGTAGTGTAGGCAGTCTCCTTAGCAGATCTGTTACATATTCTAAGTGTCCTGCCAGTAAAATACAGTCTTTGGTTGGCCTTCAGCACAACATTTTTTATGTGTTCCTTCCAATTTAAGTTGTTCGTAATTGTAATACCTAGGTATTTTGTTGAATTTACACCTTTTAGATTAGACTGATCTATCGTGTAATCGAAGTTTAATGAATTCCTTTTAGCACTCATGTGGA
Organism: Schistocerca serialis cubense; assembly: GCF_023864345.2. Classification (NCBI taxonomy): domain Eukaryota; kingdom Metazoa; phylum Arthropoda; class Insecta; order Orthoptera; family Acrididae; genus Schistocerca; species Schistocerca serialis. Next base: position 142,227,224 of record NC_064641.1, on the reverse strand, counting down.
TGATCTCGCATTTTTCCTTATTTAGGTTCAACTGCCAATTTTCGCACCATTCAGTTATCTTTTCTAAATCGTTTTGCAATTTGTTTTGATCTTCTGATCACTCTATTAATCGATAAACGACAATATCATCTGCAAACAACTGAGACGGCTATTCAGATTGTCTCCAAAACCGTTTATATAGATACGGAAATTCAAATGGCCTGTAACACTACCTTGGGGAAAGCCAGAAATCACTTTTGGTTTACTCGATGACTTTCTATCAGTTACTACGAAGTGTGACTTCTCTGCAGGAAATCACAAATCCAGTCACATAACTGAGACGATATTCCATAAGCACGCAATTTCACTACGAGCCGCTTGTGTGGTACAGTGTCAAAAGCGTTCCGGAAATCCAGAAATATAGGATCGGTCTGAAATACCTTGTGAATACCACTCAACACTTCTTGTGAATAAAACCCATGTTGACTGAGTGTCAATAGACCGTTTCCTTTGAGGTAATTCATAATGTTTGAACACAATATATGTTCCACAATCCTGCTGCATAACGACGTTAACAATATGGGCCTGTAATTTAGTGGATTACTCCTATTACCTTTCTTGAATGTTGGTGTGTCCTGTGCAACTTTCCAGTCTTTGCGTACGGATCTTTCGTCGAGCGAACGGTTGTATATGATTGTTAAGTATGGAGCTAATGCATCAGCATACTCCGAAAGGAATCTAATTGTTATACAGTCTGGACCAGAAGACTTGCTTTTATTGAGTGATTCAAGTTGCTTCACTACTCCGAGGATATTTACTTCTACGTTACTCGTGTTGGGAGCTGTTCTGGATTCGAATTGTGGAATATTTACTTTGTCTTCTTTTGTGAAGTCGTTTCGGAAGGCTGTGTTTAGTAACTCTGCTTTGGCTGCACTGTCTGATTTGGTATATTTTTCTCAGAGGAATTTGGAGAGCTGTAAAAATTTTGCAAAAGAAAATGTCAATATCCTCTTCAACAAATATACGTAGTAAGGTTATATCAATAGATATATCAAACTTCTGACAGATTTCATTCCGAAAGATTTCTCAAAAAAGGAACATTTTTACTCACCTAGTTGAGTTGTTTATAATTAAAAATGTATAACTTCAGTAAATATGAAAACGTAAGTGTTTATCCATAAAATATTCCTTAACAACTGTGCGTAATTTAGCTACATTACCTTGATAACTTTGCATTTTATAACGTTTCCTTCTTTTTTCCGAAGTATTCCCACTGTGCATACGTTACCCCTTAACACAAAGGCGTAGTTCTTGACCATCGCCTTTTGTTACTTCCACGTTTTTTTTTAATGCTGCAGATTATTCGTGTTTTGAATATCATTTTGCCTATGACTTTCTCCTGATACGTAAATTTCTTGAGAAAATCTTCATCGCGTTGATTCTCTCTTTCGTGCCCTGTACACATTCAACATTACGTCACCGGCATTATGTCATTTTCAAATATATGAGGTATCGTTCATTATTGCTTCGCATTCTTTTTTATATTTCTTATCACAGTAACTGTCAATATAGTTTTCTTCTTCTCAGTTCACAGACCATGACCAGTTGCATTACACGTCACTATTTGCTCGTCTACATATCACTGACCCCTTGAGTTACAATTTTCATCCAATTTATTGTAGTTGTTCCTGTGTTTGATATTATAAATCTTTTCGCTTATGGCGGGTGCACTTCGCTCTCCATAAAGTGACTTGAATCCGTTTTCAGGAGAAAATATCTTCACTTACAATTATTAAAATAATCTGCTGTAGTGCTACTTCTAACAAAAAACACATAACAACACTATCTATATAAGAACGCCCACTATTCACGTAGTCATGATGGAGTATTACTTTGAGTCTACTATTTTGCATTTTCAATAGTCATTCGGTGTAACTTGCAAAATGTGGTGACTTACAGAGCAAAAACGTAGATTTGAATATCTAGCATGAAACCGTATGTATTCTTAACAAGTTCCTTTATTTTAACTCGTGTTAGTACATGCATACGTCGTGTGATAGACTAAATTAAACGTAACCACAAAAAGTAGTATTCCTATCACAACAAATATAAAACTGAAGCTACAATTTAATGAAACGAAAAGCTCCCACCACGTTAATATCAGGTATGCAAAGTCAGGCCAATGATACCACGTAGTTCATAGTCATATGAAATTAAGCAGAATTGTTGTATTTCTGTGCAAAACTATTATTTCCGTTATACTGGAATGATACTCGGCATCCCAGTAGGTACTGATTGCGAAATATGTTGACTTCCTCAGATTGTTTTTGTAAATGTCATATCTGGTGTATAAATGTGGCTCCCTTAGAATTTATATTTAAAACGCGATTCACTGACGTTATATGAGTTTTGTGAAATGTAACTGCATTTTGATACATTCTTTGTTTGTTTTAAACACTTGTTTATCATTCTATATGTGTCCGCCAATTTACGCAGTTTGCGTCTATGTTTTTATAACATTAGTGAATGACATCACTTCTTTCACTTGTTGTGCTGTATTACATTTTTATCTTTCAAATAATTTTCGGTAGAACATAAAACTGTCTGATCTTTAGTGAATTCAGTTAATAAATATTTAAACTATTCTTAGAGATTATTATGTTGCCGATTTAATCTTTATATAATGCTAATTTGTAATATCTGGGCATCAAATCCAGTGCAACACGGTATATAAAATGTATTTTATCCGTGATTTAAAATGAATTTACCATAATCTAATTTTTCTTAGTGTAATCCTACGGAGATATGCTACAGATAGCCTCTTCAAGTCCTACGTAGTTTTCCATTTACTTTTATTAAGCTTTCTGTGTCATAAAATGTTAAATAACTATGTGTAGTAAATTCTCGACGTTTAACAGTTAGCATATTTATCACAAATTTAGCATGTATTGTTGTTTCTCATCTGCTTATGATAGTCGTTGCTTAGTTGCTGAAGTGATAGGCTACTGTTTTAGTAATAATCAGAGAAATACATTTATAAATCGACATTAAAGTTATGATTAGAATAATGTAGTTTTTTCCAATTTCAAAAATCAGAACTGAATTACCGTTCACCGGAAAGGAAAGCATTATCCTGTCTTTTGTGAGCGCTAAAGCTGACTTCTCATTGTTAATGAAAGATATCGATTTCACGCATTGTTGAGCGCAAGTAGTGTTATGTACACATAATTTAACAGTTTTCCTCGTACTTGAAAATCAGGTTCATCTACATTTCTAAATATTTTTTCCCGTAATGAACTCTGCCTTCCGATGACTTTATGGAATACTGTGACACTCATGTAGCGTCTCCCAATCTAAAAGCAGTTGTGCGAATGCAGGTACGATTGTCGCAGGTTCTTACATCTTTCCCTGGCGTAATTTATTGCTTTGTCTATAGACTACAGTCTTCTAGATGGTAACTCTTCCTTCCCTTGTGGATCGCGTAAAATTCGCAAGTACATATATACACATATTGGATATATTTGTGTACGAACAGCATAATTTTTTTATATTACCGCCATCAGAGTGCTCCAAAAAGGAGGAACAGATTTCAATTGCTTATTATAGACCAACTATGAGAAACGTAAACACGTTGACAATGTCTCATAGACAATACACCACATACTCAGCATGAGCACCACGCGTTGCTCGAGAAACATCGAAACGTTAGTCCATTTCGTTCCACAGACGAATGAACAGGTTCTTGTCTCTTGAAGCGAGACATTCAACAATTTGATTTCTCACCTCTCACAATCTGTCGTAGATGGGACAAAGTCTCTGTCTTTATGCACTCTCCCGGAAAAAAAGCGCAAGTTGTAAGGTCTGGTGACCTGGGAGATGGAAAGCTACGAACAAGATGTTGTTTTAGACTTCCAATTCAACCTTGTGGGATGTTGTTGTTATGGAGACGCCGCACCTGATGGTGAATGTAAGGCATAGGGTCGTTACGCACAAAAATGAAACCTTTGGAACCTTCATGAGGCTGAAGAAACGATCAGTTCTGCAACGTTACTAGATACGACGTTCCTCTCACAGTTTACTCCGCAAAGTGAAAGGTCATAAACTTTATGAACAGAACCAGCACAAAATGCACTCACTTTCGGTGAGTCTCTTTCATTTTCGACAATGACGCCATTATTTTACTATCACCAAATTCTTAAATAGTGACTGTTTACTGAACCCGATGTAGATGAACCGTCGATTCGTCCTAAAAGATGAGTCATTCCGAGAAAGTGTCCGCTGCCGTATCCTGGAAAATTGAAATACAAAATATGTACCTTCTCTTACGGTCGACGGGACCCAACTGCTGCAATAACTGCTACTTGTGAGGAGGCTTCATTGGCCAGGCATCGATTCAGAACAAGCCACACCGTTTATTGAGGAAGTTGGAAGTTCCTGGCCTACCCGTCTTATGGACTTCCGAGGGCTCTGTGCGAATGCATCTCGGATACGCCCGACATTTTCATCAGACGTACGTGGCCGACCTGTGCTCTTCCATTTGCATGTGCAATAAACTTCCAAGAACTTTGTGTGCCTCCGCTTGGGCAGAGGTGGCTTCTTGCCAAATCGACGGCGGAGTGCACGTTGAACAGTGAACTGGCTTTGCACAAAATGCGACATGCAAAATGATTTCTCTCGTGGTGTAGTCCCATGTTGCTACAAAAACAGAAAAACGAAAAAAAAGATGCACCCTTTGTGTTTCTATCTTTTATAGCTTTAATAAACAACTTATAGCTGTTCTTTCTATTTCAATCATGCGGTGTTTTTCGCGAACACTGAAGAGAAAGGAAAGTGTTACACCTTTACCGAATTCTACGAAGCTACTGCATGGATACATGCAGAAAGCAAGTCTTTGGACTGAAAACAACCACAACAACAACAACAATGAATCTACTATCGTTACTGCAGTAGTCCCTCATTATGGGAGCCGAGCGGTTCTAGGCGCTACAGTCTGGAACCGCGCGACCGCTGCGGTCGCAGGTTCGAATCCTGCCTCGGGCATGGATGTGTGTGATCTCGTTAGGTTAGTTAGGTTTAAGTAGTTCTAAGTTCTAGGGGACTGATGACCTCAGCAGTTAAGTCCCATAGTGCTCAGAGACATTTGAACCATTTTTGAGCCTCATTATGGGAAATTATTTTCAGTAGCGAAAGAAAAAAGAATCCACAGATGATGAATGGTATGAGTAAACCATGACTACAGGGCGTGTTTATCATTAATGGAACGCCCTCCCCGTCACCATATGGAATACAAGGGTGTAAATCGTGCCTGTTGGGGTGACAAAAAATGGTTCAAATGGCTCTGAGCACTATGGGACTTAACATCTGAGGTCATCAGTCCCCTAGAACTTAGAACTATTTAACCCTAACTAGCCTAAGGACATGACACACATCCATGCCCATGGCAGGGTTGGAACCTGCGACCGTAGCGGTCGCGTGGTTCCAGACTGAAGCTCCTAGAACCACTCGGCCACACCGGGCGGCTATCTGTTACTATCACTGGGACATGTCACTAAGAGGGAAGCGTGCTGGGGTAGTCTGTGCAGTCGTGAAAAGCCATTGTGCGAGTGTGGCGCACCTGGGTTCGAATTCCGGTCTTCGTACAGATTTTGATTTATTGCTTCAGTCTTTGTGTATTCATCATATATGTTTGAGACTTGAAAAGGGTCTCTGGAGTCGTATAGAGTCATTTGATTAAATCATCTTGGCGTGAGTTTTGTGCAGGATCCCTGTTTCATTCGTTTAGTTTCTTTCAATGCGTGTAAGGGCACTGGGAACCTCTCCTATGAGAGCCTGTAAGATCTAAACACACCATTTCATTCGATGGTGAGGTGCTATTCCAATACAGTTGGGGAGCATCTAGAAGGGGAGTACTAAGTGTGCTGAGACATCTATACTAATTCGGAATGAGGAGAGAGGCGTGTTATGGTATTCCATGCAGTTGTGCAAAGCCACTGTGCCTGGGTGGTGTAATGGTCAGTGAATCTGCCTAGAGAGCAAGAGACCTGGGTTCAAATCCCAGCCTTGGTAAAAATTTTCATTCATCGCTGGATAAATACGAGGGCTATCTGGAAAGTAAGTTCCGATCGGTTACGAAATGGAAACAACAGTGAAAATCCGATGAAGCTTTGATCAAATGTGTTGGGCTGTGTCTCTAGTATGCCCGTCCATCGCATCACGTCAGTCTTTTCAGTTCTGATTGCACACTGAGCACATAAAGATGCCAAGGAAATGGTGTCTCCAGGCAGTTACGAAGGCCCGGTGACAGTTTTCGCTTGATGTCATGCAGCCTACATAGCACAACTGTCATGGGGGTTATTTCTTCAAGACAATTCTCGGCTGCACTCTGCAGGGGCAGTGAACATGCTCCTACAGCCCATAATTGGCTGCCCCTGAGTTTCATCTCTGGTCACATGAACCGCTGGCTTTGAAGACAACATTTTGGCACAGACAACGAGGTCTTGACAAGCGTAGTGTATTGCCGGAAAGCACAGGCGGCTGCCTTCTATGATGAGAGTGTTGGAAAGGTGGCACAACGGTACTACACATGTCTAACAAGGGGAGGCCACGACGTTTGGAACTCGGATTCATTGCAAACTTCGCACACTTGTAGTACTCTAAACTACAACAAAATGTGTAAACAGTAGCGCGTACTTCTCAAGCGTTATTGAGAAAATCGCAAGATGATTGCGGTCGTCAAATATATACCTGTGCGTGGCCATTTTTACCACGAAGCGGCAGCAGCCGAATGGTGCCGGCACGGTAGCTCAGCGTGTTCGGTCAGAGAGCTGGTTGGCCTCTGTAATAAAAAAACTAGGGATCAACAAACGAACTTGACCGGATGTCATGTGATGTCCGCAACGACCCAACACAACGATCAATAACGAACAAAATGAAAAAAAAAGAAAAAAAGAAAAAAAAGATGGATAGAGCGTCTGACATGTAAGCAGGAGATCCCGGGTTCGAGTCCAGGTCGCGAAAAAAAAAGAAAAAAACAAGAAAAACAATGGTTAGCGTTCAAGCCCCGTAATCGCTGGATCGCCGAATCGAGTCCCGTTCGTCAGTTTTTTTTTATTTCTAACACAGTAATTTTCTTTACTATTTATATTACAATTGATATAATGGGAAAAATACGAGTAATCGGATGAACTTTTATTAAAATTACAGTGTTGTTTGGCAGTCTACAAATTTTTATTATCACAAATAATATAATATTGGTTCAAATGGCTCTGAGCACTATGGGACTTAACATCTGAGGTCATCAGTCCCATATAACTTAGAACTACTTACACCTAGCTAACCTAAGGACATCACACACATCCATGTCAGAGGCAGGGTTCGAACCTGCGACCGTAGCAGTCGCGTGGTTCCGGACTGAAGCGCCTAGAACCGCGCGGCCAGCACGGCCGGCAATATAATATTCATAACTATCGACTAGTAAACGACCAAACGCATAAAGTAATACTGAAAATGTATGCTTGTCCAAGTCTTCAAAATTGTTCGTATTTAATCAAAAGAGAGGGGGAAATTGCTTCTCGTGAAGACGCTATTTAAAAACGGTCGATACTTCATGACCAATTATCAGCGCCGATATTTAAGTAAATGTTGCGTTATGCATGGTTTGCTTCCAAATTATCGTCTGAAAGAGAGGTTTTTGAAAATGTTAACGAGGTTTGTTTTTCCACGGAAAACCGCGAAAGACCTTGCTTTTACAGAAACATAGCATTTATTCAGCTGTTACCGTTTAACTTTATGTTTTCCACGTTTTTACGAAAAATACCATCCTGCAACTTGTAATGTCGAAAGCGACGATTAATTGTACATCTTTCGAAAGCAGTCTGTGCCGGTCAAAACTTGGAGGTAACAAGTCGTTTAGGACTCCTTCCTGGTATAAGGGATTTCTCAAATCACGGACAAGCATACATTATCATATTTGGTCGTTTCCTAGTCGATAGTTATGAACATTATATTATTTGTAATAAAGAAAATTTGTAGACTGCCAAATAACACTGTAAATTTAATAAAAGCTCATCCGATTACACTTACTTTTCCCATTAAACCAATTAAAATATAAATGGTAAACAAAATGACTGTGTTAGAAATTTAAAAATGAAACTGACCAACGGGACTCGATCCATCGATCCAGTGATTACGGTTTTTTTTTAATTATTTATTTTATTGAACCATTTGAACATCGCGATGCCTCAGACTGACTGGATGTGTTTATGGTTTCAGAACATCGATTGCAGTTCAATTTTACACTGCGTAAATAGAATGTAATCGCAAATAAAATAAATGTCGCGTGACTAGGGCTTCCGGTCAGATAGACCGTTCGCCAGGTACAAGTCTTTAGATTCTGGGAAACGTAAATAAGTGGACCTTTTTTTTTACAGAATGGTGTAACAATAACAAACATAAACTGCTTCTAGCATTTTGTTTTAATATATAAGACGATGACATTTATAAAATAAAATATTTCTGGGAAACGTAAATAAGTGGACCTTTCTTTTTTTTACATAATAGTGAAAAAATATCCTGCTTCTGTCAGTACAAAACAATAACGGACCACGTTCCTCTTTTGGGCGCGTACCTCGCTAATCCCGTTGTACCTCGCGTTGGTGTCGGGTACGTCTTCACGTGTGGTGGTCGATCCTCTCCACTGTCCTGGTCCTTTCTTGTTCTGATACTTATAGGCAATAATTACATTCTCCTACTCGGGACACCCCAAATGGGTGGGGGATCAAGCAAGGCACTCCCTAAAAAATTAGCGTAATATGTTCGATATCACGGATGTCTCATAAGCTGTGAGTGATTTTCTTGTAGTAAGGTCCAAAAGTCGAGAACATTCTTACTGCCGTCTCGGAAAAGATAACGCATAGTCAAACCTCGAATTCAAGTCACTGCGTTTGTCTTTCTTCGGGGATAATATGTCATATTTATCAGTGGTTCTATTGCTTGCGGCCCCACCCGAAGGAGGAAGGCGATCATTTTTTTGACCAAACACCATACGTCCGCCGAAGGCCCGCATATCAGGCGATGCTCCTGTGTGTCCATAACATTGCACTGCGGACACAGTGGCTCGTCCGCCATATGAATTGTATACAACCTGGAACGAGTCACGTATTTCCCATTTACCACCCGACACCACAGTGCGCGCGTTCCCGTATCAAGGTGTGGGTGGTGCACTTTACGCCATACCACTGACCACGTAAATGTTGGTTGGCGACGCTCTACGGCATTATTCGGCCGTCGTCGAGTCAAGATGTGATATATATCACTTGCCGTTGATGCTTGAACCCTAACCACTCGGCTGCCGCCGCTTCGTGGCGAAGATGGCCACGCACAGGTATATATTTGACGACCGAAATTATCTTGCGATTTTCTCAATAACGCTTGAGAAGTACGCGCTACTGCTTAGATATTTTGTTGTCCTCATGAAGTACTACGAGTGTGCGAAGTTTGCAGTGAATCAGAGTTCCAAACGTCGTGGCTTCCTCTTGTAAGTCGGAGCGGTAACTCTACAGAGAAGTAGTGGAAGGTGTGTCTAACTGTTGCAAATAAGACACTTTTTTAAAAATTTTCACAGTGATTTCCAACTCGCTACCTATCAGAGCCTAATTCTCGAATAGCCCTCGTAAATCATAGATGTTTGAGACTTGAAAAAGGTCTCTGGAACCACGTAGTTCCATTTGATTTAACGGGAGAGACTAGGGCTCTAGAAGGTGCGCGTGTCGTTTGTTCTGTTGCAGGAGGGCATGGGATCGCTGCGCATCGTGTCGGGCGGCGTGCAGCTGCGCGGCCAGGCCCTGGTGATGGACACCCTGCTGGCCTCGTCCATCCGGTCTCGGCGCGGCTACCCGCTGCTGTTCGAGTCCTCCAGGAACTTCACCGTCAAGACCAGGGACCACAACGGCCGGGTCGCCAGCAACCTCTTCCTCAGTAAGCCGCCCTTCTCCTACTCTGCGGGCGTGTCTTCTCCACGCAGTGGGCGCTGCTGCAAAGTCAGTCTTTCATATTAATACAGGGCTGGCGGACACAGAAGTGAGCGTGTCCGGAATAGGAAGACACGCCCATTGGTATCACGGACCAGACTCAGTAAAAAAATGGCTCTGAGCACAATGCGACTTAACTTCTGAGGTCATCAGTCACCTAGAACTTAGAACTAATTAAACCTAACTAACCTAAGGACATCACACACATCCATGCCCGAGGCAGGATTCGAACCTGCGACCGTAGCGGTCGCTAGGCTCCAGACTGTAGCGCCTAGAACCGCACGGCCACTCCGGCCGGCCCAGACTCAGTAGACTCGATTCACCCGGCACCTCGACTGGCCAGGCAAGTGAATTGCGAACGCGTCACAACTACACTACTGGCCATTAAAGTTGCTACACCACGAAGATGACGTGCTACAGACGCGAAATTTAACCGACAGGAAAAAGATGCTGTGATATGCAAATCATTAGCTTTTCAGAGCATTTACACAAGCTTGGCGCCGGTGGCTACACCTACAACGTGCTGACATGAGGAAAGTTTCCAACCGATTTCTCATGCACAAACAGCAGTTGACCGCCGTTGCCTGGTGAAACGTTGTTGTGATGCCTCGTGTAAGGAGGAGAAATTCGTATCATCACGTTTCCAACTTTCATAAAGGTCGAATAGTAGCCTATCGCGATTACGGTTCATCATATCGCGACATTAGTGCTCGCGTTGGTCGAGATCCAATGACTGTTAGCAGAATATGGAATCGGTGGGTTCAGGATGGTAATACGGAACGCCGTCCTGGATCCCAACGAGCTAGTGTCACTAGCAGTCGAGATGACAGGCATCTTAACCGCATGGCTGTAACGGATCGTGCAGCCACGTCTCGATCCCCGAATCAACAGATGGGGACGTTTTCAAGACAGCAACCATCTGCTCGAACAATTCGACGACGTTTCCAGCAGCATGGACTATCACCTCGGAGACCATGGCTGTGGTTACCCTTGACGCTGCATCACAGACAGGAGCGCCTGCGATGGTGTACTCCACGACAAACCTGGGTGCACGAATGGCAAAACGTCCTTTTTTCGGGTGAATCCAGGTTCTGTTTACAGCATCATGATGGTCGCACCAGTGTTTGGTGACGCCTTGTCACACATCGAAAACGGGAAGATTACTGAAGAAACAAAGTCAAATGTGTCTTCCGTCCACCAACGAAACTCTGAGCTGTAGGAAAATCTCGATTTGAGATGGTCCTTGCTTATAATGACTACAAAAATACCAAATTTCTGTCGTCAACATTTTCGTACTGGGGCAATGTAATTAAAGAAGCGGTGGAAATGGCAGCCCATTATTCCTGAAGAGCCGAGAAAGAGAAGCTGAGACGCTGTGGTCTGGAGTAAAGTCGACGTTCTAACTGATTCCAAAGATGTTCCATTGGATTCAGCTAGAGACTACGGACAGGTCACTCCATTTCGGTAATGTTATTGTCCATTGGGAGAGAGAGCCATGATGAAACTATTTCACATGGACGACGAGATGTATGAGACAGGGAAAATACCACCAGACTACAAGAAGAATGTAATAACTACAATTCCAAATAAACCAGGTGCTGACAAGTGTGAATATTACTGAAATAACGATTTCATAAGTCTTGGTTGCTCAGATGGTTGCTCAGATGGTAGAGCGCTTGCCCGCGAAAGGCAGAGGTCCTCTATTCGAGTCTCGGCCCGCCATACAGTTTTAATCTGCCAGGAAGTTTCATATCAGCGCACACTCCACTGCAGTGTGAAAATCTCATTCTGGAAACATCCCTTAGGCTGTGGCTAAGCCACGTCTCCGCAATATCCTTTCTTTCAGGAGTGCTAAATGGTTCAAATGGCTCTGAGCACTATGGGACTCAACATCTGAGGTCATAAGTCCCCTAGAACTTAGAACTACTTAAACCTAACTAACCTAAGGACACCACACACATCCATGCCCGAGGCAGGATTCGAACCTGCGACCGTAGCAGTCCCGCGGTTCCGGACTGCAGCGCCAGAACGGCTAGACCACCGCGGCCGGCGAAATCAGGAGTGCTAGTTCTGCCGGGACCGCAGGAGAGCTTCTGTAAAGTATGGAAAGTAGGAGACGAGGTACTGGCAGAAGTAAATTGTAGTCCCCTTCACAATTAATTTTAGTCTCTCTCAGTTAACTGAATATTCTATTTTATCTCGTCGTGCGCTTTTTCGACCTGTTTATCAACTGTGGAACTATTTGGCATGTAAACTTGTGCTAATGCAGTGAATGTTGGATTCGTGCCTGTCTTCGCTACAATAATGTGTTCATTATGCTGTTTAGAGTAGCTTTCTCTCATCCTTATTTTCTTATTCATTATTGTATCCACTCCTGCATTACCGCCATTTCATTTACTGTTACGTTTGATAACACTGCACTGGATTAACCAAAGATGCTATTCTTCTTGCCACTGTACTTCACTAATACTCACTGTACCTAACCTCAACCTATTTCTAGTTTTCTAACCTACCTACGCGATTAAGGGATCTGAGGATCCACGCTCCGGCCTGTAAATAGCAGTTTTGTTTTCTCTGACTAGTCCCCGCCATAAATTCTGAATGGGGGACTATTTTACCTGCTAGAACGTGCTCCCCCGAAGATACCCGTCAGTTGTGGTTGTGGTATCGTACGACCGAAGTAGTAAAGTGTACAGCAATCAGTAACAAATAATGTTTATTGCGTATGTAGAATTCAGACGCTGTTTGGCCATGCGCGGGGTAGCCGCGCTGTCTTGGGCGCCTTGTCACGGTCCGTGCGGCTCACCCCGCCGGAGGTTCGAGTCCTCTCTCGGGTATGGGTGTGTGTGTTGTCCATAGCGTGAGTTAAAGTTAGATTAAGTAGTGTGTAGGCTTAGGGACCGATGACCTCAGCAGTTTGGTCCCATAAGGCCTTACCACAAATTTCCATTCAATGCAGTAAATTTTTGTTAAAACAATAAAATCACTTGTGTAGGCACATAGTTAAGTGGGAACTATGTTCCTATACAAGAGGTTACATTTATTTACTTACATTTATTGCAACGAAGACGGCCACATAGTTACTGAAATTCATCTGCGACTGATTGATGGCCTCTTTTCTAATTGAAGTGAATACAGTCGCAGGGCACAACTGTTCAACTATGGAGTCAAACCTGATATCGTACGAGCGTCTGTATCGTCAAGGTACGCAAGCCACCTCAGCTTGGCAAGGTCCGTGGTTCATAGGGAGACGAATGACATATCTTACTCTAAGACGCCATATGTAAACATGCCACACATTTACTTTTCTCGCCGTTTGTGGATTTCGTCAAGACTGAAATTACAATTCCTGCAGTTGTTATGCTTTTAGGAATACAACTGAGATGGTATTACATGAGAAGTTGAAAGAAAATCGAATTTAGGCAGTTCATCACAAAAATTACGAGAGATTTCCCAACCAATACTTTGACATGTGAATATACAAGATATACACTACTGGCCATTTAAATTGCTACGCCAAGAAGAAATGCAGATGATAAACGGGTATTCATTGGACAAATATATTATACTACAACTGACATGTGAGTACATACTCACGCAATTTGGGTGCATAGATCCTGAAAAATCAGTACCCAGAACAACCATCTCTGGCCGTAATAGCGGTCTTGACACACCTGGGCATTGAGGCAAACAGAGCTAGGTTGGCGTGTACACGTACAGCTGCCCATGCAGCTTCAGCACAATACCACAGTTCATCAAGAGTAGTGACTGGCGTATTGTGACGAGCCAGTTGCTCGGTCACCATTGACCAGACGTTTTCAATTGGTGAAAGATCTGGATAATGTGCTGACCAAGGCAGCAGTCGAACATTTTCTGCATCCAGATAGGCCCGTACAGGACATGCAACATGCGGTCGTGCATTATCCTGCTGAAATGTAGGGTTTCGCATGGATCGAATGAAGAATAGAGCCACGGGTCGTAACAAATCTGAAATGTAACGTCCACTGTTCAAAGTGCCGTCAATGCGAACAAGAGGTGACCGAGACGTGTAACCGATGGCACCCCATACCATCATGCCGGTTGACACTCCAGTATGGCGATGACGAATACACGCTTCCAATGGGCGTTCAAGAAAAATGGCTCTGAGCACTATGGGACTTAACATCTGTGGTCATCAGTCCCCTAGAACTTAGGACTAATTAAACCTAACTACCCTAAGGACATCACACACATCCATGCCCGTGGCAGGATTCGAACCTGCGACCGTAGCAGTCGCGCGGTTCCGGACTGAGCGCCTAGAACCGCTAGACCACCGCGGCCGGCAATAGGCGTTCACCACGATGTCGCCAAACACGGATGCGACCATCATGATGCTGTAAACAGAACCTGGATTCACCCGAAAAAATGACGTTTTGCTATTCGTGCACCCAGGTTCGTCGTTGACTACACCATCGCAGGCGCTCCTGTCTGTGATGCAGCGTCAGGGGTAACCGCAGCCATGGTCTGCGAGCTGATAGTTCATGCTGCTGCAAACGTCGTCGAACTGTTCGTGCAGATGGTTGTTGTCATGCAAACGTCCCCATATGTTGACTCAGAGATCGAGACGTGGCTGCACGATCCGCTACAGCCGTGCGAATAAGATGCCTGTCATCTCCACTGCTAGTGATACGAGGCCGTAGGGATACAGCACGGTGTTCCGTATTACTCTCCTGAATCCACCGATTCCGTATTCTGCTAACAGTCATTGGATCTCGACCAACGCGAGCACCAATGTCGCGATACGATAAACCGCAATCGCGATAGGCTACAATCCGACCTTTATCAAAGTCGGAAACGTGATGGTACGCATTTCTCCTCCTTACACGAGGCAACACAACAACGTTTCACCAGGCGACGCCGGTCAACTGCTGTTTGTGTATGAGAAATCGGTTGGAAACTTTCCTCAGGTCAGCACATGGTAAGTGTCGCCACCGGCGCCAACCTTGTGTGAATGTCCTGAAAATCTATTCAGTTGCATATCACAGCATCTTCTTCCTGGCGGTTAAATTTCACGTCTGTAGCACGTCATCTTCGTGGCGTAGCAATTTCTATGGCGAGTAGTTCAAGAAGAAAATACCATG
Organism: Schistocerca serialis cubense; assembly: GCF_023864345.2. Taxonomy (NCBI): domain Eukaryota; kingdom Metazoa; phylum Arthropoda; class Insecta; order Orthoptera; family Acrididae; genus Schistocerca; species Schistocerca serialis. Next base: position 142,212,097 of record NC_064641.1, on the reverse strand, counting down.
AAACTGTGAGAGGTTGTCTTGAGGAGCAAAACGAATACATGAATCTGTGCACGGAAAAGTCATCCAACTTTGTTAAAAAGCGTATAAATTATGGAGACCGACGTCTCTTGCTAGGTCCCTCCCTATACAGGCAATTTGAGTTGAAATATTCTACGGTACTGTTGTGGTAGTTACTAATGCGTTTGACCCCATCCAACGTAAAGCGATAAGTATCATTTGGGGTTCGTCACTGTACGAACATTATTCATGCGCTCCTTAGCTTCATCAGGTGACGTTCCCGGACATTGATTCCTACCGTCAATCTCTTCATGACCTCTTTATAAGACTTAGAAGTTTATCGGTGTGTTATGTTACAGCTTGTGCTTACAGCTACGTGTTTAAGGCTACCCACAGTCAGTCCTTTCCTGAAGAGGCCTGCTACCCCTGTCTTTACCGGCCGCCCTGTGACGCTGCCATGCTGTTTCAGACGGTGAACGCCTCGACGTGGCCTCCCAGTCGTTCCGCGTGACCGACCCCAAGGGACAGCTGCTCTTCCACGCCGACCGGCACGAGGTGGTGGTGGGCGCAGACTCGCTCAGGGTCTCCGGTGAGTAATGACGCATTTCTAGAACATGTGAACACTACGCACGGCCTCACCTCTTTCACAGACGCTTCTGTCATATAACATTACCACTGACAACCTTTATCTCCACCTCCACTACCATTTCGTCAGTAATTTTCGTTTCTTGCACTAACAGCCATTCCGCTGGTTTTCACCTTGAATCTATCACTCATGATAAGAATCTCTCTCTCTCTCTCTCTCTCTCTCTGCCTCTCTCTCTCTGCCTCTGTGTGAGTGTGCATATGCATAATATGTGATCTTCTCTTTCTCTCACAGAGCAGGTTTCTAGATTGTCTTCCAGTTTGTTCGCGCTCTAAGTCAGTTTGCCCCTTTCCACATCAGTGTCCCAGTTTCTTCCCTTATATCGCAAAATCTTTCCGAACGTAGGATATCTACAGCCACAACCATCTTCAATAAAATTTTATGGGGTAAGTTATCACGTTGATTTATTTAATAAGACTCTGCAGGAGAGACGCTCAGTAGCTCGGTACGGGCTTTTGGTGAAGTTTCGAGAACATACCTTCACCGAGGAGTCAAGCAGTATATTGCTCCCTCCTACGTATATCTCGCGAAGAGACCGTGAGGATAAAATCAGAGAGATTAGAGCTCACACAGATGCATACCGACAATCCTTCTTTCCACGAACAATGCGAGACTGGAACAGAAGGAAGAACCGATAGAGGCACTCAAGGTACCCTCCGCCACACACCGTCAGGTAGCTTGTGGAGTATGGATGTAGATTTAGATGTAGAGGTTTCGACCATCATATCAAATGGCTTCCTCAGTGTGGCGCTGTACGAAGTACAGTGGGCGAAACATTTATGAATATAGCGATGTATTCGCATTGTCACACGCTCGGAAAATTTTCATTGAATATTTATCTCTTCTTTTCTTTCACCTTTGATTACACATCTTCACTTACGTAACTCGAACGTATGCATAGAGTACCTTTACTTGTTTACTTCTTTTTTTTCTATACTTAGTTCATTTCCAATACATTTGAATTCCATTCATTAATCAATCTTCTTTTTACTTGTTCACATACAGAGATCTGAAATAATACTGTTTCAATCCCAGTAAAGTTATTATTTGATGCATCTATGCTGATACCAGAGAATACTGATCAGGCCCTTCAGTATAATGTTTCCCCATTCTCTGTTCCGTCCGACACTTTTCCCTATCTTTAGGATCAGATGCTCACTTCAAAATAAGAGGATCGTCCTCCTACTACTTGTTCAGCCAGCCTTTAAGAAGCTCTTGGTGATGTTTTTCGAAGGAGATATTAGGCCACTGCTTCCCTAAATGAACTGAGAACCACGTTTTCCTTTCACCTCTTATTAGGAGGAGAATTCAGGGATTTACCTTTCGTGCTGATTAGACAGTCCATACTAGTTGTAGCATGCGATGCTTACGTATCGATATCTATCTGACGTATTAGGTTGTTCGACTCACCGACCTCATCTATCTGTTATCAGTTAAGGTTTTTTGCATTTCCGTTAAAATTTTATGATGAATTAGGTTTGTTTATTTGCATATGCTTCCAATCACAAGCAGAAATGGTTTATACACAAATAAATAGATCTTAGTAAATAACTCAACAGTGACAACACGAGGAGCAGAATATTGTAGATTATGTAACAGTAAATGGATCTACACCTGTTTCGTGTAATGTCTTCTGTACCATTCTATACGTCGTATTGTCACTATTGAGGTACTTCGTAAGGTATAACTAGTTGTCTCACAATAATTTTTGCCTTAGAGCTCCCCGTTTTAACCAACCTCCCTTGTCTTTCATTCCAAATAGTGTACCACGAATGAAATCTAATTACAATACTTTAACACGTCTGAAGTCTGAATATTCAATAATAAATAAATCTCATTTTACTGTTAGTCATATGTGGAAGAAAGAGAAGCGTCTAGCAGCAAGTGTCGGGATTAGACAGTGGCAACTAACGCCGCCTACAGTGTGTGTGGCTTATCGTTCCATGATGCTGCCGTTCGCGGTAATTTAGATTCCATGACTGTCAAGTGAATATTGAATATTTGTATTCAAAAGGACCATGATCAACGCCCCGTACGATCTCCTCAACTACCTGTTGCGATTAGCGCCGAAGAGGAAGGGTACGTCATTCTCTCAGACAAGTCCAATGGTACAGCTTCGCCTCGTAGCTTGAGTCTTGGAAAGCGATTGTTCGCACCAAGATAAGTGTACACAGATTCAGTGCGACGATTCCTGGAGCAACCACTTGCTGTCAGTACGGCGAACATTATTGAGACTTCTCTTGGTGCGGCAGCAGAGGAAGACGCGTAGACAGAGGTAAGCCCATCAGCAACATTGGATGCAAACGAGTGGCACCACGTCATCTCCCGAGAGGACTTCCGCCTTATCACACAACATCATGCTGGTCGTTTCGCTGTGTGGAAATTTCGAAGGGAACTAGAAGTTGCCCGATTGCATTCGTCACCGGAACACGGGTCCGGCACATGGCGTGGTGTATGCGAGCCACTGGGTAGAAACATGGTTACACCTAATTCGCGTCGCCGGTAGCTTGGACAACAGCCTTTTAATTTCTGACGTGCTTAGGCCAGTGACTGAGATCTCGATGACGTTATCTTTCAATAAAGCCACGCGATTCCTGCATTGTCCAAACAAAGCCCAATCCAGAAGGTGTTCTAGTGTTGCTCTGGCAAGCACTTTCTCTAGATCTCTCACCTGCTGAAAAATCTGCTCATGAGTCAACAGGACTCTGGCGTGATCCTATTCGTCAGTCAGTAGAGGTGACGGATTCTGGTACAGATTTGAAGCAACGCGAAAGATGTAGCTGTACATGTCATTCAAGCTCAGTTCTACTGGACGCCTTCGTGAGATAAGTTCATTGCTGTTGCCGTAAGTGGCAGCTGTGTGTACTACATAACGCACACTATATACAAGAGGGTCTGTCAGTGGATAAATTTAGGTCCCACATGGTTTTCAACGGAACTTACACCATCATTCTCACAAAACTTTGGTGAATCCAGGTGACGGTGATAGAGATAGATATCTATCACGCACCCTTCTCTCCAAAGCAGATCACAAACGCTTCATAATGTTGACACCTGGTGTCTGTGGTGGACAGGGGAGATACAGCAACTCATCCTCATGCTTAGAAAAACCATTCCTGTACGACACGAGATGTGTGAACTGTAGCCCTGTCGTCTTGGAACAAACATTGTACCATGAGTTGGACACGATCACCAAAAATGGTCAGATAATCCTTGAGAGTAATCCGACGATGGAGAGGTGTCATGAGATCCACCGAACCTCCGTCATGTTTCAATTTTGAGGTGTAAACACGATCAGAAATTCGAAACAGCACGAAATAAAATTCAAGAGACCAAATACATTTCTTCCATTCCTCCGCAGTCCAGATTTTATGGCTTCGGCACCACGTTTTTCCGTGCTACGGGCATTTCCATTAACGATGAGTGCTCACGCAGTAATTCGCTGCTTATGCAGCTCCTTTCGTATCGTTTTAGTGGTGAAAGGCTTCGATAGTGTGATATTTAGTTGCGCAACGACTTTTTCAGTTATCGTTTTCTTATTTTTCGTCACAATCCTCTTCAGTGACCGTCCGTCACGACCACACAACACGCAATCTTGCCCTCTTTGTGGCTCAGGAGATGATGTCTTGTTCAGCTCTCCCTGTATCAGGTAGAAATCGTTGATCTGGTGCCTCTTGAAACACCAAACTCTTTTCCCATCTTGGTTACGGACGCACCCACACCATAAAAGCACCAAAAATTTTCCCATGTTCAAATATATAAAGCTCCGATGTAATACATTCTCAGCTACACAGAATACCGACACTTCCAATGTACTGGGGACACTGCAAAGGTGGCGCTCGTGGTCAAATACAACAGCCTATCCTGCAGACTCGGCTCATATCTGCATTTACGTTCAAGCACACGTTTCCCGCGCTGTTTCGTATTTTTGTCCACCCCTTGTAACCCAATACTGCAAGAAAAATATAAAGTAAGCAAATCATAAATGGTCGGCCGAACGACTGATGTACGAGGATTATTCGGAAAGTAAGGAACGATCGATCGCGAAATGAAAAACCACAATCAAACTCCGACGAAGGTTTGCACAGGTGTGTTTGGCAGTGTCTCTAGTATGCCCATTGATCCCATTACGTCGTTCTGTTTAATTCTGAGCACGTAGGGAGCACATAAATATACCTAGAAGAATAGTGTCTCCCGCCAAGTACGAGGGCCTGGTGAGAAATTTCGCCTGAAGCCATTACCCAACATTACCCAACTATCATGCTTTTCTTCTTGAAGATAATTCTGAGCCGCATTCTGCAGGGGTAATGAAGGTGCTCCTACATCGTTTTCAATTGGAAATGTTTGACTATCCACAACAGAGCCTCTAATTGTCTCCCTCTAAGTTTCATCTCTGCTGACATGAACCGATGCCTATGAAGACAACATTTTGGCACAGACAACGAGCTGTAGGCCAGCGTGGAGAATTGGCGGAAGCCACTGGCGGCTGCCTTCTATAACGAGTGTATTGGAAAGTTGGTACAACGCTACGACAAACGCTTAAGTAGGATCGGCGACACTATGGAGATAAGTAGCTACCAGTTGTAGCTAACTGTTGCAAATAAAACAGTTTTGATTTCCAATGTGGTTTACATTTCGCGACCTATCGTTCCTTACTTTCCCAATAGCCCTTGTAGATTGCACAAGAGTAAAAATAAACTCCAGTGAAATTACAAGTAAAGGCAACAAAGTACACAAAAGAAATTTCATTGTTAATCGCGGAGAAAGTAGCGTACAGGTAGAATGAATACATTGAAGGCCGCTACGAGATGGAAGAACTGATGTCGTGATAGAAAAAGGAAAGGGACTTAAGGTGGAAGGCACAGCGCATTCCATATTAAAGACAGGAGTTTAAAAGAACTTTGGAAGAGCTGCGATCTCATAGGGCGGAAGTTGTGCGTAGCAGTCCATCGGAATTTCAAATATCATTGGGGAACGAGGGAACTGAAAGAGTATTCATGCTGGTTTGTAAAACGAATGTGTGTTGAGATATACCATCACACTTTCGGTAAGTCATCATCGACAAAATTCCGAAGATAGCAAGGGCAAACAGGTACGAGTACTCTCGCAGATTTAGCTTATCAGCAAATGTATCCAAACTTCTGGCAATCTTCCTACTTGCAAGAGTACCAGTTTCTCCTAGACGTTTTTGTAGTCAAACGAATATAGTTTTTTGTGATGGAACTAGGCGATCCGGAAACCACTCTCGATAAATACGTTGTGAAGCTCTATCATTACGTATTGTACAGAGCTGGAAGAGGTTTGAAAGTGATCCGATCCCGAAACTTATTTTATATTCGAATGGTACATTTACGGACCTGGCTTCCTAATCAGAAATTTATCTACACACTTTACAACACATAGAATGGTTTAACAGCAACTGCCAGAATATCCTATTTGGATTTCACCGAGAGAAGTGGTGCAGTACTTAGATCACAGTACTCGCTTTCCGGAGGATGACGGTTCAAATCCCCGTCTGGCCATCCGCGATTTCCCTACATCAATCCAGCCAAATGCTGGGAGGGTTCCTTTGAAAAGTGCACGGCTAATATAGTTCCCCATTCTTTCGTAACATGATCTTGTGTTCCGTCTTTAATGACCGCGCTGTCGTCAGAATGTTGAACTCTAGTCCCCCTTCCCTCATTTTTGCACATTTTGCAGATAAACAAATACTGACATGAAACAAATGTGTGTAGGCAAAATGTGTTTATTGATTTTGGCCGTTCCACAATATTCGCGCCCTCGGTAGAGTGAGTGGTATGACGCTGTCGGTCGGCGGTCGGCCAGCTAATAAACGGCAAGGGGTTAGCGCGGTGACGTGCGCTGCCCCTGCCGCCGTCACGGTTAACGACCCGGCTGACAGTCGTGCACGATGTGAGGTCGCCCTGCCAGGCGCCACTGCCGCTGCCGCTGCCGTTGCCGCCGCTGCCGCATTCCACAGGTTGCCCCTACGCTTACAGCCACGGGTCGGCGTTTTCACGGCGGTTTGACACGCGTCGCAGCACCGCCAGAGGTCGCTCTTCTGACAGCTGCGCGTGCAGCTCATCTTGCCGTACCGAAGTGCGGCAGATAAACAGCCGCATTCTGCCAGGAAGACACTTTGCTCTCTGTAGCAGTTTGCTACCTATTAGGACGCAAAGGAAATTCACTACAAAGTTACGGCTGAAGAAGCTGTTTCAGAAATGCTTAATATTGGATTTTATAATACGGTAATAATTAGTTAGTAATAATTTATACCCAAAAACAGATGCCTTTAATACTATAATGATGATGATAACGTGTTTTGCTATCTAGACATGTTCATCATTGCGAGTTTAGCATTTTCCGTTCCTTCCGGTTTTCTATCTGTCCTTCTATAACTGAATTACTTTGATGTCAGCAGTTAATTGATATCATCTTCTTCCTCTAGTTCTACTCCCACTCACAATTCTTTCTAGTGCACGCTATATCATCCAGGCTTTTCTCATCCTGTGTGCTAATTAATTTCTTTTGCTCTGTTTAATTCTTTCCAGTATTAATCTTTTCTTATCTTTCTTATGTAGCACATCCTCATTCTTTTTTTTTTAACTTCTCCATTCATATCCTCCATTCTTCACCAAATCCACGTCTCAAAAGTCTCTAAGCCTTTCGCCCCTCTCCGTGATAGAGCCCACGCTTCTGCAACGTACACAGCAACACTCCTTACAAATTACTTCACTAAGTTTTTTTTAATCGTTTATTTACTCGACCAAAGAAAATACTCCCCTTCTGTAAAATAGTTTTTTCAGTACCTACCCTTGCTTTTAAGACGATGGGTCATGACATGTTACAGGTTCCTTTGTATCCTGTTTGCTTGAAATTATCAACTTGTCTTCTTCACAGTTATCTTCATTCTGCAGTGATCAGAGTTGATGCTGATTTATTTTAACACATTGTCAGTTGAGTTTCCATTTTAACTTAGTGATGCCATTTCATCAGCAAGTCCCATACATTTAATTATCCTTTCTCTTGATTCCTTATCACTCCTTTTGTTGGAAGAAATTTTTGATTAAAACAGCTAAATAGATATTAAACAGAGAAGAACAAAAACACTACAGCTTTGTACAAACTTTCTTCCAACTTTAATTCTGCTGTCACCTCATCGTTTTCCCTTGCCAATACTTGTTACAAAAGCTTAGATATTCACTTTTGAAAACCGACTGTGAGGCATTAAACCAGGGACCAAACTGTAGCAGCAAGATTTTTCCTGAGGATGTTGTTGTCGTGGACCTCAGTCTGAGACTGGTTTGATGCTGCTCTCCATGCTGGTCTATACTGTGTAAGCCTTTTAATCACTGCACGACAGCCCATACAAGGGTACACTCCAGATCAAAATCTTCAAACAAGACTTCTTAATTTTGAAATTTGTATTCGACATCACCAAAGTTCTCTATGTGAGACACTTGCTATTACCAATCTGAATTTTATATCCTCTCGACTTTGGCCATCATCTCTTGTTGTGCTGCCCACATAAAAAACCATCTCCTAATATTAGTGTATATTTTTTGAATCTCATTCCCTCAGCTCCACCTGGTTTTATTTGATCGTGATATTAACTCTGGATATGTACCAAATACAATTTCGTTTTATGGACGTGGAAATGCTGTTTCTATTTACCTATTTAACATTGTGGTAAAATACAAAATCGTAAGGAGTCATATGTAGAAGATATAGCAAAGGCACAGTGACACTTTCAAAGCATAACAAAGGGTGACGTTTATAACTTAGAACAATACAATTCGTATGTTATATAACTTAGCGAGATAACAGAACGTTGCGAGATAACAGAACGTCTCAAAAGAAGTGATATAGATTTATTCGTGTTCTAAAAGTAGTCGTAGTGGCTTATTAAATTCCACTTTGTCGATTTGATGTTGGTAAGTGCTGATCTAAAAATGGTAACAATTTCTAACTAGTAGGCTCCAGTGTCTTCAGCAGTTAAAACTAAATTAAAACGTACCGTACTATGCTTGATGGCACTGCACTTGGTGGGCTTACCGAGACTGCAACCAAAGGTGAGAATACACACTTAAAGGGAATGCTCTGAAGTTGGACTGTCGGTGATCACTGTGCGTGTAACATCTAATGCAATAAAAGTAATGGGTGTTTTGCATCGTTCCAATACCACATTTCAATGATGGCATGTACTGTATGGAAAAACGTTGGATTAACTGTACTGGCCTTTTATTTGACTACATCGAATAATGAATGCATTGTTGATCTAAATCGTGTATCAGTGCTATCGGATAAAATTTTTCCTTGCCCTTATAATGAGATAATATAAATACTTAAAAGTAAAGAGCCAAAACAGGATATCAGAAGCAGATAAATGGTGCAATTACCGCACATTCAGATTATTAGCTTATCCATCCAACTTGCTGGCAACTATAATGTAAATGAGAATGGATAATAAAGTTTAGGGCCTGTTAGATGTTTTCCTTATGGAATCTAAAGTCACCAGAAATGCAGATCTGCTATTGTGCAATTTACAAAGAAAGTTTTTGGCTCAAGTAGTTGTTTTGACGGAATTAGAGAGTTTAAAAGTAAGTTAATGACAGACGTAACAGATCCACAATGGTACACAATGAAAGTGAGGACGCTTTTACAGAATCCACGAAAAAGGAAGCCGGATTTAAAAGAAAATTCGATTTTAATACTTAGAGATCGTTTGGAGATGTTCGAAACTTAATATGCAATTCATTTCAAAATGCGTTTCATAGATTCCACAACGAATCGCTGTCTTAAAATTGGACAGAAAATCTACAGAGATTCTGGTCATGTGTAAAGCATGCCAGACCCAAGACACAATCTATACCTACACTGTGTAATAGCAATGGTAAAGTTACCGACGAAAACACCAGTAAATTCTGATTTCCTTCACCAAATAAGACGTGGTAAGTATTCCAGTATTTGAATCAAGAACAGAGAGCAACATAAGTAATTTCAAAGTGTGGTAAATAAATAAATACAAGCCGTCCTGTACACTAATTATCATTTTTTCAGCGTATTTTGATGAAATAGTTCAGTTTGTAGAAATCACATACAATCACACGCTCGACGGAAGATCCGTACATAAAGAATGAAGAATCACACAGCTCTCAGTAACACACAAGAAAGGAAATAGAACTAATCCGCTGTATTACATCGATTTCTGGTAGGATTTTGAAACATATATTTTTCCAACATTATGGAGTACCTCGAAGAAAACAATCTATTGGCACATAACCGGAAAGGATGGAGGAAACGTCAGCCTTCTGAACCCCACTAGCTCTTTACTCGCACGAAGTAACGAGTGCTATCGACATGAGACCTCAAACTGAGACCATACTTTAAATTTCCCAAAGACTTTTAACAAAGTTCCAGGCAAGCTGCTTCTAAACAAATTTCATGCCTATGAAGTATCGTCTCAGATGTCTGATTAGATTCGTGATTATCTGCCAGAAACGTAACAGTCTTTAGTAAATGACGGAAGTCATCGAATGAAACGGAAGTGATATCTTGATTTAGACAAGATACCTACATGACGCTAAATAATAAAAATGGTTATGTACTCAACATGAAATACTAAAGTAACCCCTTCAATTGTAGCTACACTATAATTGACACAAACGTTTTCGATTCGATTAAATACCTAGGGATCACAATTACGAACGATTTAAACTGGAACCGTTACAAGTAAAATGTTACCGGAAAGGCGAAACATATTCAGCGTTTCATTGGCAGAACACTCAGAAGGTGCTAAAAATTTACAGCAGAGACTTTCTACCTCCTCTGAAGTATTTCTGCGCAATATAGAATGCTCACCAGATACCATTGATGGAGGATATCGAAATAATTCAAACAGGGCATTATTACGAAGCAGGGGAGAGGGTCATGAATATGATAAATGTTTTGGGGTAGCAACCATTGAATGTTAAAATACGTGCAAATGGAGAAATAATAGTCGTAACAGAAAATAGAAATTAGAGTGCGTTTGGAAAGTTTCAGGTGTTCGTTTCTCCCCCGTGCAGCCATCGACAAATAGTCTATTCTGAAAGTAGTTATATAGACCCTTTCTTGCATACTTTTTAAACGTGAATTCCAGATAAATCACGTGTAGGTAGATGTAGCAGTACTAATCAATGGACGGCCATAGAATCTGTAGGCGTAGAAAAAACATGCACATGTAAAATTGCTGCTAGATGTTCGAGGTTATCAGAAACGTAGGTGTACACATACAGATAGTATATAATACACACAAGAACCAAATTAAACCGATGAGAACGGAAAACCAAGAGACTTGCGCTGGAATTAAATATGGCGTAAGGGAAGGGTACCGTCTTTTCCGAAACAGTTTAACATGTACGCTTAAGATTCAATGACGGAAATTGGAGGAAGGGTCACGAGAAGGATTAAAATTTAGGGTGAAGAGATAAAAATGATCAAAGTCGCCGATTGCATTGCTTTCCTAATCGAAAGTGTAGAAGAATCACAGTATCTGTTGAACAGGACGTTGAATAGTGTACCAAATACAGAAGACGAACTGAGAGTAAGCCAAACAAAGGCGAAAATAATGCGGAGAGAAAGAAATGAGGATGGGGGGGAGGGGGAGGGGAAGAGGGAGCCTGGTAAAAGGACAAAGCAAAGGAGGGAGGGTTAGGATCAACGTGGATAGGAGGGATAAATGGGGGAGAGAGGGCATCATCCGGGAGGGGGAGTTGACGGAAGCCACCTTCAGAAAGGAGATGAAGGGTGTAGGGGGGACACAACAGTGAAGGCGTGGCAGTGGGCGGGGGTTGGAGAGGAGCAACCAGGAGGTGAGGGGGATCAAGGCGGCGGGAGGTGTAGAGTATGCGGATATGTTCAACCAATAGGAGCAGATGGGGGAAAGGAATGAGGTTGTAGAGGATTCGTGTGGGGGATGGGAGGCGTATATGGAAGGCAAGACAGAGTGCATGGCGCTCAAGGATCTGGAGGGAATTATGGAATTTGGGGGGGGGGGGGGGGTGGCTGATATTCAGGCCAGAAAGTTCGATAGGCAATCTAGTACGTGAAGTGACACTAGGTGTTCTCGGGTGAGCAGTCTTCTTGTAGGTGGTACCACCAATTCACATATTATACTTCAGAAATTGTGGCATGTAAGTAAATAACGGGTCAAGTACTGTACTTCCTCGATTCACCGCCAGTTGGCCCAATTGAAGGAAGGTAATGTTGACTTCGGTGCTTGTGTTGACATGCGACTCATTCCTATACAGTACTACCATCAAGCAAATCAGTACGTAGCATCAACAGGTTAGTGTTCATCACGAACGTGGTTTTGCAGTCAGTGCAATGTTTACAGATGCGGAGTTGGCAGATGCCCATTTGATGTATGGGTTACCAAGGGGCAATAGCCGTGGCGCGGTACGTTTGTATCGAGACCGATTTCCAGAACCAAGGTGTCCCGACAGGAAGGTGTTCGAAGCAATTGATCGGCTTCGTAGGGAGCACGGAACATTCCAGCCTATGACTCGCGACTGGGGAAGACCTAGAACGACGAGGACACCTGCAATGAACGAGGCAATTCTTCGTGCAGTTGACGATAACCCTAATGTCAGCGTCAGAGAAGTAGCTGCTGTACAAGGTAACGTTGACCACGTCACTGTACGGAGAGTGCTACGGGAGAACCAGTTGTTTCCGTACCATGCACAGCGTGTGCAGGCACTATCAGCAGTTGACTGGCCTCCACAGGTACACTTCTGCGAATGGTTCATCCAACAATGTGTCAATCCTCATTTCAGGGCAAATGTTCTGTTTACGGATGAGGCTTCATTCCAACGTGATCAAATTGTAAATTTTCACAATCAACATGTGTGGGCTGAGGAGAATCCGCACGCAATTGTGCAATCACGTCATCAACACAGATTTTCTGTGAACGTTTGGGCAGGCATTGTTGGTGATGTCTTGATTGGGCCCCATGTTCTTCCACCTACGCTCAATGGAGCACGTTATCATGATTTCATACGGGATACCCTACCTGTGATGCTAGAACATGTGCCTTTATAAGTACGACACAACATGTGGATCATGCACGATGGAGCTCCCGCACATTTCAGTCGAAGTGTTCGTACGCTTCTCAACCACAGATTCGGTGACCGATGGATTGGTAGAGGCGGACCAATTCTATGGCCTCCACGCTCTCCTGACCTCAACCCTCTTGACTTACATTCATGGGGGCATTTGAAAGCTCTTGTCTACGCAACCCCGGTACCAAATGTAGAGACTCTTCGTGCTCGTATTGTGGACGGTTGTGATACAATATGCCATTCTCCAGGGCTGCATCAAGCGCATCACGGATTCCATGCGACGGAGGGTGGATGCATGTATCCTCGCTAACGGAGGTCATTTGGAACATTTCCAGTAACAAAGTGTTTGAAGTCAAGCTGGTACGTTCTGTTGCTGTGCGTTTCCATTTCATGATTAATGTGATTTGAAGAGAAGTAATAAAATGAGCTCTAACATGGAAAGTAAGCGTTTCCGGACACATGTCCACATAACATATTTTCTTTCTTTGTGTGTGAGGAATGTTTCCTGAAAGTTTGGCAATACCTTTTTTTTAACACCCTGCATAACAGAGGCATTAGTCGTCAATATTCTCCTTCACAATTTACAATATCCCGCCAACGCTTGGATTACTTTTCGATTCCGTGACTGTAGAAATCACGTGTTTTCAGGCAAAGGACTCGACGAGCCATGTTCTGAGCGCAACTTCATTGAATTTTCTTAGATAGAGAGCGGAAAAGGTGAGCCAGCCGCTGTTGTCGAGTGGTTCTAGGTGCTTCAGTCCAGAATCGCGCTGCTGCTATGGTCGCAGGTTCGAATCCTGCCTCGGGCATGGATGTGTGTGATGTCCTTAGGTTAGTTAGGTTTAAGTAGTTCTAGGGGACTGATGATCTCAGATTTTAAGTCCCATAGTGCTTAGTCATTTGAACCATTTGAAAAGGCGAAAATCGGAGAGTGCAGGATCAGGTGAATAACGTGGGTGGGGAATGATTACGCTAACCCAACTCCTGTATAGCGCATTTTGTCAGCCTAGCAGAATGTGGACTGCTGTTATCGTGGAGTAGCATCGTTTCACTCAGTCTTCCTGGTCGTTGCTCTTGGGTTGCGTCTGCAAGACGTCTTAGTTGTTGACAACAAACGCCAGCAGCGATGTTTGCACCTCGGGGAAGCAATTCGTAGCATAGCACACCGCCGCTGTTCAACCAGATGCATAACCGTATCTTTTGTGCACGAACATATATTTTTGTGTCGGGAGTTGCTGCTTTGTTTGCGCTCAACCATTCCTTTCTTCTCCTTATGTTAGCACAAATACACTACTTCTGGTCACCAGTAACGATACAGGATATGAATGGTTGGTGTTGTTTACGAGCAAACAGACATGCATGTATGATCACCCTCTGCGTTTTATGATATTGTCTTAGAACACGCGGTACGCATATGGCCGATTTCTCAACCTTTCTCATTGCATGCAAAAGTCGCAGAATGGTGGAATGAGCACGATTCATCACATTTGCCAGCTTAGAGTACTCTGACGTGGATCGCTGTGGATTAACGCGTTTAAACGATCTTCATCAAACCCCGAAGGTCTTCCTTAACGTCGAGAGTCACTAATGTCAAAACTATGATCATTAACATAAAAAACATTTTCTTGCTGTGGTCTGTCCAATGTCATTGTCACCACACATGGCGCAAATGTTTGCGGCTGCCTCCACTGCTGTCATCCATGTACTGAACTCAAACGAAAGAATGTGTTGGAAATGTTCAAATTTTTGAACTTGGCACTCCATTTTCTATCACACACGGCTCCACTCACTCTTTGCGAACAATAAAATGACGATATGTAAATTCAAATAGCAACAGTGAACTACAAATGAAATATGGCAATCGATAAATAAACCCGCAGAAACCGGAATACCAATGTACTATATGTTCTGACCTGCCTTGGGAAAATTACATATAGCAAGAAATCTTATCGTAACTGGCGGCCACTTTTCACATAGGATCCTATAATTGACAGGGAAATTAAGAATAAATTCTACTAATGGATCAACGAGGATTAAATAAAATAAGGGTCAATGAATCTGGAACTATTATTAGACGTGACAGTACGAAACCTTTTACTAGAAATCTACAAAAATCTAATAATTATCCGGACGAATTACTCAGTACTGAAATTGTGGCATAAAAAATAAAATAAATGTGTGTGACATCTTATAGGACTTAAGCTAAGGTCATCAGTCCCTAAGCTTACACACTACTTAACCTAAATTATCCTAAGGACAAAGACACACACCCATGTCCGAGGGAGGAGTAGAACCTCCGTCGGAACCAGCCGCACAGTCCATGACTGCAGCGCCTTAGACCGCTCGGCTAATCCCGCGCGGCGAAATTGTGGTCAGGGCAGCCATAATTAAACATTTTGAAATAAAACGGTGCTTCGTCTTAGTTGGTTACGTGAAATAGGAATTTTCTTTCCTTTTCCCTCTCGTGAGTTGGTAGACAAATGAACATGTAGCTTTGAAAAACTATAACGTCTACTGAAATCCGCCGTAGTTTAATTAAGAGTACGTAAAATATAATGATATTAGCCTGCAGTG
This sequence comes from Schistocerca serialis cubense, assembly GCF_023864345.2. Lineage (NCBI taxonomy): Eukaryota > Metazoa > Arthropoda > Insecta > Orthoptera > Acrididae > Schistocerca > Schistocerca serialis. Next base: position 142,196,779 of record NC_064641.1, on the reverse strand, counting down.
ATCAGGGAATTCATCTAGATACGAAACCATAATGTAGGGCCTGAATTAGAAGCCATTTCCTGCAGTAACAGTTCGACGTTGAAGCGAGTGTCTCGTAGCTCGTTACGAGTTCTGTTTTCAGCAACTTTTCAGTTGCGACAGGCTAGCCGATAGTCCGCACACAAATAACGCTCCGCCATTCCAACTACTGCAATACGATATTTCTCGCGCGAAAATGTATAAAACTAACGATGCTCGTCAATGGTAAAATCACGTTTTTGTCATCCGCTGCTGCAGCCCTTTTTAATAATTTTAAAGCTATCAGTATGCTAACATTTTTAACAAACTCCGTTACACACAGCTTCCGTCTCCAATAAAAATTCATGAGCCTGTGGTAGGAAGTCCGTATCTCCGAGTCACACACGTATCGTTCATTTCCAGAAAGCAAATAATGGACAATAATCTCGTTTCGTTCGCAAAATAACTCTTGTGGAAATTAAAAATTCCCTTTATATTTATTCCCGCGGAATCACAAACACGTGACGCGGCGCTGAATCCGGGCGCACAAAACGAGGTTTTGTCGCTTCGCATAGCGTCGGTGTGACGTCACCAATCGGCGGCCGCGCTGACGGGAAATGTGTGTGTTGTTTAAGACCGCTTAACCGTGTAACAGCAGCCCAAGTCTTCGGATTCGGAAAAATTGTATCCAGTTGTGTTTATTCCCCGATAAAGGGCGGATTTTCTGTTAGCTGCAACATTACAATAACCGCGCATATCTTAAGTAAATATGCATAGAGCAGTCCAGTGAAGCCACACGAATAAAATATCGACATGCAGTCATCCCATGAAACATTAACAAGACAATGTTACCAATAAACAGGTAAAATAAACTTTCCGAGCACGCTGTAATTACGCAACCGAGGGAGGTGTGGGTAGGACGTAGGGCCCCGTATTCCGGAGAACGGCTCTCAAAGCCCATCCTGAAGTCCAGATTTTTGTTTTCCGAGCTTTCCTAAACCCCTAAGGAGAATGCTGGGGTTGTTCCTTTCAGTTTCCTACCCCATTCTTCCCGAATCGTCTCCTGGACATTAAAACCCTCATCTTCCTAAGGCTGGCTCAGAAAACTCTTTCAGTGATGACAAATATATCTACAAAAACAACAGATGGAAAACATATTCATCATTTCCTAGACATAGTAGAAAGTATAGGGACAAACAGTTCAACAGAAAAACCACAACGGAATGTTGAAAAAATAAGTCTCATAAAATTCAATCATATGAATATATCACCAAGTTATCGTTCCGAAATTAAGGAAATTATACGTTCTCTCTAAAATAAAAGCTCGTCTGGTTTTGATGGTGTTTCCAGTAGAGTACTAAAGACTTGTTCCCATGTAGTAAGCCCAGTCTTATCTGAAATATGTAATGCATCACTAACTTAAGACAGTTTTTCCAGATAGACTAAAATATCCCGTTGTCAGACCCCTACTTAACAAAGGTGATAGGAAAGATGTCAGTAACTACCGTCCCGTTTCACCGCTAAAACAGTTTCCCAAAATTTTTGACATGGTCAGTTCTCTGGAATAGTAACTCAACTTAGCAACGATAATATGCTCAGCAAGTCACAGTTTGGGTTTCTGAGGAGTTACTGTACTGATAATGACAATAACATGTTCACTCACCAAATCTTATAAGCATTAAAGAGTAAAATATCACTGGCTGGTTTTTTCGGTGACCTATCTAAGGCACTGGACTGTGTGACTCACAGTATTCCCCAAGATAAATTGAACTTTTATGGGATTGAAGAATTATCCAGTGGACAATGACGTAACATAACGCAGAAGGTTGTGCTTAGTAATGCAAGCAATATAATCTCGGGATGTAATTATGATTGGCGAGAAATGACGTCTGGGGATCCCCAAGGCAAAATTTTAGGTCCACTATTGTTATTGATAAATGTAAGCGTTCTTCTGTCTGAAATGCAGGGAACAGAATTAGCTCCTTTTGTTGATAACACGACACTAGTTTTGTAATCAATGCAAGAAAAAGAAGAAATGCTAAACAGTGTTGTTAAAAGTGTCATCGACTGGCTTTCTGCGGATGGCCTCACATTCAATTTTAAACAGACGCAGTTCATTCAGTTCTGCACGATTAATAAGTGTAACACAAGGTGAGGAGGTAAGCAATACAGTGGGAACTTTAGAATTATTAGGTGTCCATAGTGATTAGAATTTAACTGGAAAAGTAGACTTTGGAACTTCTGAAAATACTTAGTTCAGTCACATTTGCGCTTAGAATCAATGCATGTCCTGGGGATATTGTTTTATTCAATAATGCCATATGGAATAATATTATAGCGTAACATATCTTTAAGAAAGAAGCTCTTCATTCCTTAAAAAAAGTGTTGCACAGATAATACGTGGTTCTCATCCACGATCGCCTTGTAGAAATATGTTTAAGGAGTTGGGCATTCTGATTACTGCTTCACAGTATATTTATTCCCTCATGGAGTTTAGTGTAAATGTCCATTACAGTTCAAAAGGAACAATTATGTACACAATTAAAGCACCAGAAGGAAAAATGACATTCATTACTCCACATTAAGCTTGTGTTTGGCACAAAAAGTGGTACACAAAGCTGGAACTAAAGTTTTTTATCAGTTACTCAGTAATATAAAATGTCTGACAGACAGGAAAGTAAAATTTGAAATCAAACTGAAGAATTTTCTTCTTAACAACTCCCTCTACTCCGTAGAAGATTTTCCACAATTGCAACGTATATAAGGTGTGGGTAGGAATTACTAACACACACTTTTAAATATAAAAATAATCAAAAACTTATAAATGTTCAGCATGTAGCCACACTTACTAATTAATCTGCGATGTGAATGTAAAATTTCTCGTTCCGTACGATTTATCGTGCTAAACAATGCAAGGGACATGAAACTAGCTAACTAACTAGCCGATGTTGGAAATGATGCTCTTTAAGCTTTAGTAACATCCAGCCGTCATCTGATGTCTTAATCTACCTGTCTCAATATGATATGCTAGACAGTGCGAACGGCCCTCCGACAGCTGTCAATTGACATTGAAAGTAAGAAGTGCTAAAAGTAACGTATTAAATTTCTGTTACACGATGAATAACACAAATTTAAAGGTTATCGATTCAGCTAGGCGCTATAATTACGAACAACTTAAATTGAATCCATCACACAGAAAATGTCATCGGGATGGCAGCCAAAGACTGTCTTCTGTGTAAAGAACACTCACAATTAGGAGATGCTACAAATACCAAAGAGATTGCCTACACTACGCTTATCTTTCCTTTTCTGAAGTATTGCTGCGCGGTATGGAATCCTTGCCAGATAGAAATGACATCATAAAAATGGCATCACAAAAGCGCCGCAGAAAATGACACCTCGTTTTGTGTCGTCACGAAGTAGGTGAGTCATTCTCACAGATATTAGCGACCTGGGATGGTAAAGAATAAAAAAGGCGTTTTTCGTTGCGGCGGAATCTTTTCACAAAACATCAACCACAATCTATCTCCGCATAATGTGAAAATATTTTGTTTACTTCCATCTACATATTGATAAACAATTATCGCAAAGAGAGAAAGAGAACTCAGAACTTGCACGGAAAGAGTAAAATGTCAATTTTTCCCTTGTTTTATACAAGAGTGAAACGGCCTAAAATAAGACTTAAAGTGGTCGTGTGAGTCTTCTGCTAAGCGTTTCGATGTGAATTTAAGAGTGCTGACATAAATACAGATGTAAATACTGAAACGTCCCCTTTGAACAATTATACATGACTGTGCTTAAACTGACACACAATATTTTTAGCGCAACGCAATCTGACTTTCAAAAATCCCTACAAAAGAATGGCCCTGACTAACATTAACCTATACGTTTCACAAATCACTTACCTCACAAAAATCTTCGTTACTCGAACTACTGCAATACAGCGAGCGCCACTACTGCCAGCTAAATAAAAGATTCAAACTACTGAAGGCACTAACTACTGATAGGCGCGGTTAGTAAAAGAAAGATTTTGATGGAGAACAATCAATGTATTTACCTTAATATTGTTCAAAGGCTATATTATATATCAGTTCATGACATCCAGTCTTACAAATGTACTGTCTCTGATGGACACACGTCCAGATCATCCACTCTCAAAAATCCGCCATCTCACTTCCCACATCCACCACTGCTGGCGGCTCACCTCCAACTGCACAACGCTGTGCGCTGTTAACATCCAGCTGCCCAACACTACAATGACAGACAACAATGCAAACTGGCCACAGACTGCGCACAGCACAGCCAGTGGCTTCCATACAGAGCGCTACATGGCGTTACCAATAAGAAAACCTAAACAACCTACTTACATAGCCCCCATGCTCCCCACAAATACTTTACAAATTGTTTTGGGCACTGGCCAATTCATATTTGTTAAAAAATTTTACACAATTACAATAACAAAGAAATCAAATGAACACACTTAGTGATAAAATGTTGGTCAAAGGCTAAAATTTTCTCACAGTCCATAAAGACAGTCCTGATCGTTCATCACAGTAAAATAGCAGTGTTTTTCTTAAAGTCTGAGCAGTAAAAGAAAATGCACACAGCAGTAGTGGATTTCCATGCAGTCTAGAAGAAGTAGTGTTGTCCTTCCAACAGAAAGACAGTGTTGACTCTTGACATGCAGACAGGTAATGGGCCACAACAGAGCAAACCCACAGCAGAGTCAGTCGAAGTTTTGAAGAATATTGGTAGGTAGGTCATCACAGAGCAGACCCATTGTAGTCCTAGTAGAGATTATGGTATTGGTGGGTCACCAGAGGTGCAGACGCACTGCATTCCTTGTAGAAATAATGATACTGGTGGGTCATCAAAGGTGCAGACCCACTGTAGTCCTTGAAGAGATGGCCATCAGCCATCTGTTGCCACTGTGCAGGTGCACAATCACCATCGAAGAGTCTTGCGGACAATATAGCAAGTCCATAAACCAACACTTGTGCACTCACAAAGTTTTTGGAATTGTCCTTAGAACCAGCAATGCTGTTAATCAGTCCCTTGCTGAATTATTAACACATGTGCAAACACTAACAGTCCCTACTTCTCATCTATTGTGCATATACTACGACAACAGAAACAGTGTGCAGTGAAATGTAACTTACAGGTTACTTAATTTGATGAACTGGTGTCAATTACAATTTTATAACATAAGAATACAATAAGAAAGGTACAAAATACATCATTAAAGAACATAACACTACAGATAACATTTGTAGTAATAGGGGCTTTACAAAAGAATAGAAATAAACATATACATCAGTGTTACAGGAATTATGACATAAGTAAATATACAAAATAATGAGAATACTTTTTGAAACATTAATTTCACATATGAGCATTGAAACAGAACAGAATTAATAATGTCTATAAACATCTTTACAAAGTAAATAACATATTATTAATCTAAATTATATTTGAGGATAACAGTATTCCTGATTATAGTGAATGTAGCTTAGTACTAGAATAATTCTACAACATAAATCTTAGTAGCTGAACACATAAAGACAGGAAAAACACAAATACACAAGAGTACACAAACACATAGCGGAATAACACAGGAGGAAAGGACAGGGTTTGTTTTCAGTGTAACATTTGGTACTGCAGTCCAACCCAAAACTTCATTCCATAGATCTTTGGTCTTATTTCAACATTTGTTTCCACCAAAAAAATCCTCTCCATGAATGCTTTCTGTATTTATATGTTCACATATTTCTTACCTCATTATTTATTTTCCATTATCTTACCTCATCATTTATGTCTAAGAAAATCCTACCTAAACCTGTTGTCCCTAAACCCTACTATTTTTATTCATATCCTCTTTCAAAATACTTTTTTGTCCAAACCATTTTCTTATAGCTTCTCAATGCATTTCTTCCAATTCATCGCAACTCGTTCTCTTATATAGCCTACCTCTTAAGCTAACTTAAATCTACTGAGCTCAGATGCTAAACTAAAGGATGAGGCAATGCAGCAGCACAAAACAATTAACACAAACACCAATGACAAACAATGCAAATTGGCAAAGCAAGCAGCAATAAATATAAATTATCAAAGCAAATGCAATATTACAACTAATATAAGGCAAAGTGCAGCAAACAAGAAAAATAAATCAGTAGTAAAACTGGCTTAACAGAGTAATACAAAGTGAAATTTAGTAGCACTATGCCTGGAAAACAGCAGCAGCAAGTGCAATAACTAATATCTGAACATGACAAAGCTCACAAGCAGAAAGAATAGTACAATAAAGATGGCCATGTCTAATACCTGTGTCACATCTTAACCCTAGAGTAATGCTTTACGATAGTTTACTCTAGCAGACAAGTTACCAAATCGTTAAAAAATTATTTTTGCAATTCCTGTGAAGGGAAATGTCTAGTTGTGCTCTCTTTTCTTTTTTTTTTTTTTTTTTTTTTGAGAAAGTAGATCATAACATTATTGTTTACTGGGTCTGTAGACAGAAAACGTTTCTATTATTACATCTATTAAATTTTAATTGAAACAATGATGCAGTGCAAATATAAACTAGATACTAAACAAAATAAGCAATCTCTCAACTAGAAAGCCAATAGATGTAAAATGTGTCTCATCATTGCATTTGACATTTTAGTAAATATCATAAATTAAGATTTACACAGTGTAATCATATATTTTCAAGTTTGAGTGTGTCGGATTTGCGATGCTTTCTACAAAGAACTGTCAATAGCGAGGATAATGGCCTCTTTTTTTTCTCCACCTAATGGCTTTCTTTTGTCAGACGACTATCTCACAGCTGGGCGCCCAAAACACATTACGTCAAGGTCACTTACCTTTCTTACTGAAATATTTACGACACCAGTTTGCACTACAGTGACAGTCTCATATCAAAAATTTCACAGGTCGAGAATTTGCGTTACAAATGTGTAGAAACAAAATCCTATAAATATAACAGTGTCCACAAAATTTTCGCTGGCATTCTGATACATTCATGCATTTACACACATTTCGTAACTCTTAAAGTACGGTTCTTGGTTTCCAACATCCTTTTTCACCAGTCAGAGTCCCTAACCACTACTCATTATTCCTTACCTTATTACACATATACATATTCGTCGACACTTATTCAATATTTCATCATAATAAAAACATAGCATAATCAAATTCCTCATATAGCATCAGCTTATTGATCATAAACATACCTCAACAGCATAAGACACATGTCATCCTAATAATAACATCATAAAAACCCAGCCAAATCTCAAAAACGTCCTAGCTTTCTGCAATAATTTCGAAACCTACAGAAAATTCTCTGCTCATTTCAATAGTGTCCTCTACCTCAAACGTACTTTAAAAATCATGTTCCCATACCAAATACATCATTCAAAGCTCTCATAGTATGACAATTGTTCCGAAAAAGTAAAAACAGTTCACAAAGTACAGACAAAATACAATTTCGTATGTATGTGTAATTGCGTAAACATCGGTCACTGATGTAGTAAAATAAATGTTTGTCTCTCTCAGTTAAATGATCAGATAGCTGTGTAATTTGTGTTAGAGAAAGATGGTACCGATGTGTAAAGTTGTATAAGCATATACCATATTAGCTAGGGCTCCTTGTGCTTGCCAAACACATGGTACACAAAGTAAGCGTGTACCCCCCTGAGGATTAATGTAATTATACCCTCAGGTGTTACAGAGCACAGCAATGGAATGAAATGTATCACGGAAAACCTTTGTATCACTGTAATTCAAAAATCTTTAAAAATAAATGTTTTAAGTACAGAATAAATCACTCAAATACGTGTACTGTAGCGCTAAACTGTGCATCTTGTTGTCAGATAATCTCTGTGGAAGTGTCGTAGTTATCGTCCTCCGAAAGCTAAGTTCTGCAGACGTCAATGTACTTACCTCATTATAAACAAAAGTGAAATGCTTTACGTATAGATATCTCACTTATTACACTTATTGCCGTGATGAAGAAAGTCCTGTGCTGTAATGTATTGTTGTGTTATGGAAAAGGCTGTCTCATTGTAGCTATACCACAAAAGTTACTACTAAAACATGTTTTCCTTTCCAGAAGAATTCAGAAAAACTGTGCACATATAAAACAGAAACACCGCAAAAGCAACATTGTAAATTGTCACTCATTAGTAGCATCGTGATAAAATCGTGTAGCTGTCACATAAACTAACCACTGTGTCATCTGGTATCTCACAGAAAGTACTTTAAATCCAGAATGTATTTTCAAGTAAACGAAAATGTTGCATTAAAATCTCATTAGCAGTATCAGTATATGTGCTAAGTATGTAAGCCTGATAGTCGTTACGTAATCGTGCAACTAATAAGCAAGAATGTACAAATAACAACACTGTGTCGTCTGTTCACTATAACAATCCATTCGTAATTTCTGTTTAAAAATGTTCCCTAGATTCTAGACTGGATAGTTAACTTCAAAACAGTTTTGCATGTTAACAGTTTCTCAGTGTGACAAATTGTGCTAGCAGCGTGAAGTGAAAAGTTTTATGGCAAAGACTAAGTTAAAAAACATATTATCTTTCAATAAACAGTTTTACATGTGAAATGTGGTGTAAACCCTTACTCTTCCTAGTACGCAGAGTTTCAAATTCAACGCCATTATCATGTGGTATACGTCGGATTCTGTAAGGTCCATTGTAAACTAGAAAGAATTTGTGACTCAAGTGTTTCTTCTTATGTGACAATGAATGAGCTTTAATGAGAACTTCCTGACCAATATATAATTTCTTTGCTTTTCCTTTACCGTGTAGTTTTCTCCTTTTGTCTGCTGCAGATTTTGTATTTTTAATAGCCAAATCAATTATGTCTTTTTGTCGAAGTTTACGTGTATTCGGGAAAGGTACAAGCTCTCTGATTCTGTTCGGTGGTTCTTCATACTTCAGTACAAGAACAGGTGGTAAAGCAGTGGAGTCATGAGACATTTCATTCAGCACGTTTTAAAATAAGTGTAAATATCTGTCCCAATACTGATACTTTCTGTGACAATAAAGTCTGCAAAGCTTATTGATTTCTTTCATAATCCGTTCAGATGGGTTACAATGTGGTGAGTACAATGAAATAAAAACAGGTTTGATTTTATGGTTCCGAAGCATGCGTGACCAAACAGCAGATCTGAGTTGCGGTTCGTTATCTGAAATGACTTTACTAACGTGTCCAACCTCACGTAAGAAATTTTTAACAAAGGCGTTGGATACAGACCGTCCAGTGGCTTTACGTAACGCAGTAAAAAGAAACAAATTTTGAAGTAAGTTCAACAGCGACTAGAACATACGAAAATCCATTAGATGTTCTGACAAGGGGTCCCAAGAGATCAATAGCAGCAAATTCTTTTAATTTAGAAGCAATGATAGGAAACAACGGAACACGATGTGAGACAGTAGATGATTTAGCCTTTTGACAAAGTTTACAGTTAGACAAGACTCTTCGAATTCTCTTTCCCATATTGTTAAAATAACAAGTCATCCGAAGAATATGATAACATTTTCGTGGGCCAAAATGTGCATAGCTGAAATGAATGTACCAAATGAGCTTATTAACAAAATCGTCAGGAATGCAAAGTACCCATCTCTAGTCATCAACAGTGCAGCGTTTGAACAGTATGTTGTTTCTAACCAGATAATAATGCCGAATCTGTGTGTGTGCTTTTTCATGCCATTTACTTTTGGTGTCTTTCCAAATCGGATCTTTATCTTGTTCATGAGCAATGTCCTTTAAAGATGTGGTGATGAAGTTTTCAAAGGCGACTTTCTGAATGTAAAGAATACTGAAATTTTTCTCGAGGTTGCCTTCTGTGTTACTTTTCTCAAGCCCAGCCGCTGGGCGTGACAGTGCGTCCGCAACAATTTTCTCCTTGCCGGGAATGTAGACTATTGTGAAGTGGAATTCTTGCAGAAACAATACCCAACGTTTTAACCTGTGATGATTTAATTTTGAAGACATAAGAAATTTTAATGCACGATGATCACTGTATACATTAACGTGCTTACCAGAAAGAAAGGAACGGAATTTGTTAAATGCCCAAACGATAGCTAAAGCTTCTAATTCAGTAAGGGAATAATTTTTTTCAGATTTTGTTAGCACTCGGCTAGCAAAAGCAATGGTTTTCTGAACAGTAGTGTCATTTTCTATGGCTTCTTGAAATAAATGGGCACCTAGACCGACTTTAGAAGAATCTGTGCAAAGACAGAAATCTTGTGACAGATCTGGATGAGCTAGTATTGGTGTGTTAAGTAACGCTTCTTTCAAAGAATTGAATTCCAACTGTGCTTTTTCGTCCCAGTTCCAAATAGTATTTTTTTCCAGTGAGAGAACAAAGTTTTGGTCTAACTAGAATTTGCATATTCAGAAAACGACGGTAAAAATTTCCGAGACCTAGAAAACTGCGGACTTGTTTTTTGTGGGTGGAACTGGAATGGCTCTGATTGCTTCTGACTTTTCAGGATCCGGCTAAATGCCTTCAGAAGAAATAATATGTCCCAAAAACTTCACCTTTGTCCTACCGAATTCAGACTTTTCCAAGTTAACTGTAATTCCAGATTCTGCAAAAATATGTAACACGCTGTTGAGGATGCGTTTATGTTGTGAGGCTTCTGCTATCAGAATATCGTCCACATATAAGGTGATGTGACGTTTTAAGAACTCAGGTAATATGGAATTTAGCCCGCGAATAAATGCTGCCGAAGAAATGTTCAAACCAAAAGGAAGTTTCCGAAACTGATAACAAACGCCAAAACAAAAGAAAGCTGTGTATTTTCTACATTCTGGATGAAGTTCGATCTGATAAAAGCTAGATCTGAGATCAATAGAAGACAACACTTTTACAACATTAAAATTTTGAAGTTCTTCCAACGTTTGCGGCCTGTCTGTTTCAGGAATGATGATGGTATTGATTTGTCTCGAATCTAAGACAAGCCTGATCGATCCATTTTTCTCCTCAACAGCATGTAATGGATTGTTGTATGAGCTTACTGCAGGTTCAATAATGCCCTCGTCAAGCATAGACTTTATTTCTGTTCTAACACGGTCCCCATAATGTGCTGGAATTACGTATGGTCTAACACAAAATTTAGTATGTTCACGAACACGAAATTGGTATAGAAATCCCTTGATTGTTCCTGTTTTGTGAGTAAAAACTGTGGAATGTGCTTGTAAAATCTCAAAAAGGTCTTGCATATCAGTGTCATTACAATTCTCAATTGTTTGAATTTTATTCTGAATCAACTCATTAGCATCAAATGCGCCGTCGATATCATCCCTGTCAGTACTTGCAGAATGATTGTTAGTGTCAAGTTCCGTCGAAAATTCCGAACTGTTGTCTAACAGGAGGTAAAGCCGATTAATTTCTTCGTCATGGTTTGAGAGCTAATCTTCAAATTTCAAAGGTATTGACTTACCTTCTTTCTCTAAACTTATTTCAGCATTGTGAAAGTTTAAGATTGCTTTGTATTCATTCAAAAAGTCTACTCCCAATATAATTTCCGTTGACAATAATGGAACCATAAGAAAGTTCATACAGAAGCTGTGGCTTTGACAAATGAATTATAAGTTGGTTTGTTGGAGTACATCTACCCTTTTTCCAAAGATTGCACCTTGTAATTTAATCTTACGTAACGGAAGTGTGGGGAAATCGTTCGATTTGTTGCATTTGCTAAGGGCTGTTTCACTAATTGCTGAAATGGGACTGCCAGAGTGAAGTACTGCCGTAAATTTTACGTCATTTCCTGTAATGTGAATCACAGGATGTGCAATGTTGTTATGTTTTACGTCGTATTCCTGGAGTAAGATGTCCCTAATGTCTTCCATTTTTACGTAATTACTAGCTACTCCAGCTGTGTCGTCAGTTTCATAAGTACGTTTTATGGCTGCCAGTGGTATGAGTCATTGCCTATTGTCTCTTTGATGGCACGCGTCGTTATTGGGATTTGGAGACCTAACTTCTACAAATTCACCTTGTCGAGAAGGCCCTGCCCTGTTTGAATCCCGCCAGTTCTGATGCAATTCAGGTCTGTCGTTACGATCATATCGTCTGTCGTCATGTCGGTAGATTCCATAGTTTCTTTCTTGTCGGTCACGTGGTGTAGAATTTCTCCCTGAATCGTAACTGTGCGCTGGACCGTTGCGTCTATTCTGTCTCCCTTGATAATAATTATTTTGGTTACCATATTGTCTGTTTCTCTGATTGTCTCTGTGATAGTCACTACCATGGAGAGGTGATCTTTCCCTGCAATTATTACTACTACGCTAACGGTTGTCATACGGGTGGTGTCTGTTTTGGTCACGATTTGTGTTGTGAGAATAGCCTTGTCGTGTCCAGTTATTATTTCTTTCATCGCGGAATTGCGACGGATGTGACCTGTAATTGTTGTGTTCCTGTTTTCGCGTTCCGCGATTGTCATGTCAATTTCTAATTCTTGTAAGAGTCCCTGAAAAGCTTCAATGTCGTCTTTGCAGCGTCCTGCCAAAATAATATGTCGTAATTGTTCAGGTAATTTGATTAAGCAAATGCGGATGAGTTCTGAGGGGCTGTCTGGGTTTGACAGGTACTGATTCTTGTGCAACATGTCTTCAAAATATTTCACAAGACTGGAAAATTCAGATTGTTCGAAATGTTTCATCATTATGATGCTATGTTTTAATCGGTCTTGTGTAGCTTGAGACCAATATGCTGAGACGAAGGCATGACAAAATTCTCCTTCACTGTGACAATCGTGAGTGACCGATCGCATTCACTCAGCTGGTTCATTCTCTAAGTAGCCACACATAAATTCTAATCTGTGCTCTAATGACCAGTTGGGAGGAAAACTATGAGAGAATTGATGGAGCCACGCTTGTGGATGAATGTCGTTGCCAGAATTCTTACATGTTTTGAATTTACGTGTAGTAATGAACAGCTTATAGTCAAAATCATCGTGTCGGCGAGTAGCATATCGGTCATTGTTACGTCGTGTCGGCGGTACCATCTCAAAATTCGGTGCACCTTGCCAATTTCTTTCATAATTTCCGAAATGCCCTGTGTTATTGTTTTGTGGTTTTTCCGTATTTCTAAGTCCCTCTTCTCGTGTTGGAGCGCGAGTGTCCTCTGAAATACGTAATTTTTGTATTACTTGCGCCAACTGATCTTGTGCTTCCCGGATTTCTCTTTTGTGTTACGTATTAATTTGATTCTTATTTTGTTTGAATTTCTTAATTTGTTCATACTCTTCTGTGTCAGTGATGGCTACAGGTCTTGTGTCAGTCAGATCATCATCTACCTTTGCAGATAAGTTAGTGAACTGATCCGATAGTTCGGCTACTTTCTCCGATAGTGTACTTATTTCCTGAGTGTGTTTTTCTGAACCAATTTTCAGAGTGTCCATTTGTGTTGAAATCGTATCTACTGTGTCCTTTAAGTTTTCCTGAGTTTTTGCAAGTTGCGTAACCGAATCGGTAGATGCAACTGAGTCAATTTTAGCCTGCAAGGTTCAAATAATAATAAATGGTTCAAATGGCTCTGAGCACTATGGGACTCAACTGCGACGTCATTAGTCCCCTAGAACTTAGAACTAGTTAAACCTAACCAACCTAAGGACATCACACACATCCATGCCCGAGGCGGGATTCGAACCTGCGACCGTAGCGGTCGCGCGGTTCCAGACTGCAGCACCAGAACCGCTCGGCCACTTCGGCCGGCCAGCCTGCAAGGTCTCATGATTTTCATGAACAATAGTTTGCAGTCCTTTTATGGCTGCTTTGTGATTCTGTAATGTATTTTCATGCCGCAAAAAAATAGGTTGGAAACGCTCACAAATTTGTGTTTCTACGTCATTACAGACTTTTTTAAATTTCGATTCTATTTTATGTAACTCAGTAGTTAAATCTTCATGTGTTTGTTCAAGCGTATGTTCCACTGAGTCTAACTTTTGAAGCTTTTGTTCCATTGCGTCTAACTGTTGCTGTGTTTGTCTCTGGTGTTGTTCCATTGTGTGTAACGTTTGAAGATTTTGTCCCATTGTGTCTAACTTTTGTAGCCTTTGTCCCATTTGTTGCATTAACTGTAATAACAATGCACTGGTGTCTGACACATGTTCCTCAGTGCTTTTCGGCAGTGAAGTTGCACCGGCAACATTCACATTTTGACAAGCAGAAAATGTGTCTTGACTTATTTGAGAAAACGGTGAGGACCCAAAACCTGAATCTGTAGTATTTGCAAGATTGTGTCCTGTCATTCCCGATCGCTGAGGCGGGCGGTTGCCGACCGATCGATCGATAATGCTTTCCTGTTCACTAATTGTTTCACTGTCTACACCATTGTTTGGCGCCCGCTCCATTTCCCTATGCACAATTACCAAATTACTATGTTGAACATTAGTTAATTCATTACACGGTGGCTCTAACACACTGCTTTCGTTTTCACTCTCATTTCTCAGTTTACTTCGGAGCCTATTATTACGTTATTCACACGCCATAATTGTCACAATATTTCACACGATAACACAGAAAAGCACAATTTGAAGAGCAAAAATAAAAAAAAAACATTAACATAGCACTGAAAATAATATCTAGTTAATCGCAAGCGCAGCTGCGAAATACTTGGTGCAAATCTACATGCATTCCACAACTGTTTTACTTTACAACAATGAAAGACTGCAACTACAAAGGAGATTCTTTTTACAATCACGCACTAGCAATAAACAAAAGCTACACTAATTACACAAACTACAAGAAAAAATGAGAAGATTCCAGTGAGGTATCCTCGGCTAAGAGTCGACATATGAAACGTCCCCTTTGAACAATTACACATGACTGTGCTTAAACTGACGCACAATATTTTTAGCGCAACGCAATCTGACTTTCAAAAATCCCTACAAAAGAATGGCCCAGACTAACATTAACCTATACGTTTCACAAATCACTTACCTCACAAAAATCTTCGTTATTCGAACTACTGCAATACAGCGAGCGCCACTACTGCCAGCTAAATAAAAGATTCAAACTACTGAAGGCACTAACTACTGATAGGCACAGTTAGCAAAAGAAAGATTTCGATACAGAACAAACAATTTATTTACCTAAATATTGTTCAAAGGTTATATTATACATCAGTTCATGACATCCAGTCTTACAAATGTACTGCCTCTGATGGACACACGTCCAGATCATCCGCTCTCAAAAATCCGCCATCTCACTTCCCACATCCACCACTGCTGGCGGCTCACCTCCGACTGCGCAACGCTACGCGCTGTTAACATCCAGCTGCCCAACACTACAGTGGCAGACAACAATGCAAACTAGCCACAGACTGCACACAGCACAGCCAGTGGTTTTCACACAGGGCGCTACGTGGCGTTACCAATAAGAAAACCTAAACAGTCTACTTACAACACCTTAAACAGCAGAGCTTATCTTTCCTCACATTCGGAAAAGACGGTTCGCGTAAGAGGGCGTTTTCTACATAAACACGTTGTGAGTGAGTCACCTAACTCGAGAAACTGAGATATTTCCAAATTTGCCAGGGATATCGCTTTCTGTTTTTCGCAGTGGTTTGAAATAACAAGTTTAGTAATTAAAGTTGCACGGCACTGTTAAGCCCTGATCGTCTTTCCTAATCTCCTTGTAGAACAATACCACAAGGACTGACGAATATCTTGTAAACATCCGGCAAACAGCCGTTTGGAATTTAACCCACGACATTGACACAAAATCTGCTGATGACAAACAATGTTATTGTTGTTGTGGTCTTCAGTCCTGAGACTGGTTTGATGCAGCTCTCCATGCTACTCTATCCTGTGCAAGCTCCTTCATCTCCGAGTACCTACTGCAATGTGCATCCTTCTAAATCTGCTTAGTGTATTCATCTCTTGGTCTCCCTCTACGATTTTTACCCTCCACGGTGCCCTCCAATGCTAAATTTGTGGTCACTTGATGACTCAAAACATGTCCTACCAACCGATCCCTTCTTCTAGTCAAGTTGTGCCACAAACTTCTCTTCTCCCCAATTCTGTTCAATACTTCCTCATTAGTTCCGTGATCTACCCACCTTATCTTCAGCATTCTTCTGTAGCACCACATTTCGAAAGCTTCTATTCTCTTTTTGTCCAAACTAGTTATCGTCCATGTTTCACTTCCATACATGGCTACACTCCATACAAATACTTTCAGAAACGGCTTCCTGACGCTTAAATCTATACTCGATGTTAACAAATTTCTCTTCTTCAGAAACGCTTTCCTTCCCATTGCCAGTCTACATTTTATATCCTCTCTACTTCGACCATCATCAGTTATTTTGCTTCCTAACTAGCTAAACTCCTTTACTACTTTAAGTGTCTCATTTCCTAATCTAATTCCCTCAGCATCACCTGATTTAATTTGACCACATTCCATTATCCTCGTTTTGCTTTTGTTGATGTTCATCTTATATCCTCCTTTCAAGACACTGTCCATTCCGTTCAACAGCTCTTCCAAGTCCTTTGCTGTCTCTGACAGAATTACAATGTCATCGGCGAACCTCAAAGTTTTTACTTCTTCTCCATGACAAACAATACGCCTACACATTTCCTCCCTCAGAGTCGGGCGCCGCGGTACAAACTTACCTTACTCACCGATTTCGGCTACGGAGACTGGTTAAGTCTGCACTGGTTAAGCCTGCACTTTCAGTAAAAATTGGTCAGGTGAAAGATGCTGTTAACAACTCCCTTTCTGCAAGTATGTGCGTAGTGCAACGAATAAATGGATTCGAGAATCGATGTGTGTTGGGTTGGAGTTGGGTTGTTTGGGGGAGGAGACAGACAGCGAGGTCATCGGTCTCATCAGATTAGGGGAGATTCGGGAAGGATGTCGGCCGTGCCCTTTCAAAGTAACCATCCCGGCCTTTGCCTGGAGCGATTTAGGGAAATCACGGAAAACCTAAATCAGGATGGCCGGACGAGGGATAAAACCGTTGTCCTCCCGAATTCGAATGCAGTGTGCTAACCACTGCGCCACCTCGCTCGGCTATTGTGTGTTATGAGATTAAGATCAGTTTGAGTCTCCTTACAATAGTTAGTAATGTAACATATTCAGTGCAGCATTCCGTACGAAATTTTGGAGTGAATACATTCAAAATTTTGATGCATCCTTTTGTTGCTAGAGCAAGCTGAATCCCACACCAACTCTAATTATATGTCGCTATCTTCGGCAATACGAACCATCAATGTAAGGTACGTACCAGGGTGGCGTAGCGGTTTGCGCATCTGCCTAGTGAACAGGAGACCCGAGTACAAATTTTCATCCGTGGCTTCAGTCTGCATGTATACATCACAGACGTTTCAGAATTGAAACGGTTTCTGGAATCCTATAGTTTCATTTGCTTAAAAAGTTAGTTGAGAGACTTAAATCTTGGAGCGCCTCACGAAAGGGCTCCAACAGAAGCAGAAATGTTACCAGAGACGTGTCACATACAGCAGTCCTTTCGAAGAAATATTGTTTCCAATCAAACAAGTTTTCTTTGGTTTTTATGTATTACCACCTCTAACTACATACAGATTATGTAGTAAGAATAGCTATTGGAGTGACATATAGTCATCCGGCACTTTAATTAGTACAAATTATTCTAGAGTCAATTACAATTACTCCTTTGTTCTATTTTTTAGTACTAAACCTAACTTCTTTTATTATCGATTTCCTTTTAGCATAAGCACGAAATACGGGATGTTTTTCTGTGTATGCGATGTAGAACAATAACGAAACGTCTCGGTTGCTTTAGAGCGAACAGCAATAAAGGGCGTGTAGTAAATACATCGATCCGCTTCTCAGGAAAGTCGTTGCTATGTTATTAACGTACATCTGTTGACTCATACCGAGTGGAAGATAGACGTCAGACTGACAGACAACTTCGCACATCGACAAGAAATGAACATGACATTCCACTGTATAATACACACCTGTAGACTGTATAATCATAACACTACAGATCACATTCTTTTTTTAATTTAACTGTATGTGCCTAATACGAACCCTACCAACATTAAATACGACTTCCAGAAAATGCGAAACCTTATCCACTTTGAGTCTGCATTGAAGGTAATCTCTTCTAGGTTGTTAGGCCACGTTATTTTTCTCCTCAATTTCTTCTACACAATCGACGATTCGACCCTTTCGGTGGCATCTTCTTCAGGATCTTCTAATGTTAACGGTTAGTTGAACAACAGAAGTTCCTGAAGATTCCAGCAGAGGTGTGGGAACTTCGATCATTTAGAAGACACTGAATAGAAATGTAATTCTGTCTGGAAACCTAGAAGAGTCTATCGCCTAAGCTGTTTGTAGTAATACACAAATATGTCTTCACCGCCGGCAGATCCACAACTGCAGCAGTGCCCGCTAACCTCTTTGGAAGGGAACAACTGATACATTTATATGTGTTTCATCTATGGAAATAGAAACCTACATTGATGCTCATGACACAATGGCAATGATGTTTTTAAATTTTATGTAGATTTGTGTTTTAGTTATATTCATTCTGTAATGTTGGAATCGTCCTATAATAGCGAAATTAAGCAGTTTGTTTGACATTTTAGTGAAGATAGATGCCTTTGGCAGACCTTATAACCAAATTGCAGAACAGTAAAACGGTAGGCTCCTATTCTTACTTGCTATAGTGTGGTATCCTTTATTCATATTTTAACCTTTGCAATAAATGTGTTAGCAAAACTCTCTACATGATTCACTACTAAACATTTTATAGAGATATTAATGCTAAAGCTCTGACGTACTGTCATGTACCGAGTGGTTATAATTAAACTGTCCTTATTTAACACGTTATAAAGAGAAAGTAATTACTGCACGATTGCCAAACTTGGTAACAATGAGGTCCAGAGTATGGAGTGCATGATTTCCACTCGTCACAGCGCCACCGTCCAGTTCCATCTGTGGCCACCAAGTGCTGTTATCAGTCATCGTGATTCACAGTCTCACACACCTAATCAGTGGCAATGCACTTATTGACGTGTCAGCATGAGCATGGACAAAAGGAACAGCGCATTACTGGTGAAGCTGTCTTATCAAAACAACAGTAATGCTGCAGCTGCACTTCCAGAATATCGCCGGCTGAAAAGATTACTATAGGGTCCTCTTTCTCCACCTGCTGTGCGGAGCATGATGAAGAAGTTCGAATGAACTGGAGAACTGGCCGTTGCTCCGGAAAGAGGCCGACTACCGGTTGAACCACAGGTCGTTGATGATATCGCCGTTGATATGGCAGACAACGCTGCACGTTAGGCAGTGCACGTGCTGTGTCACGACAGTTGAACATCCCGTTGTCCACTGTACAGAAGGTGCTTAGAACCATTCTCAAATGGTATATGTAGAAGATCCATATTGTACAGCAGCTCGCACCACAGGACGCACAACGACGTGTTGCCCTCGCTCTCCACATTCACCCAAGGACTGAAGTTGACGAAGGCTGGCTCTGGACCATCCTATGGACAGATGAAGCTAATTTTTCTCTGACGAGTGAGGTGAACACACAGACTGATGGGCGCCGTATTGAGCCTCTTTTGTAGAGTAATGTAACCGGTATGTAATGGTATGTTGTATGGCAGCAGTATATTAAAGGTATTTCAGTTGAAATGATTCTTTCATTATTTGTCATCTCCGTGTCCTTGACATTAATGCTAACAAGTCTGGGACATATACGGTAATTAGCTTCCTCGTTATAACGTGTTAAATAGGGAAAGTTTTTATTAAAACCACCCGATATAATCGCGGCGCTTACGGTGAATTCTCAGTCGTACCGAGCCACGAGATGGCGCCATTCCTATAGCAAACATCTTCCTTATTTTGGGTACCATGTTATATTTATTTACATATGTCTTTCACGTACCACTGTAAATAATTAGATGATAGAGAATAATGAATGGTTTTGTTCTTATTTATTCTACTTTTTATCTGAAAATAGGCTAATTCACCCGAAACTCGTAATTACAGCTAAATAAAAGAAAAACGTGATGTAGAATGTGTTTTTTCATAAAATTATAAAACAACGATGCTGTTCTCCCCGCGAAACAATGCTGCCTTAGTGTGCACATTTAGATACCTTGTTATTGTGCCTGTATCTTCTGTACTATTGTTTATATTTTTCCTTGCGTATATAACTTCTTCATGTTAACCTCTACTGACGACGTGACTTCTTGTCGGCAGGTGAGGGCGGCGCTGTATTCGACGGCTCGGTCCAGACGCCACTGGTTCGAGCAAATCCCGGAGAGGAGCTAATGTGAGTAAACCACTGTAAAACAGCAGAACATGTACAGCGCTTCTTGTGTAAATACCGGGGTAGTCCAATCGCAACTGTAATAAAGACAACAAAAAACTTTGCGTTAGTACAGACTGAACAGATGCCATGTGATAGTGAGCCTTAATACCGCAGTAACCGAGTTATTTTAACGTGGTACTGTATTGGAACTGAATAAGTGGATTCATAAAATTCATAGAGCCGTTGAAAAATCACTTGACTACTCAAATCGCTCACTTGAGGGGTTTCGAATTTATTTCCATCATCAGATATTTGTTACTTCAGCGTAATGCTTGGACTTAAAACCGCAAGCGAACTGCTTGGTGCCAAGCTGGGCAATTACGGAGGCTGAACTCCTGTACATCTTTTGAAGAGAAGTGCTAGCAAGTCAACTGAGAATTGTGTTTAACAGGAAGAATTTAGTTAATAGTGTGGTTCCTAATTACGGCTAGCATAAATTCCAGTCCTTAGCTTCGAGGACAAACAGCGTGAACCTTTGTTCGTAAAAAGTGAGATTCGCTTGACGTATAAATCTAAGCTTTACGCTGAAGATGGAAATATATCTGAAACTCGTGAAGTAAGTAATTTGAGTGATAAAGTCAGTTTTCACCAGCTCTATGATGTTTTGAAGCGATCTATTCAGCTCTATTACAGTATTACATTGTAATAAAATCGCTGTCGCTTGCCTCCTGCGAGCTTTCATGTCTCAACTATATAAACGAGCTACGCCCAATCGGTAGCAGACAACTCTCTCTGTCAGAACATTCTTCCAGTCAGCAGTGTAAGCTCCTCCCCTTTATTGTTCTTTAATTGATGCATTATCTTTGAACACATTGCGTAGCCCGACTCAGTATCATGTAATATGCATACAGTAATAATTGTAGCATATCAACACTCTAATCTGAAAGCGTAAATGTGTGATAACCTCATCATTTTAGAAGCTATAAGGTCTGACAGACACGCTTGATGAAACTGGTAACACTTTTTTCACCTCTCTGAAGCACTTTCATTCCCGAAAACAGTAAGGTAAATATTGGTCTCGTTCGTCATCCACAACTTGTCCACATGTTCATCGTCCTCATTCCCCTTTGGACCAATGTGTTAAGGGGATGATACGCAGAATCTCTTTCAGTTCCGGTACGAAATCCTCATTGCACATGACAAAAATTTGAAATCATCATGGGGGATTCTGCTTACAGACTATCGAGATAGGTGGAACACCGTGTTATCCACCTCCACCCGGTTCCTTTGTACGGCATATTCATTCTATTTGAAGGTTAATGAATCACATTTCATAGGCTATATTTAAGGTACTGGACCACTACTACCTAACCGAAAAAATTTCTCACACTCCCTCCTTTATCAACATACATCATTTTCATTTTTAAAGGAGACTGCTGTGCGCTCCACAGCTACCTGACGGGCTCATTCTCACAGGAAGTTTTATTTAACAATTATCTTCTAAATTACAGAAGGGAGAACCGATAGAGGTACTCAAAGTACCCTCTGCCATACACCGTCAGGTGGCTTGCGGAGTATGGATGTAGATGTAGAAAGCTAATAAAATTGCATACGTACACAAGTGCAAGTGAAATATGTAGAATATTCCTTTGTGATCTAAATCTGAAATATTGATACGCAGGAAAAGTAAAGGACGTGTTAAAGATAAACTCAGCCCAAGACTGCCAGAGGTTTATAACATCCATCGTATGTATGACAACAGTTATGCGAAAGAGTCTGTACGAACTGCTGTCCATCGTTACGTCGAACATCGGTGGTATCTTAAGAACAGAAGTTTTGATAAATCGAACGAGGACAGTCTAATAAAGATATACAAGATTATGTTAAAACATACGAGAATTCTACCTCATGCGTCGATCACTTGGGACTTTGTGATTAGGGAAACAGTCAAAATTAGACTGTGTAATAACAACTTCAATAGCGACATTAACTAAGCAATGCATGGAAACGTACACTTGATTAAAAAAACCGGTACGGAGGAATAATTTACACTGCCGATAATAATGAGTTGTGACGCTGCAAGCCACGTTGGAGGGAGAGCGCAAACCTAATCTTTGAATACAGAGGGCACTATCTTCGTCCTGTCATCATGACGTCATCTACCCAATCAAACAAAATGAGAACCTCGCCAGTTTGACGATGGAAATGAAGTAGTAATCGAAAGCGTGGCATTTTACCAGAAATTGAGGTGGTAAGTTAATCGATAACTTTTTAGTCAAGAACGCCGTTCGATAGACTTACCTAGCCAGACTAGGTACGACAATGATTAAACAAACTGAAATACGAAGAATAATAAAAGAACATTTCGTTTAAGAAAATCGCTATTGCCTTTATTCTAATTTTGGCTCTTTCTTTCCATGTTTTTGTTCGTAGTAATTTTAGCATTATCAATTCTGCGGCACAATGTTTTCTCCATGGCGATATTAAAATACTTAAGCCGCACTGCTACAGAAATAACTATACTCTTGAAAGAAATGTATGAGGTGAATTTGTAAATAGTTGGTCAGGTTAATTAATTGTTTGACAAAAGCTGTTTCGTGGTAGTATTTTATTTCACCGAACTAATTCCGGGTGTTGTCCATCATCACATATTTCTCAGAATAACTTACAGCATACGTTGTAAATTCTTGTGTATCAGTAATTTTTCGCTTGATTGTAATTCGACTTGCCTTATACATAATGTTTTCTAGCGTATCCCAGTGACAACGTTTCGTAATTTTCATGTAATAACACGATTACGCGATTATATATGTAGTCAGTAAAGGAATTTTGGAAAATTCATTTTTGTTTCTTAGATCGATCTATTCGTTTAAAATTAAGTGTTTCGCTGTTCATGGGAAAAATTCTGTTTCTCCCACAAAATTTTTCGGCAATATGTTAGACAGATAGACATGACTCTCGCCATGTGGTTTTGTTCTTCTAACTGTGTACTAAACGAAGACAGGGTCGTGTCAGTTAGTTTCACAAGATTTTTAAACCTTCTTTGTGTTTCGTAATATATAATTGGGATACGCTAGAAATCATTACACATAAGGTGAGTCGAATTACACTGAACTGAAAGATTACAAGTACATGAAATTCTGCAAGACACACTATAAGTAACTTATTATTACAAATATGTGTCTTTAGTGTAATTCAGATACCACTGATGATGTGCAACGCCAGAAACAAGTCAGGTGAAACAAAATACAATAGAAAAACAGCTTTCGCCGAACAATTATTTAATAATATGACATATTTACATTACTGGCCATTAAAATTGCTACACCACGAAGATGACGTGCTACAGACGCGAAATTTAGCCGACAGGAAGAAGATGCTGTGATATGCAAATGATTAGCTTTTCAGAGCATTCTCGAAAGGCTGTCGCCGGTGGCGACACCTACAACATACTGAAATGAGGAAAGCTTCCAACCGATTTCTCATACTCAAACAGCAGTTGACCGGCGTTGCCTGGTAAAACGTTGTTGTGATGCCTCGTGTAAGGAGGAGAAATGTATACCATAAGGTTTCCGACTTGGATAAAGGTCGGATTGTAGCCTATCGCGATTGCGGTTTACCGTATCGCCAAATTGCTGCTCGCGTTGGTCGAGATCCAATGACTGTTAGCAGAATATGGAATCGGTGGGTTCAGGAGGGTAATACGGAACGCCGTGCTGGATCCCAACTGCCTCGTATCACTAGCAGTCGAGATGGCAGGCATCTTATCCGCATGGCTGTTACGCATCGTGCAGTCACGTCTAGATCCCTGAGTCAACAGACGTTTGCAAGACAACAATCATCTGCACGAACAGTTCGACGACGTTTGCAGAAGCATGGAATATCAGTTCGGCGACCATGGCTGCAGTTACCCTTGACGCTGCATCACAGACAGGAGCGACTGTGATGGTGGAACCAACGACGAACAAGGGTACACGAATGGTAAAACGTCATTTTTTCGGATGAATCCAGGTTCTGTTTACAGCATCTTGATGGTCGTATCCGCGTTTGGTGACATCGCGGTGAACGCACATTGGAAGCGTGTATTCGTCATCGCCATACTGGCGTATCACCCGGTTTGATGGTATGGGGTGCCATTGGTTACACGTCTCGGTCATCTCTTGTTCGCATTTACAGCACCCTGAACAGTGGACGTTACATTTCACATGTGTTACGACCCGTGGCTCTACCCCTCATTCGATCCCTGCGAAACCCTACATTCCAGCAAGATAATGCACGACCGCATGTTGCAGGTCCTGTACGCGCCTTTCTGGATACAGAAAATGTTCGACTGCTGCCCTGGCCAGCTCATTCTTCAGATCTCTCGCCAACTTAAAACGTCTGGTCAATGGTGGCCGAGCTACTGGCTCGTCACAATACGCCAGTCACTACTCTTGATGAACTGTGATATGGTGTTGAAGCTGCGTGGGCAGCTGTACCTGTACACGCCATCCAAGCTCTGTTTGACTCAATGCCCAGGCGTATCAAGGCCGTTATTACGGCCAGAGGTGGTTGTTCTGGCTACTGATTTCTCGGGGTCTATGCACCCAAATTGCGTGAAAATGTAATAACATGTCATTTCTAGTATAAAATATTTGTCCAATGAATACCCGTTTATCATCTGCATTTCTTATTGGTATAGCAATTTTAATGGCCAGTAGTGTACAATTTCCGCAAGCTGCAGAGATCAAATGTACATGTCATTCATAACAATTGAATCCTAACTCCACATTGTGAAGGTTGTTCGTGGATAGTTTCATTTTTGTATAAGGAACCCACGGGCTTCGGTTTTCGTCAAAATACCTTCGCAACCGTGAATGAGCTAATAACATGCAATCGCTAAAACGTTCAACACCAAACGTAGGGTAATGCTACAAACCTCATATGAGACTCGGGCACTCTATGTCTGTTGCTGCTGCGTGAACAGGTTCGGCAGAGCGCCGTTCGTTAATTCCCTCTGTCATTGTATTCTGTGAAGCCGTACCAGAGATTGATATCGCCCAACTCTTCCCAAATGAACGTATCAGTACTGCTGTGTATCACTGCTGGAAACACAATCTCGGAACAGACCAGAGCAGTTCTGATTGCAAACACGACATATAACCCATACCGTCGACGTCTGCACCGATGACCATATATTTTCACTTTAGTACCGATACCAAGATAAATGTGGGTAAGAAATCAAACGAAATCCAATCACTCCATGACGAGCCACTGGAGCCCGTGGGTCCCTAATGCCAAAAACTCAAAATGTATATGTGAAGGCAACACATACAGGGTGTAACAAAAATGCACGGGACAAATTGCAGGACACAATCTTCACACGTAGACGAAGACATTATGTTGTATGAACATGGCTCTGGCAACGCTTTGTTTCCATGTTACAACTCATTCTCTCTCACTCATTAATCATGAGAAACACATGTTGTTGTTGTGGTATTCAGAAATGAGACTGGTTTGATGCAGCTCTCCATGCTACCTTATCCTGTGTAAGCTTTTCAACTCCCACTACCTACTGCAGCCTACATCCTTCTTAATTTGCTTAGTGTATTCATCTCTTGGTCTCCATCTACGATTCTTACCCTCCACTCTGCCCTCCAGCACTAAATTGGTGATCCCTTGATGCCTCAGAACATGTCCTACCAATCGATCCCTTCTTCTAGTCAAGTTGTGCCACAAACTCCTCTTCTCCCCAATTCTGTTCAATACCTCCTCATTAGTTACGTGATCTCCCATCTAATCTTCAGCATTCTTCTGTAGCACCACATTTCGAAAGCTTCTATTCTCATCTTGTCTAAACTATTTATAGTCCATGTTCCACTTCCATACATGGCTACACTACATACAAATACTTTCAGAAACGACTTCCTGACACTTAAATCAATACTCGATGTTAACAAATTTCTCTTCTTCAGAAATGCTTTCCTTGCCATTGCCAGTCTATATTTTATATCCTTTCTACTTTGACCATCATCAGTTATTTTTCTCCCCAAATAGAAAAACTCCTTTACTACTCATAACTTTTCAAAATGGGCTTGTGTGGGCAGGCGCCAATCCTCACGCAACTGTTGAAGCAAATCATCAACAAAAATTTGCGGTCAGGGTTTGGGCTGACATTGTTTGTAACTGTTTGGGGGGCGGGGGCGCAACGGACAAAGTTACCACGCTTTCGTAGAGAATATTCTATCTGATCTGTTCTCAGAGTCTTCACCGGTGCGACGAAACATGTGCTTCATGCACGTTGGAGCACCTCCTCATTTAATTGTTAATGCCTGTCGGCTTCTAAATAAAAAATTCGGTGAAATATGTATAGCAACAGCTGGACCAGTAGCCTAGCCTCCACGCTCTCCACTTGACTTTGACTCTGAGGACATTTGAGAGCTGTTGCGTATGGGAAACCAAATACAAGTTGCTCATAGTCACCGTGCTCGTATTACGGAAGGCTGCGAAACCATACGATACATCAGTGCATAAGAGATTCACTACATTTGCCGGTTGATGCATATATCAATGCACACGGACGGCATATTGAACATCTCGTGTGAGAAAGACTTGCCTGGCGCATTCTGTTCGTGTGTGTTTCCAATGATTAATGAGCTGGAGAAAATGAGTTGTAACATGGAAACAAAGCGTTTCTACACCCATGTTCATATAACATGATTTGTCCATCTACATGTCAGAAATGTGCCCTGCTGTTTGTGTCGTAATTTGGGTTACACCCTGTACATATAACTGACTTGAGGACAACCAATCGATCACTTCAGTGCAGATGCACACCACGCTCGAGCTCTTACGGGTATCAGCGAAATGCCACTAGTAATGAGGATAAATGGCAGGGGGCACTCTACCAGTAGTGTGTGGATGAGTTGAATATTTGCGTCTGGCGGGAAGCGTGCTAGGATGATCCATATAGAGGCGGGGGCAAGCGTGTCTGGATAGCCTAGTGGTGACCGGCACGGAAGCTCAGCGCGTTCAGTCAGAGGGTTAGCTGCCCTCTGTAATAAAAGAACTGAGTGTACAGATTAACGGTGAAATCAGTGTCCAGTAGCACCTAATGACGTTAATTCCCTTTTGTCTATACTCATATTAGGTCCCGTAACAACCTCACAGATTTTGTGGGTGGTGTTCGGTCTCTCCCTGTATACATTTGAAAGAATATAATGTGGGTGTGTGTGACAGAGGAAGAGAAGAGGAATAGCTGTTGACATTAAATAGCCACAGTATTTTTTTAATCATCTCTTCCAATCTGTTCCCATAATGTATCATTCCTCATCGAAAATGGTATTACGAGTGTCCATCAAGAAATGTAACCGGTACAAGTTTCGTTGCATTTCACACATACCTATTCATTTCACTTGTAACGCTATACAGGGTGTTTATTTTAACTTGAGACAACAAAATATTCTGAAAACAATGCGTCATACAAAAAATGTGTTCCAGGTGAAAAATTAATATTAGTAAAGGCGAAATCTGTCTGGGATATACCTAGCTATGTGCCAACCTCCTATCGTGTGTGGATGGGTTCAGATTTGTATTTTACAAATAGGAACCCCCAATTTTATTGAATGTTCGATTTCTTCATCAACAAATACATACGGTTTACTCAAAACATTTTCCATTCCTTGTAGATGGCACTGTAATGAACAAATATCACATGTGTCTGTTTTTACAATTAAGAACCTAGGCATTTCATTCTACGTTTCCTTTAGGATGTAAATGTAAACCCTTGTGTTCTAAACGTTGATATTTACTTTCAAAATCCAGAAGGAACGATGTAGATGAAACAGTTTCTTGTTCCCATCAGAGTGCTTGATTTTGGTTAGCCCCTTGACTCTCACTGTTGGGATGCTTGATTTTGGTGAGCCCCTTGCCTCTCACCGTTCAGGTGCTTGATTTTGTTGAGAGCCGTCCGAAGTGGCCGTGCAGTTCTAGGCGCTACAGTCTGGACCCGAGCGACCACTACGGTCGCAAGTTCGAATCCCGCCTCGGGCATGTGTGTGTGTGATGTCCTTAGGTGAGTTAGGTTTAATTAGTTCTACGTTCTAGGCGACTGATGACCTCAGAAGTTAAGTGGCATAATGCTCATAGCCATTTCGTTGAGTCACCTTGCCTCACAATTTTGGGGTACTTGATTGCGGTGAGTCCCCTTGCCTCTCACCGTTGTTTAGCTTCATTTCGATGAGTCCCCTTGCCTCTCACCATTGGTGTGCTTGATTTCAGTGAGCCCCCTTGCCTCTCACTGTTGGGGTGCTTGATTTCTGTGAGTATCCGCGGCAGGTGTACATGTCACTATCACTTCATGGACATTTTATCTATCACAATGGTTGTGGTTTGTATTCCGCCGGTAGCCACATAGTGGCCAGTGCGGGAGTTACTGCGGTTAGATGGAAACACAAACTGAAATAAGACATGCTGACGGCAGGATCGAGAGTGGCCACAGAAATCAAGCATTCCGATGGTTTGGGGACTCACCATAATTAACCCCGTAGGGAACAGAAAACTATGTTACCATACTAGTAGCTCATATGCTAGAAATATCACTGTCTAAGCATATTATTTGTACTGTACAAACATGTCATCTCTCAGAGACAAAGGTTTACGTTTACATCGTAAATGAAATATGGAATCAAATGCGTCGGTAGTTAATAGCAAAAATATGCACACTTGATATTTGTCGATAACAGCGCCATCTACCACGAAAGGAAAACAGTTATTTGAGTAAAAGGTACGAATTTCTTTGCTTGAATCCGAATGGGCAATAAAAAAGGAGAGTTCCCTTTTGAAATTATACAGATGACCTCGCCCACGCAGGAGGTACGGTTAGGAGGTAGCCGGTTGTATAACGGACAGATGCCCCCTTTATTAATATTACACTACTGGCCATTAAAATTACTACACCAAGAAGAAATGCAGATGATAAACGGGTTTTCATTGGACAAATATATTATACTAGAACTGACATGTGATTATATTTTCACGCAATTTGGGTGCATAGATCCTGAGAAATCAGTACGCACAACAACCACCTATGGCCGTAATAACGGCCTTTATACTCTTGGGCATTGAGTCAAACAGAGCTTGGATGGCGTATACAGGTACAGCTGCCCATGCAGCTTCAACACCATACCACAGTTCATCAAGAGCAGTGACTGGCGTATTGTGACGAGCCAGTTGCTCGGCCACCATTGACCAGACGTTTTCAATTGGTGAGAGATCTGGAGAATGTGCTGGCGAGGGCAGCAGTCGAACATTTTCTGTATCCAAAAAGGCCCGTACAGGACCTGCAACATGCGGTCGTGCATTATCTAGCTAGAATGTAGGGTTTCGCAGGGATCGAATGAACGGTAGAGCCACGGGTCGTAACACATGTGAAATGTAACGTCCACTGTTCAGAGTGCTGTAAATGCGAACAAGAGATGACCGAGACGAGTAACCAATGGCACCCCATACCATCAAGCCGGGTGATACGCCAGTATGGCGATGACGAATACACGCTTCCAATGTGCGTTAACGGTGATGTCGCCAAACACGGATGAGACCATCATGATGCTGTAAACAGAACCTGGTTTCATCAGAAAAAATGACGTTTTGCTATTCGTGCACCCAGGTTCGTCGTTGAGTACACCACCGCAGGCGCCCGTGTCTGTGATGCAGCGTCAAGGGTAACCGCAACCATGGTCTCCCAGCTGATAGTTCATGCTGCTGCAAACGTCGTCGAACTGTTCGTGCAGATGGCTGTTGTCTTGCAAACGTCCCCATCTGTTGACTCATGGATCGAGACGTGGCTGCAGGATCCGTTACAGCCATGCGGATAAGAGGCTTGTCATCTCGATCCCTAGTGAAACGAGGCCGTTGGGATGTAGCACGGCGTTCCGTATTACCTTCCTGAACCCACAGATTCCATATTCTGCTCACAGTCATTGGATCACGACCAACACGAGCAGCAATGTTGCAATACGATAAACAGCAATCGCGGTAGGCTACAATCTGACCTTTATCAACGTCGGATACGTGATGATACGCATTGCTCCTCCTTACACGAGGCATCACAACAACGTTTCACCAGGCAACGCCAGTCAACTGCTGTTTGTGTATGAGAAATCTGTTCGAAACATTCCTCATGTCAGCACGTTGTAGGTGTCGCCACCGGCGCCAACCTTGTGTGAATGCTCTGAAAAGCTAATCATTTGCACATCACAGCATCATCTTCCTGTCAGTTAAATTTCGCGTCTGTAGCACGTCATCTTCGTGGTGTAGCAATTTTAATGGCCAGTAGTGTAGCTCTACACCCAAAATTTAATTGTTTCAAATTGAACACTCTGTATATGGTAAACCACTGGCCGCGTGGCGATAAGAGCAATTGTAACGAGTACAGATAACGATGATGAGAGCTTTGTGTAATGCGATGAAGAATGGATAATTGTGCACACGTGCAGTTTCATGTTGATTCTCTCAGTATCTAGTGCCTTGTTAGAGAAATAACCACAATACACACATCGAGATAAGGCCCCATACAGATACCCAGTGTTCAGCCACGATGCACATAAGGCTGCCACGACACTAAGTGAAAGCCATAGCTGTCCAAACCTATGCCGTAGATAAACGCGTTACACGACTGGTTCAGATACACGAGCGATACTCTCGTTCCAAGCGCCCTCTGTTTCCGGCAGGACTGTATAATGTTTTTTTATTACTCAAAGTTACAGAAAAACAAATTCACTCAAATTATCTATCGGTGCCCACGTTTCGAAAAAGGTGGTTTATAGACGAGATCTCCTCGAGTAATCAGCAGAGCTGTGGTCTTCGCTTAAGGATGACGAGAAGAAAACCCGTCGGAATACTGCGACACGCCGGCCGCCGTGGTCGAGTGGTTCTAGGCGCTTCAGTCTGAAACCATGCGACCGCTACGGTCGCAGGTTTGAATCCTGCCTCGGACATGGAATTCCGTGATATCCTTGGGTTAGTTAGGTTTAAGTAGTTCTAAGTCTAGGAGACTCATGACCTCAGATGTTAAGTCCCATAGTGCTCAGAGCCATTTGAACCATTTGACCCGATATTGCGACAACACGACGCCACGGCTCAGTTGCTGACCGGAGAAGATTTCATTAACGAAACTCGATAAGAAACCTTGCATTCTCCTACATGTCACTTATTTTTACGAAATTTAAGGTTTCTGGAGGTTTTGCTTCATTTTTAGTTAGTTGTCAAGCTGATAATTCATTTGACGACATCTCAACAAAAGCAGTAGACATGTCAAACCTCCAAGAGATGTTGAACTCCACTGTCGTTTTTATTGTGCACAGCACAATGTTACTACTAAATGTTTGAATGTGCCAAGTTTAAAATGTCGTTAGAGACCCGCTGTTGACTGCACGGGCTTCTCTCGCTGTGCGAGGCTTAATTTCCCTTCCCTTCCGAAGGAGAGGCGTCACTCATTTCAATAAAAGCGACACGTGACGCCAGAGAACAAATGATCAGATAATCTGCATGTATATGACGCCGGAAGGCGCATGCAACCAGTAATGGCGGTGGACATTACGGACGCCAGGGAACGCGAGCGTCGCTGCTCCCTCGTCCTTCTAGGGACCAGTCTTCGCCTTTATGTCATCGATTAGTAATCTGTCACAAGTATCGGAGTATGCGGATACCAGCCATTTCGAAAGTCACCCCGTTGTCTATGAAACCGTGTTCCGTGAGTAGGGAACGATTGTTGACGACCCTTTCTGCCGTACAGATGAGCAAAAGTGCATACACTTTCAACAATAGAGAGATTTACCAAAATTATTGTCTTCTAATTTTCACCTAAAAAGAGAACTTCTCTTGCCTGAACGGCTATAACGGAATAACATTATTTTACAATACGTACATGCGGCTGTTATGGCACCCAGAATAGTCATTTACACAATCTGATCAATTGTATCCGGACAGCTATTAGTCGACATTAATAAGGGAAAGTGTCCACGTGTCACCTGTATGATGGCTTCAACTTTGCTGCGGACACTTTAAGTGGTTTGTGTGAATATCTGTGGAGAAATGGCAATTCATTCCTCCTCAAGCCCCTAAACCACATTACCTAATGATGTTAGACGCGGGGTTGTGTAGGGAAGCCGGTCCATTTCGCGGTCGCTGTTGTCCGCAGACCATTGTCTAGTACATGCTGCTTTATGACAGTGTGCATTTAGTGCTCATAAAATCCGTCATCGTCTTTGAAATGTTCCCTCTAGCGTATGCAGGACACATGGCTTAAAATGTGTTCATATCCTTCAGCATTCAGCGTTGTTTTTAGGGATGCGGTGGTGGGGAAGGGAGTGAGACAGGCTTGTAGCCTCTCCCCAATGTTATTCAATCCGTATATTGAGCAAGCAGTAAAGGAAACAAAAGAAAAATTCGGAGTAGCTATTAAAATCCATGGAGAAGAAATAAAAACTTTGAGGTTCACCGATGACATTGTAATTCTGTCAGAGACAGCAAGCGACTTGGCAGAGCAGTTGAACGGAATGGATAGTGTCTTGAAAGGAGCATATAAGATGAACATCAACAAAAGCAAAACGAGGTTAATGGAATGTAGTGGAATTAAGTCGGGTGATGCTGAGGGAATTAGATTAGGAAATGAGACACTTAAAGTAGTAAAGGAGTTTTGCTATTTGGGGAGCAAAATAACTGAAGATGGTCGAAGTAGAGAGAATATAAAATATAGACTGGCAGTGGCAGGGAAAAACGTTTCTGAAGAAGAGAAATGTGTTAACATCGAGTATAGATTTAAGTGTCTGAAAGTCGTTTCTGAAAGTATTTGTATGGAGTGTAGCCATGTATGGAAGTGAAACATGGACGATAAATAGTTTGGACGAGAAGAGAATAGAAGCTTTCGAAATGTGGTGCTACAGAAGAATGCTGAAGATTAGATGGGTGGATTATATAAGTAATGAGAAGGTATTGAATAGAATTGAGGAGAAGAGGAGTTTGTGGCACAACTTGACAAGAAGAAGGGGTGGGTTGGTAGGACACGTTCTGAGGCATCAAGGGATCACCAATTTAGTATTTGAGGGCAGCGTGGAGGGTAAAAATCATAGAGGGAGACCAAGAGATGAATATACTAAGCAAATTCAGAAGGATGTACGTTGCAGTAGGTATTGGGAGATGAAGAAGCTTGCACAGGATAGAGTAGCACGGAGAGCTGCATCAAACCAGTCTCAGTACTGAAGACCACAACAACAACAACAACAACGGGAACACACCCTAACGAGGAAAAAAACTCCCGTACCACAATACACCTCGTCTGAGCTTTACAGTTGGCACTACACCTCATGTCAGTAATGTTCTCTAGCCGTTCGCCAAAACCAAACCTGTAGGATTCCCACAGATTATAGCGTGCTTCGTCATTCCAAATCACTCGCTGCCCGTCACACACCTTCCAATCGCTGCGCTCCTTGCACCACCCCAGGCGTCCCTTAGCTCTGACAGAAATCCGCGGCTTTTGATGAGGTGCTCGGCCGTTGCATCGCATTCCTTTTGATTCCCTGCGCACACAACTGCGGACAGCAATTTTTGTCTCACGAGTAATTCCTTCCGCTGATTTCATGCGATTTTTGCTACCACCCACCGCAATGCTCGACGGTCCCTCTCCCAACGTACTTTAGGTCTGCCTGATGTCACTTTAGCTGTGGTTGTTTCTTTGCGTTTCGACTTCACAGCTACGTCATCAGCGTTTGACATAGACTGCTAGAGAAGACGTGAAATGTCCTTGTTGCTTTTGTTACCCAGGTGACATCCAGTGACTAGGGCACGTTCGGAGACACTGAACTCTTCTGTTAGACGTGTAGTGATGTTTACGATGAAATACTGGTGTCCCGACAATTTTGAACAGACAGTACGTCTAAATGTCTGCATTTATGTGGGACATGTGTTCGGAGATTAACTATTCTAGAGGCTGTACAGGGCGCAGAAAATGTACGGCACGAATTGCAGGACACATTCCTCATATGTAAGCCACTAAATTACGTTATTTGAGAGTTGTCCATACGTAGAGTTGTCATGATGCATGGTACTTACGACAGTTAGACATATGTTCTTCTTCGAAGAACAACTAACCAGTATTATTTCTTTCGTGAATGCTTGAATTTAGATGTGCACAACTGCTATATTTCATCCCCTTCGGAATATCGCCTTTATTCATCCTCATTGTTACATCGACTGTTACGTTTTTGTTCTTGAGATCTCCGTCAATTGGACACTTGTAAAATAACTATCAATTTTAACATATCTGACTCTACTAGAACGGTCTTCTCTGTGGCAAGCCCCACTTTTTCTGGCGTGACTCACCTGGTTGTCTTCTTTTACACACGATCCCATTAGCTTCGCACATCCAGAATATTTTCATTCCATACTTTCTAGGCTTATTGGCATATACTGCAGGAATCCACAACGGTTCCTAATGATCCTAGTTGGTCATCCATTGTAACGTTAATTTTAAGTATGACTACTTTCCTGTACTGTCCTATAAATATTTTCCATAGGTAGGATACAGCAGCAAACTTATCTGTTTATAGACTAGCCGCTCCTGTTCTGTAGTCATCCAATCTAATGAATCAATGAATCTTCTGATGGCCGCAGACCGGCTCACAGACATTGTAGCTCTGTATAATGGATTGGAGAACTTCTCCAAAAACGTTCCCTGATTGGAATATCCCAGCCTTTATCTGCTCCAACATGAAGCAATACTTCCGAGAAGGCTAATATTTGTTCTCTAGTTACACCAATCCACTTTATTTGTCTTGGTTCACAAACTCTTCTGGCCTCTAGGTTTGTTGATCTCACAATTCCGTTGACGATGGCCAGAGGAATCACCATCATTGGGGAATGTAAGTTACCATGCCTCTTGCTCGTCTTTGCATAAATATCACTAAATTTTATGCAGGTGTTTTATTTTGCATAGAGGGGTGTTGCGGGAAATGGTTTTACTCCATAGCATATAATTTGGGACAATGCCCATACGCATTATTACCTACATCATCATCATCATCATCATCATAAACACTACCACTACTCCATTGTTCATGAAAAGAGTTGCATGCCACTCCCTGAGAGACAGCTTCACGGCTTTAGTCCGCTGCATCACTCATGTCTGAAAGATATCGTCATCTCCAGTTACCCATCGAGTAACAACTGATTAAAAATTTGGACATCAGAAACGTTCCTACCTTCTTTCTTGCTCGATTTTTTAAATATAGATGGTGACATTCTACCTAAGTACTCTCTTCTTCTATGGACTGCTGTTCACGTTATTGTTTAGTGTTAGCTCTCTTCAAATGAGTATCGAACATCATTCTCAACAGTGCTCTATAGCAAAGTCCTGCAACATTATTATATTGCTTCGCACACTCGTAACCATCTATTGCAAAGTTCAGCTCTCTTACACAACAGGGCATAACGCTATCTGACAGCTGAACAGAGCTGCAATATATAATAAAGTCTTTTCTGGAATCACAACAATGCGAA
The DNA here is from genome assembly GCF_023864345.2 of Schistocerca serialis cubense. Classification (NCBI taxonomy): domain Eukaryota; kingdom Metazoa; phylum Arthropoda; class Insecta; order Orthoptera; family Acrididae; genus Schistocerca; species Schistocerca serialis. Next base: position 142,160,976 of record NC_064641.1, on the reverse strand, counting down.
TGTGTGCCTATAATGCATTCTGTGATTTCAAAACAAAATTTTATTCATTATAACCGATTCTAATTTAATGACACTCCAGCTTAAACCAGAGTGTCCTTCGGACCCAGGTTATGTAAATGTGTGGTAAAGGAATAAAATGCACGTTTCACTTAAGACTAATGAGACAGATTTCTAAGAGTACCTGCACTGTGTTATTGAGTACTGAAAAAAAAAACTTTCTGATGGGTAAGGGATCAATTTTAAGTCTTTCTTACAGCAATTTATACTTAAAACCGTCTCTAGGTCCACTGGACCCAGGGTATGCACACTTGGGTTAAGAGACACATGTTAAGTTATGTCTGGCAGCAAGCCCTGAATTCACTCGCCAAGCTGTTCTAGTATTCCATAAACCCGTATATACTCACTATGCCCCAATGCGTAAATGTATTGAGCGTGCTCTTTATGTCAGGGGATATACACTCCTGGAAATGGAAAAAAGAACACATTGACACCGGTGTGTCAGACCCACCATACTTGCTCCGGACACTGCGAGAGGGCTGTACAAGCAATGATCTCACGCACGGCACAGCGGACACACCAGGAACCGCGGTGTTGGACGTCGAATGGCGCTAGCTGCGCAGCATTTGTGCACCGCCGCCGTCAGTGTCAGCCAGTTTGCCGTGGCATACGGAGCTCCATCGCAGTCTTTAACACTGGTAGCATGCCGCGACAGCGTGGACGTGAACCGTATGTGCAGTTGACGGACTTTGAGCGAGGGCGTATAGTGGGCATGCGGGAGGCCGGGTGGACGTACCGCCGAATTGCTCAACACGTGGGGCGTGAGGTCTCCACAGTACATCGATGTTGTCGCCAGTGGTCGGCGGAAGGTGCACGTGCCCGTCGACCTGGGACCGGACCGCAGCGACGCACGGATGCACGCCAAGACCGTAGGATCCTGCGCAGTGCCGTAGGAGACCGCACCGCCACTTCCCAGCAAATTAGGGACACTGTTGCTCCTGGGGTATCGGCGAGGACCATTCGCAACCATCTCCATGAAGCTGGGCTACGGTCCCGCACACCGTTAGGCCGTCTTCCGCTCACGCCCCAACATCGTGCAGCCCGCCTCCAGTGGTGTCGCGACAGGCGTGAATGGAGGGACGAATGGAGACGTGTCGTCTTCAGCGATGAGAGTCGCTTCTGCCTTGATGCCAATGATGGTCGTATGCGTGTTTGGCGCCGTGCAGGTGAGCGCCACAATCAGGACTGCATACGACTGAGGCACACAGGGCCAACACCCGGCATCATGGTGTGGGGAGCAATCTCCTACACTGGCCGTACACCACTGGTGATCGTCGAGGGGACACTGAATAGTGCACGGTACATCCAAACCGTCATCGAACCCATCGTTCTACCATTCCTAGACCGGCAAGGGAACTTGCTGTTCCAACAGGACAATGCACGTCCGCATGTATCCCGTGCCACCCAACGTGCTCTAGAAGGTGTAAGTCAACTACCCTGGCCAGCAAGATCTCCGGATCTGTCCCCCATTGAGCATGTTTGGGATTGGATGAAGCGTCGTCTCACGCGGTCTGCACGTCCAGCACGAACGCTGGTCCAACTGAGGCGCCAGGTGGAAATGGCATGGCAAGCCGTTCCACAGGACTACATCCAGCATCTCTACGATCGTCTCCATGGGAGAATAGCAGCCTGCATTGCTGCGAAAGGTGGATATACACTGTACTAGTGCCGACATTGTGCATGCTCTGTTGCCTGTGTCTATGTGCCAGTGGTTCTGTCAGTGTGATCATGTGATGTATCTGACCCCAGGAATGTGTCAATAAAGTTTCCCCTTCCTGGGACAATGAATTCACGGTGTTCTTATTTCAGTTTCCAGGAGTGTAGAATCAGCATGGACGCCATTACATACACTTGAAGTAACGGAAGAAAAGAACGACTTAATGACACAGTGTCAGGTGAAGTCTGGTGTCAGGTACTCTTGTACGTTTTAAGAATGAAAACATGGTCCAAGTATGATACAGTTTGAGCGATTGACCAATTGGGGAGTTTCCACCGTAGGTAATCTTCAAGCACGTATTTTAAGCTTCACGACTCATTTCACATTGTAATACATCGCTGGTACATGGAGACAGGAACATATTGTTTTTCTGTGCATACCTAAAACAGAAATAACGCAGCAGACTAAATGAGTACGCCCATTGGCCTTTATCTGTCGGTGCGGGCTAATGGAAGTAATCACGTACACCGTTGTTTTGTTTTTGTGCCACATTTGCACAGAAATACGATGTATATCTGTCCACATGTACCAGAGATGTATTATAATGTGAAACGAAACATGAAGCTTAAAATATGTGCTTGAAAATGACCCACGGTTGAAACTGTCCAATTGCCCAGATAGTAAACAGAATAACGCCTATGTGGACCATGTTTTCCTTCTCAAAACAAGTTGAGGATGTGAGCCTCCACAAAAATAAAATTTTAAAACACTTCGACGTGCTACAGACTGTTGCAAATGGTTTCAGAGCGTCCTTTCTGAAACTCTGCGTACTTACGTGCTCTTAATTTGCGCTACAGCTGCCGTATGATTAGCAGTGATATCTCGTCTGATGTGGCGGTTCAGCTGTGAATCGGAGTATACCACTGCCTCCTGCAACCAGGACGGCGGGCAAGCCGCCTCCCTCGCACGACCGACACCTGCATCGATACACATGTCACCCCTCGCGTCCAATATCCTCGACAGTCCTCCTGAAGGAACATCCAGCCCCCGTCACGCTCACAATGCGACATCGCCGAAAATCGGTTCACAGCGTGAACTGTGCTCGCCGAAGCTGCGATGGCGCAGCTACGATTTTTGCTAACGCAGTTTGAATGTTTCGTCCATGAGGCCTGCGACTGTTGACAAACACAAATAAAACAGTTTCTACGTCAGTCACTAGTTTATCTCGCCACTAGGCGTTCTGATGTTCACACTATCATCTTCAGGTGGAAATTGTTTATTTACGTGGCTGGTGTTGCGAAGAGTACAAAGGTCTTTTTACAGTCGCAGGCCAAGGGCAGTGAAGATTATTTTGTGTCTTTTGATAACCTACACTGCCCTTGGTCTACGACTGTCAAAAGACGTCTGTACTCTTCACCATCACCAGCCATGTAAATAAACAATTCATCACCGGAAGATGATGATGTGAACCATCGAAACGCGTAGTGGCAGAGTATACAAGTGACTGGCGCAGTAACTGTTTTATTTGTAACGCAGTTTGAGTCTCGAACCACTTGCTTTTTTTAGCACTGCAAGTACAAAACTTGTCTTCAGATTTTTCATGCTCAGTATGTGGTCCGTGCTGGATGATGTTATTACCTTTATAACTTGTAGTTACTGTAATGATTTACGAAACACATTAAAGTGTTCCACTCTCACTTAAGAAAAGTTTGACCTTCGTCACCACAGTAGTCAATATTGATTCCATTCAGTCCGACGCTCCTTTGCGACGCAGATCATCAAACGCGTCGTAAGGATTTCATTGGAAGAGAGATAATCGTTTCTTTGGTTGACATACGGTATTGACATTAGTTATAAACGTAGTATCTGAACACGAAAATGTCTTAGACATTTTCATGTTCGTTCAGACTATTACAAATACCAGTTAACAGTCATAAGAATGTATCAGTTTTCACTGTACGGTATCGGCAAAGATAAGCGAAATAAATTATGATGACCGAGGTACAGGCATATAAAATGTATACAATCAGTAACAAGGGAAAAGATCCAGAAATACAGAAATCTGTTAAAATCAGCTATAAATATATGTGTTAGGAAGTATTCTCTGAAGGTGTATGTCTCTAGTATAACCTTCTACGGAAGTAGATTGAGGATGATGAGTCGTTCAAATAACTAGTAAGGAAGTGCTGAATCTAAATAAGGAAAAAAGAAATTCATATCACGAAATCATTAAAAGAAGGGAGTGGTTAATAAAACACTTCATCAGGCATGAATAAATCGTCGATTTGGTTGTGAAGTGTTTGGTGTACAAAATTGTATAGGGAGATCAAGAAATAAATACGGCAAGCAGGTTGAAATGTGTGTAAGTTGTAGCAGCTATAGAAAGGGTAAAAGCCCTGTACACGTCATAGTCAACGAAGATCTCCAGCAAACCAGATTTCGGACATAGACTACTAAAGTAGCGTGATAGAGTGTCACTAATACGAGAATATAAGCCTTTCAGGTATAATGCTACGTCAGCCAGTGAAATTAGACGAGTTAGAGAATGAACTGTTTTTTTTGCAACACTCGACAACAATTTACAGGTAAAAAGAAGCCCCTGAAATAAGGCCGTTCTGCCATTACACTTTGTTTCATTTTATAGAGTGATGAAAATGACATTTACATGCCAATTTTTGAAAAAAAAATTTTTCAAGAAAGTTAACTTCTAAGTATTCCTAATTTCTAGCAAATTTTGCTATTACTGTTAAACTAATGAGAAGGTACTGTAGGTAATAGTTATGACTCGGGCAAAATACGATCCATTGTGGTATAAAAATTCACTAGTCACAGAAAAAAGTTCTTCTAACGGTTCTGAGTCACCAAAGCGCCAATAATTAATTAAGTATTTTATCATATTTACATATAAAGTACTATAACATGCTTATGATCTGAGTTAGATTTTTAATATGTTGTTACACTTTTCTATGCAACAAAGATTGTTTTCGATTACTCTACACCAGTTGACTAATGTATAGGGTCATTGTAATTAAAGTTAAGCTTTCAAACCGCTGTAGAAATAACATCACTGGTCCGAATGACGTCAAATTGAAACGGAATATTATCGGAGAAGGGGGAAAACGTATGGCAGAAGAAAAATAAATAGCTACAAAATTTAGCAATAGAAGGCGCTGTAAGCATCATAATTTAATAGTGGTCATCTACAAATGACAAATGGATCACACAGCAATGCCTAAGGCGTGGGTTGACGTTAAACAAACTGTACCACTCAGTGTGCATGGGTGTACAAGTGTAATACTGTTAGTTGCGTAAGCCCATACAACACGGCAAGGTCATATCACATCGGATGGAAAAAATCAGTATTTAATTGTCTTGAGCCCAAAAACCGCATAAAAAGCATCACTAACATCGGTTTTTAATTGTCCTGAGTCCCAAATTGCATAAAAAACATCAATCAAAATCAAATGGGATTATTAATTTCTGTGTGACTACCGCAAAACATGTTCAATATGCTATCCACCGTTGTCTACAATAAGTTAAAATCGAGTAACAGCATGTACCACAGCTGATCGAAGTGTTTCCGGGGTCACGTTCAGAATGCGTGCCTTCAATGCAGCTAAGTTTGAAATCGGAACACTGAACACATCATTAGATAGCTCCACAGCCAGAAGTCACGAGGGTTAATATAAGGTGATCGTCACAGCCAGGCTGTAGGGAAATGACGACTGATAAATGTGGCATGTCCGAAATGGCTCTTCAGAAGCTGCGTAACTGGACTTGCAAAGTGCGGATGTGCGCCATCTACCATAAAAATGATCCCATCCGCACATCCACGCTGTTGGAGAACTGGAGTGAAGTAGTTGCGCAAAAGACACTTATAGCGCTTACCAGTGACGGTTCAGGTAACGGGACCGGAAACCCCTGTCTCTTCGAAAAAATGTAGCCCTATGATAAATAATGTCATAAACCCGCACCAAACAGTGACCCTTCCAGGATGAAGTGGTACTGGTTGATTTGCGTGTAGATTTTCCATTGCCCATATCCGACAATTCTGTGTACTGACATATCCTGTCAGATGGAAGTGGGTTTCGTCTGTCCACAAAATCTTCTGCAGCCAATCATTATCCACCTCAATACGAGGAAGAAATTCAAAAGCAAAGGTCCCTCTTGCTGGCAGGTCAAGAGGAAGCAACTCGTCCACATGGGTCATTTTGAATGGATAGCAAAGAAGGATGTTTCGTAGGATTTTACATTTCATCCTCACGGGTATGTCCAATGGCCCAGCAGTTCTCCTAGCACTACACGTTTGCAGACAACCACTCGTCTCTTTCCGCATTTCTGTGGCCATTGCTTTCACTGTCGACGAATCACTTCGTTTCTTCCCTCTACCAGGGTGCACACCAAAAGAACCCACCTTTTCGAATTTCCGAATCATTTTCTCCAGACCCACGGCAGCCATCGAACCAACGCCTTTTTTCAAACCCTTCAGTGTCCGGAACTTCTGCAGAGCGACGTGCGCAGTCATCATTCTTGTAATATAGGTTTACAAGCAGAGTGTTATCTTGCATTGAGACAAGCATGGCGAACGTCGCAGACGTGAAAGGAGGAAAAGCCGTGTACTCGCCGTGTTTATACTACCTTCAATGGGTCGTGTGAGTGACAGGTGTTTTGATTTACGTATTCTGACGTACACAGCGCCGTCTATTGATCAATTTTCAAACTATTTTTTTTCTTCTGCCGTACGTTTTCCCCCTCCTCCGATCATATTATGCTGCAATTTGTCGTCATTCTGACCAGTGATGTTATTTCACAGAGTTTTGGAAGTTAAACTTTCATTATAATCACCCTGAACATTTTACCACATATTCTGTAATGACATATTTTTATTCATCATTTTATAACCAGTTACAGATGATGCTCACAATTTGTCATTCTCTCGATTATCTACACAACGTGTAGCAGCACACTTTCAGATGACTGGTGGAAGTCTTTCAATTGAGCATTACTTACCGGCCGGAGTGGCCGAGCGGTTAAAGGCGCTACAGTCTGGAACCGTACGACCGCTACGGTCGCAGGTTCGAATCCTGCCTCGGGCATGGATGTGTGTGATGTCCTTAGGTTAGTTAGGTTTAAGTAGTTCTAAGTTCTAGGGGACTTATGACCACAGCAGTTGAGTCCCATAGTGCTCAGAGCTATTTGAGCATTACTTCGGCTACTTCCGATCCCCTAGCCGATCCAACCAGGGACAGGGGATCCGAATTACCTGTCCCTCCCGGCGCGTTTTCTCGTCACTGAGAGGCGAAGACTAAGGTAAAGCCAGACTGTTATCAGAATTTGAACCCACGACCTTTTAGTTTAAAAGTACGTACTTCACCAGCAGAGAACCGTCCCTGGCAGTTGGTGACACCGTTACTATCAAAATAAGGCTAACTAGTGTCCTGTACACGAGAGTGAGAATTTTGTTACTTTATATTCTTACATTAGATAATGTGTTTTATGTGAGATATAAAATTATATGCAGAATTTTTTTCTTTTTCATTTTGAAATTAGAAAATGGCCATTTGAAGTGACTGAAACTGGTGATATTGAGATATATTTGATATTTTGTCAAGAAATAAAAACATTTGTACCAAAACTGGCAACCAAAAGCATCTACACGTGATTAAGACGTGAACGTTCATTAGAAGTCTCTAACTCATGGTGACACCTACTGCGAAAAACCCGAGAATCGACATACATTATATTCACGCAGACGTAGTACTACAGAGACATTAATAACACCTGAATATACAACAACGATCTATTAGCAACTTAATGAACTTTTATCTGTCAGTCATTCGTCTACATTCATCAAATTACACTGAGGTGACATAAGTCATGGGATTCCCCCTAATATCGTGTCAGATCTCCTTTTGGAAGGTCTAGTGCAGCAGCTCGACGTAGCTTGGACTCAACAAGTCGTTGAAGTCCCCCGGCAAAAATACTAAGCCATGCTGCCTCTATAGCCCGTACGTAGTTGCGATATTGTTGCCGGCGCAGGATTTTGTGAACGATTGACCTCTCGACTACGCCCCATAAAAGTTCAATGGGATTCACGTCGGAGGATCTGGGTAGCCAGACCATTCGCTAGAACTATCCAGGATGTTTAAACCAGTCGCGTACAGTTGTGGCCCTATGACATGAAGCCCATGAACGACTGAAAATCGTCTCCAAGTAGCCGAACGTAACCATTTCCAGTCAACGTTAGGTTCAGTTGGACAAGAGCACGAAGTTCATTTCATGTAACATTCCACACCATTATAGAACCACCACCACATTGCTCATTGCCTTGCTGACAACTTGGGTCCATGCCTTCATGGGGTCTGCGCCACACTCGAACCCTACCATCACCTCTTGTCAACTGAAACTGGGATTCATCTGACCAGGCCACAGTTTTCCATTCGTCTAGGATTCAATCAATATGATCACGAGACAGGGAGAGGCGCTGCAGGCGATGTCGTACTGCTATCAAAAAGCAGTCGGGTCAGTTGTCTGCTGCCATAGCCCATTAACGCCAAATTTCGCAGCACTATCCTAACGGATAGTTAGGCGGGTTGCTTGTCTGTTAACACTGATAACTCTTCGCAGACGTCGGTGCTTTCGGTCGTTAAGTGAAAGACATTTGCCACTGTGTTGTCAGTGGAGAGAAGTGATGCCTGAAATTTGGTATTCACGGCGCGCTCTTGACACTTAATCTCGGAATACTGAATCGCCTAACGATTCCCGAAAAGGAATGTCCCACGCGTGTCGCTCCAACAACCATTCTGCGTTCAAAATCTGTTGATTGCCGTGCCTTAGTCACATCGAAACATTTTTCACATGAATAACCTGAACACAAATCACAGCACCGTCGATACACCGGCATCTTATACCTTGTGTACGGTAAACTACCGCCACCTGTTAATGTGCATATCGGTATCCCATCATTTCTGTCACTTCAATGCATTTCCTACATAGAACAGTACCAGATGACATTTAGCTCCTATGGCGGACTTTCAGTCTTCTCGCACTTCTCTTGCAGGCTGGAGTCGCCGACTCGCTCCATAGAAATCCAGGCGCCGTACGGAGTGTCCATCGAGTCCAGGGCGGGCGACATCAGCGCCGCCTGCCTCACCAACCTCAAACTGCAGTCGCTGGCTGGAGCGGTGAGTTGCCTCCTCAACCTCAAAGACTGAGCTGGTGGAATAGTTCTGGCGGAAGTGCACAGAAACATCCCTCATCGGCAGACTGTGGACTACGAAGACAGCCGCAGTGTCGATGTACTGTGTGTGACAAAAATTAACGTGTTTCTTAAAATATTGGAAGTTTCAGAAACAGTGTCACGATGTAGACGTCATATAGTTCTATTTCCTGTGTGAATGGTGTTGTTGTTGCTCTTCTTCTTGTTGTAGTCTTCAGTCCGCAGACTGGATTGATGCAGCTCTTCACGATACTCTATCCTGTAAAAGCCTCTTCATCTCTGCTCGCATACGGCGACTTCCATCCACTGGAACACACTTACTGTAGCCAAGTCTTGATCTGCCTCTACAGATTTTAGCCCCTACTCATACACGTCGTTCTACGACCAAAGTAGCAATTACTTGATGTCTTAGGATATAGCGTATCAAGCGAACACTTATTTTAGTCCTGCCAAAAATTTCACTTCTTCTCACTTCACCTCAGAACATCCCCAGTAGTTGAACGATCTACCCAATAATCATCAACATTCTCATTTCAGAAACTTCCATTCGCTTCTTGTCTGAAGTGTTTACCATCCACATTTCATTTCCGTACAAGGCTCAATTCTAGAAATATTGTGAGGTACAGGGTGTCCATAAATGTGTACCCTGATAGCAAAACAATGTATCTCTCTATTAATACATCAAATGAAACTCGAATTATTCCACACTCGCCTCTACTCATTAAATTCTGAACATTTAATACAGGCCACACAGTACAACATTTAAATCAGTTCAACATTTGCACTCCTGGTAAAACGCAAAATCAAGCCGGTATTCAGTCTCTTGTCGCACATTCCACAACGTGTGTCAATGGCATCCCTGATGCCTAGTTGCAAGGTCACAATATCGGGAACTGCTGTTTTGTACACAATATCTTTCACGTAATCCCAGGGAAATAAATCTGTGAGGCTAACGTCATGTGATTTCGGGAGTGGAGGGCATGGAATTAGCTCGCCTCTCCAGTCCGCCTGTTGTGGGATGTTTCGTTAAGAAAATCGTGGACTTCTAGGGCCCATTGAGGGCCAGTGCCATCTTGCTGAAAGATGATGGTTCAGATGGCTCTGAGCATTATAGCACTTAACATCTGAGATCATCAGTCCCCTAGACTTAGAACTACTTAAACCTAACTAACCTAAGGACAGCACACACATCCATGCCCGAGGCAGGATTCGAACCTGCGACCGTAGCAGCAGCGCGGTTCCGGACTGACGCGCCTAGAACCGCTTGGCCACAACGGGCGGCTAAAGATGATGGTGTCTTGCATATCCCTTGGCTGGGATAATTCACCAACATGTCTAGGTAAACATATCCACTCACATTGCTCTCAAGGAAGGAAATGAGGCAATCGCTCTATCCCACATTATTCAACACTACACATTAACCTTTGGACTGTCCCAAATGTGTTCTTGCACAACATGAGCATTTTTTGATGCCCATATCCGGACGTTATGGCGGTTAACTGGGTCACAAACTAGAAATGAAGCCTCATCGGAAAAACACACACGCTTCAAAATACCATTGTCATCATTCAACCCGTTCAGCATGTCTACGTTTTGGGCGACCACCTGGTTGTAATGCCTGAACAATTTCGACCTTGCTCGCACCCAATTTCAGATGTTTGCAGACCACTTTATGCACTGTATTCTTTTACACTTGAAGCTCCCGCGAAGTTTGTCGAATCGATTTCAGTGGCAACCTCTTGGATGCGGTTTGAACTGTTTGCATAGTCTCCTCCGAAACAGATGGTCTGCCGCTGCTTGTCTGTTTCTGAACCAACCCCGTTGCTAAAAAAGTTTCCATCCATGTTGTGATGCATTTGACAATAACTGCTTTTCTTTGCATAACAGGACACGAACTTTGGCATCACAGTAATAGATGATTTTTTTTCTGCTTGCCACACAAAACACTGAACTTTCTTTTGAGGGGAACCCAATTTTCTGATACAGCTCCCACAGCGCTCCTTGTGGCGAAAGTGTTGATTAAGACACAGTTGTACGGGAACTCCATGGGCTCTCTAGTAGACCTGGAACAAAAAACTAACGTTACCATAAAAAATATAATTAATATTTAATCTTGAAATCAGGGTAAACGTCTATGAACACCCTATATATATACAGATTGAAGCGGTGAATGAAAGTTTTTGCCAAGACCGGAATTTGCACCTGTGTGTCCTCCTCACTAGGCAGACGCGCTAACCACTACGCCATCCTGGCACAATGTGTTTGTACAGCTGTGCGGACTACCCTAGCACGCCTCCCTCCTCAATCCAAATTCCCATTCACATCTCAGCCCAGTTAGAGTTCCTCCTAAACTCAAACATCATTTCATAGGCTCTCCAAGTGCATTCGAATAAGACCTCAGCATCAAATAAAATGGGGGATCCGGCCTGTACCCGTGTGTAGGTGCTTTAATCAAATTAAACTGTATTGTTACAGAGACCTTTTCAAGTCTCAAACATCTGTGATGTATGTATGCAGACTTAGGTGGCAAATGTAAATTCTTGCGAAGGCTGGAATTCTAAACTGGACCTCCTACTCAATAGGCAACTGCACCAACCACTGCACCGCCCTGGCACAGTGGCTTTGCATAACTACAAGGACTATCCTAACACGCCTCCAGCCTCAATCCAAATTCCGAAGACTTGAAAAGGGCTCTGGAACCATATAGTTTCATTTGACTAAATACATATTTTCAGGAGACAGTAACAAATACTTAAATTTATATTCAATGTTTTTTCTCTCTTTCGCAAACGCTTTCCTCGCTATTGACAGTCTGTCATCTATTGTTGTCATCGTTAGTTATTCTGCAGACCTCATATGTTACTTTTCATGTATCACTTCCAGATCTAATTGACTCAGATTTGCTGACTTAATTTGGCTGCATTACAGTGCATCTATTGTATTTTTTTCGATATCCATGTTATAATGCACAACTGATACATACCAAAAGAAATCAAGAGCTTCGTCCTACAATAAAAAATTGTTGGTACCAGTAGATATGTGGCACATTCGGTCCATAGGCGAGTTGACAACAGCTTTGGTCTAGTCCCTTATGCTTCAGCAAACAAGGTAGTGCCGTAACCTGGCCTTTGAAATATTCATTGTTTGTGAGTCTACTTTACACTACAGTTTCTCGTGATAGCTCCACCCTGATGATGACACAATCAGTTAAGCACCGCAATTAGTTTGAGATATGAATTCACAATCGTATCTCTCCTTTCGAACGTCTTACTGTAATATATGATTCCAACGGGATACTCTTCCTAACATATTTCTTAGGAGGGACAGCACAGAACAGATAACAGTCATCTCGAATGTAACACTGCTTTTTATTAAACTACATGCTGAAAATCCGCTTCCGTGTCCCTAACTATGAATATGATTTCACAATGAAATACATCTATTTCAAGTAGATCCAGGACTTCTCATTCTGGTGTATAACTTGACTTTGTGGACTTATGTCGCAATACAATAAATGCAGTATTAGTTTTACTTATTCCTTGAATCGTAAAATAGTTCATATGTCAATAAAATTAATAATCAATACAGCAAATCATAAAAAAGTCCTCCATTCACTTAAGACATGCACTAAATAAAGGTAGTTACATTACCTTCAGATTTAGCTTTCGGCATCGGTTACTGAATTATGTGATTACTCTTACGCGTTTAATGAACCACTATCAAGAGGGAAAGTTTTAACTTCACGAAACTGTAGTTAGTACGACCCTAAGAAACTTTCTACAACGTATGTTTATCCTCTCAAAAATGTTACATATTATACAGCTATGGACACATATTCCAGAAAACCAAGACGCCAACTATCCTTCTTATAAAACGAATATACAATTTTTGTCACACAGAGAGTAATTAAACGGAATAAAACTCATAATGGAATATACTAACAAATGCATGTGTTCGCCTTTACGTACATAAAAACCAAACATAACAATCTCAAGAATACGTAAACAACAGAGACTATTAGAATGAGATATTTCACTCTGCAGCGGGGTGTGCGCTGATATGAAGCTTTCTGGCAGATTAAAACTGTGTGCTGGACCGAGACTCGAATTCCGGACCTTTGCCTTAAGCGGTCATGTGCTCTACCATCTGAGCTACTCAAGCACGACTCACGACCTGTCCCCACAGCTTCAATTCTGCCACTACCTCGTCTCCTACTTTCCAAACTTCACCGAGCGAGGTGGCGCAGTGGTTAGCACACTGGACTCGCATTCGGGAGGACGACGGTTCAATCCCGTCTCCGGCCATCCTGATTTAGGTTTTCCGTGATTTCCCTAAATCGCTTCAGGCAAATGCCGGGATGGTTCCTTTGAAAGGGCACGGCCGATTTCCTTCCCCATCCTTCCCTAACACGAGCTTGCGCTCCGTCTCTAATGACCTCGTTGTCGACGGGACGTTAAACACTAATATCCTCCTCCTCCAAACTTCACAGAAGCTCTTCTGCGAACCTTTCAGATCTAGCACTCCTGGAAGAAAGGACATTGCGGAGACGTGACGTAGCCACAGCGTGGGGGATGTGAAGCTTGGGAAGTAGGAGACGAGGAACTGGCAGAATTGAAGCTGTGAGGGCGGGTCGTGAGTCGTGCTTGGGTAGCTCAGATGGTAGAGCACTTACCCGCGTAAGGCTAAGGTCCAGTGTTCGAGTCTCGGTCCGGCAAATAGTTTTAATCTGCCAGAAAGTTTCATATCAGCTCGCACCCCGCTGCAGAGTGAAAATATCTTTCTGGAAACATCCCCCAGGCTGTGGCTAAGCCATGTCTCCGCAATATCCTTTCTTCCAGGAATGCTAGTTCTGCAAGGTTCACAGAAGAGCTTCTGTGAAGTTTGGAAAGTAGGGGACGAGGTACTGGCAGAATTGAAGCTGTGAGGTCGGGTCGTGAGTCGTGCTTGGGTAGCTCAGATGGTAGAGCACTTGCCCGCGTAAGGCAAAGGTCCAGAGTTCGAGTCTCGGTCCGGCACACAGTTTTAATCTGCCAGAAAGTTTCAATAGAGACTATTACTTTCATTACACGTTGGGTTCTGTTTTCTTGTAACAGTAAGACGTTAGGTACTCTTCACCTCAATGAAAGTAATTCTTGCCCTAGCAAACAATCGTTGCTTACATCAGGGATACAGCTTCTTTCATAGCGTCACTTCATACAGTGGAACACTTTCGCCTTATGCAAGACATGACTATAGTCTATTTTGCATCGTAGGTGAGGCTGTGGGGAATACTCCTGAAGTTATATAAATATTCAGTTTAGGTTCCTTGCATGGTCCTTTTGGAGTATATATCATCTGAAGACAGGTGCGCGTTTATTACCACAATAATCGTTAAATAATTAACACAACAAGACCAATGTGTAGCTTACCATACTGCTCGTATTATCCCTCGCAGATATATTATGCCCACCTTCTCAAAATATTGTAATCTATTCAACTACTTTATATTTTATAAGTCTGAAAAAACATTTATTGTTTTTAATGAACTGTTCTATCAGATCCCACGTACGTTTCAAATTGTTCAGTTAAACTTAACTCAAGTAGTCACAGTAGTAGGTATCACATTCCCCACTCAAAGTCGTATCCAGTATTTCCAGGTTGACTTACTCACACATCAACATCTCTTTATAACGTGTGTACAGACTGAAAGTCAACAACAATGAACGAATTTTAAATTTTTCAGTGTTGGTCATTAAGTCGATAGTACACCTTAGTGAAACTGCATTGATGGTGCTAAGAGTTTGCTAAAATTTATTTTCAGGTTCTGGACCCTAATTACCCATCAGTATCTATATAGAAAGTATGTTGTTGATATAACTCAATAAAAATTAACGATTTTTTAAATTTTTTGTTTAGGGTGTCTGTAAAGTAACCCTTCTTGGTAATGCGCGTTATAGAAAATGCCTGCGTATTGTTAGGATTAAACTGACATGTATTTAAGCATCTCAGATGATACAACTATTAATATAGTAAGGCTTTCAACAAAATATCTTTAATTATGTAACAGGTTTTCATGCTCAGTCCGAAATTCGCTGTCTGACAAAAGAAAGAGAAGCTCCTAAAAGGCGCGGAGGAAACTAATGATACTTAACAGACTGACAGAATATTTGATGTTATCCCAGTGACTACGAAATTTGGTCAAGTAGGATATCCGTCAGAGTTCCCTCAGCTTCTAGCAGCCGTGACCTGAAGTCATAACCGATCGCTCCCCTCACCCCGACGCCGGGAGTAACGCAGCTGTAACTCACCAAAGAATGGAAGAACGAGACATCTCAGCAGGTCGCTGCAACAGCCGAAGCAGTCCATGCTGCCTACTTACGGCATAACTACAAACGCAGTCGTTTGTGTCGTTACGTTAACGCCAGTCAACCCAAGGGATGGCAATTCTCTAGTCTGATTGCCGCTAGTCTGTGACCAATGGCTTGGGATGAACAGAACATTCCAAAGAGCCAATTACTTGTTCCCGGATGGAAGTCGAAGTTGTAAAGGGACTTACAATGTTGTTGGTGCAAAATACGATGATCCTCCCTGGTGATGATCGAACACTGTTGACCGGAACCTCGACGACGAGTATTCCTACCCCAGGAAGGAAGATTGAGTTTAACGTCCCGTCGACATCGAGGACATTAGAAACGGAGCACAACCTCGGATTGTGTCAAGGATGGGATAGGAAATCAGCGCTTCTCTTTCAAACGAACCATCCCGGCATCTTACTGAAACGATTTAGCAAAATTACGGGAAACGTAAATCTGGGTGACTGGATGCTTATTTGAACCGTCGTCCCCACGAATGTGAGTCCAGTGTGTTAACCATTGAGCCATCTCTCTCGGTTATTCCTATCTTAACGTTCCTATGCAGTTCAGCATCGAATCACTGTCACATCCGAATCCACGAATAATTTGGATATTGCACGATTCGACCATTCGGACTAATGGAGACCCACAATAAGGCCCCTTTCAAATTCTGTCACATGCCGATTACGCTTTCCCACTCGAGTATGCGACATCTCTGTGTCCAAAGAGGTCACTCAACCCTGGCAGCGTTCGTGGCCATTACATACTCAATCAAGCGTGGTAACAACAGTAAACTAAAACAACTCTAATTAACTCTAGTGGCCGTTCTGCCAGCCGCAGAGAATTAGACTGCTAATCAGTTACATATCCTCTGATAGGCCGGTACATTTAAGAGGTTATACTGACATCCGGCCAAATCGTCTCGGTGCTTCACTTTTGACAGGTAGTGCATATCGTTTTCCTTCCAGGTAAGATGTAGATCAGCTGCTCATGGTATTTCTCAGTTTTCCAAGTAAGACGGTACAATTAAGAGGCTTCATTTCTTTGTAAATGATTCGGATTTTCGCGATTAAATTAAGGTACTTCATGTAACTTCAGGATGATGGAACAGCATGGCATCTTGCCTTTGTCGTCTTTTACCCATTTAATTAAATACGATGGGACCTTTACTGTCTGGAACCAAAGCAAACATGTAGAAGAGGCCGTAGTCAGCAAAATAGTTCCAAATAAGAACGACATCCCATATTGGATTAGATATACGAACGACATCTTGTGCCTGATAGATGAACCAAACAGTAAAATTGACCGTTATATAAAGAAATAAATTATTTTCACTATTACGAGCATTTTACAACAGAAAAAGAGAAAAATAGGCAGTTAAGTTTCTTGGACGTTATTGCAAAGATTCAGAACAACGAACATTTGACATACACCGAAAACCGACAACAGACGCAGTAATATGCGAGACATCACAGCACCCGCACTCTCAAAAGCAGGCATCACTTAGATACATGCACCATACAATAAACACAAAGTCATTAGACACAGACGGCTATCAAAAATGTCCGCCACCTTAGCTGAGTGGACAGCGCGCCGGCTTGTCATGCCGGGGGGCTCTGGTTCGATTCCCGGGTGGGTTGGAGATTTTATCAGCTCAGGACTGGGTGTTTGTGTCGTCTTCGTGATTCTCATTTCATTCTCATCGAAGCACAAGTGACCAAAGTGGCGAAACCTCAAAAGAATTGCACCAGGAGATCAGGTCTACCCGCCACGAGGCCCTCGCCATACGAAATTTCATTTCACTGTCAAAAAGAAATGAATACCATAATGAAAATAGCCAAAAGCAATGGATACAATCAAATCTTAGTAAGAAAGCTAAATAATAAAATCAAGAAACAATAATACATGCATACATTAATACGTGTTCCATAGACCATGAATATTTCGTAATGATGTGGAATATGTCACTTTAACATAAGTTTTCTTGACACAAAATAATTAATAAATAACAATAATTTTTTACAGTTGCTTCTACATATTTAAAAATTCATCTGTT
This sequence comes from Schistocerca serialis cubense, assembly GCF_023864345.2. Classification (NCBI taxonomy): domain Eukaryota; kingdom Metazoa; phylum Arthropoda; class Insecta; order Orthoptera; family Acrididae; genus Schistocerca; species Schistocerca serialis. The sequence continues at coordinate 142,143,655 of NC_064641.1, read as the reverse complement.
GAGTAGAAGGAGTTGTCATTCAGAACTTCTTTTGATTTGCTTTCAAGTGTCGGTCCGCTATCTGTCAGACTTTTAATGCTATTTGGCAAATGACCAAATATATTTGTGGCAGCATAATTCACCCCTTTCTCTCACAAAGTGGGATTGAATCCAGAATAGTGAAGACCATCCTTCCTTCTAGTGTTGTAGTTATGGACTTCGCTGTTATATTTGAATTGGGGTGGGTTATTAATAACAAATTTCATAAGTGAATATATGTATTGCGGAGGTACTGTGAATATCCTGAGTTCCTTAAATAAATGTCTGCAAGGTGATCTTCGGTGATGTCCAGCTATTATTCGGATTACACGCTTTTGTTCAATGAATACTTTCGCTCTTAATGACACGTTGCCCCAAAATATGATGCCATATGAACGCAGTGAATGAAAATAGGCATAGTAGGCTAATTTGCCGGTATCTTTATCAGCAAAATTTGCAATAACCCTAATACGAGAAGTAGCTGAACCTAACCATTTCAGAAGATCATCGATATGTTCCTTCCAGTTCAATTTCTCGTCAATGGAGACACACAGATATTTTGAGTATTCTGCCTTAGCAACAAACTTCTGTTCATAGTCTATATTTATCAATAGTGTTATGCCATTTATTGTACAGAATTGTATTAACTGTGTTTTCTCAAATTTTAGTGAGAGTACGTTTGCGGAGAACCACTTAATAATTTTATGAAAGACATTATTTACAGTTACCTCAGCTGACTCTTGTTTGTTGGGTGTGATTACTATACCTTTGTCATCAGCAAAAACAACTAGCTTTGCATGTTCATGAATATAGACTGTCAAGCCATTAACATATATTGAGAACAATAAGAGACCCAAGACTGAACCCTGTGGAATGCCATTCTTGATACCTCCCCAGTTAGAGGATTCTGCTGATTTCTGTAGACTATCTGCACTGTTAATTTCAGCCTTCTACATTCTTTCAGTTAAATATGAATTAAACCATTTTTGCACTGTCTCACTCATATATCATAATACTTAGGATTATTTAGAAGAATTTCATGATTCACACAATCAAAAGCCTTTGACATCACAGAATATCCCAATGATGTCCTGTTATTCACATAATTTAATATTCGATCAGTGAAAGCATGTATAAAATTTTCTGTTGAAACGTGTTTCTGAAAACCAAATTGACATTTTATTAATAAAGTTGTAAACATGGGTGCTGGTCAGCGACCATTTACAAATTAAAATTAAAGCAATTAAAGCCTTTGGTCGAAAAAGTTAAGTCTTTTGACCTGGTTTTTCCCACTTCTATGAGTGCCTTTATCAGAAATAAAATATTCAAACTGGGATGTCATGTATAAAATAAATATCAAGCAATAAAGCTTTAGTCACAAAATTTCTTTAAAAAGAATACCTGGTAGGCAAGCCACTGTGGGCTGCTCACACAAGTCAAGGCACTGGTAGCAACAGACTTTTTTCACATCTTTCTCGAAATGATAGACTCATTCTTAATGAGCAGTTACAATTATGTAATGAAAACTCCTTCAACGGTATAAATCCGTTACTTGATATTTGATTTCGGGTTCCCACAAGCAGTTACCAAAATGATTTTTCTATCTAAGTCTAAACTTTTCGTTTGTTAAACGGTTTATATTGACTGTATTTCAAGTTATATCGTTTTTCTACAGGCTGTGTCATTCAGTCCTCTTTGTATTTTCTGTAATGGTGTTTTCGGTAGGAGAGGTGGTTTGAATTTCAGTTTCATCAGATTGCGTAGGTATTGCCTCTTCCATAAACTGCCTTGCATTTTCTAATGAATAGCTGGACCCTATTTTCCTTACAAATTTAAAGATAATAATTAAAAATGTTTTCTACTTCTGACTACTTGTTAACAACCTTTTCATTGAGTTTGACAGAAAAGAGCTAACACCCCGCTGTTATCAACACAAGAACAGAATCCCATACAAACAAACACACACATAACACAGGAACAGCAACAATACTAAGTTGGGAAGAAACACAAATGAAAAGATGTTAGGCGGAATATCTTAATAGTGTCAAGAAAGAAGGCATAAAAACAGCTCACCAAACCAACAATTCATTTCAAAAATACTTTCCGAAAACAACAGGAATAACTGATCCATATCAGAAATCATGAATATACCAACTGAAGTGCAATGAATATGATGGAAGGCAGGTAGGTCTAACCAGGAGAACATTTGACACCAGATACGAAGGACACGTAAGACCATGGCAGTATAGGACGAATCATTCAACTTTTGCAGAACACTTAGATCAAAACCAATATAAAATTACTACCTGGAACAGGCATGGAAGTCATAAGGATAAAGAAGAACAAAAAACACCACCTCACCTTCCTAGAAAACTACTACCCTCAGAAAACCAACAAAATACGTCATACAAATTGTTCCAGCTATAATATTGGGCTGATTGAGAACACGTATAGCAGCAGTTCTATTTGCAGAACTGAGCTGAAGTGAAAATAACGCCAATGCAGCGTAAGAGAAAGGGCAGAAAGACAAGAACTGCCAAGTGCATAAGTGTAACAAAATTCTTTCGATACCAACCTCCGCTAAGAAAGAGGGAAGAAGCAATGATTTGCGGTATTTGTGAACAAGGAGCAAATCATCGTAAATAAACAAAATACTGTTTTTAAAGTAAAACAATATAAGTGTAAAAACATGTATATCCATATTTGCGGAATGAACACAGAAAAGGCTTTGCAAATAAAAGAGTAACGCGCCGAATGTGAAATTCTTTTTAGTTAAGTGCATCAAGTAAAAAACGGAGAAACCAATAATAACTGAATTAAATAAGATGTTACTGCTGGTCGTTGCTTCGTCCTCATAGACAGGCAGCTCAGACCATTGCCATCTTCCGTTTTCCATACCAGGCTGACCTCTGTCATAGCTACGGGGATAACCCTCAATACGGTACCGTTGCTAGTTGGAAAGCTAATACCGCTATCAGCCCGAATCTTGAGTTACGGCTCTCGTTTCGTGAGCAGAGGCCTCTCAATATCTTCTCCAAGTCGACAGAGCGAAAATCTCCACTGCTTTTAGTATACCTTTTTTTATCCCGTTATTTAGTGACACATCACCATTCATATTTCAGCAATATATGTGTAACCGAAAGTGTTGTTTTAACTCTTACATAACGTCAGACGTTATCAGCTGGCAGTGTCATATGGAACGTACTCCATACAGCCTGTTATAGTTCTTGGCGCTGTTGTCTGGTATACCGCTCCAGTGTTTCGTATGAAGACAGGACAAGGTAACAATTAGCAATATGTACGACAGAACAATAAATGGGTAAAAGTAAAGAAAATTGTGTTTTGCATCTCGAAGTTTTTCTTCAAACAGAAGAAGTGAATAAGCGTTGCGGTGTTTAAAAGATGTTTGTTGCTTTATGGTTGAGGCTGAGCTGGTACTTCATAACAGAGAGCATGTCACGAAATGTTTCTCAGTTCGACTTTAATGACAGTCGGGCAGTGGCTCGAACTTTCTAATTGTGGTGTGTGTAGCTATGTTAGACTTATATAATTATCCGTTCACAACATAATACTTCATTCGGCCAGAATTTTTTAGCCATTTATCTTATGTATTTCCCGATCATATTTCAGGGACCGAAACATTTACACTGGGCCAAGTTCAGTGTTCGCCGTATCATCGGGTATGAAACAAGAAATTGCTCCTTCCGATTTTATGGTATGAAAACTCGCGGTTAATTACGTTGCTCGTTTATCAAGTACACCAATTTTGTTTGCGTTACGGATTAGATTAGCATCTGATTTGAAATGCAAACATGCGTGTGTGGTCTGCGTCGATTAAAAAGTTTATTACAACCGCTGAAGCACTCATAATTAAATTTGCACGCCCGTCAAATGAGGTTCAAATGAACCGAACAATCTGGACACGAAACAGAAGGCTTATGAGCAACCCAGAGACAGCTATAAGAAGATACGGAAAGGTGTAGGACAGTAGAGCAGCGTATTGTCGGTCATTATTATTATTATAGTTAGTGACTCGAATCAGTATAATCTCTTTGAGGTAAAAAAATTGTGAGCTATTCCTTCCGTTGCTAGATTTTTTTCCTTTCTTCCAAGTATTTATTCATTCATACGTTGTATTTCTTTCCCTCTTACCAAGTGGAGATGACACTCCCTTTATCTTTTTCTCTCTTTTTGCACGTGCATCCTTTTTCTGATTTTTCCTCGATCTTATACCACCTTATGCGTACAGATCGTTTTTCTCATTGATTTTTTTTTCCACTTTTTGATGTCGAGACCCTATAGATTTTGTGTCCTTAATCTGTATTCTTTTCACACGCTTAAATTAACATTACACGTCTCTTCTGCTTTAAGATATAATGATGTACCCATAAATATCTTTGTTAATCCCTAATAAGTAGCTGCCATTTGTATTCTGTTTTAAGTAACAAGATGTTTTGAGAAGGTCCATAGACAGCCTTCGTTATATAAAAACATTAGATCTGAAGATGGTCATTACAGACTGAAACCGGTTATCGTCTAACGAATTCATTTGTGTTCAGAGACTGGAATAAAAAAGCATTTTATTACATGTTCCTTTTTTATTAGTTTTTATTGATTGTGAGTGTCCTGGGACAGTGATTTTGCAAAGATGCTTTCCCGAAACATTAAAGAGGAGCAGCAAAGCGAACCCCAACCTCTGAAAAAATTATTCACTGTCTCAAACATATAGAGCTTGATCAGTTTTTCATCAACTGTACTAAGTCGAGTGTCCTCAAGATATTACCCATTCTTGTTCTTACAGCAGTGATTTTTCTTGGACAGGACTATAGACAATTACTTTTCACGAATTATTACTGCCTCTCTTTTTTCTGCATGGTACTCTGGAGATCCAGTGATCTGTCAGGTTATGGTTTTGTTTTTTGTCGCAATGAGATGTGTGCTGGAGAATTTAGGTAAGAAAGTTCTCAAGAGGACTTCTGTGCATAATGACTGAAGGTGACTGAAAAATTAACGAAGGAATCGAAAAGACAACAGTCTCAGCCACCAGAAACCTCGTTAACCAATAAGTTCCTTGCATGAGAACACTGGCAGGAAAGTGTTTCTTCCCTGTTTGTTAGCGAAGTTCACGCATTCGTTGATGGTCCGCAGTGAGTCACCCTGCCGTAAAAACAACCAGTTTTCCAACTAGCATTGCTGGCTCACTCTGTCTCTCTCTCTCTCTCTCTCGCTCCCTCAGTTGTCCCTGCTTTCAAAACATTAAAATTCCCTAGTATTTAGATCTCTGATACGCTAAACGTAAACATCTTTCATAGGCTCTTTTTGATCTGGAAGAGTACATCTCCTTTACAGCGGCGGCAGGTCCATGGAGACATATTTTCCGGTGTGATGTAGGGATTGCACACAGCAATACACACTTAAGGAAAATGCTTGGATCGCCCATTTTCTTTCCTTCCTAACTCTCATGTTGATTATAAAACACATAAAACGTGATTGGCCATTCGAATGCTAGGTTAGGACTCCCAGACGCAGGAAGTATTCAGCTGAGCAATGACCGTGAAATGAAGCAGTTTTTGTTCACGTTCGTACGCCGTAGACAGTTTTGCTTTGTCTTAAATGACAATGCTCCGCCGAAAGTAAATTAATTTCATGCCCTCTGCATGCTCTTGTTTAAAATGCAGTATGTATGACATTTAGCAGTAGATTCACATTAATGAAGCTCTAGTAAACATTTTGTACACTATATGTATGTCCACTGTCGCAGTGTACCATATCCATGATAGCTTTTGTACGTCAGCTCTTGCACAACATAATCTTTCGATCGTGGGTAGAAACGACCATACAATTGTTAAATTAGTTATTTTCGAACAGTTCTTCTGCGTATTGTTGTAATTGTTCAAAAGATGCTACCGGAACTGTAGAGCTTGATCAGTCCCATCACACCCTAACTTATGCTCAGTGTGGAATACGTATGATGATCATGTTGACCAGGGGAATTAAAAACCTTGGAGAAAGCGCTAGGTAAGCAGTAAAATATGGGAAAGGGACAGCTGTCTGACGTTATAGAAACGGCAACGGAATTGGCTGTATACAGTATAAAATGTACGCAATGCTAACGTACTTGATCCCCTTTTCTGTTAACCATTGGATAGACAAAACATGTTTTAACAGAGTAAATGACGATTGAATCTTAATTGTGCCTCCGATACATTTACACAGATTGCTAACTTCCAGCAATTGCTTTGTTTCATGCATTAACTCGGTGTACTTATCGTGTATCCATATATATCAGCTGCCTGATATTCATAATTATTCAAAGCACATTTCAAGTGTCCGCCGGCTTAGCTGAGTGGTAACGTGCTTGCCTCCCATGCTGCGGATTTGGGTTCGATTCCCGGCTGAGTTGGAAATTTTCTGCCCTCGTGGACTGGGTGTTGTGTTATCCTCATCATCATTTCATCCTCATCACCGGCACGCAAGTCGCTCATTGTGGCGTCGATTGAAATAAGACTTGCACTTGGCGGCCGAAATTCCCCAGATTTTATTTCATATCTCAAATAACTCCTCACATCACACCTTGCACAAATACAGCGTCACTGAAATACAGACATCGAAATACACCGACGGAGAAAAATCGCGGCACCATGACTAACACTGGTCAACACAGATTTTTTTGCCAATTAATTGACAATGAATTTAGCGTAACTTTATGGCCCTGAGTTCGAATATGTCATTCGTTTTGCTAGTTTGGCTCTATCTATTGTGGTAACGTACAATATGTAGATAAACAAACAAAAATTCAAAATTTTAATTGATTTACATTGCGTACACAGTCAAATGAAAATAAGAACAACATGTGATAAGGATAAAGAAAACGCAGTTTCATTGTTGATTCAGCATTTCTAGAAGAAGAAAGGAAAAAACAGATATTCTTTTAAAAACATTACAAGTAGCATGTGGGAAAACTCCGCCTGTGTTATTTTCTCTTGTGTTGATCATCACGACAGTCCCGCTGAACATTCCAGCAGTAGTCTGACATCATGTACTTGTAGTATCTACCTTGATATCGTTCTCCCATCACCTGAAAATCTTGATGGAGTCATTCATCTTGTTCCTCACTGTATTCACCAAGATTGTCTGGAAATTTATCAAGATGGCTGTGGAGGTAGTGAATCTTAATTCCCATGTTAGCCATTAAGCTTTTGAAGTTTCTGAGCATGTTTTGCACCAGATCCTCATAATTATGTGCTTTGTAGTTACCCAAGAAATTCTTGAAACAGAGACAAAACTGCTCCAGGTAGATGCTTCAATGCAATTCATAATTTTAATGAATTCCAAATGATGTATAAGCTTCCGAATTTGGATACTATCAAATATACCAGCTTTTAATTTTTCATTTATGAGTCCAGGTTTCTGAACAGTCACTGTTTTTGTCCTTTGCTTTCACAAATTGCTTCATTAGACCAAGCTTGATATGAAGTGGTGGAAAAACGATTTTGTCCCCATCAACTAATGGTTCTCTTATGATATTAGCTAGTCCTACAGTAAAGTATTTCTTGATGGCGATGAATCTATTTCCCAGTGATCATGCTTTGCCCTGCTGTCCCACATACAAATAAAGCAAGGGAATTTTGTGTAGCCACTTTGATGTCTGAGCAAAATTTTAACCGTTTTTAAACCAACACAGGTAGGGCATTAGTGTTGACTATAATAAAGTTTCTGGAGAATCATCTGGATATTTTCGCATTACTCATGAGGTTTCGTAGAGTGGCCAACTGGAATGGATGCATAGCAGTTACTATTATGCAACAACACACATTTTAGGCTTCTGGTTGAGCAATCGATAAAAAGCCTCCAGTCTTGAGGCTGATATTTAGGTAGTCCCCCCTTTATCAGTAAACCAGGGCTGTCACTGTAGTAAGCAGGTGCACCACCTTGACTGAAGTATGGAAGTAAATCTTCTTCTCTTGTCCGGTAAGCTGTGATTTTAGTTCCTGTTTTTAGAGAGTTCTTCTCATTTAGTCGTAAAGACACCGCACAGCTTTGGTAACTTTATGAGGATCCCAATGTTTATCTTGGTCCCCCAGTTTAATGCCAAACTACGCAGGATAGTCCTGTTTGACAAAGTCAGTGATGTTCTTCCGTTGTTCTTGCAGAGTGTATTCTCCAAAAATTTAGCAGAACACATCAGGAGAGTTAAAAGAACCTCCACGTGAAGAAATCATATTTATCTGTGAAAAGAATAAACTAAAATCAAAACTAAATTTGCAAAAATATAGTATTATAAATAACATAAGGTGAAACTAATAAGACAGTGTTGTTTACAATATGATCTTTAACTTACATTTAACTAATAATAATGTAATAACTAATCGTGACATACCTTTTTCGTGATACAATTAACGAGAAGGCCGGCCGGAGTGGCCGAGCGGCTCTAGGCGCTACAGTCTGGAACCGCGCGACCGCTACGGTCGCAGGTTCGAATCCTGCCTCGAGCATGGATGTGCGTGATGTCCTTAGGTTAGTTAGGTTTAAATAGTTCTAAGTTCTAGGGGACTGATGACCTCAGACGTTAAGTCCCATAGTGCTCAGAGCAATTTTGAACAATTAACGAGAAATTCTGCACTAACAAAAACTTTTAACAGCTATTACACAAATCACGTACTCTCATACGCTCGTTCTTTGCTCGACTCCCACTCTGAGCACAAACAGTGGGGTGGGGGACCCTGACTTACGATGGAGCAGTGTGACCAACAGACTCTCCTCTCTCCTTGAAATTGTGAGACATTAGAGGGTATCTCAAATTACTACCACGTCCCATAATCTCACATTCTCCTCTGTAACGTGTAACATATAAGATACTACATTTGTACATACGCAGTCACAAAATATAAAATGAATAGGCAAACAGAGTTACGGAATTCACAACCGATTTACTGACAATTTAACGATTAAACGCTACACATCAGAGATATCCTGTTTCTAAGAAACTAGAGCCAATTGGGGAAATCCATTTTTGGATTCAGATTCAGCATATCAAGTATACCCAGTATACGTTCAAATATCCCTGGCAAGAACAAAAAAATTTGTTTGTAGAACTGTGCAATTAATGTAGAGTAACGAAATCACGGAAGACATTTGCCTGGGTAACATATGTCAGTTATTAAAATTGCAAAATCACAGGTTAATATAAGTGCAAGTTGAGTCATTGCAAATATCACATGCTGGTGTACTAATGGCCAACGTAACCATATGCTTCGTCCTGTACAGGTGCTGGGTGTCAGTTTCCGGGATGGAGTTCCCGTGCCTGTGGCACTTGGTCGGTCAATATAGGGACGGTTAATGCTGGTCGTAACTTAAGCTGGAATTGTCGTCCGACAATGGCCCACACGTGCTCGTCTGGAAACACATCTAGGGATGGAACAGGCCAAGGTCACGTGTCGATACTTTCTAGAGCAGTTGGGTTAAATTATCGGTATGTGGTCGAGCGTTATCCTATTGGAAAACACACCCTGGAACGCTGTTCATGAATGGCAGCACAACAGGTTTCACTAGATTGGCGTACAGTTTTGCAGTCTGGTTGCGTGGGATAACCACGAGAGTGCTCCTACTGTAATTCGAAATCGACCACCAGAACATAAGTCCAGGTGCAGATGCAATGTGCCTAGCACGCAGGCAGGTTGGTTACAGGCCCTCAGCTGGCTACGTGTTACCAACACACGGCCGTCACTGGCACCCAGCCAGAACCATCTTTCATCAGAAATCACAACAGACCTCCACTCTTCGCTCCAGTGAACTCTAGCCTGACACCACCGAATTCACAAATGGCTGTGGTTTGGGGTCAATGGAATGCACGCTACACGGCGCCTGGCTCGGAGGTGTCCTTGAAATAACCCATTTTTAACAGTTCGTTGTATCATTATGGTGGCAACTGCTGCCCACGTTGCTTCTGCAGATGTAGTATGTTTCGCCAGAACCACACACTGAGCACGATGGTCTTCCCTCCTGGTAGTGCCAAGTCGCCTTCCGGAGCACGGTCTTCTTGTGACCGTACGTTCTCGGGACCACCGCTGCCAGCAGACATGTACAGTGGCCACATTCCTGCCAAGTCTTTCTGCCGTATTGAACAAGGAATATCCAGCATCCAGTAGCCCTTTTCACAACCTCGTTCAAGCGCAGTCAGGTGTTGATAATGGCGTCTTTGTCGCCTTAAAGATATTCTTGACTAACATGAACTCGCCACGTTCAATCTCAAAGGAAACTTCGCTCACGACCATTACAGCACGTATTTAAAGCAAACCTGATTTGCATTCTTTTAGCAGCGCTGCTAGCGCCACTCTTAACACGAATAGCGGGAAACTTGAACAGACGTCGTTTTCCAGATGTGGAAACACGCCTACCAACTTTCGTATATGTCGCACAACTCCTTTTTGGTATTGTGATTTTTTTTCTGTCGGTATAATTTACCCTCTTCTTTTCTCCATCTCATGATGAACTTCCGTCTTCCAGCACTATGATTTAGTAAGTCTGGAATATGACCTAACTAATTCCCATACTGTGTACTGAGTTTGAAATAAATCGGACCAATACGCAATGTTTGCGACTTTATTTCGGTTTTGTATTGTTCCAGTATTCACCCGTATACGTATTGCAGTGCCGTTAACAAAGTTTCGCATGTACGACATCAACACTTCTACAACTCCAAACATTCGTTGGCTATTGCAAACGACTGACTCATTATATGGCTGCAACTCTGCGTATGGGTTTGGGATCTGTTTTTCTTTTCTATCTTGCTTGTACTGCCTTGCAGTGTCGTGTGAGTTCGTTAATGAACGTAGCCCGTTAAATTATATTAGAAAGCGCAATGTAATTTGGAAACAATGACTTCACACTATAGGCAGGGAATGGATTGGATCACAATTCTGTTTTCAAGAAAACTCTCATTTCTTACAGCAGCAGTGCGGAAATAGCGTCACGCACGTGGAGGAAAGATTTAACATTTATTACCTTTCAAGGTCACTTCTCTCAACTCAGTCAGCAAGCATCAAAAATATGACAAGATTATTTTTATGGTTCCTGAAGTGGCACTGCATGAACATTCCACACACATCAGCATTGGATAAGGACGGTAAAGTGGATACCCATGGTAATAGACACAAAATATCTGTAATACCCTCTCATTTACATCAAATAAAATATCAAAATTACAAGGAAAGGGAGCAAAACTAATGAATAGTAGCATCACATGTGAAGCAGCAAAACCTAGAAACTAGGTTCACTATGGTGGCGGGGATTCCAAGATAACCAGTGATTCTCAAATTACTCAAGTCTTCCTGGATAGGTAGCGTTGATAAAATTCAAAAGTGGTGTGGAAAACTGAAACATAGCAACTTCATCACCGAGCCGACACCTCAAATGATTTCGTGGAAAAAAAAAGAAACTCCAGAGAAAATTCGTAAAAGTCGTCACAGGATAATGTAGATATCAGCCCTGATGTTCATTCTGCTCAGTTTCAAAAGACCTGGCCAACTGTTGAAGAGATATTCTGATCCATGGGAACATGTTCAAAAATGGTTCAAATGGCTCTGAGCACTACGGGACTTAACATCTGAGGTCATCAGTCCCCTAGAACGTAGAACTACTTAAACCTAACTAACCTAAGGACATCACACACATTCATGCCAGAGGCAGGATTCGAACCTGCGACCGTAGCGGGAACATGCTCATGCTTTGCTAGCTGAAAGGCAGCTGTTATTAGAAATATTTTACCGTGCATACGCTTCCAAGGAGAATTAATACTCTTGGAGCTTCTATGAATGTAACTCAATAACACTTACGCCCTATTATGAATAACCGAACAAATCATATCCAATTCGATTTCATTACGAGGGATCGTAACAGCATGTCTTACTCACCTAGTCGTTTCATGTTCTCTGCCTTCTTCCAACATTTTAGAAAGCAGCCTCATTCCTCACCTGACCGGTGCATCTTTACCGAGTAGGATTGGTATTCAACTAATCGCTAAAAATGCCTAACGGCTCCAAAAGCTCACTCAATCTTTAGAAACTTTCTGCCCTGTTCATAACGAAGCCTACCGGATGAAATTAGAACAGAAAACTACTTCGAACCGTCTGCAACCTCCTGCTTGTGTTCTAAACTGGCTAAGCGAGGTGTACCTTTTCAAAAGAGCACGAAGGTCGATGTTTATGGCCAGCTCTTGTCATAAACCAGGTTTGAAATGCAAGATTCAGCTGAATATTACAGAGCTTCCTCAAAGAAGAACTAAGACAAGCTATCCTAATTCTACAGTTACAAACAAATGCCAATCACTCGTTCGTTATAGAGCTTGAAGTGCATCTTCATGTTTTCGCGCCGTAAAGACTGTTCCATAAAATTTCGGGCGTGCAGCCGCATAAATTTAGCTTCTTCTTCTAATATTTCGGGTGAATACCGTCCAGCCCTCTTCAGAGTGAGCCGAGGTGAAAAAAATGTTCAAATGTGTGTGAAATCTTATGGGACTAAACTGCTAAGGTCATCAGTCCCTAAGATTACACACTACTTAACCTAAATTATCCTAAGGACAAACACACACACCCATGTCCGAAGCAGGACTCGAACCTCCCCCGGGACAAGCAGCACAGTCCATGAGAGCCGAGGTGAGTAACACTCGAGCACTTGCTCCGTCCTTTTTCACCCGAGGATCGAACCACTGCGTATGCCGCCAAAGATGTGACACGCATCTTTGGCCGCATACCCCAGCTAATACTTTCGTCCCAGTGTGCGATCAGCAATGGCCATTCGTGTGGTGGCCAGCAGGAGGATCATAGAAGCATAAACCTTACTAGGTCCATCGATACGAACATTAATTCACAGCACGTAACTCAAATGTAACGTGTTTGCAATGTTTCAAGACGGCTATCCATCCCTCCTAGGCCTTCATATGACAGTGAACTGAAGGAACTTTGTTCGTTAGTGAACCGTAAAATTACTACTGGTTCACCAAAGGTTATTAATCTCAATCAGTACACAAAATGTAAAGTGGAAGTAGGTGTCAAGGAATAACTTGTGAAATTACACACAATTTTCAGTAACACTCTTTATTTAAATTTGTTGCAAGACTTGACGATATATTTTTTTAAAAAAAGACCAACAATCATTTAACAAGTAAGTCACAATTTACGATAGGAAAGGACTTCTCAATTATTGAATTATTATAAAAAAATTTCACGCCAGTAAAAGGCAAGTACAGGCAAGCAATTTAACGTATACAACGCAACGCTGTATAATATTTACAGCTCAGCTAAATTACAGGTGAATTGCACTCCATTCATTAAATGGCGTGGAATCTAACTTGTCTGCAACATATAAAGACAATCCTGCTTACAAAAGTTCTCAAAATAGAAAAACCGAAACGCATGAGTCATGCACACCGGAGGGGGGGGGGGGGGGGGTCACAGTTAATAACATTTCCGAAATATATAAAAAAAACAAATTTTACAAATTTCTGCCAGTCAACTTACGGCAAACACACACGCTCGCTAGGTAGGACTTGCGAACATTCTCCTTTCAAGGCAACAATTTCTACCGGTAATGAAATGGCATACTTTTGCATGGCAAGAAAACACACTAATAACCAACTACCTGTATAAAACACATAAGCACGTTGAGTAAAAGCCTTAAAAAGTATTGAATTGGAAAAAACACACAGCAGTTTTTGCTGACGAGAAACAAAATAAAAAAATCCATTACGGCGTACATTAACAACCATACTTATTATAGCCAAATATACATAAACACAAATTTACGTAAGTTACAGCTTCCAGATGAGCAGGAATTCGTTATGCAATTGACTACTTCTTACCACGAGGCAAAAGGAATTCTTTGATTTCCTAGAGTACCTTTTACTCGTGAGTCTAGTAATACTAATTATGGCAGGCGAGAGAGTTGATCAGGTCTTAGTATACCCGAGGCAGGATTCGAACCTGCGGCCGTAGCGGTCTCGCGGTTCCAGAATGTAGCGCCTAGAACCGCTCGGCTACCCCGGCCGCCAAACCCGGTGGTAAGGTGGGAGGGGAAAGAAGCAATCCAAACCACAGATTTACTCTGACTCCCCCCCCCCCCCCCCCCCACTTTTCGTCCTCAAAAGGGGACAAACGGACAACCCTTTCTAACATTAGCACCTTCCCGCGGGTGGGCAGACGAGAATGAATGGCGGGAAACTAATATTTATATATGACTGGAATAATTAACAAGACTAAGTAAATTGAATTCAATTGAACTTCATAGAAACTGTTAACAATCAGTACTCAACTTCTGGTACGTTACGACTCCCAGAACTGAACCAACGCAGTACCTCCAAATGCTCTGCCGAGCTGCCCGCTGCCAACCGTTTCAACGGACGCAGGAAGGCGCGCCTATTTTCAGAACCTCCTCGCCGGTCGACAGCATACGGCCGAACTCCAGATTAGGCCCCTTGCGGACCCACACTCAGGAAAATTCCTTTCGCGACGAGCAGTTAACGCCCCATACCAGGGAGCCGCTGCTCGCGTCGCTTACGCTGATGCCGCGGTCTGCGTGCTGTCCCTCTAGCACCGGCAGAGAAGTCGCTTCTTGATGCCCCGACTACCAAAGCTCCCCGAGAGACCATACCAGCACTTCTTAAAACCACGCGAACAGCCCACTTTTCCCCTTTCCCGCTAAAGGGAGACAACGGAGGGCGACTGCTTCACGCTATGCGCTGCGGCGCGCTTTTCAAATCTAACTTTACTACGTCTCAGTTAGTGCCATCTTGAAAAGTGTACTGCGCTCAATAGTCCATTACGAAGCTTGACAAGTGTTTTAGCAAGTCGCACTAGCTGCAGACTCATCATTTGACGCTCAGCGCATTTTTCCAATACCGTTCACAGCGCTGCTGTCTGATCTGTACCTTCATTGTCCACTGCCAATCTGCCATATCATCTTGTGTTGCGCTACCGTTCCTTAACAGATTTCCAGCACTGTGCTTTGGTCGTATGTGGTGTGCCTGGTTTGCGTTCCCGACTGGCTGACGGTTGTGTCCCTGTTGCGCAGGTGCGGCTGGACTCCCCCAACGTGTACATGCCGGGCCTGAAGACGGCGCACGTGCACGGGCACGGAACTCGAGCGCCGCCGCCCCCGCAGCCGGTGTACCAGCTGTGCGTCTGCGCCACCGGCAAGCTCTTCATGGCGCCCGCCACCGGCGCCTGCGCGATCGAGGAGACCTCCACGGTCTGCCGGTGAAGCCCCGACAGCTACTGCACTACCGCCGTCTGACACCACCACCGATGGCGCCTCGCAAGCTCACAACATCAACTGCGACCCGCACTTTACATTCTGGTCCAAGTGCAGCTCTACCCTTCACTTCCACGGACACCAGTAAAAAATGCATTTAGCTGTTCAGCTGATAAATAGCCTTATACGGAACTATGACAGTTATCAGACCGATAATACAGTGTTAAGAATATAATTGTCGTTAAGGTTTCACTATTACTGGTCATTTTGATCATACCTTATTATCACCCCCACATGCTTACGTGGCTCCGTTAACGTTAATGGCATCTCACGTTTTGGACCAATCCGTTCACATCACCAATAAAATGTATGCTTCAACAACTGGTGCGTACTTCAGTTAAAAGTTCTGGGCTCAAGGGCTGTGTTCGATGAGTGCAACTATTCACTGACATTTCGTCCTCATATGCGAGACACGTATTCAGAGGTAGAAATCGGCTACTGTAGCTTTCCATGCAGTGTCTAATTTATCTCTGAAGATGTGTCCAAGAGATGGGGAGGAAACTGCAGAGACTAGTTTTTTACATCGATCACGGGCTCGCTGCCCGTTTATTTAAGTGGCAACATACTTCGTTTCGAACACTCCAGGTTACACGGCTAGCATTGGAAAAAGGAGAAACCATGGAGTCAACAGTTATTTCGTGATGACCAACCGCATTCACGACTTCACTGTATTCAATACTATGACAAATATGATATTTTTAATAAAACGGCTCACGAGAATTGGACTTTTTTAGCGTGTCGAACAGGCATAAATACACATTCTGTCAATCACAGAAAGAAGTCAGGATTCGTCCATCACATTCCTATTTCAGTTTCCTTTTAAAACTTTCTTATTCAGGCATATCAAGGGTACGGTATGCCACATGAAAATTAGACCACCTGATTCGCTAGCTTCATTTTCTTTTATTTCCTTGAGGGAGAAATCACGCTCCATTGGTATGTCCAGCACTTCAACACTGGGGTTTCCACTTTCACATTTCTCCCGTTCCTGCAGATTCTCTCGTTATCCACATGAGCACTTGTAACTCTTGATTATGCGCCATTATTGAGCTTCTTCCTCCTTTTTGTCAGTTGATAATTTCTGCGGCCTTTGGTAGTTGTGGTTGCTACAAAACTGTAACTTGTCAACCAAGTGGTGAAAAAAATCAGGAGGTGTAAACAGGCTCATAATTCCCTTACCACCAATTTTTTTTTCTAAGACTTGATATGTATATAAGTGAAAGGCTCATGTAATCTGAAGTATGAAAACTCCTAAACGCTATAAACACTATGTGGTACTAGTATCTCCACTCTGCTCACACATTTCTCTGCATTCATTAATCTGCGTTTGTTGTAGGTCACCATTTAATTTTTTGACTGCTTATAGGTCAAACCTCGTATTTAAATCTCAGCTAACATATGAATTGCATACTAAGAGCCATAAAGTTTGTTCGGCAGCGGCTGAAATCTCTCAACTACCTTTCAGTTCTATCTTTGATTATTAGAAGCGTTATTTATGTTTCGCAACCAACAAAAAAATTTTCAAACGTGTATGAAATATTATGGGACTTAACTGCTAAGGTCATCAGTCCCTAAACTTACACACTACTTAACCTAGAGTATCCTAAGGACAAACACACACACCATGCCCGAGGGAGGACTCGAACCTCCGCCGCGACCGGCCTTACATTCCATGATTGCAGCGCCTCAGACCGCTCGGCTAATCCCGCGCGGCGCAACCAACATTAAGAATTTTATTTCAGAAGTTTATACCAAGACATCATCTGTCTTATAACACTTGCAGCTTTGTGCCTCAAAACTGTTGTCTTCTTTGGTGAAAGGTGCTTGGTGATAATGATTGCATTCCTTAATGGAATGCTATAACCTCTTTAGTCTGTTGCGTTTCTCAGTCTTTATATATTTTATTATCAATTTCTTACCTATTGACCCTGATTGCATCTCACCATGTTATTCTTTATATCAATTACTTTGAATCATTTTTCAATATATTATCATGTTTTAGAATTATTTCATTTTCGTGTCTACAGATTCAGCAAATATAAATTTTTTATCTACATGTAAAATTTCAGCAGTTTATGTTTGGTTTTTTTCGGTATCTCCCTTTGCTATTTTTCATGATTATGCATTTAACCTATAATTTTTAAGGCAATTGCAGATTTTCCAGCAAGCAATTCCACAAAGTAAGAAACATTCTTTTAAATGCATAGCTACTTTTCAGTCCTTTCGTAAGATGTTAATTTATTCCCTCAGACTAACGTAATATAATTAAAATGCCTACAATGATAGAATCAATTTGCCTCTGCAGTAATTGGCAATAAAACGGGAAAAACATTTTCATTTTTGCTTTTCATCCAAGTAACGAGAATTTATTTGCTGGGGTAACTTCCGTTCTTCTATCTGGGTAGTATACAGTGCAGACACTTTCGCTCCGAAGTTTCTCATGAGACTTTTCCTTTCTTCGTTTACTTTCAGTACAACATATTTATAAATTTGCCCTCTTGTGGCGTTGTTACATTGACCTTTAGGTCTCGCTAAAGTATAAGTTGAAATTATATGGCGTACTTAACATGATTGTCAGTTCCAGCTCTCATTGTCGTCGATGATATTACTATGAGTTACTATGAACATATCTGCTGTTTCACAACCTCTTCCCAAAGTGTCGCAAATAGTTGTGTTTCCCTTATCTTCCTCCTGCGTACAAATTTTGAAACTATATCTGATTTTATTCTCATTCTTTCGCCTCTTACTTTGTATCACAACAATTTTTTTTTATTTCCACCCTCTCTCATTTTCTTTGTAGGGTCACTCTAGTGATAAACTAGTTTATACTGCTGAACTTGGATGACTAGTCTGCGAATATCGTGTTTTTGTCTAATGTATTCCAGTATTTTTTTCCACACATTTTCCTCTGACCTATATACCAAATCGGGGCTCTGTTTGAATCATATTCGTCCAATCATCATGAAATCATATAATTTTATGGAAAGTATTATGAAATTAACGATGTTTTCATTTCAGTTTCAGTACTTTAAATTGAAAGTGAACGTAGGTAAAAGTGAATTTACGTTGTTTTAGCTTCAAAATGTCACTTAATCATCCTGCAACATTGCAAACCTCTTCCTCACTCTGCTGCACGCAGTCCAGCTTCTTGGTCTCACCTAACACCCCCACTTATAATGTTCTCATGTAAGACAGCATTCCTATCTACTCACATGCTGCTAGAACACCAGTTGATCCACAATCATTGCGCCACGCTCTTTTAATTGAGAATTCCTGAAAATTTACTGACAGCCCGGTCTTAACATTGCTGGTCTACAGAATCATTACACAATGCGAATGATGTATGTGTGACCAAATAACCTTTTGGCAATGTGGCTTGTGGTGAAACAAATACTATCCAATTCTGTGTTACGATGAACAACACCAGGAGCTAGTACTTCATAAACTGTAATTTTATAGTAGCAATGTGACAGGATCATGAAACATAGCCTTTCAATCAATAACGTCTTTGAAAGTTTCGTATTAAACTGAAACTTAACAATAATAATAACGTGCTCCGTGTGTAATACAGATGCGATTCGTAAGTGACAATTACGCTCACAATTGTTTATACGAACAAAATCTACTGCAGTGACCTGTAAAACTATTGCATAAATGAGTGGATGAGGTTGTCTCCGAGCTCTTTCTCATCTATTGTAGAGATCCTAGACACCCCATTATATGGCCATCACCAGATAACATACTGAAAAGACGCAGATAGTAAAAGGAGGAACTGCACTGACACTAATTCGACGTAAAAGTATTTTAAGTTTTCTCTTTCGTCCTCTCTGTGCTCAGCTGAATTGAAAAGCTAGTGTAGATACGCATTGCCTTTAACCCTTCGAATGAATGTATAGTAGAATAAAAGAGAGTAAGTGTCAGACTTCATTTACCAATTTCATACAGTTCAAAATTCGGTTCAGCATAGTAGAAGACGTGTAACTCTTCAAAGGATGTAATGAAAGCAGGGTACTACACTCTGTTGAGGGAATATGTTAGAGAGCCGCTTAGCATCCTCTGACCTGTTACCGCAGAAATATGTATCCATGTGGACCTAATGCTGATTAATTAACAGGAACATAGGGACAGACAAACACAGTGTGACACTTGATACTTGAGATAATTTTTCACCAATCCGCAAAGCAAGTGAGTGGAACGCAGTCACGTGTATTGACTGCACACAGGGTTAAATTATTCTGTAAATAGTTGCTTATAATAAAAGAAATTTATTGTATAGTTCTTGTATAAATATGCCTTCTAGCTAAGAGATGCATATATTGTATAGACAGAGAAAATGTAAATTTGTCTGTGTTACTATTACAATGGCTAAATGTCATTAAAGGTATACAAAATCATGCAACATAAGTATACAAAAGTTCTTCGTGAAGCAGCTGTTTGAAGTATTTTCGAATTTTTGTTGAGAGCTATGTGACCTCACAAGAGAATCTATTAAAGTCTGATAATGGAATACATATACATATATATTTGCAGATTTATTTGTAGCAGGTCTCTGTGTCTAACTGTTGTCATGTTGAGTTTGCTAACAAATTAATTCAAGAGAAATGTGGCTTTTTGAGGATGTATGAAATTTTTGTAGCAATGTCAATTTATTTTAATAACTGTAAATAAAGTAATTTGAGGTGATTTGCTAACAAACAATATTGTGTTACTGAGTCTTTATTGACGGACATATGTAGAGTGAAATTTGGTGAAGTATAGACTTATACATGTTTACGTTTGTTTCCGATCGCTGTCTCAAAACCTAACGTAAATACTCTTGTGAAACCTCCATACACGGTTCATTTAGATACACCACATGCATAAACCTACAATGTTGCTCAAATTATACTTACATTGTTATCAACACAGCCTGTTCGAAAACAGACACCAGGATCGTCTTTCGAACATATGCTTGTAACCAGCTTTACCAACCAATTTTTTTGTTTTATTTATTTGTCCAGCAGAGCCTCTACTCTAGCCGTCTAGAACACTTGTTTACATTGTATACTTAAAGGTACGATGAAAATACATGTTTATTTACAAAATTACAAGTTCAAACGCTCAGAATTTTCTGCACAGTTTTTAACAAATAGCATGATAGATAAATTAGACATAACTATGTTACCAGTTCACACTATTTCTTAATTTTAGTCATAAGGGACACAGAGAAAGGAAAATACGAATACAATTAAAAATTAAGGAGTTTCTCGTATACGCTTAAGAACACTACCGATCAACATATAAAGCTGAATGACTTTAGTAACCAAAATAGGTGAAGCTGATTAGAGGTGATGGTATCCCTAATTCATTAATGACTTTAAAAATTCCAATGTTTCAAAGTCAAATTTGGGACACAAATCAAAATTTGGTTTACATTAGCTTCTGACACATAATTACTCTCAATGCAGAAGAACTACAAATGTTGCTGCTGCAAATAGGGGTATTTCATGCTAAAAGTTGGCCAAAATTTATGTTTGGTATTTTCTATACTTTGAGACCCCACAGAACATAATAATAGCATAATAAAACTACATCTACGTGGCTACTCTGCAAATCACACTTAAGTGACTGACACAGGGTTCATAGAACCACCTTAATAATAATTCTCTGTTATTCTACTCTCGAATACCGCATGGAAAAAACCAACACCTATAAGCATCCGTTCGAGTTCTGATTTCCCTTATGTTATTATGATGATCGTTTCTCCCTATGTAGGCCGACGTTAACAAAATATTTTCGCATTCGGAACAGAAAGAAGGTGACTCAAATTTCGTGAGAAGATACCTCCGCAGTGAAAAATGCCTTTGTTTTAAGGATGTCCACCCCAAATCCTTTATCATGTCCGTGACACTCTCTCCTCTACTTTTCGATAGGATAAAACGTGTTGCCCTTCACTGAATTTCTCGATGTACCTCGTTGATACTCTCTCGTAAGGATCCCACACCACGCAACAGTACTCCAAAAGACGATGGACAAGCGTAGTATAGGCAGTCTCTTTAGTAGATCTGTTGCATCTTCTAAGTGTTCTGCCAGCCAAACGCCTTCCTTTGGTTCGCCTTCCCCGCAACATTTTCTATGTTTTCTTTCCAATTTAAGTTGCTCGTTTCATAATTGTAATTACTAGATATTTAGTTAATTTTACAGCCTTTAGATTTGACTGATTTTTCGTGTAACCGAAGTTTAACGGATACCTTTTAGCATTCATGTAGGCGACCTCACATTATTTAGCGTCAATTCCCAATTTTTGCGCCATACAGATACACTCCTGGAAATGGAAAAAAGAACACATTGACACCGGTGTGTCAGACCCACCATACTTGCTCCGGACACTGCGAGAGGGCTGTACAAGCAATGATCACACGCACGGCACAGCGGAGACACCAGGAACCGCGGTGTTGGCCGTCGAATGGCGCTAGCTGCGCAGCATTTGTGCACCGCCGCCGTCAGTGTCAGCCAGTTTGCCGTGGCATACGGAGCTCCATCGCAGTCTTTAACACTGGTAGCATGCCGCGACAGCGTGGACGTGAACCGTATGTGCATTTCACGGACTTTGAGCGAGGGCGTATAGTGGGCATGCGGGAGGCCGGGTGGACGTACCGCCGAATTGCTCAACACGTGGGGCGTGAGGTCTCCACAGTACATCGATGTTGTCGCCAGTGGTCGGCGGAAGGTGCACGTGCCCGTCGACCTGGCACCGGACCGCAGCGACGCACGGATGCACGCCAAGACCGTAGGATCCTACGCAGTGCCGTAGGGGACCGCACCGCCACTTCCCAACAAATTAGGGACACTGTTGCTCCTGGAGTATCGGCGAGGACCATTCGCAACCGTCTCCATGAAGCTAGGCTACGGTCCCGCACACCGTTAGGCCGTCTTCCGCTCACGCCCCAACATCGTGCAGCCCGCCTGCAGTGGTGTCGCGACAGGCGTGAATGGAGGGACGAATGGAGACGTGTCGTCTTCAGCGATGAGAGTCGCTTCTGCCTTGGTGCCAATGATGGTCGTATGCGTGTTTGGCGCCGTGCAGGTGAGCGCCACAATCAGGACTGCATACGATCGAGGCACGCAGGGCCAACACCCGGCATCATGGTGTGGGGAGCGATCTCCTACACTGGCCGTACACCACTGGTGATCGTCGAGGGGACACTGAATAGTGCACGGTACATCCAAACCGTCATCGAACCCATCGTTCTACCATTCGTAGACCGGCAAGGGAACTTGCTGTTCCAACAGGACAATGCACGTCCGCATGTATCCCGTGCCACCCAACGTGCTCTGGAAGGTGTAAGTCAACTACCCTGGCCAGCAAGATCTCCGGATCTGTCCCCCATTGAGCATGTTTGGGACTGGATGAAGCGTCGTCTCACGCGGTCTGCACGTCCAGCACGAACGCTGGTCCAACTGAGGCGCCAGGTGGAAATGGCATGGCAAGCCGTTCCACAGGACTACATCCAGCATCTCTACGATCGTATCCATGGGAGAATAGCAGCCTGCATTGCTGCGAAAGGTGGATATACACTGTACTAGTGCCGACATTGTGCATGCTCTGTTGCCTGTGTCTATGTGCCTGTGGTTCTGTCAGTGTGATCATGTGATGTATCTGACCCCAGGAATGTGTCAATAAAGTTTCCCCTTCCTGGGACAATGAATTCACGGTGTTCTTATTTCAATTTCCAGGAGTGTATATCTAAATCGCTTTGCAATTGGTTTTGATCTTCTCATGACTTTACTACACCATAAACGAGATCATCACCTGCAAACATTGTAAGATGGTTGCTCAGATTGTCTCCTAAGTCATTTATAAAGATGAGGAACAACAGAGGGCCTATTACAGAAATCACTTCTGTTTCACTCGATGACTTCCTGTTAATTACTACAACTGTGACATCTCGTATAGAAAATCACGAACCCAGTCACATAACTGAGACGATAGTCCATAAGCACGCAGTTTGAGTACAAGCTGTCTATGACATATGGTGTCAATAGCCTTCTGGAAATCTAGAAATACGGAATCAACTTGAAATCCTTTGCCCTCAGCAATTAACACTTCGTGTGAGTAAAGGGCTTGTTATGTTTCACAAGAACGATCTTTTCTAAATCCATGTTGACCATGTGTCAATAGACCGTTCTCTTCGAGGTCATTCATAATGTTAGAACACAATATATATTCCTAAATCCTGCTGCATTTCGATGTTAATGATATGGGCCTGTAATTAGTGGATTACTGCTACTGTCTCTCCTGACTGGTGTAACCTGTGCGGCTTTCCAGTCTTTTTGTTCGGATATTTCGTTGTGCGAGCGGTTGTATGTGTGTTCGATAATTAGGGAGCTACTGAATCAGCATACTCTCAGAGGAACCTATTACAGTCTGCATCGGAAGGCTTGTTTTTGCAAAGTGGTTTAAGTTGCTTTACCACTTCGAGGATATCTACTTCTAAGTTACTCATGTTGGCAGCTGTTCTTGGTTAGAGTTCTGGAATATGTACTTCGTCTTCTTTGGTGAATAAATTTCGGAAGACTGTGTTCAGCAACTCTGCTTTAGCAGCACTGCTGCCCCACACAGAACGCATCGATTGTGCCTTGTCACTAGCATACTTTACATACGATCAGAATCCGTTTTATTTTTCTGACAGGGTTCGAGACAAAGTTTCGTTGTGTAAACTATTATAAAAATCTCACATTGAAGTACAGGTTTTATTTCGAGCTTCTGTAAAAGATCTCAATCTCGGGGGATTATGGTTTTGCGTTCGTTTAAACTTGGCATTTTCTGTTGTTGTTGCTAATACTATATTTAATACATGAAACGAAACTAAATTGTCATGTTTTTATTAGATTATTTATATTTCTTAGTTACAATTCTATCTATTACACAGATGAAACCCCCCACGATATTGTTCATCTGAGCAATTTGTTTCTATTGGGAACTCCTCTTCATCATCATTTTCAGTTTGAGGGGTCTGTCTAATCCATCGTTCGGTTGAGAGCAGTAAATGAAACGCTTCTTTTAAGAAAGGTTTGCTGATTTCCTATGGCTTCGGTCTCATGTCTGTACTAATGGTTCAGAGGTCATTGTTTAGTGTGTTTATTATGTCCAGACAGCGTTCTTCTCGTGAGAATTTTCACGCAAACGTTTGTCTCTAGAGAAGGAAGTGCTTAATGCGTGCGTCGGCTGCCACTTCTGATAAACTGCCAATAGGTAAGAGGGTGTATGCAATGACACGTGGACCATGTACTAAGAGTCTGCAAAAAATATTCTACTGTTATTTCCATCATTGCTATTTCCATAGCCTTGGGAACATCTACAATTAATCCCAACTGATTTCGAAACATTAATTGTGTAACTTTTTGCCTCTCTTGAACGAGTTACTTTTCCTCTTTTGAAAGGATTTGTTACTTCTTGATGTTTATTTCATAAGGCAAATGCAACAAAAAAACGAGAACTCTAATTCGGGTATTGAGTGTAGAGAGGTCGAACTGTAGAGCTCCTATATTTACTACTTTGGTTTTTGACAAGTCATTAAAGTTTTCTGAGGCGGACTTGCAAATTTAGGATCTTATTGTCGATTATGTCTTTCTTGTATCAATGCTACAATGGACACTGTTCAAAATACACGGAACTCACAGGTTGTGTAGTGACTAATTTCTTTAATGACGCGTTTTGCATTATACGTCATCAGATTAATCAAAAAAAGGAGAACACGTCGTACATAGATACTGAGTCTGGTATATCATCCATAAGACTGTATGAAACTCTGTTGCTGCGTTGCAGACCTTTGCATATACCGTAGTCATAAGTAATTTGTGTTTAATGCAAATATCACAGTTTGTTCTTGCAATTTTTGTTTCTCGTGTTGTTTCAATTTGCCTATTGATATAACCAATTCCTTCATTAGTAACATCACCTGTTTCATGAATAAATCTAATTCTTATTGGTCTGCAACGCGAGGAGATAACGCTGCAGAATTTTTCCAAACAATTAGGACTTTATTCGTGCGACCAATAAGTTGGAGGGACACTAAAGATGACTGAAATATGTTCGTATCAAAATGAAGGCTGTTTTCAAACTTCTGTTTAACTGAATCATCACTACCCTATTTATAGCTAATTTGCAATGCATTTATGTTATCTTTTGGAAGACCATTTAAAACATCTTCTAACTAATATTAATCGCTCACATGTGTGACTAAGCAACGCTTGAAGCTGAATCTCTGCGTATGTGGCAGTCACCTGGTAGGATTCACTCACAGGGTAGCACGGCTTTTTAACTTCTTGAATGATACTGTAACAGGGGTAGATCTTGTTATAAGATGTTCGGGTTATTTCGTATTGTCAGTGAGGCATCCACAAAGATTGACACGGCTTGGATACGTGAAAATCGTTTTTCATTTTATAAGTCTAGGACTGGTGTAATGCTTGTCTGTATTTTGTTTCTCGTGTAGGAGATGAAGTAATGTCCTCAAACACTTTGGAACTCGCAACATTTTCAGATTCTTTGAGCTTCATTTGACTGGCATATGTTAATTCTATGGCTCCAACAGAGTTTCGCAATAGCTTTGTCTTATGCCTTTTACTGCGTTCGCGTAACTCTACGAAGACTTTGTTGGTCTACCAACTCTATTCTGCAACATCGAATTTTTATGGAACTTTGCAGCCAATTACGGTTATTTTTTAAGAAGTTCCTTTCAGCTTTATGTGAATCAAACCATCGCCTCTTTAATCCGTGACTTCCAATAAGACAGTTAATGTTTAAAACATTTATTTTCGGCACCAGAGTAGATACAATCTGATAATCTATAATTTTCCATATAGTGCAATCTTCTAACAAACTATTTTCTAGAACATGTCTTCACAAGGTCGCAAAGACCATTTTCATCGAATTTTTTACTTTCGAAGGATCAAGGACAAAAGAAAAGTACTTTCAGAATTTCTTTCGGAGGAGGCACTGTTTATAGCTTACAACTCACTGATGTAAAACAGTTGTGCAACATCGAACTGCGGTATTCAGAGGCTCCTTTTTTTCTCTCTCAGTGGATTAACAAATATGAAGAGAAACACACTGAATTATAATAAAATAATGATTACTGATGAAAGTAATAAGTAAGATGATTGGAAATAATTAAATATAATGGTATGTAACTAGATCTTCAGAATCCATGTTGGTTTACACCACAGTTCAAGTAAAAACATATTTTAACACAGTCACAAACTCATAGTGATTTCAAGCCTTGTGATGCACTACAATCGAGTACAAGAGAGACGTAAATACAGACCAGCTCTACCACGTACCTGAGCACAGTAACCAAATAACACACCATCTCAGAAATGCCTCATCTACCAAACTATTGCAGGAAATTATGCATTTTGGTAACTACTCACATTTGAGAGGTGAACTTTTGGCCAGCTTTTAGGGCAAAATACCCCTATGTATGCCAAGTACACTGATGAACAAAACACCTGCTTAATAGCTTGTTTGTCCATCTCTGCAACGAAATACATGGCTGATTCGGCATATCAGGGATCCGACAGTTTGTTGGTGGGTTTGTGGAGGTATTTGGAATTAGATGTCTACGCACAGGCCACGTAAATCGCGTAAATAACGGGCCGCTAATTCGCATACGTGGTGATGGCGCCCGATAGCGACCCAGTTGAGTACTATAGGATTGGCGAGACGTCAGACCGCTATAGCACGTATCTGGCTCCGAGACACGGACAGTTATCCTGCTGAAAGATGACATTGCCGTTGGGTAAGACACCAAGTATGAAGGGATGCAGGTGATTTGCAGCTGACAGTGTGTCGTTGATTGCTACCACTGATCCCATGCAAGCGCATAGCATAATACTGCTCCCACCATCTGCCTCCGTGGCGTGCTGCATATTTCGAGCCGTGATTCACTTCGATGACATCATTTGCGGAGACGGTTATCGACCTCGTGTAGCAAAAACGTGAGCTGCTCGAAGAGTCGACACGCTTATGTTGTTCGACAATCGAAATTGACGGTCGAAATTGATGATGTCGTTGGTTCAACATGTGAACATTTTGGGCTTTCAAATACAACAATGAAATGAGGTGTGGTGGGAATTAATATAGAAATTTATAAATGAAAGACTGCAATTAAATAAAATCTGCAGGTAGTGTTTTAACGACTTTAAACGATGAGTACGACAGAAGAAGTACTTTTGAGAATGCAGTATATTTCTGCTAAACACTTACTGGTGTTGATGGTCCAGCAATTAAATAAAATATAAGTTGAATAACAGGGAAACAATAGATTCCTACTGCACTTAATTAGTTATGAACAACAACATAACTCGCACGATATTCGCTTCTAAGCGCACACTACATCTTCACTGTAGAAACCATGGAAATCTCACAAATGAACAAGTCAGCACTCTAAAGTATTTCTACTTGCCGCGACCACGCGCAGACCGCTCCACTCTCCAAGTCCTTCCCACGACTGTGCATCCGTCGCGTCCAGCACTCCACATGTCCTGTGCGACTCTTCCTCGCGCCGCCCTGTTCAGAACTACCTCGTGTCCTCTCCGGAAACGATGCTCCTCCCCAACCTCCATACGTCTATCTTACTAATGAGCGCTGTGATTGGCTAGAGCGCTCCCTCCATTCCTCCAAGCCAATGTACACTCACAAACATTTTGAAACACTTTCAAAATACTGGATTCACATTTAAATAACTTGAAATAAATAAATATTCCTACGGCTGGACCATAAACACACTCTAACAGACATAATTAAATACATAAACAAATTAAATAACATATATCAAAGGAATAGCAACAAAAGGTAGGCTAGTAGCCTAATGTATCTATGCTTTCTAAAACACAGTAAATATTTAACCAAATTCTTCATGAATAGTATATATCGGATATAAACAAAGACATAGATGCTGCTAGCGGTTTTTCGTGTAACTGTGGAGTACTTATGGCCTGACGCGATCGATAGTAATTGGCCACTTTGACCTCTAATAACCCATGTACTATTCAAGTTACATGCCTGTAGTTTACACCAATTTAGGTTTACACAAATAGCTTTCCAATGACACGTCGATCCACAAAATCAGAAGAACCGTTTAGATTTTGGAAATTCGTTGCTGGGTGTTACTTGTTTAATTTACAGTCAGGTACTAAACTTTAAACTAATAAAGCTATTGAAAATATGATTACACCATCAGAATCATCGTGTAAATAATGGTAATATACATGTTTCTTTTTGAGGTATCATGATTTATCTGGCTACTATTAATTTGAACTGTGAAGTGTCTGCCATTAAGCTTTCACAAAGTCCACCATCTTTGGCACTCCCGGCGTGTCTCCCTCATCGATACAACGTCACCACGGAACTCCCAGCCACGCGGCTCGACCTTTCTTGCTTCGGCCAATGTCCGGCACCACGTGGTCGGCCTGTCAAGCGGCCCATCCCGCAGAGCGGCCCGTGTTGCCATGCTAACCCCGAACTTAGAATACTTTCAGGGCACTACAATTCACCCATTACCTCACAACATGTACATGTGATCTGTTGCAGAGCTCCATGCTCAACAATGTACGATGAACGCTCTCTAGACAGAGATGCCACAGATCACCATCTACCCTTCTGTACATACAATACAAGCCCCCGACCTCAACGTTCTGCGAAGAGCCGTTGACATCCAGCTATTTTGTGCCTAGTGGTAGTTTAACTGTCCTTCTACCTCTTTCGGCACGTGCTCAAGACAGCAGCACGCGAATAACCTACCAGCTTCGCCATCTCTGAGACAGTCGTTCATAGGCTCTGCCTAATAATCTGCCCCTTATCAAAGTCACTTATTTCAATGGATTACCCTGTTTGCAACCATATCTTCACTGGGGTGGTCCCACCGTCCGCGTCTGGTCTGCTTACATACCTATGCAGTGCGCCTCATTAGCTTAGTGATAACGTGTTTGCCTACCATGCAGCAAGCAAGGATTCGATTTCCGGCTGAGTTGGTGATATCCTCCAAGTGTGGACTGGTTGTTGTGTTGTGCTCACCGTCACCGACACGCAAGTCCCCCAAGTGGCGTCAGCTGAAATAAGACTTGCAACCCGGCGGCCGATTTTCCCCAGGTGGGGCTTCCTGGCCATCAACGAGACACGATCGTTTCATTTTAAATACTTCTGTCACCTTGTCTCCGTGTCATGTGCCCCCAACGCCTCCACGCGGCAACTATCGTTGTGGTGGGCAGTGATCATATTGTTTCGGCTGCTCAGTGTAGACACAAAAGGAAAGAGGCTTGGTTAAAGCAGAATCGAACGAGATTGGAAATCGTTGATTGGTCCAAGTGCGTCCTCATTCTGTAGTAAGAAAGATGTAAGTTTTCTTGATGTACCGCTACATTAATTTACCAACACAGCATGTGTTACGACTCTTATAAACGAAAAATCACTAAACACGGGGCAGAGCTGGCCAGACCATTAGTAACCCTTCTCGAAAGAGAAAAACGTTGGTTGAACTCTCAGACTATACACATTTCAGTATTGGAAAATGAATAAGCTACTGATTCCGTGGGCATTCCAAACGAAAGATCGTGAGATACTCAGTCACTCAACAGGTCCTTTAGAACCAGTCCAGAAGCAGATATTACAGGGATGTCGAATGAGAAGGAATACATACTAACGACAGAAGAAGAAAACTTCACAAAATTAATATTTACAACACATATAAGGGACGCCGTTCGCCGGAGAAGCATGCAGATGTTAAGAGGACACGATATTATGGATGGGAAAGATATGTCAAACAAGTCGGAAGAAGTGTAATATGAAGCAGACAGTATCACTTGGACATTACAGGGCGTGCATTCTGCGTATTATATTCTGACGACTTGCGTCTTCCTGGTGGCGGAAGAAAGTGTTAGAAACACGAGCGTGTTTTGGATTTCTACATGTTATATGTCTGGGGAAAGAAAGACAAGCCTATAAAAACAATACGACCAAATAAACAATGTACTGGGCGTCACTTTCTAGCAGTAAATGTGGAAAAACTTACTAACAGCATGTGGTGCACTCGAAAACACAACATACTGTGTGATTAGATTAGTCATTGAATTGTGAAGTAGCACTTTCTTTCGCCGCCAAACAGAGCGAAGCCTAAAATTATCTGAGAAGTTGCTGTTATTCATACGAGTTCATTGTTTCCTTTTTTTCACTCTTTGGCTCTTACATTACTTCAGGGTTTCGTGTCATATGCAGTTAACCAGCGCCTTTCTATGGCTTGGAACAAGCACTAGCTGATACGTCCCCGATCCGAGGCAGATATGTGACTTATTTTATTATCCTGTTTAATACCGTAATCAGAATTTCAGCTGGATCTCAGAAATCTGTATGTTTCTGACAGTTTCTTGTTTACCGATTCATTCAATGTTGGTGAATGCTTGTAAGGTGTCTACTCGTACATTCTCAAAGAAGCGGCGTTGTATTCATCTTGAAGGGGATGCATGGAAGGAAGCCCCAAAACTGCAAAACCAAACGAAAATACTGGAAAAATACACATTTCAGTATTGGAAAATGAATAAGCTACTGATTCCGTGGGCATTCCAAACGAAAGATCGTGATATACTCAGTCACTCAACAGGTCCTTTAGAACCAGTCTAGAAGCAGATATTACAGGGATGTCGAATGAGAAGGAATACATACTAACGACAGGGAAGCAACTCTTAAAATGAATTAGCGAAAAACTTGTAGACTGCTTGTTACCAATATTGTGCTCTTACACCAGCGAGGTGTAACCACGTAAGTTATTAGCAATGCCACTACTTTGAAAAGCAGTTAGTGGTCTCAGTTATACTATACAGCTGCATTTTAGCTCCCACTAGTATCTAAATAATTATATGAATATATTGAGGTATTTCAAAGAAAATGTATACATCTATAACAACAGAAGCTTATTTATTGGATGACATGCAACTATAAAGGGAAAAACGTTATCTGTCATCCACCTAACATGAATTTACTTTCCTGAAATCTGTAGAGTTTGTGGGAACAGTAGTAAACGAGGCCAATTTTCAATTCCTTTCGAAGGAGCAGGTGTTTCTCAGGTTATTTCCAAGAAGGAATTACCTGCGAGAAATTTTTGTGCAATATCGGTGTTAATCGAGAAGAAAAGTTGAAAACGATGGTCTGAGCAATGTTCAGAAAATTTTAAGAACAATGTATCTAGCACTGCGCGCGGATTTGTTTCTCTGGTAGAGACGAGTTTCCTTTATTTAACGATAGAAATAAAATGTTAATTAAAGTGGTACGTTTGTTGGTGAAAGCTGAAGTGGATTTTACTAGACATAACTGGCATTAAGTGTTCCCTAGGATGAGAAAGAATTGTTCTTACAGGGTATATTGCAAAGGAAAAAACAGCTATTTACGATAACGCGCAAATCTTCAGATCCAGTTAAATGCAAAAAGTATGAGGCGCAACCCGAACTTTGGAACGAAAAAGTCATACACTGGGACAAAGCAGCTAACCAAAAAGGTGCTTTGTAAATGTATAAACTGAGGGACTTGGAGAACCCCTTAAAAATTCATTCGTTTCATTTCCATATATGGCTACATATGACAAATTGGTTACTGAAAAACTTTTTGAGTGCGAATAAGTGTCTGTAGCAACTTTAGATGCGTAAATTGGAGACCTAGAATCATTCTACGTGGATGGTATCTACACGCTGAATGAAAATTCGTTATCCTTCATTGGTCTTATTGAGAAGGAAACGTAAATGTATTTTTCACGCAAAGATACGGTCTTTCACATGTCGGCCGAGTTATGTTCACCTTGCAGTCATATAAATGGTACTAAACATTATGCCTCATACATCATACATCAAAAAGTCCTATGATGTGTGGAAACAACCAGTTGCTGCGGCATGGATCATCCTGTCTTGTGATAGGCATCTGTCAGTTAACAATACAGGAGGTGCGCAATGTGGTAACCTCTCACAGTTAGATGGTCTTCAGGCATCTTGTTCAAAGAATGACAAACTCATGTGTACACATCTGGCCACCGTTGGATTTGGTCACGTCCAGTGAACACAAAAACAGCAAACAAACAAACACCGTCCGAAAAGGCCCTGAATGCCTAACGGTACTGACTGGCCGCTGTGTCATTCTCAGCCCCTAAGTGACACTGGATGCGCATATGGCGGGGCATGTGATCAGCATACCGCTCTCCTGGCCAGTGTTACTTTTCATGACTAGATGCAGTGAACACGCTCTGCTCCAAAGCACGCATGTTGCCGATGGCAGTGGAGTACAATAATGCCTTTAAATGTGTCCCCAGGAAAAAATCTTAGGGATTACGTTTAGGTGAACTGAGAGACCAGCCAACGGCCTTGCCTCAGTGGTAACACCGGTTCCCGTCGGATCACCGAAGTCAAGCGCTGTCGGGCTGGGCTAGCATCCAGTCTGCTGAGCGCTGTTGGCGAGCGGAGTGCACTCAGCCCTTGTGAGGCAAACTGAGGAGCTACTTGATTTGAGAAGTAGCGGCTCCGGTCTCGGAAACTGGCATACGGCCAGGAGAACAGTGTGCTGACCACATGCTCCTCCATATCTGCATCCAATGATGCCTATGGTCTGAGGATGACACGGCGGCCGGTCAGTGCCGTTGGGCCTTCATGGCCTGTTCGGGAGGAGTTTAGTTTTAGTTTTAGAACTAAGGGACCACGCTTCTGGGTCTCCTTGATTCACCCATCTCTCATTAATAATTCGTGTCAGGTGCAGTTGTAGGAGACGTAGACTGTGGGGATGATGCTCCGTCCTACACAAACCACATGCGTTGTCTTCCTTCAGTGGTGCTGTTCTCCAGTAGGTCCCTGTTTCCAGTTTACATTGTCACTCCATGGAAACACTAATAATGTTACAATGCTTGCGCAACCCTAAACCAACACCTACGGAATGGATGATGTTGGGGCAGATGTACGACTTCTGTGTCTGACAGCACCAACACCGTCAAAGGATTAAGTGCCGAGACAAAAACAACCAACAACGAAGGTCAACAGGAAGACTGGCTGTAATACTGAATACTACTTGTCCTGGCATAAGTAAAGTGGTTCGTATCAAAGACAATACCGGTTCCCAGACTCAGATTCTCAACTTACACCACACTCTACTGATTACTCACGGCATCTCGCCATTTCCCGCAAGGGTTCAAGCTTGGAGTTCATCTGCACTAAAAGGATCACTGGCCTCATTGCCTTAATAACTTATGTGGTGCGTTTTCTTTCTGACCTGTCGCCAGTAATGATGTTAAGGGACAGAGGCACTAGATCAATAGTGTGTGGTACAAGTTGAGAACTTCGGCGTGACGGGAGGTGTGCTAGGATAGTCAGTGCGGTTGCGGTGAGCGCAACTGCCCAGTAAGGTAGTTTGCTGTCGGCAAAGGAGCCGGGAGGACGTGTGCTAAGCATCCCGCCGGTCTAACGGCGCGTGCGAGTTTCTTTATTTCCTTCAAGCGCTAGTCCCTTACTACAAGTTCATTGCAGGAACATGGCGAACTCCTTTAGAAAGAACACTGTCAACATTACGTTCCAAGCGGAATATCCACATCTGAGAGCATATGGAGCAGAAAATTCTTGCGTGATGAACTACATCCAGGTCCACAAGACATCGTTGGTATTCACTTTTCGATGGACAATGTCATCAGCGTTTAGATTATCAACAATGTAACGTGCACGAAGGTGGTTACCGGCGCCGCCGGCAAGCTACAGTTCAGGCACTCAGATGGACATACAGACCTAGTCATGCGGACCCTCTGAGTTTTCGAGCTTCCTTTTGAGGTACCTACCGATTCCATTATCTTCACTCTTGATCCGTGCAGGGCTGACATTAGCCATGTGACTATAAAGAGGCAGACTTTTACAACATATCACGTACTCAATGGAGTAAGACAAGTCAAACTTGAATTCGCGAAGCATGTTTCACACTTGCATGTCAACGGGCGTTGTGCAGCTGCAGGTCGTGGAAATTTAATACTGCTCGCCTGACGTCACCAGAATGTCAGGCAGCGGTGAGCGATATGTGCAGATTGTGACTACGACGACGAGGAAAAATATACCTATTCAAAGAAGCAGATAATAATTCACTTGACGCCTTCCTGAGAGACAATCTCCACTCACTCCAAATTAATAATATAAGTGTAGACCAGATGTAGCTTAAATTCAAAGAAATAGTATCGGCAGCATTTGAGAGATTTATACCAAATAACAAACGACGGAGCTGATCCTCCTTGGTACACAAAACGGATTAGAACACTGTTGCAGAGACAACGAAACAAACATGCCAAATTTAAACAGACGCAAAATCCCCAAGATTGGCGATCCTTTACAGAAGCTCGGAATTTAGGGCGGAATCAATGCGAGTTTCCACAACAAAACTTTGTCTCGAAACCTGGCAGAAAATCCAAAGAGATTCTAGTCGTATGTGAAGTATGTTAGCGGCAAGAAACAAGCGATGCCTCCTCTACGCGATAAAAATGGAGATACTATCGAAGACAGTGCTGCCAAAGCAGAGTTACTAAACACAGCCTTCCGAAATGCCTTCACAAAAAAGCCAAAGTAAATATTCCAGAATTCGAATCGAGAACAGCTGCCAACTTGAGTAACGTCGAAGTAAATATCCTCGAAGTAGTGAAGCAACTCAAATCACTTAATAAAAGAAAGTCTTCTGGTTCAGACTGTATACCAATTAGGTTCCTTTCCGAGTTTGCTGATGCATTAGCTCCATACTTAACAATCATCTACAACCGTTCGCTCGATGAAAGATTAGTACCCAAAGAACGGAACGTTGCACAAGTCACTCCAATATTCAAGAAAGGTAGTATGAGTAATCCACTAAATTACAGGCCCATATCGTTAAAGTCGATATGCAGCAGGATTTTAGAACATATATTGTGTTCGAACATTATGAATTACCTCAAAGGAAACGGTCTATTGCCACACAGTCAACATAGGTTTAGAAAACATCGTTCCTGTGAAACACAACTAGCTCTTTATTCACATGAAGTGCTGAGTGCTATTGATAAGGGATTTCAGATCGATTCCGTATTTATGGATTTCCGAAAGGCTTTTGACACTGTACCACACAAGCGGCTTGTAGTGAAATTGCGTGCTTATGGAATATCGTCTCAGTTATGTGACTGGATTTGAGATTTCCTGTCAGAGAGATAGGCCCTTTGTTATTCCTTATCTATATAAACGATTTGTGAGACAATCTGAGCATCGGTCTTCAGTTGTTTGCAGATGACGCTGTCGTTTTTCGACTAATAAAGTGTCATCAGAAGATTAAAAAAAACTGCAAAACGATTCAGGAAAAAATCTGAATGGTGCTAAAAGTGGCAGTTGACCCTAAATAACGAAAAGTGTGAGGTCACCTACATGAGTACTAAAGGAACTCGTTGAACTTCGGTTACACGATAAATTAGTCTAATCTAAAAACCGTAAATTCAACTAAATACCTAGGTATTACAATTAAGAACAACTTAAATTGGAAAGAACACACAGAAAATATTGTGGGGAAGGCTAACCAAAGGCTGCGTTTTATTGGCAAGACACTTAGAAAATGTAACAGACCTACCAAGGAGACTGCCTACACTACACTTGTCCGTCATCTTTTAGAATACTGCTGCGCGGTGTGGGATCCTTACCAGATAGGACTGACGGAGTAAATCGAAAAAGCTCAAAGAAAGGCAGCACGTTTTGTATTATTGCGAAATATGGGAGAGAGTGTCACAGAAATGATACAGGATTTGGGCTGGAAATCATTGAAAGAAAGGCGTTTTTCGTTGCGACGGAATCTTCTCACGAAATTCCAATCACCAACATTCTGTTCCGAATGCGAAAATATTTCGTTGACATCAACCTTCGTAAGGAGGAACGATCACCACGATAAAATCAGGGAAATCAGGGCTCGTACGGAAAGATATAGATGTTCATTCTTTCCGCGCGCTATACGAGATTGGAATAATAGAGAATTGTGAAGGTGGTTCGATGAACCATCTGCCAGGCACTTAAATGTGATTTGCAGAGTATCCATGTACATGTAGATGTAGATGTACTTTTACAGTTGTGCTTCGACTGTGGCAAGCCGAGCCTTTGCCGCATCTTGAAGACGTTTAGTAGGGAAACTGTGGCATGGAGCCACAGCACTACGTTTTCTCCTGCTCCATCCTCAGGGAGTGTTCCCTTATACTCCCACCACCGGACCACGAACGGAAACGAAGATAGCGACATTGACATGTCAACACTTGGAAAGGACAGGTATTTGCATACGTGAAACGGTCGGAATCGCTAACGAATGGTCCTCTGTGAACCACATAGCCATGGAACGAAAGCGCAGACATAGGACTTTGATCCATGAGGTGGCGACAGAAGATGCCGTACGTCACTTCACGCATAGAGGTACAACCCATGCAAACTTCACCCATTATTCTGACCTGTAAGCGGAGAAGATGTGATGGAGGTCCACATGTTTCTTCTTATTTCCAGGGGCATGTTTTCTAGTACATGCTGAATGATGTTCTGAATACAATCCCTATATACACCACCTATATCACGAGCTCGAACTACATATGCCCCTACCAGAAAGTTATCTACAAATCCAGCCGAAACATTAATCTTACACTGATGCTGATATCTAACCTATACTGTAACATGAGGATTGCGATCAGCCTGTATGTGTCGGCTGTGCCCATTTGTTACTCCATCTCCTCAAAATATTGCCTCGTTTGTAAACAAAACTGAAGAAACACACAACGAGTTTGCAGTTTGTGCAACAAACCATCGGCAGAAGTTCTTCTACGGTGGCTCATGGGCGGACGTAAGGTCATGCACACTTTGAAGATTGTACGGATACATGAATTTCTTGTGAAGTATCCTCCATGCTGAACTTCGAGATGTAACATACGTCTTTCGCTGATAGCTGACTCTCCTTCGACAATTCGTAGAATGCTCTGGAATCACCATATTTATTAAGTGTATACACATACGGATAAATATCGAAAATATGGAAAGACGTCACAAAATCAGTGAAATTCTGTTACGTCCAGTTGTTGCTGGATATCTGTATTTATACTTAGAGCGCAGTGGAAAAGCGTCAATTCATACAATAACTGCTTGGAATTTTACGTATTGTGCAGCATGTATGGACCTGTGATCGAAGTCGTTTCCATAGATTAGTCGTTTCCTTAGACAGTCGTTTCCAGATAACCTGTGTAAAGTTTCGTCGCCTGTACTGGAGAAATACCAACTCATTATAGGTGGTTCTGTAGTGGTGATGAGCTGAGGGTTGTGATGATGGATGTTGCAGTTTTGGAAACAGTTTATTGCAGTTTCGACGTATTTTGATAGACATTTTGATGCGGTTTGGGAGCGTTTTGGTACAGTGTCAAACTCCCGGAAAGACGAGACCGAGAAAAGCTAATAGATGATGCTCTGTCTGCATTCGGTTTTAATTATCCACCAGTAAAATACGTGTTGATTCGTAACACCGACTCCAAGAAAGATGACATAAGTATTGCACATATGCGCTGTATTAAAGTGCCTTCACACTGAAACCAAACTCGAACAAGCTCGGTTGAGAACTGTTTTCAACTCGAAGTCTGACTTAGCTTTCAACTGTTGGCAACAGTTGTTTGAAGTTGCGATTTTGAACAACTAGTGGAGGAAAGTTTTGTCTTGAGTTTGTAGTTTATCGTAAGTGAGCAAAGACACGGCAGAGTTGTGTGACTTGCGTATGAGTATTTGCCGTGTTGTCTGCTATGTTTCTTTTGACAATGGTAACTCAAGAGTGGTCAACAGGAATAACAATTCAGTTTTTGTTAGAAACTGAAAGCCGGCCGGAGTGGCCGTGCGGTTCTAGGCGCTACAGTCTGGAGCCGAGCGACCGCTATGGTCGCAGGTTCGAATCCTGCCTCGGGCATGGATGTGTGTGATGTCCTTAGGTTAGTTAGGTTTAATTAGTTCTATGTTCTAGGCGACTGATGATCTCATATGTTAAGTCGCATAGTGCTCAGAGCCATTTTTTGGAAACTGAAATGAGGGAACCTCTGTGGCATCCTTCTGATTCTGCGTATAAGGACAAATACAAAAGGAAAGATTTGTTGAAAGATGTTTAGATAAAATTGATATACCGCCTGTGGAGTGTGAAAGGAAATGGACAAATATGAAAACACAGTACAGTCGTGAGCACTGTAAAATTGAGTCTGGGACAATTGAGATCTACGTTCTGAAATGAATATATTAGGAGCATATGAAGTTTCTAGAAGGCGTGAACACGCCAGTGAGAAAAATATTTACAATTGTAAGTAAAATGTCATTCACTTGCGTAACTGAAGTTGTAAGCTTTTTAGGTGGAAATTTTGTAATTACATCTGTATTTTCACTGGAAATTTATTTATTTCTCTTGTTGTATCACTTTTCAACATCTGGTGCAAAGTTCTTTGCAAATTAATGGCTTATATTGTTAATAACTAACGCTATAAGGCTTTTGTTCAGAAGTTTATAATTACATTTGTCTTTTCACTCGATATTTTTTTATGCATATTTCTCTGCCATTTCACTTTACGAACATCCGATACAAAGTAGATTGCAAACTCATCCCTTATATTCTCTTGCAGTTCTTCTTGCGTTGCCTCCCTTTCCCTGAAGACTTTTTTTTGCGGAGAAGTCCTCCGACTGACATCTGGAAACCTGCCTGTTTCTGGATCTTTCACATCAAAACTGCCAGATGGCGAGGAAACTGTGGCACTTTTTTATTTCTTCTAAGAAAATTGTGCAAAGACGCAGCTGTAGAAATTACTAATATTGCTTTTTCAGGACTTACATGCATATTTGTTCTAAGACACCGAAAAACTACTGACAATATTCCAAAATTATTCTCCACATTTCTTCTAGCGGGAGATGTTCGGTAATTAAACATTCTTTCCTGGCTGATTTTCTCTTCCCAGCCCGCATATGGTTTCGTCATGCATTCTGAAAGAGCAAAAGCATCACCTCCCACCATAACAAATGACACATCCTCGCCCACTATCTGAAATACTTCTCTGCATACCTACTTCGTAAATTATTACGTTGTAATGTGCGTTTACCAATGCTAGCAGCACAACACTAAATGTTCCAGTGTAATTATAATATAATGATTCAATTCCTGCCGGCTGCACTATTTAAATGTGTCGGCTATCTATTGCACCAGTACAGTGTGGGAAATTCAATATTGTTTCAGATCAATTTCATACTTCTTCGTCTTATTACTTTGCAGATGATTCCTAAAAAAAAATAAGAAAAAATACTGTTAAAATTTAATCGGTGTCTGAATAAGTAGCCTTAGGAAGCCAGTGTAAAAGTTTACATTTTGTGTATTTCAAAATTCATCAGAAACATTTAAAGTGCACCATTTAGCCACGACTGAAAAGGGTAATGATGATAACGGTGATGGGTGAGATGAACTTTTAATCAACACCATTGAACTCCAATTTACAAGCTTTAATGAAGAAATCCCAACTGTTACAACAAACACATTTGCACCTGCAGTGCCATCACCATCATCATTATCACAGTCAACTGCATACTCCCCATCGCCTGTTCCCAGTTTTGCAAGGAAGAGGAAGAGGAGCACTGCTACAGAGGAAGCTGTAACATGCATGAAGTCAGTTGCTTCATCATTACAAAATAAAAAACAGCGAAACATAACAAATACTCTGCATTTGCCGGTTGGGTTGCAGCTGAGCTGATAGAAGTAAGGGATGAGAAAATGCTTATTAAAGTAAAACGACACATTTACGACATGCTAAAGAATTGCTTGCTGAGAAAACTGAAACCCGAGCTGCTGCTGCTGCTGCTGTTACAGCAGAAACAGTGACATTATTTTATGCAGCAGAAAATTCTTGAAACTTTTCCTGTCTTCAACATAGAGCTCCTTTTAAGACAGATTTATAAACTCCCTGAGTTTTTCTTTGTAACAAAAACTTTCTAAGCCACATGCATCTCCTTTTGGGTTGATTTTCGTGAAACAATTACACCAAAATTTATAGCACAAACTGCTAATGCATCTTTACAGTCAGACTCCTTTTACGTTGCTTTTCTGTAACAAAAAAATGTTGAATGTTTGTTTACAAGAGTTTGAAGCTGTTGTCAATATTACTCCTTGTACAGTTAATGCGGTATGTATATGAGACAGGAAACTGGAGCTACACGACATCGAATTCAAGAAACGAGAACTGGGATATATGGCGAAAATGCTGGATGGGTGGGAAAAGAAGAACTAATAGCAGCTTTGTGAGCAGTGTTGACATTTGGCTTTAAACATTGTGTTGAGGAAATCTGGTTACGCTGGGGGCTGGCGTGGTGGGAGAGGGGGCATTACCATCTACAGTAAACAATAATGGAAATGGGGCATGTGTTGAAGTACTGCCTGAAATCGACACAGCTGCATGTTCTGGGAGGTTGGTGGGCTAATGATACATGTACACATCTTGATAGTGAAAGGAGGATGCGTTATAGAAACGAAAATGTCGCCCCCCCCCCCCCCCATACTCATGAGCAGTACTGTCTAACAGAATACCATCAGTGCTGTCGTACTAAGAGCTCCTACATTTGATTACACGTTGTAAGAAACAGCAATGAATGTACCCTGAAAGACACCGAGTGTTGTAATAATGTTGGCTGTGTCCAAAGATTTTGGGGTTAGTACACTCAATGAAGCATTTCAGGTTGTCCTGAGTGACATTTAAGTGCCAGATACCACCAAGAAAGAAAGACACTGAAATTCTCGCTATGGTTTTGCGAGCACAAGTATGTTTGGCATGATGTCTGAAGTTGCAGTATACATGCATCTTAAGAATCTCCCATTCAGAACATTTCTACATTTAGCAGTTTTCATGAGGGATCTTGCTCATGTTACTCCAATCAACGTCACACACACACAAACACACACACACGCAGTAATTAGGGGTGGTTTAACAATGATACAGAAATTGAGAACCATGCTACAATGCCATTGGCTGAGGGCAACATGGCATCAACCCGAGGAGACATTTTGTTGATGTGACAAGCCATCGAGAAGTGTGGTTTGGAACTTTAGTAATTGGGTTAACTGTGTTGAAAGTGTGGAAAACAGGATAAAATTACGAAAGCTGAAGGAAAAAAAGTAAAAACAAGAAAAATGTAAGAAAAATGATGGTAGTTCACCTGGTTGTATGAAAATCATTCCATTCATCCATCAGCGCAATTGCACACTGATGGTACATACTATACATGATTTATGGGTTTAAGTCCTGTGGGATACACACTGTTCCAAACGAAGGTATAGACTGTAAGTCATAGGATTGAAAGATGCACTGAGCAGAGATCTGGAGGTCAGGATGACTAACACATAGGACAATCAAACAGTGTTAACATAACTGGGTGCAATACAAGGAATCAATGCTCTTGGTCTCTTCATAAACTGTACACTGTGGCATCTGTGACCCTATCACTATGGAACATGAGATTAAATGCTGAGGTCATCGGCCGGCCGAAGTGGCCGCGCGGTTCTGGCGCTGCAGTCTGGAACCGCGAGACCGCTACGGTCGCAGGTTCGAATCCTGCCTCGGGCATGGATGTGTGTGATGTCCTTAGGCTAGTTAGATTTAACTAGTTCTAAGTTCTAGGGGACTAATGACCTCAGCAGTTGAGTCCCATAGTGCTCAGAGCCATTTGAACCATTTTGCTGAGGTCATCACCTTCAAACAACTGCTTGCAAGTGCTCTACAGTGCTGCAAACTAGTCCACTTCCCATATGTTGCTATGTCTTACACAATTCCGTCAATAAGAAACACAAGCTGTGCTTTTTATTTCCACCACCGTGTGTGTGTCCTGGTAGCAGCACATCCTACATCATGCGATGTTCAGCTGTCTATGAGAGTTAATTCATACAAACATGTTAATGTTGGTCTAGCACTGACATAGATGCCAAAGTCGTGGTATGAAAAGAGAATGTGTGGCAGTGTACAAAAAAGGAACCCATCGCAATGCTAGAGGTGGCATAGTTGTCTTACTGAGTTTTATTAAGGCAACTGGTGCATCTAAAGGTTGGCTGGCCCATGAGAAACGTAATACTTTCTTCAGGTTTTTGTGTGGACTTTTAGCCAGAATCGGCCACATAGATCATGAGACATTTTGATAGCGTTGAATATTGTATGTGAGTTTGGCATCGTAATAATAATATGATGTCAGAACCATTGTTTCAAGTGTGAAGTCCGAATGACACTTAATGTAGAGTGAAGAATGGTCATCAACACATGGATTCAGTATGACAATAGAGAGAAAGATGAATCGATATAGTGAGGTAATTTGACCAGCTCATCGGTCAAGACTGGCAGTGTGACATTGTGTAGTGCTGTCAGAGGTCTTGATTGTGAGTGGAATGAATGGACATATGTGGATTAAGGCGTGGGCTTCCACGAGGCTTCCCTAAACTTGGCAGATGGGGTACGATTGTACTGCTGACCAATGAATGCATTTCCACAATCTTTGTGTTTGTGACGCTCAACCATGACAATTACAGAATAGATCGATTTACAAAGTACTCTGACATAAATGGAGTCTTCAGTTTCATAACAGCAGTGATTCTCAGTCAGTGAAAAGGATTAATGACACACTGTAAACCCTTTGTATACCTTTGATTGACAGCTGTGTGTGGAAGAGACTGTGTTCTGTTTGTGAAGTTGGTGCTGCATGTCAAACACTACTGCTATGTATCTGTCAATTTTCTCATAAGATGTCGTTCTTTAATACACTGAAGAGCCAAAGAAACTGGTACACCTGCCTAATGCTGTGTAGGATCCCTACGAGCATCCAGGAGTGCTGCAACACTGGACTCGACTAACGTCTGAAGTAGAGCTGGTGGGAACTGACACCATGAATCCTGCAGGGCTGTACATAAATCTGTAAGAGTATGAAGGATGGAGATCTGTTCTGAACAATATGTTGCAAGGCATTCCAGATATTCTCGATAATGTTCATGTCTGCGGAGTCTGGTGATCAGTGGATGTGTATAAATTAAGAAGAGTGTTCCTGGCGCCACTCTGCAGCAATTCTGGACGTGTGGGGTGTCGCATTGTCCAGCTAGAATTGTCCAAGTGCGTCGGAATGCACAATGGACATGAATGGATCCAGATGATCAGATAGGATGTGTACGTACATGCCACCTGTCACAGTCGTATCTAGACATATCTTGGGTCCCATATCACTCCAACTGCACGCGTCCCACACCATTATATAGCCTTCACCAGCTTGGGTAGTCCCCTTCCATCTGCCCAATACAATTTGAAACCAGACTTGTCCAACCAGGCAACATGATTCCACGTTAACCTATACTTATGCAATTCTCTGTGACAGGTGTAACAGCTGCAAGAGTTCATTGTTATCATCATGTTTAGTGTTCTTACCAGGCCTTATGG
Source organism: Schistocerca serialis cubense (assembly GCF_023864345.2). Taxonomy (NCBI): domain Eukaryota; kingdom Metazoa; phylum Arthropoda; class Insecta; order Orthoptera; family Acrididae; genus Schistocerca; species Schistocerca serialis. The sequence continues at coordinate 142,099,850 of NC_064641.1, read as the reverse complement.
CACGTGAAGAGCATCAGATGCCGAGTGGGGAGAAATCTCGGTTGACTTTAGGTCACAGCTGGCAATAACTGCGGTAAATTGGAGGACGCAACGTACGTCAGGGATATCTTACATCCTTACATGTTACATCTCATGCGATAGTATCATGCTGCCATTTTTAAGAGGACAATGCTAGTCCACACAGGGTGTGCGTCTCTTTTAACTGTCTGTGTGATGGTGAGGTATTTCTGTGGCGAGCAAGATCCCAAGAAGCGTCTCCAATAGATGATATGTAGAACTAGCTCGGAAGTAAACTCCGTCGCAATTGCAGTATCCACGATCCAAATGGTGCTTGATGTGTATATAATAATAATAATAATAGTAAGCAGTAATAATAGAAATAACAGTAATAACTTCCATACTGGGAAAGTGAGTATGAAAATCCCAGGCAAGAAACATCCATGTCTCAGAAGTAATCCTTAGCAGCACTAAACTGACACAATGACGAAATAAATCATACCCAATCAACCAGTAGTGGAGAAAAACCGATTGTGGTACTATTGGTTTTGTGGGTTGTATAAACTCAGAGGAAAACATTCAGAGGCAAATTATTTCCCTAACCCTCCACTTGCCATCCACTTACCCTATTCTTACGGAATCTGATTAATGACTCCTGTGGAGCTGGTTTATAATTCCCTGGGGATAAACCACCTATCTGAGAAACCCCCTCCCCTGCCCCTCACCCTTCTCATTCCATCCCTGACACCTCAGGGAAAAGGGATGATGATCCTGGTACACTGTTTTTTTCTTGCCTTCCCAAGTTAGTTCGCAGCCTCATTTACCCCTCCACGAAAATCCCCCCAGCTTCCCCTGTCCAATTTCCCCCCTTCCCCCCATTTCGCCTCCCCCTCCCACTTGCAAAGTGGCTAGAAAAGGACGCTGTCTGTGCTGAACCGCTCGAGAGGAAGGATCTCATGACACTAAAATCAAATCGATGTCAGCGATATTACAGTGCACTTAAAATATAACGTTTATTTACAAAGTCTAATTAGTGTATTCCTTATGTAATGAATTTTTTGGGGATAGGTCTGCACCCTAATTGTAAACTGGCAGAAGAAATGCTGGCGCAGGCACGAGTGTTTTGGAGCGTACCGTTCAGCGCACAGTGTTGAACATGGTGTTCAGCAGCAGAGGACCCTACTTGTTCCCCTACTGACCCAACAACATCGTCAATTATGATTACAGTGGGCGCGGTATCATCGAGACTGGACCGCGGATCAGTATAACCGTCTCACCTGGTCGAATAAATCTCACTTCTTGTTAACCTAGGTCGATGATCGTCTCCAGATATGCAGTCATACAGGTGAACGGCTGCTCGCAATATGCTGAGCTCCACGGACGCAAGCTGGTGGGTCAAGTGTTGAATGTTATGGGGGACATTTACCAGGGCTTCCATGGGATCTGCGGTAGTAATCGAAAGCACCATGACAGCCTAGGACTAGGTGAACATTACTACGGGCCACCTGTAACCCCTTATCTTTCATGTCTTCCCCAACAGCGGTGGCATATTCCAGCAGGATAACTGTCCGTGACACGAGGCCAGAATCGTCCTGCAATGGTTTGAAGAGTGTGATAATGAACTCATGTTGATGACTTGGGCATCAAATTCGGCTTATCTGAATCCGAGGAAACCCAACTGGGACGCTATTGGACGCCAGTTACGCCACCACAAACCAACCGCCCGTAAACTTCGGGAAGTGTGTGACCTGTGCGTAGGCATCTTGTGTCACAAACCTCTGCAAACCTATAAAGTACTTGTGGAATCCAACGCATGCAGAATCCCTGTTTAATTGCGTTCCAAAGGTGAGCCAACATGCTTTCAAGCAGGTGGTCGTAATGTTTAGGCTCATCAGTGTAGATAATATTAATTTTAAAAAAGAGGAGAGCATGTAAATAAACTCACAAGTTTCTTACTCTATTGCGGCATGTTGTACAGTGCAGTGGATTTAGAACCGATACACAACATCATCGGATTCCTTCTGTAGTTTTAGCATATGAATTATGCTGCCTATTTGTTGACGCTTAGTATCTCGAGAGTTAGTCATATTGTATTATAAAGTCGTAGAATAAACTGCATTTCTGCAACTATTATTACACAGATACTGTAAGGGCCGTGTGATCTTGCATGGATATTTCTAGGTGAAATCTGGCTATCTGTCTATGATGAGTAAACGATACCCGCTCAAATAACATCCAGCTGATGGAAGGAAAGGAGAAGTATCTCTTGGCTACAACAATGGGTTGTAGAAAACATTGTTAAAGCTGCATGTTTCGTATAATACACTGAAGAGCCAAAGAATCTGGTACACCTGCCTGACATCGAGTAGGGCCACTGCGAGCATTCAGAAGTGCCACAAATCGACGTGGCATGGACTCGACTACTATGTGAAGTAGTGCTGGAGAGAACTGACACCATGAATCCTGCAGGGCCGTCCATAAATCCGTCAGAGAACGTCGGGGTCGAGATCTATTCTCATCAGCACGTTGCAAGGCATCCCAGACAAGCTCAATAATGCTCGAGTCTGGGGAGTTTTGTGGCCAGTGGAAGTGTTTAAACTCAAAAGTGTGTTCCTGGATTCCCTCTATAGCGGTTCTGGACGTGTGGGGTGTCGCAGTATCCTGCTGTAATTGCCCAAGTCCGTCGGAATGCACAATGGACATGAATGGATGCAGGTGATCAGACGGGATGCTTACGTACGTGTCACCTGTCAGAGTCATTCCAACTGCACAGCCCCACACCATTACAGAGCCTCCACCAGATTGAACACTCCCCTGCTGACATGCGAGGTCCGTTGATTCATGAGGTCGTCTCCATATCCGTTCACATCCATTTGCTCCACACAATTTGAAACGAGACTGGTCCGATCTAGCAACATGTTTCCGGTCATGAAGAGTCCAATGTCAGTGTTGACGGGATCGCGCGAGGTGTAAAGCTTTGTGTCGTGCATTCATCAAGTGTACAGGAGTGAGCCTTCGGCTCCGAAAGCCCATATCGATGGTGTTTCGTTGAATGGTTCGCACGCTGACACTTGTTGATGGCCCAGCATTGAAGTCTGCCACAATTTGAGGAAGGGTTTCACTTCTGCCATGTTGAAAGATTCTCTTCAGTCGTCGTTTGTCACGTTCTTGCAGGATCTTTTTCCTGTCACAGCGATGTCGGAGATTCGATGTTTTACATGATTCCTCATATTCACGGTACACTCGTGAAATGGACGTACGGGAAAGTCCCCACTTCACTGCTACCTCGGATGTGCTGTGTCCCATCGCTCTTACACCGACTATAACACCACGTTCAAAATAAGACTTTTATCCATTGTGGATGTGGAACACTGCGACTGTGGTGTGAAAAGGTTTTCAGAAATTACTGCAACCAGTCGCCTTTTATGTAGATGTATTTTATTTAACCATGACCGGTTTCGAGCTGCCTAGCAACTCATCATCAGATGGTATATACATTTAGTGCTTTTTTGTACCCATTGTGTGGGTGGTTGAGTATCTGTGGCTAGACAGAAACGAGAACAAATAATCGCTACATGTGGTACAGTAACACGAAATATTTACAGCATAATTTATGTTTAACGTATAAGAACAAATAATCACTACATGTGGTACAGTTACACGAAATATTTACAGTTTAATTTACGTTTTGAGGTGTTACTTACAGATAAATCTTTCTGCAGGTATATATATATCTCTTTTAGGACGTATTTTTGAAACCATTGTGTCTTGTTTTTCAGAATTTCACAAGTTAAAACTTTCACTAGATGTATATTACTTTTATGAGGCACTGTTGGAAACATATATCTTGTTTTTCGTAAACATCGCTGAACACACTTAGCCACAGATACGAATACAGGATTTACACATTATAAACAAACCAAAGATTGCAATATAACTACAGTATCAAAGATTTCAAGTTGACCAGAGGCATTATTAGTCATCACACACACTGACAAGAGATTTGTCTTTATTACATAGAAAATAAATGTAAATTAGCTTAAACTAGTAAAATGTTTATTTATAAATTAACTGTGCAATTTTAACAGGTATATAAAAAAAAACTAGATTTTTTACATTATATTTCAGTTACATTTAAGATAATTGGTATTGGGAGTATTATGACAGCTAATTTCTTGCTCCTTCCATTGGCTGATCTTGGCATATGATGTCTGGGATGAGAGGTTGATGGTTAACTTGAAATAATAAGTGATGCTGATACTTGAAAGGGTGTGGAAAAGGGGGGGGTTGGGGGGGGGGGGGTGTATAGGAAAAAGGAGAGGGGGGGGGTTGAGAGGGTGATGTGGAGAGAGAAGAGGGGGGGGGCATTTTGTTTCTGAATGACTGTTTAGTTTTTTAAATTCAAAGAATCCTTAAAATTCTGAAAGAAGGAGTTATTCGCCAATTCTGTCTGCTCATTTAAAATGGTATGTGGGGAATTATGTTTGTGGGTAAAAATCTCTAATTGTTCGAGAAGATCCATCTTGAATCCCTTGTCTACAGTGTGTAGGATTTGAAGGTTAGTTTTAATGTCTGTTATGGAATGTTTATTATCTGCTAGATGGGTAGCAAAAGTGGATCTATTTAAGTTGTTTAGGCGAAGTGCATCAGTGTGCTCTTTGTATCGGATCTCAAAATTTCTACCTGTTTGCCCTATGTAGTAGCAGGAGCAGCTGTCACATCTTAATTTATATATACCAGATTTTTGGTAGGGTGTGCTGGCTCTTTTGGTGTTGTGGACTATTTTGTTCTGTATTTTGTTGTTAGTGTGAAAACTTATTTTGACATTATGTGGTTTGAATAGCTTAGCAAGTTTGTATGAGATATTGCCGAGAAACGGCATACAAACGAATTTGGTTTCTTCTGCTACTGAGGTCTGGCTTACTGGTTTTGCTTTGTTAGATATAATGTTTTTATCTAATTTTTCAATTATGCTTGGGTCATAAGCATTGTTTGATGCTATTGTTTTTAATATATTGATTTCATTAATTTTTGCAGTAGGATCAGCTTGAATCTTGTTGATACGGTTAAGTGCTGATTTGAAAAAAGCTAGTTTATGCTGATTTGGGTGGCATGATGTATTGTTTATTATGACATCTGAAGTGGTGGGTTTCCTATATATCTGAAATTTATGTTTGTTGTTGTGATGTGTTATGTTTAGGTCAAGAAAATACCCCCCCCCCCCCCCACCGCCAACTCCTTTTCCACACCCTTTCAAGTATCAGCATCACTTATTATTTCAAGTTAACCATCAACCTCTCATCCCAGACATCATATGCCAAGATCAGCCAATGGAAGGAGCAAGAAATTAGCTGTCATAATACTCCCAATACCAATTATCTTAAATGTAACTGAAATATAATGTAAAAAATCTAGTTTTTTTTTTATATACCTGTTAAAATTGCACAGTTAATTTATAAATAAACATTTTACTAGTTTAAGCTAATTTACATTTATTTTCTATGTAATAAAGACAAATCTCTTGTCAGTGTGTGTGATGACTAATAATGCCTCTGGTCAACTTGAAATCTTTGATACTGTAGTTATATTGCAATCTTTGGTTTGTTTATAATGTGTAAATCCTGTATTCGTATCTGTGGCTAAGTGTGTTCAGCGATGTTTACGAAAAACAAGATATATGTTTCCAACAGTGCCTCATAAAAGTAATATACATCTAGTGAAAGTTTTAACTTGTGAAATTGTGAAAAACAAGACACAATGGTTTCAAAAATACGTCCTAAAAGAGATATATATATACCTGCAGAAAGATTTATCTGTAAGTAACACCTCAAAACGTAAATTAAACTGTAAATATTTCGTGTAACTGTACCACATGTAGTGATTATTTGTTCTTATACGTTAAACATAAATTATGCTGTAAATATTTCGTGTTACTGTACCACATGTAGCGATTATTTGTTCTCGTTTCTGTCTAGCCACAGATACTCAACCACCCACACAATGGGTACAAAAAAGCACTAAATGTATATACCATCTGATGATGAGTTGCTAGGCAGCTCGAAACCGGTCATGGTTAAATAAAATACATCTACATAAAAGGCGACTGGTTGCAGTAATTTCTGAAAACCACGTTCAAACGCACGTAAGTCTTGATAACCTAACATTGTAGCAGCAGTAACCGATCTATTCACTGTGGCAGACCCCTCTTGTCTTGTATAGGCGTTTCCGACCGCAGCGCCATATTCTGTCTGTTTACATGTCTATCCATTTGAATGTGCATGCCTATACCAGTTTCCTTGGCGTTTCAGTATAATTCGTTCACGACGTCCTTACCGAGACTTCTGGGAATGTTGGAAGTGAGGAAGGAAGTTCCTCCAACAGAAGCCCAACACAGAGCCGGGGCAGTGAGGCGGTGTGGGGGTAACAGTCTGCGCTTTCCTTACACAGTTCTGACACTGCACACGTACTTACTGATGTGGCAACGCACTTCGCTACAATCACATTGCAGTGGTACGGTACACAAACTCAGCGTGCTGTTTGATCCCCAATTGCTGGGAGCGACCGAACACAGAACGCTCGCAGCCTGAAGTGGTCCGACACCTACCGGCTTTGGCCTTGACACAACTTGGGAGACCACCTTCCGGACGTTGTGAACAAAGCATACTTCGTTATCGTTTGGAGTTGAGAAGCAAAGCTGTGCTACCATATAGACGTGACGATTGGATTAATTTCCGAACAAAGCTTGAGATACCCGAATTGCAAAATGAAGTTAAATACACATTTCGAGAAGAGAATCGAGATTAAGAACTTCAACGTGACAGTACCTCATAGCGCACAGTCTGTCGGACTTCATCTACATCTACATGTACGTGATTACTCTGCAATTCACAATGAATTGCCAGGCAGGGTGTTCAATGACCCACCTTCAAGCTATCTCTCTACCGTTCCACTCTCGAACGGCGCGCCGGAAAAACGAGCACTTAAATTTTTCTATGTGGGCCTTGATTTCTCTTATTTTATCGTGATGATTATTTCTCCCTATGTACGTGTGAACGTATACAGACTTACGCTGATATGTTGGCATGTATTTTGGGTGTTTTTCTTGTTTTGTTCAAAAGTGTGTGTGAAATCGTATGGGACTTAACTGCTAAGATCATCAGTCCCTAAGCTTACACACTACTTAACCTAAATTGTCCTAAGGGAAAACACACACACCCATGCCCGAGGGAGGCCTCGAACCTCCGCCGGGACCTGCCGCACAGCCCATGACTGGAGCGCCTTAGACCGCTCGGCTAATCCCACGCGGCTTGTTTTGTCAGGACTGCAATTTTAAAATGAGAGTTAACACTAGCGATACTGTAGCATTTCATCATATTAATCGCAGCGCTCTGTTTTGCATAAGCGGCAAGCACTTCACAGTTTTAATGCTGGAGATTGGTACGTTAAGTAATTGAAGAACGTTATTCTATTTGCTTTTCCATCAGATAATGAAAGTACTATCGCTAACTCAAACGAAGGAATATCCACAAAGTGTAAATTAATGTGTATTAATTTGGCTTCCTCAGACGCGGATATGCGCGAATGTGTGGTGGAAAAATAAATTATACGATATTAGTATTCACAAGCGCTTCTTTCTCAGAGAGTCAAACCAGTTCCCAAACAAACGAAAGAAATTATACACTGTAACTGGTCACATTACTGACGGAATACTGAAATAAGTAATCACTTTGTAACAGTTTGGGAATATGAACGGAACAAGGAGTTCAAAAACCCTCAGGCTATGCCACTGTATCGCTGAAATCAGTCAACGTAGTAAAAAGTAGTATAAGAGCGTATTTAAGTCGGAACCTATACAGTTCGTGACTAAAGTCAGTCTCGCTTTTCGGTAATTGATACGCGTCACATGAGGATGCTTTCTATGTATTTTTCATTTGAATTACTTTTCACTGCTATTTAATTAAGGATTAGTTCTGATTCCTAATACCATTTGTTCGTTTTAGACATGACTTTCATCATTGAAGATGGTATTCTTTAACATTTAACGGTGGTTTTTTTTTATCAACTGAGAAGTGCTGAAATCATTTCCTACCCATGCCAATAGTTACACTGCGGCATTCTGTAACCCATGACGTAGTGTTTGTAAATACTTTCTTTTGGTATGAACTTATAAGTTGCTTTTGTATATTACATACAAGCACGTTCTTATGGGGCGTATTTCATCCACACCAGTATCCTAACTTAGTACGTAATATTTTCTTTTATGTTCGTCTGGTCATTCAGTATTTGAGGATATCTGAGGTAAGTACATTCGTTTTTAAAACTGTTTTGTACTGCATCAGTTTTTAAAAATTAATTTTTACAGATATTTGCAGCAGAAGATGTAACTCAAATAGTTGCGAAAACGGCTGTGTGGATTTATAAGTGACCTGAAAAAAATACTGCTACAGCGGACCATCGGACATTTCATTCAGTTTCGTTTTAATAGTTTTAACATCTGTATTAAAAAACTGTTCACTTTATGAAGTGTCAAGCAATTATGTATAGAAATGTCTTTGTACGAAGAAGCACCATTAAGCGCTTATTTCATTAATTTATTCAATATTCCTTCTGATCTATGTTTTCTTGGTTTTAAAATAATGAAAACGAAAAAATTTAACATTTCAGATTTTCATCACAGTTTACTATATCTGCTGTTCTTTTGCACTCAGGCCTAATAACATGTCTAATATTTTATTTTATTTTCCGATTTCTTGTTTACGACAGTTATCGGTAGAAATTTATAAGTTTAGGTGATACTCAATGCGTGAAACAGCTTTTCCTGCGTACACTATTCCATATTTGAAATTTATTCGTCGCTAAGCATTCGCCGAGGGGTGGGTTCTGTCTTTTTATATTTTACCGCACATAAATAGTGAGTGTGTGTTTGCCATGAAGAGTGAGTGTTGTAATAGGTATACTGCAAACTTCAGGAAACACAAGCATTGCATTGTATTCATTTTTAATTAATTAAGAGAGCTGGTAACCTAGTGAATTTCATCAGCAGCCCATTACTTTCAACGCAGAAATGCAAAACTTCTTTTCGCTTTTGTACGACTGAGGAAATGAAGTACTTCAATTTAACGTTAAAGGAGGCACAAAGAGACCGTTACTAGAAAGCACGAAGTCAAGTAAAGTACGATACTTCATATCGACAGTATTACGGGGATACATCGTGAAACGGAGTATTATTCTTTTTCCTGCTGTTCCACAGCGACTCAATGGCTGCCCACTAATAATTTCTAATTCAAAAGGTTCAAATGGCTCTGAGCACTATGGAACTTAACTTCTGAGGTCATCAGTCCCCTAGAACTTAGAACTACTTAAACCTAACTAAGGACATCACACACATCCATGCCCGAGGCAGGATTCGAACCTGCGACCGTAGCGGTCGCGCCAGACTGTAGCGCCTAGAACCGCTCGGCCACTCAGGCCGGCCCTAAGTCAATGTAGAAACGTAACAAATCTTAACATTTGCTGTCATGAAAGTCCATCACGCAGCGCCTTACAAAGAAATGTCGGTTAGACCGTCAGTGAGACAACAGGCCGCGTTCCTGCTGTTAAGAAGGCGAGTACACCGTTCGTTTGTTATATATTTTGCTAGCTTCCAACAGGAGCGACTTATTTACAGATGCCTGTGTAGTAACTAGATTATTTTTGTAACTTCTTACGTCATCGAGTGCTTTCTAGGCACAACCTTTTAGTTTTATTTTAGTAACAGGGTAGCATTGAGTACCGCCGTTGTTATCGATTCTCGTATCATACAGGCTTTCGCTTGTTTTGGTTAGTGTAGCTTAGTGTCAGATAGACCGTCAGTGAGAGCGCTTAGAATTCCTGCCGCGAATAAGCCTAGTATACTTCGTTTCATACGTATTTCTACAAGCTTCAAACAGGAGGGATTGCAGTAACGGTAGGAACTGTGTTTGCTGTGTACAGATGCGAGCTGAGTAGGCGATCCTTTTCTCACAGCTCCACTCTATGTCGGCTTCCGTCACACAGCTTGAGGCTGCTGCCAAGGGGCATCACTGTGCGGAGTCGGACGTGTGAATGCGAGGGACATCGAGCACGTCCCACGTGTCCCCCGATCGGTTCACTGCTGTGCCCGCCCCATGTACTGCCTGCACTGTGGTTGACCCCTAGCTCGTGGTCGAGTGAGATGTCATTCCAAAGTTTGGCAGGCAGCGAAAAAGTTTTCGAGGGGCCGAACGTAGGGCCTCCCCTGTTCGTTTGATGAACAGGTTTCGGGCATTATCTGTGGCTGACGATGTCTCTAAGCCGGATGTAGTCGTCCACCCTGTTCCAAACGAAGCTTCTCAGCCCGCAAGGTCTGGGCATTCACAGAGGGTGGGTTTGATGGTGGTTAGGAGCGCCAACGTTAGGCGCATAATGGGGCCCCTTAGGAACATGGCTGCCGAGGAGGGGAAGGAAGCCAGTGTACATTCCGTGCGCATACCGGGGGAAGTCATTCCGGATGTGGAAAGGCTGCTTCCGGATGCCATGAGGAGTACAGGGTGCAGCAAAGCGCAGGTGGAGGCTCATGTCGGTACCAATGACGTGTGTCGCTTTGGATCAGAGGAGATTCTCTCTGGTTTCTCGAGGCTACCGGAAATGGTAAAGACTGCCAGTCTTGCTTCCGAGATTCAGGTGGAGCTCACCATCTGCAGCATCGTCGATAGAACCGACTGTGGTCCCTTGGTGCAGAGCTTAGTGGTGGGTCTGAATCACAGGCTCAGGCGGTTCTGTGACAATATAGGCTGCAGATTCCTTAACTTGCGCCATCCGGTGGTGGGTCTCTGGGTTCTGCTTAATAGGTCAGGAGTCCACTGCTCACAGGAGGCGGCTACACGGGTAGCGGCGCCGTGTGGAAGGGACTGGGTGGTTTTTTAGCTTAGAGGGTCCCAGGGAACCACAGAAAGGGCGTCCATCTAAAAAGGGGGTAGGTAAAACACAGTAAGGTAGTTGTAGAAACGATCGATATTGTAATTGTGTTGGGAAAGAACCAGAGCTCCAAGCCCTAATAGAAGGCACTGAAGCTCAAATAGTCATAGGTACAGAAAGCTGGCTAAAGCCGGAAATAAGTTCAGCTGAAATGTTTTCAAATGATCTAACAGTGTTCACAAAAGATCGATTAAATACAGTTGGTGGTGGAGTACTTATTGCTGTCAGAAGTAGTTTGTCTTGTAGTGATATTGAAGTAGATAGTTCCTGCGAAATAATATGGGGGGATTTTATATCTGACAATCACACTAAACTATTAACTGGATCGTTTTACCCACTCCCGAACTAAGAAGATGTAGTTGCTAAACAGTTCAAAGAAAACTTGAGTCTCATTTCAAATAGGTACCCCACTCATACAGTTATAGACTGTGGCGACGTCAATCTACCCTCGATATGCTGGAAAATTTATACGTTTAAAGCCGGCGACAGGCATAGAACGTCATCAGAAATTGTACTGAATACTTCCTCAGAAAATTATTTTGAACAATTAGTTCATGAGCCCACTCGAAGCGTATATGGTTGCGAAAGCATATTTGACCTCCTAGCAACAAATAATTTCGGAGAAATAGTGATAATCGTTACGAATACAGGGAATAGCTACCACAAGGCAGTTGCTGCTGGGCTTAATACCGTAAAACCCTCAACCATCGAAAAGAAACCCAAAGTATATCTATTTAAAAAAGCTGATAAAAATACTATTAACGTCTTTCTAAGAGACAGTCTTCACTCCTTCGATCTGATCATGTAAACGTAGAAAAGTTGTGGAATGACTTCAGAGAGGTAGCATAGACAGCAATTGAGAGATATATGCCACATAAAGTAATAAGTGATGCTGCTGATCCCCCATGGTACACAAAACGGGTCAGATCGCTGTTGCAAAAGCAGCGAAAAAAAACATGCCAAATTTAAAAGAACACAAAATCGCCAAGACTGGCAAAGTTTTGCAGAAGTTGGAAATATAGCGCGTACTTCAATGCGAGATGATTTTAATAATCTCCACAACGAAATTCTGTCTGCAAATCTGGCCAAAGAGATTCTTTTCATACATTAAGCATACCAGTGGCAAGACGCAGTCAATACCTTCACTGCTGCCGGCCGAAGTGGCCGTGCGGTTAAAGGCGCTGCAGTCTGGAACCGCAAGACCGCTACGGTCGCAGGTTCGAATCCTGCCTCGGGCATGGATGTTTGTGATGTCCTTAGGTTAGTTAGGTTTAACTAGTTCTAAGTTCTAGGGGACTAATGACCTCAGCAGTTGAGTCCCATAGTGCTCAGAGCCATTTGAACCAATACCTTCACTGCGCCATAAAAACGATGAAGCCACTGATGACAGTGACACTAAAGCAGAGTTATTAAATACGGTTTTCCGAAACTCTTGCACCAAATGAGACAAAGTAAATATTCCTGAATTCCAATCAAGAACAACTACCAAGATGAGAAACATAGACGTACATATCCTCGGTGTAACAAAGCAGCTTAAATCACTTAATAGAGCCAAGGCCTCCGGTCCAGATCGTATACCGGTCAGGTTCCTCTCAGAATATGTTGATACAATAGCTCCATATTTAGCAAATATACACAACCCCTCGCTCATAAAAACATTCGTACCTAAAGACTGGAATATTGCTCAGACCGCACCAATACCCAAAAAGGGAAGTATGAGTAATCCGCTGAATTACAGGCCCATATCACTAACGTCGATCTGCAGTAGGGTTTTGAAACATATACAATATACTGTGTTCACATGAGTACTAAATGAAATCCGCTAAATTTCCATTACGCGAAAAGTTACACAAATCTTAAGGCTGTCGATTCAACTAAATACTTAGTGATTACAATTACAAATAACCTAAATTGGAACGATCACATAGGTAATGTTGCGGGTAGAGCAAACCAGACAGCGACAATGGCAAAAGACTTGAAGGTGCAACAGGTCTAAACAGACTGCTTACACCACGCTTGTCCACACTATTCTGGAGTATTTTTTAACTTTATTGAAACAATACAATACAATGATAATCATACAAAGTAACCCACCACCTAAACCAATTAGTGGGTCTTTAATTATTACAATGAAAAGTGCAGCTTATACTTTAGTTGGTTCAAAAATGGTTCAAATGGCTCTGAGCACTATGCGACTTAACTTCTGAGGTCATCCGTCGCCTAGAACTTAGAACTAATTAAACCTAAGTAACCTAAGGACATCACACACATCCATGCCCGAGGCAGGATTCGAACCTGCGACCGTAGCGGTCGCTCGGCTCCAGACTGTAGCGCCTAGAACCGCACGGCCACTCCGGCCGGCCTTTAGTTGGTGGCTGACACTATTACTATGGACAAGTTTTAAGCATATTTACTAATCTACTCTACAAATACTAGTCTATTCTGCAGCGTTACTAGTGTGCCAGTGAAAGTACAAACCTACTATTTTTGTCCTGCCCACCGAGCTAATCCCAGTGGGCGTGCCCTGGCACTGAGCTGGCCCAAATTTCTTTGAGTCGCTGCAGTCCCTAATCGTGTTTGTGTTGGTAGTTTATTTCTACTGTCTAATTATTACTTCTCATACCAAACATCTAAATGGAAGTGCTGCAACGGGTAGGTATATTTTTGATACACCTGTCTTCCTGATCCTGAAGCACGACGGATCTCGGACGTAACGGCGACCGGACATTACGCGCCCGGCGGTATCGGGCACGTGCACCTCAAGTAGTTATCACTTTTTATTCATTAACCATTATGGTTCCTAATGAATTCCCTCATGTCCTTACGTGATATCTCGTTTGCAAGTGTGTTTAGGACATGATAGGTATCAGCACGTCCAGTAGGGAATATGTGTCACGATTCGGTAGCTGATGTCAACTTTCAGTCTCCACAACGTCGTATATTGGACATTCATAAATGATGTGGTCGGGTATTCCGTCCTGAGCGCCACAGTCACACGCAGGTGAAGCACGTTTCCAAAATCGATATAATGATGTCGGATATGGTCCATGCCCTGTAAGGAAGTGGAGCAGACCCCTATTTGGCTCGAAATAACCCATCTGTAGTCCCTCCTTAATATTAGGCAGCATCTGAAATACGCTTCGCCCTGTTTCCTCGCTCTCCCATGACACCTGCCATAGCTCCTCCCCCCCTCTTCTAATAGCAAATTTGTCGGCTACTTATACCTCCATGATCTCCCTGGTCTTTTCAATCTTCCCTTTGGTTATCCAATACAATGCTGCCAGTTCCCGTATCCTGACGTCTAGTGGACATAGCCTCATTAAAACTGATAATGCTCCCCACCCCTCCAGGAGTGGGTCGGTACGCCCAATATATTGCGCTGCACCCTTGTTGCAGTCATGGCAGGCATCACGCTCGTGAGCCTGTGTGCCCAGACGCCAACCCCGTATCCTACTATGGATGTTAAAATGCTATTGTGGTAAAGTATAATGAGAATGGGTAGCAGATGGAATCTCTTGTGAGCAATGGTGATGAGATTATTTAAGATTTACAGGGCTCGTTGAGCTATGGTATATATATGAGATGTGTAGTTCCATTTTTCTTCTATTAATACCCCTAGATATCTAGCCTCACGGAGCTGAAGAACTGGTGTTCCCTCAATTCTTACAGTTGGATTCCTAATCAGGCTACCTTTCAACACTAGATACATGGATTTGTGTGATGCAACCTTCATTCTGGAGTATTGCTGTGCGGTATGGGATCCGCATCAGGCGGGACAGACGGATGTCATCGAAGAAGTACAAAGAAGGGAAGCTCGTTTTGTATTATCGCGAAATAAGGTAGATAGTTCCACAGGCATGATAAGTGAATTGGAGTAAAATCATTAAAACAAAGGCGTCTTTCGTTGTGACGGGAACTTCTCATGAAATTTCAATCACCAGTATTCTCCTCCGATTGCGAAAACATTCTATTGACACATACCTACATAGGGAGAAATAATCATCACGATAAAATAAGAGAAATCAAGACCAACACACACAAAAATTTAAGTGCTCATTTTTTCCGCGCGACGTTCGAGAGTGGAACGGTAGAGAGATAGCTTGAAGGTGATTCATTGAAATCCCTGCCTGGCATTTCATTGTGAATTGCATAGTAATCACGCAGATGTGGATGTAGATGTAGATGTAGATGAAGTCCGACAGACTGTTCGCTATGAGGTACTGCCATGTTGAAGTTCTTAATCGCGATTCTCTTCTCGAAATGTGTATGTTACTTCATTTTGCAATTCGGGTCTCTCAAGCCTTGTTCGGAAATTAAACGAATCGTCACGTCTATATGGTAGCACAGCTTTGATTCTCGGCTCCAAACGGTCGTAACTCGATAACGAAGTATGGTTTGCTCACAACGGCCGGAAGGTGGTCTCCCAAGCTGTGTCACGGCCGAAGCCGGTAGGTGTCGGACCACTTCAGGCTACGAGCGTTCAGTGACCGGCCGCTCCCAGCAATTGGGGATCTAACAGCACGCTGAGTTTGTGTACCGTACCATTGCAATGTGATTCTAGCGAGGTGCGTTGCCACATCAGTAAGTACGTGTGCAGTGTCAGAACTGTGTAAGGAAAGCGCAGATTGTTACCCCCACACCGCCTCACTGCCCCGGCTCTGTGTTGGGCTTCTGTTGGAGGAACTTCCTTCCTCACTTCCAACATTCCCAGAAGTCTCGGTAAGGACGTCGTGAACGAATTATACTGAAACGCCAAGGAAACTCGTATAGTCATGCGCATTCAAATGGTTAGACATGTAAACAGACAGAATATGGCGCTGCGGTCGGTAACGCCTATACACGACAAGAGGGGTCTGGCACAGTGAATAGATCGGTTACTGCTGCTACAATGTTAGGTTATCAAGACTTAAGTGAGTTTGAACGTGGTGTTATAGTTGGTGTAAGAGCGATGGGACACAGCACATCCGAGGTAGCAGTGAAGTGGGGACTTTCCCGTACGTCCATTTCACGAGTATACCGTGAATATCAGGAATGCTGTAAAACATCATCTCTCCGACATTGCTGTGGCCGGAAAAAGATCCTGCAAGAACATGACCAACGACCACTGAGGAGAATCTTTCAACATAGCAGAAGTGCAAACCTTCACAAATTGCTGCAGACTTCAATGCTGGGCCATCAACAAGTGTCAGCGTGGGAACCATTCAACGAAACACCATCGATATGGGCTCACTCCTGTACCCTTGATGAATGCACGACACAAAGCTTTACACCTCGCGTGATCCTGTCAGCACTGACATTGGACTCTTGATGACTGGAAACATGTTGCTAGGTCGGACGTGTCTCGTTTCAAAATGTATGGAGCGGATGGATGTGAACGGGTATGGAGACAACCTCATGAATCCATGGACTGTGCATGTTAGCAGGGGAGTGTTCAATCTGGTGGAGGCTCTGTAATGGTGTGGGGCGTGTGCAATTGGAGTGACTCTGACAGGTGACACGAATGTGAGCATCCTGTCTGATCACCTGCATCCATTCATGTCCATTGTGCATTCCGACGGACTTGGACAATTACAGCAGGATACTGCGACACCCCACACGTCCAGAACCGCTATAGAGGGAATCCAGGAACACACTTTTGAGTTTAAACACTTCCACTGGCCACAAAACTCCCCAGACTCGAGCATTATTGAGCTTGTCTGGGATGCCTTGCAACGTGCTGATGAGAATAGATCTCGAACCCGTCGTTCTCTGACGGATTTATGGACGGCCCTGCAGGATTCATGGTGTCAGTTCTCTCCAGCACTACTTCACACAGTAGTAGAGTCCATGCCACGTCGATTTGTGGCACTTCTGAATGCTCGCGGTGGCCTTACTCGATATCAGGCAGGTGTACCAGATTCTTTGGCTCTTCAGTGTATTATTAGAAACATGCAGCTTTAACAATGGTTTTCTACGACCCATTGTTGTAGTCAAGAGATAGCTCTCCTTTCCTTCCATAAGCGGGATGTTATTTGACCGGGCATCGTTTACTCATCATAGACAGATAGCCAGATTTCACGTAAAAGGAAACATACCTAAGTAATGTCACCTAGAAATATCCATGCAAGATCACACGGCCCTTGCAGTATCTATGTAACAATAGTTGCAGAATTGCAGTTTATTCTAATATTTTATAATACGGTATGAGTAACTGTCGTTATACTAAGGGTCAACAAATAGTCAGCATAATACATATGATCAACTACAGAAGGAATCCGATGATGGTGTGTATCGGTACTAAATCCACTGTACTATACAACATGCCGCAATAGATTAAGAAACTTGTGTGTCTATTTACATTATTTCCTCTTATTTTTAAATTAATATTATCTACACTGATGAGCCTAAACATTACGACCACCTGCTTGAAAGTATGTTGGCCCATCTTTGGAACGCAATTAATCAGTGATTCTGCATGCCTTGGATTCTACAAGTACTTTATAGGTTTGCAGAGGTTTGTGGCACAAGATGCCTACGCACAGGTCAAACACTTACCGAAGTTTTCGGGCGGTTGGTTTGTGGTGGCGTAACTGGCGTCCAATAGCGTCCCAGTTGGGTTTCCTCGGATTCAGATAAGCCGAATTTGATGCCCAAGTCATCAACATGAGTTCATTATCACACTCTTCAAACCATTGCAGGACGATTCTGGCCTCGTGTCACGGACAGTTATTCTGCTGGAAGATGCCACCGCTGTTGGGGAAGACATTAAACATAAGGGGTTACAGGTGGCCTCATATAATGTTCACCTAGTCCACAGCTGTCATGGTGCCTTCGATTGCTACCACAGATCCCATGGAAGCTCAGGTGGCGTCCAGTAGCGTCCCAGTTGGGTTTCATCGGATTCAGATAAGCCGAATTTGATGCCCAAGTCATCAACATGAGTTCATTATCATACTCTTCAAACCATTGCAGGACGATTCTGGCCTTGTGTCACGGACAGTTATTCTGCTGGAAGATGCCACCGCTGTTGGGGAAGACATTAAACATAAGGGGTTACAGGTGGCCTCATATAATGTTCACCTAGTCCACAGCTGTCATAGTGCCTTCGATTCCTACCACAGATCCCATGGAAGCTCTGGTGGCGTCCAGTAGCGTCCCAGTTGGGTTTCATCGGATTCAGATAAGCCGAATTTGATGCCCAAGTCATCAAAATGAGTTCATTATCATACTCTTCAAACCATTGCAGGACGATTCTGGCCTCGTGTCACGGACAGTTATTCTGCTGGAAGATGCCACCGCTGTTGGGGAAAACATTAAACATAAGGGGTTACAGGTGGCCTCATATAATGTTCACCTAGTCCACAGCTGTCATGGTGCCTTCGATTCCTACCACAGATCCCATGGAAGCTCAGGTGAATGTCCTCCATAACATTCAACACTTGACCCACAAGCTTGCTTCGTGGATCTCAGCATATCTCGAGCAGCCGTTCACCTGTATGACTGCATATCTGGAGACGATCATCGACCTAGGTTAACAAGAAGTGAGATTCATTCGACCAGGTGACACGGTTATAATGATCCGCGGTCCAGTCTCGATGATACCGCGCCCACTGTAATCATTTTTGGCGATGTTGGGTCAGTAGGGGAACAAGTAGGTTCCTCTGCTGCTGAACACCAAGTTCAACACTGCACGCTGAATGGTGTGCTCCAAAACACTATTGCCTGCGCCAGCACTGTATTCTGTCGCCAGAATTTCCACAGATAAAATGGCTCCTAGCACTATGGGACTTAACTTCTGAGGTCATCAGTCCCCTAGAACCTAGAACTACTTAAACCTAACCAACCTAAGGACATCACACACCTCCATCCCGAGGCAGGATTCGAACCTGCGACCGTAGCGGTCGCGCTGTTCCTGACTGTAGCGCCTAGAACCGCTCGGCCACCCCGGCCGGCCTTTCCACAGATAGCCACCTATTCCGCTTTATAGAGTGGGCGAGTCTCCGATCCCTATGTTCTGTCATAAGGCGTCGATGTCCAACTCTTGTCGCCTGCTCGTGGTTTCAGCGTACTTCAACCACTTTCCATAGATGCACACGACAGTAGCACGTGGACATCTGACCAGCGTCGCCGCTTCCGAAATGCTCGCACCCAGGTAATGGGCCACAATAATCCAGCGTTTGTTAAAGTCGCTTACGTCAGCGTGTTTACGCATTTGTGCAACTTATCGTCGGTAGAAAGGTTCCCCATTCGACTCTACTCTGCTCGTATACTTCTATCACCACGCCACGTGCCCTCAGCACCACTAGGCAGCATGCAATCTCGCAGTGGTAAGTGGTCATAATGTTTTGGCTCGTCAGTGTCTATTATCAGAAATATATAAATTGTTAAGTATGCAAGAGTGTACATTTACGTTTTCTGTTGTATAGATGCTATGCCATGAGAGAGAGAGAGAAATATAGGCAGGGCAGTTAAAGGAAAGTGTAAGGAGGGAGGAAAATAGAGTATTGGTGCAAGATCTTCTGGGCAATTAGTGTATAAAACCGATTATCTGAACGATTGAAGGGCTAATAGTTAGTACAAAAGGCACATAAAGGTGGGTAAAGAACGCGCGATTCCAAGTGATTAAAGTTGTTCAAATTTGCAATCGATTTCTGAGCGGAGAGGAGCTGCCATGTGAGTTGTAAGTGAAGAAATAAAATGACTTTTTATCAGAATCACGATGAGGATGATTAATTATCAGGCAATGTTTCTGTAAGATCGCAGAACTTATAATTTTCCAGTTTCATAAATGATTGCACCCCTAGTAACCCATATTGGGCGTTGCGATCAAACTTGAAAAACTCGGCGAGCGTAAGTAGACTGAAATTATTAATCCCATCTGATTATTCCTTCAAATACTGCATAAAATTTATTTATGCTTTTCAGTGAAGGCTTTGATTAACCTTTTGTTGCTAAACTGTCAAAACACATGAATTTTCCAGTTTTTTAGTGGATAACAGCATTAATTAGTACTAAAATATCAGTGAATTTTTTCAGAATTTTCGTTACATATTTTACATTTCTACGAAGATGATACTTCTGGTACAACCTGGCTTTCTAGTGGCTTGCCGACCTACAGTTTCAGCACAGCAGTTCTCCTAAATAGCGAAACCTAATGTGTTTGAATGCACTAAGGCTACAAATCAATGAACTTTAGGAAGGTAATTACACAGTTACTAAATATAATTCCCAAAATATTTTGATTTTCATGCCAAAAGAGAAGTACTGCACAAAATTATAATTTTCACTTTGTTCCAGATTGAATCTTTCTTTTACTACATCAAATAGTCCTCTGTTTACTGCAAAATTACAAAATTAAAATATTTTCTTTCCTAATTTCGCGTCCTTTGGGACCAATTCCTTCCTTTTGTCGTATGTATTGCTTCCTGTTCGAACTTGGATTCCAGTTCTGCAACTGATATGTTTTGCGTTCGTCCGTCCCATAAGTCTTTGAGCAACGTTTCTCCTAAACTCTATAAATGGAATCTTTCTATACGATGATGGTGATGATGATGATGATGTTTCAGATTGTGGGGCGCTCAAATGCTCGGTTATCAGCGCCCATACAAATTCCCAACATTTACTCAGTCCAATCTCGCCATTTTCATGAAAGGTGATGAAACGATGAGCACAACACAAAACACCCAATCATCTCGAGCAGGTGAAAATCCCTGAACTCGCCGGGAGTCGAACCCGGTTTCTATACGACTCACAGCATAATTCATAAGCAGTTACTCATACTCTTTGGATCTTCTTCCCAGTCCACAAGCAGATTAAGTGTGTCAGCATTCTTCACGAATCACAGAAGTGCACTGAATGTTGATTTGAATGCCATCCTCCTGCTTGCCGGAGATAAATATTACTTCTATATCATGGCAGTATCAAGCCTGACGCACAGTTTTGTTGCTTTCGTCAAAGTACACCAATTTCAGAGAGTGATATCTTATAAATGAAAGTCACCTCGGTTCATTTCCTCAGATGCTGAAAGGCATGATGAGAACTTTTCCTATGTGTCCTCACTATGTCACAAAAAAATTCTCTCTTCTTTTAATTATGAGACAGCTGGAAAAAGTAATTCAAAAGATTTTCAGCGTCTAGTCTCCTGTTTTTGCCACAAAAATTCTTTGAAAAACCTAAAACTACCATAACGCTCAATTTTTAATTTACCTCTCCAAAGCTTCATTTCCCCCTTTCAGGTATACAATACGCCACAGTTCGCTGCGTTGCGTTGTTTCACCGAGTTCCTTTCTTTGAAGAAAATTACTGACTTATCTACGTTTCTTTCACCTTTTGTCAATTTCAGTTTGAGACATCTCTTTACTTTTGAGATGGATTTTATGTAACCAATCATGTAGCCCTTGCTTTTCACATTTCTCTATAGTTTCAGGTAAACTGATTTCAAGTTCCACTGGTGCACATTCTATCAAAACTCTTTGAAAAATTGCATCAAAACCTAAAGCGTTTTCAAAATTCTGGTCGAAGCCGAAACCAGCATGAATATTAGCATCATTTCCACGAGTCTCATTGTCTTCATAATCCGCTACTTCTGTGGCATCATTATCATCTGGTGAATCTTTAATAAGAGCTGCAACAAGTCCATCATTTGTCATTACTGGCAAAATCCAAAAATGATAGTTATCTGTGGAATAACGTTTACAGTAATGATGACCGTGCTAACACTAAAAGGAATCTGACGCTTATTCAGATGAACAAATGTCAACGAATGCCACAAAACACGCTTGTGTATCGATACATGAAAAATGTACAAGTGGCCACACTATACTCTGAACTATACACGATTTTCGATTTTCGTAAATAAAAACTACAGACTTAACAAAAGAGATGCACGAGAGGGAAACAGGACCTAACTTTCGTCATACGTATACTAGCAAACACAACCAGTGCTAACGGTTGTACGACAGTAAACAAAACAAACATGGTCTCTCCAAAGCAAACCATCGGTTGTAACCAAAGATTACACAAACATACTCATTGAGTAGCAAGTGAGATCTTGAAGGCAGTCACGCCCGGGTTCCCGGGTTCGATTCCCGGCGGGGTCGGGGATTTTCTCTGCCTCGTGATGGCTGGGTGTTTTGTGCTGTCCTTAGGTTAGTTAGGTTTAAGTAGTTCTAAGTTCTAGGGGACTGATGACCATAGATGTTAAGTCCCATAGTGCTCAGAGCCATTTGAACCTTGAAGGCAGTGAAGTGCTTCCAGCTCAACATAAACAAGTACTTAAACGTACCATCAGCCCAGGACGTGGAAAATGTGTGTAGGACTAACAGGCAACAAAGGGTTAAAACCAATTTGTCGTCTAAGAGCGTCAATAATTATTTCGGTGTGCGTTCACGTAATGGCAGCGATAGTATGTATACATCCTTGGGCATCGATAAACATTGGCAGCAAGAATGAACAAAATAAACGAAGTGTGTACAATAAGAACCAACATATAATTTAAAGACTTCTTTCTTTTGAGCAGCAAATCCAAAATTATTTATTTGAAAGCAAACCTGCAGGTGAAATTAGCTCAACAGCTGTGTTAATTTGATGTTCTTGAGCACACGTACTGAAAAATGTAATAAGTATAGTTAATTAAGAACTTTCATTACAACTTTTAGATAGCGTTATACTCAAAAATAAAGTATTTTGGAACTAGCAATAAGCTAAGTAAGAGTAAGCTATAATTTAAGTTAGTAGGTACTATCATCTTTTATGACGTTTACATGAGTAGAACACTATTAACGTAGTGAAATAAAGTAAGAAGGATCACTGGTACAAAATGCTGATTACAGGATTGATTTGAGTGCAATGAACTTTCTTTTTTAACCTGGCTAATAACGTGGAGACACTATAAATAAGGTAATCCTTCTGATCAGTGAGCTACGCCGTATCAAAAATTCCTATCCTCTAAAAACGTTTCTGATCCCAAACGGGGCTTACGTTAATGTTGCTTTCCCAGTGAAAACCACTAAAACAAAACAAGAACAAATGTTTCCTTTTTCTCCTGTTATCTTTTCTCTCTGTTCGACTGCTTTTAGTCGTACACAAAGAACGTAAAAGATCAATGAGAACTACAACCTCGGTGGTATCAGTGCCCATACCATTTAATATTTATGCTGCCTCTACTCCTTATGGTGAGAACAGGGCTCTGGACGACTGGCAAACAACTGCCAATATTGGACATGGAAGTGTCAGTGAGTCAGCTACTGGTGGAATCGGGAATGGCGTAACTGACCTTCCCATCCCACCCTTCTGCCCTACGGCAGCCAGCGCTACAGGCCCTAACAATGCCGCACCATTCATAGCAGCATTCTTGTTGGCATCATTTTACTGAACGATGTGTTCCTTGATCAAATGATTTTTCTCATGCGCTAGGAACTTTTGCCTTCTTAACACACACACACACACACGCACACGCACACACGCACACACACACACACACACACACACACACATACAAACAGATTTTTGACATGGGGAAACCCAAAGATCGTTGTCACCTGATTGATCAGCTCTCGCCACGGCCACACTGGTCTAGGTATCTTTGTTGCTGCTGTCCTCATCATCTGATAGAGACATTACAGTGATTTGTTTTGATTCTTCTCTTACGCCTTGTTGTATGTTTTACATTGTAATCTCCGCATATAGTTCACTACTTCCTTCTAAATTTTCTGGTGTTATTCGTATGACAACCGCATTCCCCAGCCTCTCTGTGTCTCGGAATGGATAGGTTTTATTTCGCTGGATGACATCAGCTTTTATTTGAATCCTAACAATTTCGATTCCGTTGTAATGGCAGTGGTACGGTGGAAGACATTACTTCGTGTCAGTGGTTCTCTGTTAACGTATCAATTACATACTTCATCTTCTGTAGCTTGTGTCGTTTCACTAATTGAAGAATTTTCACTTTCTGCATATTGCGTTCAAAGCCTATTTTACCATCTTAAAACCAGATGAATATTTCGTCTCTCCTTGCAGCAGCCGTTGGAGCCTTATTCAATTGTACAGAACGGTATGACGCCTTGTCCACTACAGAAACACTAGCAGGACTGATATTTGGTTGCAAACGGGTACCGAACCAGACTTTAAATTTATCTTCATTCCTCGTGGTAATCGACAGCATTTTTTCTGAAACATCATCATGAACAATATTTAGTCGCCCTCCCGTACTGGTTGGCACATCTACAGTTCTGCGTTGTGTGCCACCTGTCCATGCGGCGGATCGTCCATGACGCACGTTGACCGATGTTTAGTCAGTCCATATTACGTTCTCCAGATTCGCTGCTAGCAACTCATGCAGGAAACGTCGTCTCCATGCCACGCTGTCTCTGCGTTCTATTAGTATCTATCTTCCTGAGAGCTTTTTCCATCGGAAGCCAGTCTTTTTTTAGAACGATAGAGAGACTTTTCATTCTCCCCGTGAACAGACCGATGTCCAACAGCACTTTTATAAAGTTTTTAAGCGTCTGGTACTCCTTCCTGGTGTAGTACTTGTATATATGACGACTAATAGAACTTTCGTCAAAGTTGTCTCTTTCACTAACACGACACAGTCCGTACCTTGACTTTTCAAACGTCAAAATAACAGGGCTCCCAGCGGAATTGGCAGACTCTTTACCGTTTTGTGACTCTCTTCACTGCAGCTGTAGAGATGTTCAACGTTTCTGACACCCTGTCAATTACTTTAGTCACTTGTATCAAAGGCCCACCACTGTTCCTTTATCTTTCAAAGTAGATATGCAATCTGTATTTAAATTCGTGTGTTTGAGATTTCAGCGTAGTTCCTTAAACAAAAGCCCACTTCTCTGCTCTACAGGAAGCTATTTTCCACACACATAGCAATAAATTCACAGAATTAGTGGAATGCACACCTACACACACAGACCCGAACGAAGCACATGGCACCACTGACTGGAAGCAGGGGTCTCCTAGCACTACAGCTACACCGGTGCGTTGCCACGGTAATGTAAACAAAATCTCATGATGTGATTGGCCGTCATGGACGCACGAATCACGTGCGAAAAAGCTACTTCAACCGTCAGAGCTCTTCTCCCGCTGTACGGAGGGTAGTATATTGCCGAAGAAGATTAAGTTGCACCAGTACAATGCACACATTATTGACATATAAAGTGCATAATTAGCTTAAGAAGTTTTGCCTGCGGAAGCTTAAGTATTTATGTTCTAAAGATGATTATACGCCTACCGAAATCAAGAGTTTGAACCGCATTTTGCGATAAAGACAAACGCCATGCGCCTGCCAGAGAGTCAAATCAAAATATTTAGAAATATCGACAGTGTAGCTTCATTAATGTCCAACAGCTGTATGTCGAACATAGGTCTTGAATGATGCTAGAATCTGGTAGCGTCGGCCTCTCTGGGAATGTTACCTGTCTGCTAGTTCAGCGCAGACCATTCGAGCTTACATAAACTACTGGCCATTAAAATTGCTACACCACGAAGATGACGTGATACAGACGCGAAATTTAACCGATAGGAAGGATATGCTGTGACAGACAAATGATTAGCTTTTCAGAGCATTCACACAATTTTGGCGCCGGTGGCGACACCTACAACGTGCTGACATGAGGAAAGTTTCCAACCGATTTCTCATTCACAAAAAGCAGTTGACCGGCGTTGCCTGGTGAAACGGTGTTGTGATGCCTCGTGTAAGGATGAGAAATGCGTACCATCAAGTTTCCGACTTTCAAAAATTTCGGATTGTAGCCTATCGCGATTGCGGTTTATCGTATCGTATCGCGACATTGCGCGATGGTCGAGATCCAATTACTGTTAGCAGAATATGGAATAGGAGGGTTCAGGAGGGTAATACGGAAAGCAGTGCTCGATCCCAACGGCCTCGTATGACTAGAAGTCGAGATGACAGACATCTTATTCGCATGGCTGTAACGGATCGTGCAACCACGTCTCGTTCCCTGACTCAACAGATAGGGACGTTTGAAAGACAACAACCATCTCCACGAACAGTTAGACGACGTTTGCAGCAGCATGGACTATCAGCTCGGAGACCATGGCTGCGGTTACCCTTGACGCTGCATCACAGACAGGAGCGCCTGCGATGGTGTACTCAACGACGAACCTGAGTGTACGAATGGCAAAACGTCATTTTTTCGGATGACTCCAGGTTCTGTTACAGCATCATGATGGTCGCATCCGTTTTTGGCGACATCGCGGTGAACGCACATTGGAAGCGTGTCTTCGTCATCGTCATACTGGCGTATCACCCGGCGTGATGGTATGGGGTGCCATTGGTTACACATCTCGGTCACCTCTTGTTCGCATTGACGGCACTCTGAACAGAGGACGCTACATTTCAGATGTAACACGACCCATGGCTCTACCCTTCATTCGATCCCTGCGAAACCCTACATTTCAGCAGGATAATGCACGACCGCATGTTGCAGGTCCAGTACGGGCCTTTCTGTATAAAGAAAATGTTCGACTGCTGCCCTGGCCAGAACATTCTCCAGATCTCTCACCAATTGAAAACGTTTGGTCAATGGTAGCCGAGCAACTGGCTCGTCACAATATGCCAGTCACTACTCTTGTTGAACTGTGGTATAGTGTTGAAGCTGCATGAGCAGCTGTACCTGTACACGCCACCCAAGCTCTGACTCAATTCCCAGGCGTATCAAGGCCGTTATTAAGGCCACAGGTGGTTGTTCTGGGCACTGATTTCTCAGGATCTATGCACCCAAATTGGATCGGTTTGGAGGGAGCTGGGCAATAAAAACTGGCCGTGATTCACCTTAAGTGACTTGTGAATACGACGGAAAAATTAAATCTAAATGCCTGGATAGGTATTTGATACTCTGTTCTATCGATACGGGTCTCGTCTCTTACCACTGCGCCACCTCGTAGACGTAGTACATACGTCAGCAAAAGTTTGGAATATCGTATTTACTACAATGATTTATTTTAGTACACCCATTGTGGTTTGTGCAATACCTTATTAACAAAATAAACATAATTCCTTCTGAAAACTAGAATGATTTTCATTAGTTGCAAAATATCATTTCAAAGCAGAGCAGGCTCTCTCTTAAGTGTACATCTTGTTAACAAAAACAGTGTAAATTTTTATATCATCATGATCATTATCAGTCTTTAATAGTGTATATGTCTGCCCTGCACAAGGACTCTGCGAGGCACACTCTGCATGAGATCATCAACTTTACCTTGGGATAAGACGTCGCATTCCTGAATGCCACCTTCAGCAGGATCATGAAGACTGTCAGTTGCATTCGGACTCTGGGAAACGGCCACCTTCAAGAGATCCTACGCATGACCAATCGCATTCATGTCTGGGGACTGCGCTCGCCAATGCATTCTGTTGGTGTTGCATCTTTGAAGACACCGAGACACTGCTACTGTACAGTGCAGTCTAGAATGCAGTTGTCAAATGTTCAAATGTGTGTGAAATCTTACGGGACTTAACTGCTACGGTCATCGGTCCCTAAGCTTACACACTGCTTAGCCTAAATTATCCTAAGGAAAAACACATACACCCATGCCCGAGGGAGGACTCGAACCTCTGCCGGGACCAGCCGCACAGTCCATGACTGCAGCGCGTAAGACCGCTCGGCTAATCCCGCGCGGCTGCAGTTGTCACCGACTTCACATCGGTAGGGCCTTATAGTCGTTTGTAGGACCTCCTGGAGGTATCGGGGACCAGTCAAATGGTCGTAGATGGGAATTAGAGGGTTCCACCGTAAGACATTACCAGGGGCAGATGTGGACTTTGACCACAATCTATTGGATATGAACTGTAGATTAAAACAGAAGAAACTGCAAAAAGGTGGGAATTTAAGGAGATGGGACCTGGATAAACTGAAAGAACCAGAGGTTGTACAGAGTTTCAGGGAGAGCATAAGGGAACAATTGACAGGAATGAGGGAAAGAAATACAGTAGAAGAAGAATGGGCAGCTTCGAGGGATGAAATAGTGAAGGCAGCAGAGGATCAAGTAGGTAAAAAGACGAGGGCTAGTAGAAATCCTTGGGTAACAGAAGAGATACTGCATTTAATTGATGAAAGGAGAAAATACAAAAATGCAGTAAATGAAGCAGGCAAAAAGGAATACAAACGTCTCAAAAATGGTATCGACAGGAAGTGCAAAATGGCTAAGCAGGGATGGCTAGAGGACAAATGTAAGGATGTAGAGGCTTATCTCACGAGGGGTAAGATAGATACTGCGTATAGGAAAATTAAAGAGTCCTTTGGAGAAAAGAGAACCACTTGCATGAATATCAAGAGCTCAGATGGAAACCCAGTTCTAAGCAAAGAAGGGAAAGCAGAAAGGTGGAAGTAGTATATAGCGGGTCTATATAGGGCGATGTTACTGAGGACAATATTATGGAAATGGAAGAGGATGTACACTCCTGGAAATTGAAATAAGAACACCGTGAATTCATTGTCCCAGGAAGGGGAAACTTTATTGACACATTCCTGGGGTCAGATACATCACATGATCACACTGACAGAACCACTGGCACATAGACACAGGCAACAGAGCATGCACAATGTCGGCACTAGTACAGTGTATATCCACCTTTCGCAGCAATGCAGGCTGCTATTCTCCCATGGAGACGATCGTAGAGATGCTGGATGTAGTCCTGTGGAACGGCTTGCCATGCCATTTCCACCTGGCGCCTCAGTTGGACCAGCGTTCGTGCTGGACGTGCAGACCGCGTGAGACGACGCTTCATCCAGTCCCAAACATGCTCAATGGGGGACAGATCCGGAGATCTTGCTGGCCAGGGTAGTTGACTTACACCTTCTAGAGCACGTTGGGTGGCACGGGATACATGCGGACGTGCATTGTCCTGTTGGAACAGCAAGTTCCCTTGCCGGTATAGGAATGGTAGAACGATGGGTTCGATGACGGTTTGGATGTACCGTGCACTATTCAGTGTCCCCTCGACGATCACCAGTGGTGTACGGCCAGTGTAGGAGATCGCTCCCCACACCATGATGCCGGGTGTTGGCCCTGTGTGCCTCGGTCGTATGCAGTCCTGATTGTGGCGCTCACCTGCACGGCGCCAAACACGCATACGACCATCATTGGCACCAAGGCAGAAGCGACTCTAATCACTGAAGACGACACGTCTCCATTCGTCCCTCCATTCACGCCTGTCGCGACACCACTGGAGGCGGGCTGCACGATGTTGGGGCGTGAGCGGAAGACGGCCTAACGGTGTGCGGGACCGTAGCCCAGCTTCATGGAGACGGTTGCGAATGGTCCTCGCCGATACCCCAGGAGCAACAGTGTCCCTAATTTGCTGGGAAGTGGCGGTGCGGTCCCCTACGGCACTGCGTAGGATCCTACGGTCTTGGCGTGCATCCGTGCGTCGCTGCGGTCCGGTCCCAGGTCGACGGGCACGTGCACCTTCCGCCGACCACTGGCGACAACATCGATGTACTGTGGAGACCTCACGCCCCACGTGTTGAGCAATTCGGCGGTACGTCCACCCACCCTCCCGCATGCCCACTATACGCTCTCGCTCAAAGTCCGTCAACTGCACATACGGTTCACGTCCACGCTGTCGCGGCATGCTACCAGTGTTAAAGACTGCGATGGAGCTCCGTATGCCACGGCAAACTGGCTGACACTGACGGCGGCGGTGCACAAATGCTGCGCAGCTAGCGCCATTCGACGGCCAACACCGCGGTTCCTGGTGTGTCCGCTGTGCCGTGCGTGTGATCATTGCTTGTACAGCCCTCTCGCAGTGTCCGGAGCAAGTATGGTGGGTCTGACACACCGGTGTCAATGTGTTCTTTTTTCCATTTCCAGGAGTGTAGATTGTTGTGTCTAGACAAGACAGCCTAGACACAATGAGAGGAAGCCGAAAGGCACGCGCTAAGTTAAAGCAGGATTGCGTGTGGTCTGAAACAGGATACGTAATGAATGCTATAAAGAAAAGTACGTAGCTTCTGGAATACCTGACTTTAATCCATCCTTTTGGTACATCTGGAGATTGTGGCGATATAAGTAAGACTCTTTAGATACATGCAATGTTACTAATGGCGCCTTGCTAGGTCGTAGCCATTGACTTAGCTGAAGGCTATTCTAACTATCGGCTCGGCAAAGGAGCGAGGCTTCGTCAGTATAGTCGCTAGCTACGTCGTCCGTACAACTGGGCCGAATGCTAGTCCGTATCTCGAGACCTGCCTTGTGGTGGCGCTCGGTCTGCGATCACACAGTGGCGACACGCGGGTCCGACATGTACTAATGGACCGCGGCCGATTTAAAACTACCACCTAGCAAGTGTGGTGTCTGGCGGTGACACCACATAGATGAAGATGAAATGGGAGATATGATACCGCGTGAAGAGTTTGACAGAGCACTGAAAGACCTGAGTCGAAACAAGGCCCCGGGAGTAGACAACATTCCATTAGAACTACTGACAGCCTTGGGAGAGCCAGTCGTGACAAAACTCTACTATCTGGTGAGCAAGATGTACGAGACAGGCGAAATTCCCTCAGACTTCAAGAAGAATATAATAATTCCAATCCCAAAGAAAGCAGGTGTTGACAGATGTGAAAATTACTGAACTATCAATTTAATAAGTCACAGCTGCAAAATACTAACGCGAAATCTTTACAAACGAATGGAAAAATTTGTAGAAGCCGATCTTGTGGAAGATCAGTTTGGATTCCGTAGAAATAATGGAACACGTGAGGCAATACTGACCCAACGACTTATCTTAGGAGAAAGATTAAGGAAAGGCAAACCTACGTTTCTAGCATTTGTAGACTTAGAGAAAGCTTTTTACAATGTTGACTGGAATACTCTCTTTCAAATTCTAAAGGTGGCAGGGGTAAAATACAGGGAGCGAAAGGCTATTTACAATTTTTACAGAAACCAGATGGAAGTTATAAGAGTCGAGGGACATTAAAGGGAAGCAGTGGTTGGGAAAGGAGTGAGACAGGGTTGCAGCCTCTCCGCGATCCTATTCAATCTGTATATTGAGCAAGCAGTAAAGGAAACAAAAGAAAAGTTCGGAGTAGGCATTGAAATCCATAGAGAAGAAATAAAAATTATGAGTTTCGCTGATGACTTTGTAATTCTGTCAGAGACAGCAAAGGACTTGGAAGAGCAGTTGACCGGAATGGACAGTGTCTTGAAAGGAGGGTATACGATGAACATCAACAAAAGCAAACCGAGGATAATGGAACGTAGTCGAATTAAGTTGGGTGATGCTGAGGGAATTAGATTAGGAAATGAGACACTTAAAGTAGTAAAGGAGTTTTGCTATTTGGGGAGCAAAATAACTGATGATGATCTAAGTAGAGAGGATGTAAAATGTAGACTGGCAACGGCGAGGAAAGCGTTTCTGAAGAAGAGAAAATTGTTAACATCGAGTATTGATTTAAGTGTCAGGAAGTCGTTTCTGAAAGTACTCAAATTTTGTTTTGTCTCAAGTACAAATAGTGTTGAGAGCAGTGGACAAAGTTCAAAACCATCGTAGAACATGCGTTAGATGAGTATGTGCCAAGCAGAATCGTAAGAAATGGAAAAGAGCCACTGTGGTACAACAACCGAGTTAGAAAACTGCTGCGGAAGCAAAGGGAGCTTCACAGCAAACATAAACATAGCCAAAGCCTTTCAGACAAACAAAAATTACGCGAAGCGAAATCCAGTGTGAGGGGGGCTATGCGAGAGGCGTTCAATGAATTCGAAAGTAAAGTTCTATGTAATGACTTGGCACAAAATCCTAAGAAATTTTGATCTTATGTCAAAGCGGTAGGTGGATCAAAACAAAATGTCCAGACACTCTGTGACCAAAAGTACTGAAACAGAGGATGATAGACTAAAGGCCGAAATACTAAATATCTTTTTCCAAAGCTGTTTCACAGAGGAAGACTGCACTGTAGTTCCTTCTCTAGATTGTCGCACAGATGACAAAATGGTAGATATCGAAATAGACGACAGAGGGATAGAGAAACAATTAAAATCGCTCAAAAGAGGAAAGGCCGCTGGACCTGGGATGGGATACCAGTTCAGCTTTACATAGAGTACGCGAAGGAACTTGCCCCCCTTCTTGCAGCGGTGTACCGTACGTCTCTAGAAGAGCGTAGCGTTCCAAACGATTGGAAAAGGGCACAGGTCATCCCCGTTTTCAAGAAGGGGCGTCGAACAGATGTGCTGAACTATAGACCTATATCTCTAACGTCGATCAGTTGTAGAATTTTGGAACACGTATTATGTTCGAGTATAATGACTTTTCTAGAGACTAGAAGAGAGATGATGCTGTGGTGTATCGAGAGGTTGTAACAATGGAAAATTGTACTGAAATGCAGGAAGATCTGCAGCGAATTGATGCATGGTGCAGGGAATGGCAATTGAATCTCAATGTAGACAAGAGTAATGTGCTGCGAATACGTAGAAAGATAGATCCCTTATCAATTAGCTACAAAATAGCAGGTCAGCAACTGGAAGCAGTTAATTCCATAAATTATCTGGGAGTACTCATTAGGAGTGATTTAAAATGGAATGATCATATAAAGTTGATCGTCGGTAAAGCAGATGCCAGACTGAGATTCATTGGAAGAATCCTAAGGAAATGCAATCCGAAAACATAGGAAGTAGGTTACAGTACGCTTGTTCGCCCACTGCTTGAATACTGCTCACAAGGGAATCTCCCCATCGCACCCCCCTCAGATTTAGTTACAAGTTGGCACAGTGGATAGGCCTTGATAAACTGAACACAGATCAATTGAGAAAACAGGAAGAAGTTGTGTGGAACTGTGAAAAATAAGCAAAATATACAATCTGAGTAGTCCATGGGTCACATAAACAACATCATGGAGAGTGGGAGCTCAGGAGCGTCGTGGTCCCGGGGTAGCGTGAGCAGCTGCTCAACGAGAGGTCCTTGGTTCAAGTCTTCCATCGAGTGAAAATTTTACTTTCTTTATTTTTGCATAGTTATTATCTGTCCGTTCGTTCATTGACGCCTCTGTTCACTGTAATAAGTTTAGTGTCTGTGTTTTGCGACCGCATCGCAAAACCGTGCGATTAGTAGACGAAAGGACGTGCCTCTCCAATGGGAACCGAAAACATTTGATCGCAAGGTCATAGGTCAACCGATTCCTCCACAGGAAAACACATCTGATATATTCTATACGACACTGGTGACGGCATGTGCGTCACATGACAGGAATATGTTGTCGACCCACCTAACTTGTACACTTGGCGAATGGGTAAAAAGATTCTTCTACCTTGCCCGATTTAGGTTTTCTTGTGGATGTGATAATCACTCCCAAAAAAGTGATGAAAACATAAGAGTTTGTCACATAAAGTGAAAATAAAACATTAAACTTCTCGCTCGATGGAAGATTTCAATCTAAGACCTTTCGTTCCGCAGTTGCTCACGTTACCACGAGACCACGACACTCCTACGTTGTCAGTGTACTTGATGTTGCCTATCTTCTCATGAACTACTCAGTTTGTATATTTTGCTTATTTTTTCATAGTTCCACACAACTTCTTCCTGTTTTCTCAATTGATCTGTGTTCAGTTTTTCAAGGCCTATCCACTGTGACAACTTATAACTAAATCTGAGTGGGGTGTGATGGGGAGGTTCCCTTGTCAGCAGTGTGGGATCCGTACCAGATAGGGTTGATTGAAGAGATGAAGAGATAGAGAAGATCCAACGGAGAGCAGCGCGCTTTGTTACAGGATCATTTAGTAATCGAGAAAGCGTTACGGAGATGATAGATAAACTCCAGTGGAAGACTCTGCAGGAGAGACGCTCAGTAGCTCGATACGGGCTTTTGTTAAAGTTTCGAGAACATGCCTTCACCGAAGAGTCAAGCAGTATATTGCTCCCTCCTACGTATATCTCGCGAAGAGACCATGAGGATAAAATCAGATAGATTAGAGCCCACACAGAAGCATACCGACAATCCTTCTTTCCACGAACAATACGTGACTGGAATAGAAAGAACAGATAGAGGTACTCAGGGTACCCTCCGCCACACACCGTCAGGTGGCTTGCGGAGTATGGATGTAGATGTATAAATTGGTTAAAATGGCTCTGAGCACTATGGGACTTAACTTCTGAGGTCATCAGTCCCCTAGAACTTACAACTACTTAAACCTAACCTTAGAACTACTTAAACCTAACTAACCTAAGGACATCACACACATCCATGCCCGTGGCAAGATTCGAACCTGCAACCGTAGCGGTCGCGCGGTTCCAGACTGTAGCGCCTAGAACCGCTTGGCCACTCCGGCCGGCTCTGAAAGTATTTGTATGGAGTGTGGCCATGTATGGAAGTGTAACGTGGACGAGAAATAGTTTAGACAAGAAGAGAATAGAAGCTTTCGCAATGCTACAGAAGAATGCTGAAGATTAGATGGGTAGATTACAAAACTAATGAGAATTGGGGAGAAGAGGAGTTTGTGGCACAACTTGACTAGAAGAAGGGATCGGTTGGTAGGACATGTTCTGAGGCATCAAGGGATCACCAATTTAGTAATGGAGGGCAGCGTGGAGGGTAAAAATCGTAGAGGGACACCAAGAGATGAATACACTAAGCAGATTCCGAAGGATGTAGGTTGCAGTAGGTACTGGAAGATGAAGAAGCTTGCACAGGATAGAGTAGCATGGAGAGCTGCATCAAACCAGTCTCAGGACTGAAGACCACTACAACAACCGCCCAGAACATAACTCTTCAGCCCGCAAACACATGGACTTCCTGAACGTATCGGCGTTCCTGGTATCGTCTAGAGCGTCTACAAACCCTGATATGTCTAGTGTCCGGTCGCAAACCAGTCCTGGTCTCGTCAGCAAACATAACATTACTCCATTCCGCAATGGTCCAATGCTGATATGCAAACGCCCAGGTGCTCCGATTGCATCGGTTCCGTTGGTTCAGGGCAAAACTTTTCATAGGCCTTGTGGAATGAACACCATCCTGATGCGATATCCTATGCACTGTTTGGTCTTAGATACAAATCTCTGTTGCCTGGGAAAAGACATTTCCAATACTTCTGGCAACTGATGTTGGGCGTCTGCGAGCCGTTAGTTGAAGGAAACGATCCAGCATTGGTGATGTCATACGAAGATGAGCACTGAGAGGTCTACCGTTCGCGTTTCCGTCTCTCTGTACTTTGCTGTGTGTGACCTGTTGAAACCAAAGCCGCTATCCTGACTATATCAAAGGTATCGTTCACATTTCCCGTCTCTGTGTACTATGCTGTGTATGACCTGCTGAAACCAAAGCCGCTATCCTGACTATATCAAAGTGTTGTATGCCTGTACGTGGCATGTTAGTGCAGTGCTGAACACACTGAATGAAGCTGTTGTTAATACTGGACTGGTCGCGGTGTGCTGCTGTGGCAGCGGTATGTTCACATGACTGGCAAACAGCCACAAAGCATGCCAGTAGTAAACATCGTACAGTATATGGGCTCTAACTGGATAATGCACGAAGTGCCTAGGTCAGCGAAACCACTAGTATCGTAGACTAACATTTCACGATAGTATTACAAACTGTCGTTGAACAGTACAGTAAAGTTTGTGAAAGTGAACTATTTGACAGTCCAGACTAACAGTGGAGTAAAGTCTGTGAAAGCGAGCTATTTGACAGTCCAGATTGTTTTGTTTGTTAGTATGCTACATTTTCGCGATAGATACTGCGACGTCTTTCGTTGTAACAGTTTCCAGTCGTT
Source organism: Schistocerca serialis cubense (assembly GCF_023864345.2). NCBI lineage: Eukaryota > Metazoa > Arthropoda > Insecta > Orthoptera > Acrididae > Schistocerca > Schistocerca serialis. Next base: position 142,064,168 of record NC_064641.1, on the reverse strand, counting down.
GAGTGTCATTTCTTACTGCGCCAGCACAGAGAGATGTCTAGATCAGTCGACCTGCTTAGCGGAGTGGTAACGTGTTTGCCTATCATGCACCGGCTCGGGGTTCGATTCCCAGCGGTGTTCGAGAAATTTTTCCGCTCGTGAGCTGGACGTTGTGTAGTCGTCATCATCCTTTCATCATCATCGTTGACTGGCATGCGACTTGCAACCGGCGGCCGAACTTCCCCGGATGAGGCTTTCCGGCCAACAATGCTGCACGATGATTCCTTTTTTTCAGATAAAGTCGATAGAGCCATCTGACAAGTATCCTCATTTTTGCCTTGGAAGGGTTGTCATCGGCTGGCTGGAGTTCTCCGAAACATTGTTGAAAAGAAAGACCAAGCAAAGTGAACCGTTAGTTGCGACACTGAACTCACATTCTTGGGGGAGAGGGTCTCAGAAACCTGCCAGGGCATCCTGAGCTACGGTTTCCATGATTTCCGAAAAATCTGTTGAGAAAAAGTCCGGGATGTTTCCTCTGACACAGCTGATTTCTTTATTCATCCTTAACTAACATATTTTTTTCCACGTCAATTTATATAGTTGGCAACGGGACGTGAGCTTTAATTTCCCGTCTATCCTTCTGTCGATCTCAGTCATTTACTGATCACGTTTTTCGGTTCTCGGGATTAATATGCACTGCATTCTGCCGGACAGTTTCCATTAGGCATACAAGAAAAACTGATTTCACTAATGCGGAAAAATGAGACACACTAAGTCTTCGGAATTTTTATGTAATACCTCTACTCCAACCAAGTTGCAGCCAGCAAGAAAATTCTACCCGTCCACTACCTTCTGTTGCAAGATACGACCAATACCATGGTTTGTTTATCTTCTGCAAGAATGACGCAAGCGTCGCACAGTTTCTGTCTACTTATCACCAACTCAGATTTGCTTGTACAATTGGTGTTTCACTCACTGGTGTTGACTGAACCCTGCTCGCTCGTCATAGCAGCGTCCTAGAGCAAATCGTTACCGGTACTCCTTTGTGCAGTTTAATCGATGCCCCGGTTCAAGCGTGTCGCTGACGTTTCAGGGAACTGCGAGCCCTACAGATGTGACATCATCGATCGCTTGGATATTTGCTTTGTGTAATGCCCGCAACGAAATTAGCCAGGCTCAGTTAACGGACCGTCACTGTAAAGCAGCTTATACACCCTGATACTGTTTTCTGAACACAGATCTAACAAAGAAAACACACCTGGCCTTCTTTTAAGCCTGTGTTAATACTGAGTTTTCTCTTGTCTCACCTTGGCTCTTTCGTTAGATTATAAGGTGTTTTCATTTCTCTTTAGACAGAAGATTGAAGTCATTTCCATTTCTCAATTTTAAATAAAAAAAATCAGCAGCAAAAAACAAGGACAAGGTAGTAAATATTCCTTCACTGTACAAAAGTGTAGTCATCCCCTTAAGAGAACGGATTAGTCACATTGGAGCATTGCAGATGGCCCATAAATGAGATCAGCCTATCATCTGATCTCTACTACCCATGAAGGGCAACAGGCGATTCCATATTCCTAATTTTCTGCTAACCGTTTGACATTGGTGCCGTACGGTAGACTGTTAACTAAGGTCGGAACATAAGTATTAGGCTCGCAGGCAAATCTACCGCTATCACCCAACTACGTGAGGGATGCTAAAAGACAGCACCCGATGGAAAATTCTCATCATACCTACTGATTTGCTGCGCAGTGCTGTTCACAAAATTGTCCCTCGGTTACAGGTATTGTTGATGAAAGACGGCAGGTACAGTGAGCATTTGTTACATGGAACGTTGTCTTTGCTAAAAATCAGTTGTTATGCCAAATATTGCTTTTGTTTCATACAAACCGCCATCTGTTGCTCATTTTGTGCACTTAAAAAAAAGGTTCAAATGGCTCTGAGTACTATGGGACTTAACTGCTGAGGTCATCAGTCCCCTCGAACTTAGAACTACTTAAACCTAACTAACCGAATTACATCACACACATCCATGCCCGAGGCAGGATTCGAACCTGCGACGTAGCGGTCGCGCGGTTCCAGACTGAAGCGCCTAGAACTGCTCGGCCATTCCGGCCGGCTTGTGCACTTACTTTTTAGTTTCAATAAACCCCCCATGTCGGTTCAGTCATGTGAGTCGCCGTCCGTTGTGACAGAGTGGTTCTAGGCGCTTCAGTCCGGAACCGCGCTGCTGCTACGGTCGCAGGTTCGAATCCTGCCTTGGGCATGAATGTCTGTGATGTCCTTAGGCTAGTTAGGTTTAAGTACCTCTAAGTCTAGGGGACTGATGACCTCAGATGTGAAGCCCCATAGTGCTCAGAGCCATTTAAACCATTTTTAAGGCATGTGAGTCAATTTTTACCTCTCTCCCTATATAATTCCGTGAAGTATTGGATTTTCGGAAGTTAACGCTCTTTTGGGTCACCATGTGTAGTGGTACTCCGTGTCTTAGTGGCTGGGAATAACTAATAGTAGCCGGGTAAGGAGCAGGTAATAGCGATTTTGCTCAGTTTGCCATTACAAATAAGTAAAAAATGATTCAAATGGCTCTGAGCACTATGGGACTTAACTTCTAAGGTCATCAGTTCCCTAGAACGTATAACTACTTAAACCTAACTAACCGAAGGTCATCACACACATCCATGCCCGAGGCAGGATTCGAACCTGCGACCGTAGTGGTCGCGCAGTTCCAGACAAATAAATAAATATTTGATGGTATAATAAGTTACTATTGTCATAACTAATGATCGCCGAAGGCCGTATGTTGTAAATCGTTATGCCATTGTTTGTGCTGCCTGTGTGGGGACAGATTGTGTTAATTATTATAATTATTTCAAGAAGATATTTTTTTATTACTAAAGCCACGTAGAAGTTCATTAGGGCCTCAAAGAACCTTTCGTTTGTAATAGAATTTTCTATCTGGTTAAATTGGTTGTGCAATGTAAATAAAGTGTCCGTAAAGTACCGAGCTGCACGTCTGTAGCGCATCACAGCCCCTCCGCCTCCCCACCCCCTTCCCACCGAGCGTGAACCTCACTACACCTAAATCCTACACTATATATACTGCTCTTCTTACACATAATATGGTGGAAGTAGAATTTACGAGGACCAAAATTGTTCTCTAAAGCATATTTTTCGCTATTACTGCTCCTATGATAGGTGTGATGTTGCCGATGCCTCAATGGGGATCTCAACTTGTCGGTAGTTTTCTTTCTTCTTTTTTTTTAATTTGTGGTAAGGTTCTATGGGGCCAAACTACTCAGGTTATCGGTCCCAAGGCTTACACACTAATTATACTAACTTACGCTAAGGACAGCACACACACCCATGCCCGAGGAAGGACTCGAACCACCGACGGGGGAGCCGCACTTCACTTCTTTAGTCGTCGAAGAACACATCTACTGAAACTCTGGCAGACCAAAAATGTGTGACAGACCGTAATTTTAACATGATACTGGGTTCAAATCCTAGTCCAGCACAGAGCTTTGATCTGCCAAGAAGTTTCAAATGAGTGCACTTTCCGCTGCAAAGTGAATATTCATTATGAAATGGACATCCTGTCCCTTTGGCTATGTTTGAATCCTCCATACAAATACGTCTAGTATCAAAAACGTCAGGTATATAGCCAGCCAATAATTTTCCATTAATCTCTTTTGAACTATGTACAATGTGTTCTATTCTCAACGGCAAGGAACACCAGAACATTGTGAGAATGCTATTCCTTGCACATGTAGTTAAGTGTTCATAGGAACTCCTATGCGAAGGGGATGGTTAGTTGGATAGTGTGAGTCAAAAGCGGCTCATTGAATCCAGAAACCTTTATGTACTTCACAACAGTGCGGCACTGGCTGGTGGGTCTCTGATCCACGGTCCCTGGTAAATGACGCTTAAGAGCGTTGAACCAAGTATTTCCACATCGATCTCAGCACAACAAGGAGACCTTGCGACGTGTCTGTGCTCAAGCAGCACGCAACAGGCAGTGCTGGCTCAGCTGACAGACATGGCAGCACAGCTGTGGTTCATTGTAGGCAGGCTGCCTGGTGTTAGTCAGGTATGAGACGACAGAGCCATCTGGGTATGAACTGCAGACCGGCATCACGCTGATGGAACCTGGCGCTGGGAGAGGAGGCAGGGACGGAATCAAGGAGAAAATGAACAGAGTGGTTGAAGAGTATTGACAAAGAGATGAGGGAATTCAGAGATGATTAGAGAGAGGGGCATGAGGAAATGAATCAAGAGTGTGAGTAGGAGATGTGTACAACACATGTGTCTACGATGTATGTGGGACTGCAACCTCCTAGCTCCAACAGGAATGGAGATACAAGAAAACGTGTGTTTTCTCAACCCCAGTCATACTGACTGTGGTAATAGAATCAGCCTGTATGCCTGTCATTGCAGGGACAAGAAACTGTTATCCAGTCCCAGACATGTAGATTGCCTGACACATATGTGCTGTGTTGTAGTAGTATTTGTGTGCTCAGTTTATCCCTTTTGCAGAGGCTACACGTGCGAATGTGCATGGGTGGGGGAATGTTGATGTGGATACAGGAGGGGATAGAGAGACCTGGCCAGAGCGCTAAATAGGGAGAGTGGGGCAGAGGGAATGGAAAGAGAGAAAGACTGGCATAACGGGATAGAAAGGGAGAGAGTGTGGCAGGGGGGAATGGGTAGACACAGAGGAGGGAGGAAAGATAGATAGGGAGAAAGGAGGGAGGAACAGATGGACGGAATCTTGGGACAGGAGTGGAGCGAGACTGAGGGGGAGGGACAAGTAGAATATAGCACAAAGAGGGAGGAATATTACTTGGACAGAGAGTAGGTAGGAGAAGACTGGCGAAGAGGGAGCAATGGAAGAGATGGGCGGTGGGTTGAGAAGTTAGGGATACATGATGAGAGGAGATGTTGGGCAGAGAGGGGTTGGAATCTGGAAGTTTGTGGTAAGGTCTTATGGGACCAAATTACTGAGGTCATCGGTGCCTAAGCTTACACACTACTTAAGCTAACTTACACTAATTGACGCTAAGGACAACACACACAGCCATGCCCGAGGGAGGATTCAAACCTCCGACGGGGCCCGCGCGAACCTTGGAAGGCGCTAGACCGCGTGGCTAACACTCGCGGCGAGAGGGGGGTTGGAGGAGACGGATAAAGGGGAGAAGAAGAGATGGGTGGATTATATGTGATATCCACATGCAAGGTCGAAGCTGTGGGGAAGAGATTAGTTAAAATTAAAAGAAGCTTCAACTCCCAGCTGAAAGATCGTAAAAGCACTTCTTATCTCGGCAAGACAGCTTAATCGATAGCTCCAGTCAACCACCACATTCGATTCACTGATATCATGGTCTTATCAAGGTACAATCATTCTACGTTAGCATGAACTGAAGAATAATTAAACAGAAAACAAAAATGACTGAATGATTATTAAAGCAAACAGCGCCAACAGTTCCGCAGTAAAATTTCCTGAACATATGACTGCGTATTCCGCCATCTATGGCACCTATCAGTTGTCGTAGCTACCAGATCTCATAAATACTATAGTTCGGCTTGCTGAGCTTGTTTGAGTTCGAAAAACAACTACAAAGCTCTCATAGCCTCTGAGGACGTCTCGAACCACTACGAGATTAAACGTTAGGCACAGAAACATAACCATACAACTAAAATCACCACGAATTAAAGTATTTTGTATATAGAAATATCCTCTGGAAACCATCCATTCCTACATTCGGCATCCGTGCCTGGACGTCGGAAAAAGCAGTCACCCAGGGGCCTACCTGGTTCGTGTTGACAATACACGGGAGATATGTGCAGATTAAAACACGCCATAGTCACCCGACTATTGTCGACAGTATCTGTAGAGGCCAAGGGTGAGGAACATACTGTGATTCCTTCGCTGGGTTCGCGTCATAAACGTTTCATGAATTTTCTGGCAAATGTATTTCCTTCAGGCAGCACATCCGCATGATATTCTTATAACTTTCTTCCGACACATGAAGTACAGAATTGTAGTAATAGCCTCGAAAACATTAGTTTGCACGGTAAATTTTACATAACTTTTCCTTTGCTTTCAGCTTCATCAGTAGAGCCCATATATTGAAAATTCATCATTACGAGGTGAGCATAGATCCTTTTCGTGATTGAAAATATATTGTTTCTAAGGAACTATACTAGATTCTGCTATGCGGTTTGTTGCAAAGATTAAATCAGAAAGCTTTTTATGTAGACTGAAGTGTCGCTAGATTAACAGCGGCGTTGATTGACTGAAATCTTGGTCGAATACATCTACAAGGACGGTTTAATAGGATCACTTATGTGTTACAATATGTGTTTATTCTGTTACTGTAAAAAGGTGCTTCTTATTCACGTCACTAGGTACACACGTTCGGTTACTGAAATTCTTCAGTAGGGCGAAGGTGGATCGTTTCAAAAACTGTATTTCAGTTTTATTCTAAGAAAATAAAGTAAGGAATTCACAGTTTATTTATGCCGAAGTAAAAATTACTTAAAGATGCAAATTTTCTTTCCGTGCAGAAAGGAGGAATTTAACAGTTCTGAACATTACACTGACTTTCCGCTTTACTCAGCAGCGATTGTCACAATTTTGGCTACTTGACAATGGATTACCAAGAACATTATCTAAAGTCAGCAACCTATCTCTAATTCTTCTATAATTTTTTAATGCCATAACAGAACCCCCAACCTGAAGTCCAAGATTACATCGACACCACAAGCCTACATGGCTGTCGCCTTTACGAAGAAGGAGAAGTAGCACTCCAATACACTTCCACGTGGTAAGCAATTTTTTGCAAATGTTAGCTTCACTTATGGACTTTTTTATTGGGTACACTTACACACGTGCCAGGACAAAATATTTTCTCTCTCCCTCTTGTTACACGTAATTTTAGGAGTGCTGTTGACAAAATTGTGTCTATGCGGGAGAAAGTGCCATCTTTTTTTGTGGTTTCATGAAACACGATCACCTATTACGATTCAGCGTCATTTCCGAAGAGCCTGTGGTCAGAATCAGCCAGATTTGAAGACTATCAAAGTATGTTATGAAAAGTATTGGTTACATAGAAACAAGTGGTAGAACTTGTGCGAGTGCGGACACTTTTGATACCATGCGTACTGCACTGCACCTAAGTCTGCCGAAATTGAGGCGCCACGATTCCAGAGAAACAGCTACACCGCAGACCACTGTAGTGATGGTTCTATACACATTGCTGGATTTACTTGCATAAACAGTGCAACTCCTTCAAACCTTGCAGCCAGACAGCCGTGATCACTTGGGTAGCAATATGCTGATACGAACTGAGGCAGACAATTTTATAAGGTTTGTTTTTTTCCGATGAAGCTACTTTCTGCATATCCGGGACACGAAACAGGCATAATGTCCGGATCTGGGGGCTGCAGAATTTTCATATTGTTATACAGCAGATGAGGCACTGCCAAAAGTGAGTGTGTGGTTGGGCCATTCGTTTTCACTGAGCCTACTGAGGTCAAAAGTGTATCTCGACGTGCTGGTATTTTAGTTCAAACGGCTCTGAGCACTATGGGACTTAACATCTGAGGTCATCAGTCCCCTAGAACTTAGAACTACTTAAACCTAACTAACCTAAGGACATCACACACATCCATGCCCGAGGCAGGACTCAGACCTGCGACCGTAGCGGTCGCGCGGTTCCAGACTGTAGTGCTTAGAACCGCTCGGCCACCCTGGCCGGGTGTTGGTATTTTATGTTGGACCTTAGTTACAGGAATATCAACCGAGGATAGTGTTTCAAAAAGATGGTGCACCCCAACTTTGGATGTTATTTAATCTCCAGTTCTTGGATGAAGCCTGTCTCCAGACGTGAGCCCCGTCTTTCTTTCTTTATGGGGTTACGTTTAGGGTAAACTGTTCAGTTCGCCCGTTCCTGTGCAAACTCCTACGACATTACTGCGAGATGCTGCAGACGTGGTAGCGAGATGTCAGCAAATACAAGGAGAGAAACTGAGAATCATGTAGACGATCAACGGGCAGAAAACGGAGCTTATGTGGAAGTGTGTCCTGAAAAACATTATCAGTTAAGCTGCCATTTGCAACAAACCGCGTACCTCTATCTAGCAAAGTTCCTTACAAATAAATTTTTGTAATCGCGTAAGGCTTTATGCTGATCCTGTACACTATCTCATCAAAAGTATCAGTACACCCCCATCTTATACGCAGTTGATGTGGTGAGGTGGACCCTCCCCCCCTCCCCCTCCTCCCTCCGTATGTAAATGTAAGAAGGCAGAGAATGTTGTGTTGTCAGTAGAGGAGCAGCAATAGTAAACTGGGCCGCTCAGGACAGCTCGGCGACTTAGAACGTGTACTACTGACTGGATGTGAGCAAATCCATCACAGACTTTCAACTATTTTAATGCTGCCCACATCGACTGCTGCTGACTTGAATGTGAAGACCCGAAGGAACAGCCGCCAGCCGCAGCTAAACCAAGACCAGGCAAAGCCATTGCACTAGTGAAGAGGTATCATCACGCATAGAGGAGAGTGGATGTGTCAAAAATCGCATGAGAATCAGTGGAAAGAATAATTCGTGATTTTCAAAGCGCTACCAGCAGCTCAGCTAGAGCAATGATTGTGCCTAGGGAATTGAAAAGAATGGGGTGCTGTGGTATAACAGCTCCCCATAAACCATACATTTCAGTGGTAGGTGACAGTTGAAGTGGTATTGAAGAACGTCGCCACTGGACAATGGGTTATTGGAACTGATTGATTTGCAGTCATGCATGAGGCTTTGATTTGTGACGGCCCAATGGAAAAGTCTGAGTTTGGCGAATGACTGGAGAACGTTAAGTACCAAAGTACCATCATGCCAGATGTGAAGAGGTAGTGTCACAGAGTGAGGTTGTTTTACGTTGATAGGGTGTCTTCCCCCTTCTGCGCTTAAGGAAACGCATATTACGGCACTACGCACACTATACAGTAAAGGAACAGTTTGGAGACAATGATTGTTCGTATCAGCACGACAATGGCCTCTGTCATAAAGCAGTATTTGTGAAGCAATGGTTTACAGACAACAACATTCCTGACATGGACTGGTTTCCCCAGAATCCCGACCTGAAATCAGTGGAACAGCTTTGGGATGATTTAGAATGTCGACCTTGCTCAAGACCACAGTGTCCAACATCACTATCTTCCCTGCGCCTCTTGAGGAAGACTGAGTTGTCACTCCTCCATAGACATTTACAAACCTATGTGGCAAGTGTCTTCAGCAGAGTTCAAGCGGTAGTATAGACGAAGATTAGATACATCTTTAGCCTCACGTATCGATACCACTCCACTGGCACCTCAGAGTTGGCAAAGGAATTGCAAGTTTTCGTCAGACGCCGATAATGGTCGCTTGGCACCAGGTGGACCCAATGGAACACTCCAGCTGAGCCACGCTTCCAGGGGCTCTGGACTACGAGCGCCCTCTGTCTCCACAATATAGGAGTGCCCGTTGCAGCCACACAACCCCACCCGCTCTCGGGGCGTCTTCGCTAAGTGACGCTACGCACACCCCACCTACTCGCAGCTCTGACACCATTGTTTATGCTTTGGTTCTGTAACACTTCTGATACTAAATGTAACTGGGTTTTCTCTTTTGATGCTAGTCAATTGTCAGGATGAGCATTACTGCAAAGGGCATTTGATTATAAAGCATTATGTCAGGGTGAAAATAATAAATAAATAAATTTTTCTCTCTTAACAACATGTGGGCAGGGTGGGTTGTTCCTTGGCTCGGTATGAGGTAGAATGAAACAGCCTTTTTACATAAGATAACTTATATTAAAGATTTGTACAACTGTTCCCTTACTCGATTGTTCTGGCTCGGAGAGCGGCAACTGTGTCGTTTGCGAAGCCTTCTGCTTCGGCAGCGGCGGCGTCTGATTACGCCTGGCGGTGTGTATCTCGTGTCGCCGTCTCGCCCAGTTGACTGGAGACGCGCATCGTGCTGTGGCCCGTTTAATTATTGAGAGCGAAGTCGTGCATCGGATAGTGATACCTTGGATATGGCGTTCCAGTGTTTCTCTTCTCTAAGCGGCCACGTGTGTTGTGCGTCGGCCAGCGGAGCGGCGCGGCGGGGGAATGCCAGTGTCCCTGACTCGAACAACGGACTCCAGCTTGCCAGTCTTCGACTGTCCGATCTTCATCCCAGCTCACAGGTGACTGCTGATGTGAGGCCTTCTCCTTCCCGTCCTCACGAATCACCCGGGTACGTAAAAATCAGACTTCAAATACCTTTTAACTTCTGTCTTCTGGCGCCGAGGCTGCAGCTCGCTATTCCATTACAGCGGCGGACTTGGTGCGTCTGTGTATGATGTAGTCTCTTCTTGCATGACGGTCTTCAGCACCGAAACTGACTGAAACTACTGCTACTCTCCTTCCTCCTTGTCGGGCCCACTGCGTCTCGTGTATTTATTCACTTCAGTTCACTGGAGGTGAACGACTTCACTGTCATTGTCTCTTCTGCTCTGCCCGCTGTTTGCCAGTATGTAATTCTTCTAAATTAAACCAACTTTTTCATTTATTTTCTAATTTCTACTTCACTTTGATTTCACTAATTTATTTACTTATCTTAAGTACCACTCAACAGTTCAGACAGCCTCATCCGTGTTGACACTGATAGCTAGACTTACTTATAGGTGCATTATTTACATATAATGAGTCTTCACACTCTTGCAGATAAATAAGTAAAGTAATTCTTGCGTTAACTGTGTTAGCTCCTGTCCAGCTTTTCTACGGAGACAGTTGCACATCACTCAGCAGCCTACCTCTCCTTATCGTCGTGCACGGAGTCGTTCACAACACATCGTATACTAAGTTTCACCAGTAGACGCCTGAATATTTTTGATCAAATTAAGTACCGGGTGATCAAAAAGTCAGTATAAATTTGAAAACTTAATAAACCACGGAATAATGTAGATAGTGAGGTAAAAATTGACACACATACTTGGAATGACATGGGGTTTTATTAGCACAAAAAAAAAAAAACAAAGTTCACAAAATGTCCGACAGATGGCGCTGGACAGCAAAACGTCAGTAATTGTTACCGTGACGGGTGAGAGGTACGCCGATATTTTACAGAATCGCATCATCCCCAGCCTGGCTGATAAACACCTGCTGGAACGTACGATGTTTATGCAGGATGGCGCTCCACCTCATATTGCTAGACGCGTGAAAGATCTCTTGCGGGCGTCGTTTGGTGATGATCGTGTGCTCAGCTGCCACTTTCGTCATACTTGGCCGCCCGCGTCCCCAGACCTCAGTCCGTGCGATTATTGGCTTTGGGATTACCTGAAGTCGCAAGTGTATCGTGATCGACCGACATCTCTAGGGATGCTCAAAGACAACATCCGACGCCAATGCCTCACCATAACTCCGGACATGCTTTACAGTGCTGTTCACAACATTATTCCTCGACTACAGCTATTGTTGAGGAATGATGGTGGACATTTTGAGCATTTCCTGTAAAGAACAACATCTTTGCTTTGTCTTCCTTTTTTATGCTAATTATTGCTATTCTGATCAGATGAAGCGCCATCTGTCGGACATTTTTGAACTTTTGTATTTTTTTGGTTGTAATAAAACTCCATGTAATTCCAAGCATGTGTATCAATTTGTACCTCTCTATCTACATTATTCCGTGATTTATTCAGTTTTCAAATTTATACTGACTTTTTGATCACCCGGTATATCAAAGTACGCATCTGCTAACGAAGGAAGTTTCATAATTTATCAGCTACTGCTGGTTCTCTGTTCCATAGAAACTCCACGTCTGGACTCATTCGGAGCATTATTTATGGGCGCCGTAATTTCCACAAAAGTAAATCTATTTACTAGCTAAACATGTAACACGGCTATATCGCGGCAGCCACGGTGGCACGCCACGCCGTGAAGCTCGCGTGCCGCGACTGCCTGCTACTTGGCAGCCAGTCGCGGTAGCACGTGGCATTGCTCCGTCAGAGCGAAAGCCGCGGTCCATTAAGCCGGCGTTTGTCGGCGCCCACGGCGGGGCTCACGCGAGCGCCCGCCGCCCGAGAACCGGAGGACCGCGGCACAATGCCAGACCGTCGCTGCGCGGCGCTGCGTCGCAGGAAGTTTTCATTAGGCCGAGTACAAAGGCGCGGCGGCGTCTTCGCTATTGTTCCGCAGTCGCGGCGGCGACGGCGGAGCAGACGAGCAGGCCGCAACAACCAACAACCAACAACCGGAGCGGCGTGCTATTGTGGCGATCCCGCGAGCTAATTCTGAACGGCCGGCGGGACACCGCGAGGACCGGCACGCGACTTGCAGACTTGCGCGCGAGCGCCGACATTAATCACCAGATGACGATCTCGACGGCGGCCAGTTTTAATTAAGGAGTCGCTCGGCTGCCGGCGGCCGAGATAATGGCGCCGCAGGAGGGATTCGTCAGCAAGCAGGCGACTGCCGCCTTTCTGCGACTGGGGTGACTTCTTCAGCCCGAAGACTCGTCCAGACTCGTCAGACATCAGACTCATCACCGCATTACGTCATATAAAGGCCCGAAACGTTATAAGCTATAGTAAACAGAGTGGACGGATAGGAAAACAACATAAATAAAAAGTAGGAAACGAGGTGGGTTTCCCTGAGCGTGTAGTCCTCCGACAGACGTACGTCTGCATATACATCTAGATAAATACTTTGGAAGCCACTTTACTGTGTATGATAGAGGGCTCATTATACCAGTATTATCAATTGGGGATCCTATTCCTATCGCATACAGAGAGAGGCAAACTGTGTGTACACCTCTTCTTCTTCTTCTCCTTCAAACTATCTCAATCCACTTCTGAGTTTAGGCCTCTTTCACACGTTTCAGTTGTCTTCAGTTTCGAGGCACCTGGTACCATCATATTCTATCCACCAGCTTCACGTCATCGTACCATCTCTTTTGAGATCTTCCAAAGCTTATCTTGTGGTCCTTCGGCCTCCAGTGAACAATTATAGCGGTTGACCTGCTGTCGTCTTCTCGAGCTACGTGTCCAACCGGTAACCAATTAGTCTTTCAGTTTTTTCTAGAACATCTGTTGCCTTTGGTCTCCTTGTAATATCCTCTGATCGAATCGTATCCCTGAGGCTGACTCCTAGCATCTGTCGCTGCATGGCTAGTTGTTTTCGCTGTATTTTACGATCACTTGCCTTAGTCAGAGTCATAGTTTCCAGATCTTAGGTTCTAACTGGTAATATGCACATACTATAGAACTTAGACTTAATGTTATTTGGGACTTCCTTTTTGGTCAGGATTAATTTTAGTTTCTGGAATTCTGTCCAGCTCAGTGCTATTTTGCGATAAATTTCTGCATTTTGATTGTTTTTCTCTGGCCTGATCTTATGGCCAAGGTTGTGGTATCACACACCAATACCAACCCATTGGCATCCTACAGTTGGCAAGGAAATGGCAAGATTCCGTCTGACGCCGATAACGGTCGCGCGCCATCTGTCGGACCCAATGCTGCGCGCCCGTTGAGCCACGGCTCCAACGGTTCTGTACCACGAGCGCCCTCTCCCGCCACTATATAGGACAGCTGGCAGCAGCCCTCAGCCTACCTGTGCTTGCAGCCACTGCGCTACAACACCTTCGTTCGTGCTCCATCCTTGTTGATGTTTAGAAAGATGGGCTCTGTATCTTGCTGAATTATTTCTAATGAGTCTTCGTAATTTTGGAAAAATACAATGTAAGTAATCCTTCTGTCTGTTGTGTTAACTTGTTTCCTAATAGTTTCTGCTGTTCTCCAGCTTTCCTATGATGAATGTGGCCGCACCATTCCGTAACCCACCTCTTCCTACCATTGCGCAGGAAGTCATATACATATTGATCAACAACTTCTATAAAGACTGTGGTTGGTTGTCTAAGTCTAGTAGCTTGTTTTACTGATGTTCATTTCCAAACCAGTCTTTGCAGAGGCAAGTTTTAGTTCTTGGGTCATACTCTTCAGTCCTTCCAAACCCTGACTTACGAGAATATCTGTGACAAAGCGCCGATGGTTTAAATACGAGCCGCTGATTTTTATTTCTTTCCTATCCCAGTAGAATGACCTGAGTTCTTCTTTCAATGCAACAGCGAACAATTTCGGAGAGATGGTGTCACCCTAGTGAACAAACCTGTCGACTGGGATCTTACCGGTGATAAGGCATTCAACCATTCCGTCATTGTGGCCTGCTCATAGAACTAACCTAAGGACATCACACACATCCATTCCCGAGGCAGGATTCGAACCTGCGACCGTAGCAGTTGCGCGGTTCCAGACTGTAGCGCCTAGAACCGCTCGGCCACCACTCCGGCTGGAGAACGATTCTCTTCAGTCGTCGTTGGTTCTTGCAGGATCTTTTTCTGGCCGCAGCAATGTCGGAGATTTGAGTTTTTACGGATTTCTGATATTCAAGGTACACTCGTAAAATGGTCGTACGGGAAGACCCCCACTTCATCGCTATCTCGGACATGCTGTGTCCCGTCGTTCGTGCGCTGACTAAAACACCACGTTCAAATTCACTTAAATCTTGATAACCTGCCATTGTAGCAGCAGTAACCGATCCAGCAACTGCGCCAGACTCTTGTTGCCTTATATAGGCGCGCCAGACCGCAGCACCGTATTCTGCCTGTTTACAAACCGCTGTATTTGAATACGCATGCCTATACCAATTTCTTTGGCGATTCAGCGTAGTTTCGTATCGTATTCAGTCTAAAATCTTACAGAGAACTCTGCCAAGACTTGGTTTTCGCTTTAAATGGTCTTAACTGTCCCTGTATTGGTGGTTCAATATCTATATCGTCCATTTGCGAGTCTGTTCTCCGGTCACATACTGAGTCGGTAGAATCGTCTTGCATGAAAACATTTTTAAATGCGGAGTTCGAAATTTCTGCTCTCTGTCTGCTGTCTTCAGTTTCGACAACAGACGAACACATCAGATATCCAGTGACACATCTAGATCCGTACACTGATGCTACGTGTGATGAGAAATTCCTAAACTTTTCTCGTTAATTTTTAACGAGAATCTGACTGTAGGAAGGGCATGCATACGACACTTTTATAATCTGCTCCAGCATATTCTAAAGTGTAGAGCAGTTATTGACCAGTACCCGCTGTTACCAGCTCGCTTCACCGATTTGAGCATTGGTCTTAAGTGGCATGTTTTCTAATGCTTGCTATTAAAAATTTGGGTTGACGCCTGAAAATTTTCATGCTAAAAAAATTGGGTCGTTTTAACAAGTAATTTTCAGAGAACTCAACTAAATCTTTGCACAATTAGCCTTACGAACGTGACGCCACAGGCTTTATCCATTTGTTATCGTCGTACGACGTGCACGCCGATTCTTAAATATATATTTATTTATTGCCTTCCATTCTTTTTTTTACAAACGCAAGAATGCAAAATAAATTATGTTTCCCATTCTCGTACAATTCATAACACACTTAATTGTGGGCATTAGTATATACTAAAACACGTTATGTCATCAAAAACATACAAACACAATAAACATCGAGAAAACTGAAACAGTAAAAAGACAGTTGTGCAATTGTATAGTCAAAAAACTAGAAAACGCTGCATGACTGACTTAAAAAATTTCTGATCTCTGTAAACAACTTTACGCTGATGAACGGTTTGTTATTAACTTTCTCCTATCACCATCCGTGCAGTCTCTTTTGTAACTAGCGTGTGGTAGTCTCTGTTTTCATAACATTCTACGAATAGCACCGTTAAACGAGGGTGAGTCTTTCCCCGCTTCGTCTAAATAATTTAGCAACTTACAAGAGTTACGTCAACAGTGAAAATCTTTGTGAATGAGGTATTTGAATGAAGGTATTTTGAAGGGAGAAGAAGTAGCGATTTGTGCTATACTTGTGGATCACCCTCACTTGGAGATTAATCAGTAAATAATAGTCTATAGAGCCAAGGCATTCACTTGTAAAATAGTTCACCAAAAATAGAGTACTAAAATCGCGCGCCTATCATTCGATATCTGCACATCGGTGGCCGCTCGAGATTAACGCGGTCGTTCAGACGATAGCATCAACGTGGCTCGCGTGCGTTCAGGCTATCCCGGCCGCCTGGACGTTGCTCTGGTTTATTTCGTACACCCATCCTAGCTGAGGTTAATATTCTTTAAACTGCGGTAAAATATTACCTTCCATACAGGAATAGGCTGCCCGCTAAACTAGGAAGCTGTAGTTTCAATGAAGTACGCTGTTGCACGTTATTCCCGCTATAATGCCGACAAGCTACGCTTTCTGGAGAAAAACTGCGAACTAGTCGCCAAAATATGAGGATGGCAAACTTTAATTTGTATTTTGGGAAGAATTGATTTCCTAGCAGAAACAGTGTAGTCTTCCATTACCAAAATTAGAAGTGGCTAGTACACTGACGTTATATATGAGAAGAACATGATTTAACATTAATGTTCGCATTTCTGGTTTTATTTTCTGTGTCTGTTGTGAGAAGCGATGGATAACTTCACTGCCTGACAAAATATGGTGACGCACCTAAGAAGGGAGGAGAAAACGAAATAAAACCTCACGAGTTGAAAAAGTATGTAACATTAGTGCTGGATTCAGTGCGACACAATTCACCAGTAGCCAGTACTTGCCAATCATAGAAGCACTCCAAACGCAGCACCAATGGTGACGGCTGACACAGAATGAAACCCTTGACCTGTGCTGGGACGATGGGTGCGTGTGTGAAGGGGTGCGCAATATGACGTTCCTCCCTTGTTGTGGTGAGACTTGGTCGACCGGAGACAAGGCGACGATTTTGCCTGCCCATCATTTTCCCATACCGTCCATCATCATCGCACTGCTATTTCCGAACGCCCCACGAATCTGGATATTGCACGATGTGACCAGCCGGCCAAATGGACACACACAGTGATGTCCCAGCAAGAACACCCCACTCGTACTAAACCTCCAGTAATGTCTCAGTTTAGCCGGAGAGTCCATATATGTTCGCATAAGGGGCGTAAAATATAACTGATCAAGCTTTCTGACCCGAGTTTTGCAATAATTAAGCTTATCCGATCTTGAACTAATTAGTGAGCAGTAGCATAGAAATTCTTCCTACCTGTTATGTGGAGATGCTCTCGTAGTTTTATGTCCCCTTGCCGAGCCGTAGCAGCGCCGTCGGATTCCGAAAGCGCTATACTACTATCTATGTTTTACATAATGAAGCGGGAAGAAAATTTTTTGTGCAAATAATTTTTAAGTAACATGCCATTATGGTGTGTTCATTTAAGAAACACCGTAAAATTTAATTATCTACATTGGACCGGACGACATCCTATTGACGACTGCCGACTGTTGCGCCCAGCCTGTAACTTGAGCGTACACTTGGTGTAGTTCGTATAAGAGCGTACATCTTCGTTTGTGCCAAAGTTATTCATTTATTTAATAATATCAACATTTCCTGGCATTGTAAAATTACTGAAAGATAGTATTTTTGACCTGTAGAAACCTCCTATCTGAGTGGCAAAAGACAACTTTTGTTAGTAAATATTTACTAACAAGAATTACTTGATCCACGCCAGACTAGATGTACTTTCCCTACGTACCTCTTTGTTGACGTCACAAGCGATTTCTGCATCGGCACGTCATCCCACTGTCTCTGAAAGCGCCAGATGGCCAACCGCCTCTGTTAGCTAGCGTGGGTACGTACCGCGCACTCCTTATTCCGTATGTACTACAGCGCTAATACGTTCACTTCACGTACATGAAGTATCAAAACTAGAAATAAAGTAAAACGAGCTCTTATCTGTAAATAAGAGATGCCTTACACCCCTTTCAAACCCTGTGAGTTGCTGATAACGCTGTCTCAAATGCGTACGCATTATCTCCGTGTCCTACACAGTGAAAACTTAACATCTGACGCTATCGACGCCCCTATAGATGTTCCAGGACTGGTATCAACACTAAACATGAAAATTAATGCTCCACCTGTCACACAGAATAGGAGCTTTAATCATTTACATAAACTTCGCCGATGGTGTGTACAGGGACAAAGTTCATCGACTTTGGACTCTGTCTTCTGAGTGATTCACTCTTTTCTTTTTTTCTTTTACCAGGCTATGTACTTGGATCGAAGCACGAGTTACGCTTTGTGCCATTCTAGTAGCCGTCACAACTGGGCTTGATTACTGTTGTGAACTAAATCATGAAGAAAGGAAATGCACTACCCTTCCTAATATTTCTTTAGTTTGAACAAATATTCTTGAAATATGACATCATATACACGCTGAAAAGCTCAGGGTAACAATCTGGGCGCGAAAAAATAGTTCGAAACTTTTGGGAAACACGGTAAGCAACAACAGAGGCGAGAAACGCTAAACATATTCATTAGCAGTAGAACAGAAAGTTCATCCGGCAAAAGAACGTCGTGCAGATTCTCAATCACCTCCAGTATCTGCAATTCTCTCTAGTATCGAACGCTTTTAAGAGGTGCGTTGTACTTCTATGAGATGCTTACAGACATAATTCCCACAGAGTACATCTAGTAGGGTCAGTCAAATTCGCTTACTGGCTTCCATATATATATCACAAACTGAGCATAATTTCATGGAAATTCTTTTACAGATGATAACCAGTGATCTTTCTTTAGGGAAAGCATTGAAAATAAGAATTCCAAATGAAACTATATGGTTCCAGAGACCTTTTCAGGTCTCAAATATCTGTGATGTATATATGCAGACTGAAGCGATGAATGCAGCCTAGATGCAAATTTTCGTTCTTCGATTCAGTCCGCATACCTAGAATGAGCACTCCATTCAGAATTCAAACGACTGCGTGTGTTACATTTGTACTAACGCGCTGATGTGATGTTCTTGAACTGAATAGGGTTAGTTATTTTATTTTAATAAATACAGCAACAAGCCACTTCGTTATGTATTTTTATTTAAGCTAATACACGTCTCGGACTTTTGCCCAGTTCCAATTATCGTAATACATATTTGTGTCTTCAGTCAGTACGTAGTTACTACGTCAATAGTAAATTGGGTACTGCAGCTGTCCAGTGTAAAATAATAATTTCGTTTAGCTACTACACTTTCCGGGTTGTATATTTACAATGTATTGCTGTTAAGGTGTACGTACCATCTACTCTGCTATTTGTTATTCCGTTTTTCGCCCTTATGGATGTGGCACAAACCATTTTTACTTCTGTTTTACACAAAAATCCAGCTATCCGCTAATTTGCCTACTGACGTCATTGTTTGCACCCGAAAATACATGTACGGTCAGGTTCTTCTACGGTCAAAGTATGACTAAAGAACTATAATGTTTAACGTGAATGTGCCGATTACTCTATATGGTTATCACGTAAGCGCATTAGTAATTGTTTAGGTTATGAGGTACGTTTAACAAAAATAATAATGTAATACATTTTATTTAGAAGAATTAATATATATGTTTTATGCACTGCACGGGTCGACATTGGATTATTCAGCACAGATTAACCGCAGCAGCCAGTTTGCTGTTTATGTTGCAACTATATACTGACTGAAGACTGAAATATGTATTACTACAATTGAAGATGGGTGAAAGCCCGAAACACGTACCGGCTTAAATAAAAGTACCTAACAAAGTGACTGGTTGCTGTATCTATTTAAATAATATAATCCAAGGCCACGGAACTCAACAGCCAGTAATATGAATAAATTATTCAATAAGCCGCATGTGCTGTGTAATTTTAACAGGGACCAAAATTTAGGCAAATACACGGTATCTACAATTCATTCATCATATTTCAGAAGACTACTCCTCCTGCTTGAATGTAAATCAAAACTTAAATAAATTTTAACTTACTCGTCGATCTACAAAGCTTTAATTTTTGAAAGAATCATCTAACTTTACCAGTCTGTTTTACATAAATGCACATTCTGGAGATATTTTTAGAATACACCTTTACGATCAAAGTTTTCGATTAACTTGCCTGTCGCTGGTAGCAAACACCCAGACAATAGCCAAACTCGTCCTCTAGCTGGCCTGCCAGGAGTTACGTCACGTGCTTGCCACGTACTACCGCAGCTTACGAAACAGTGTTAGAAGTGGAGGCACAAAGACGGAGACCGTCATAAATTTCCACAACGAAACTCGCACGATGACACTAATAATGTTTGGGGACCGTGGTGCTTCGCAGTATTTTGGCAATACGGGTTTCGATTTGACAGCAACGATCAGTAGCTAATCAGATATTGCTACTGTTGTGTCTAGACAAGACAGCCTAGACACAATGAGAGGAAGCCGAAAGGCACGCGCTAAGCTCAAGCCGGATGGCGTGAGGTCTGAAACAGGATACGTAATGAATACTATAAAGAAAAGTACGTAGCTTCTGGAATACTTAACTTTAATCCATCCTTTTGGTACATCTGGAGATTGTGGCGATACAAGTGAGACTCTTTAGATACATGCAATGTTACTAATGGCGCCTTGCTAGGTCGTAGCCATTGACTTAGCTGAAGGCTATTCTAACTATCTGCTCTGCAATTGAGCGAGGCTTCGTCAGTGTAGTCGCTAGCTACGTCGTCCGTACAACTGGGCCGAGTGCTAGTCCGTATCTCGAGACCTGCCTTGTGGTGGCGCTCGGTCTGCGATCACACAGTGGCGACACGCGGGTCCGACATGTACTAATGGACCGCGGCCGATTTAAAACTACCACCCAACAAGTGTGGTGTCTGGCGGTGACACCACAGCTACTCCAACGGGCTATTGGCAATAACTGCAAAATCGAAAAACTTACAGCGACAGTATTATCAGGCGAGTTTTTCCCTACCGTAAACTTTGTTGTAAAATTATAAGTTGCACCGTGATGGCTATGGTTCGTGCATCAGATCGCAATAAAATGTTTCCCCTTATAATGAACTGCTACGTCGTAAGGAAAAATTAATTAACTTGACCTTCGATTTTGACACAGATAAGACAGGTACTGCGTTTCAACTCTCTTTTGAGTTTTTGCCTGGATGCACAGATATTAAAAATTTTTACCCGCCTAATATAAAATTTACGAAAAAAATTTACTGTAGATAAAATATGTTTTCTTCGTGGCTGCTGTAAGGAGAGAACGGATTAGGTACAGGATGAGTTGGCGTTCAGAGGTTTCCGTTTTTTCCGGTTCTCAGAGAACGCCAGGCAAAGTCAGAGAAAACTGTTACAGTTCGCTATGAAAACCCCGTCTCTCGTGGCAGCAAATGTACTCACAGTCGCCGTCAGATCTTCTGGAAACACTTTCAAAATGAGAAGGTTGAACAACAGTCGCAGTATGATATCTTCTTACTAAGAGATTGATACCTTAGGGAACGTCTTTAACACACAAGATGATGGCGGAATATTTCGCACCGTTCGGACCGTGATAGTAGCAGAGTCGCCCAGTATTGTTAATTTGCAAAGGAATCACTCTTCACTGGATTTCTAAATACAGTAATCGTTTTATGAAGGTCCGGGCATCCAACATCGAATAAAAGTTAGTGGACTATATTTACCTTCTTTTTCACAAATTAGATTTTTTCTTCTCGATAACTGCGATTACAAGTTGCATCTCTCCTACACTTCAAATTACGTCTCTATATGCAAACATATTTCATCCCAAAAAAAAATCCTTATTTCCAACAAATACCAAAAAAGCATAGATGCCCTTTTTTACAGCAAAGAGCGCTGTTGTCTCAATTACGGTAGTGCGTTATCGCTGGTACTCGCAGCCGGAATATTACAATAATATTACATTACGTTGGGACATTACAACCTGGCGTTGCATGCTAGTAGCATCCTCAGTCGATAAACGAAACTTTTGAGTTTGGTGGGTTGAGTATTTATAGGCAGTAGACAACAATCTAGGGGCCTAATTGGATCCCCACTTATCATCCACACTCAGGAAGCCTCCCTTTAACCTGAGGCGCAGGGCACCGTCACGCCGCCGCTGTTCCAGTCGCGAATAGCTCGTGAGAGGAACGATTACTGATAATACTTCGTGTGAGAGAAAATACCTCTAGCTTTATCTGTATGGCCCTCTCACAAGACATACGCGCATGGAAGCGTATTGATTCACTGAACTAGGAAAGTACACTCTAGGAACTTTAACAGTGAAGCGGACTCTGATGCAGAATGCCTCTCTTGCAGTGTCTGCCACTGGAGTTCGCTGAGCATCTCCGCTCGCTATCTAACCGTTAACGAAACGTGCAGCTCTCGTTTGGATCTTCTCTGTTTCCTGTATCAATCCTGTCTGGTCTCGTGGTCGTGCGGTAGCGTTCTCGCTTCCCACTCCCGGGTTCCCGGGTTCGATTCCCGGCGGGGTCAGGGATTTTCTCTGCCTCGTGATGGCTGGGTGTTGTGTGCTGTCCTTAGGTTAGTTAGGTTGAAGTAGTTCTAAGTTCTAGGGGACTTATGACCACAGCAGTTGAGTCCCATAGTGCTCAGAGCCATTTTCGAATCCTGTCTGGCATGGATCCCACACTGACGACCAAAGTTCAACAATTGGTCGAATGAGGGTTTTGTACGCTACTTCGTTTCAAAGTGGGCTACATTTGGTGGGGTTTCTTTCGGTGAAACTGAATCTGGCATCTCCTTTGATGTGGTCGTTGCACTTTAAATTCCTCTGTACCCATATTCTAAATATTTTATGGGTAGCACTGCTTCCAGTGATTATTCTGCAGTTGTGTTACCAAACAATAATGGCTCTGTCTATCTATTCATGCGAAATACGGTACATTTGTTTATGTTGTGCTTCAGTTGACAATCGTTGTAGCCATCGTCACTCCTCTTCAGGTCTTCCTGCATCTCGCTATAGTTCTCTAGTGTTGTGACTTCTCTCTACACAAGAGCGTCATCCGAAAGAAGAGTCATTGATCTTCCAACATTATCCACCACGTCATTTATATACGATGTGAGTAATAATGGCCCCATAACATCACCATGGTATACGCACAAAGATACTATTACGTCTGAAGATTCCTCTCCGTTATGAGTGACATTTTGTGTTCTGCTTGCTAGAAACTCTTCAGTCTGGTCACATAAGTAGTCTAAAATTCCGTGCCCTCGTATTTTGTTCATGAGGAGGCATGTAGCACTTTCGGAAGTCGAGCAGCAAGGCATCTACTTGGGCGCTTGAATCTGCTGCTTTCTGGGTCTCGTGGACAAACAAAGCGAGCTGGTTTCACAAGCTGCGACCTTTTCGTACGTTTTACACATTACTCTAGTATTTTCTTGTTCCTTCTCTGTTCATTTCATAGGCTGCATTAACCAGATAAGTTGGGTCATCCCTCTTGCAAAGGAGTGCCGCAGGGTACGAGGGGACCTCTACCGGTCACGTTCCTCCAACCACTTCCCACCTATGCGGAATTCTGGTGTTATCGCTAACAGAGGGCGCTGATTATGTTTACTTTCATTGTGGTTTCTTTAGAGATTTGTTTTATGGGTGTTTTATATTATCCGGTGCACTATCAAAGGTGTTTATTATTTATGTCATTATCTAGAGTATTGGCACTAGAGCATATCTCAACTACTGTTTCTTAATTCTTTTATAACAATCTTACTTTTGTCGTGTTCTTTTTCATTACTGTTTATTACTACAATGCCTTATATGCGTTATAAGCTCATTACAGACATCAACTATTGTATCCCCCTTTATTTTCGCTGTGCAATTAAGTATTGAAAACTAGTGTATGCCGACATTAGCGACATCTAGTGAACTTACAATACAAACAGCTTGTGGCTACTGTACGGCAGGTTGTTTTGAACAGTAGTGCTACTGACAACATGACTCGTGCACGTGATGTGATTTATATGTATTTGACGATGCTGGTGCTGATTCTGTATTTAACATTTGACGATGCCACTATGGCTGCAATACATTAGGACGTTGTTTTTATAAAACAGGTATGCCTCTTCATACTAAAGCGCACAAATGCATATATTTGTCACTAGTACTTTTCATTATGGTCTATACATTGTTTTTAAGCTGTAGACAATCTGCGGGTATATTTATGTTTTTTCCCATTTTTTGCTGCAGATCTGATGATGGTCATTATCGACCGAAACCGGTAATCTATTAACAAAAAGTTTGTGACCATAGACGTAAATTAAAGAAAACTTAGTGCGAGCTAGGATTCACACCATCGTTGTTTCCGGACCCAACGTTGATTCTTACATGGCAGACTTGCAGTCTCGAGAAATGTCTTAGCACGCGAACTTAAAGCATACCACAACCTTATACAACAGACAGCCATCAGAGATATAGGTCTGCAGCTTTGTGCATCTGTTCGAAGACCTTCTTGAAAACGGAGGTGTTCTGTGCTTTTTCCAAATCCTTAGGAACGCTTTGTTCTTGCAGCGACCTAATGTACACTGCTGATAAAGGGGAGTTTATTCTTTCGCATACTCTGTGCAGAATACGAGGGTCACTCCAAATGAAATGCCCACTATTTTTGTAAAAATACAGTTTTCATTCAGCATCTGTGAAAGTTTTACAGTGTGTAGATACATTTTTCCCGTTTATTTTCAAACTTAGTTCAACCTGTTCCCGTGAGTGGCGCCATCATAGCATGTCTTCAAGGTGGCTGCTACACTTGACGGTCGTCGGAAGCAACGTGCTGTCGTAGAATTCCTGTGCTGTGAAAACGAGACAGTGGGAAACATCCACAGGAAGTTGAAAAAGGTGTATGGAGATGCTGCTGTCGATCGCAGTACAGTTAGTCGGTGGGCAAGCAGGTTACGTGATGAAAGCGGGCACGGCAATATTGAGGGTTGTCCTCGCAGCGGCAAGCCTTGTATTGCACACACTCCAGACAATGTGCGGAGAGTTAACGAATTGGTGACTGCTGACAGACACTGAAGAAACTTCAAGCTCGACTGAGTCGTGTTCGACCACATCGGCAAAAGCAGGATGTTTTTCTGTTGCACGACAATGCACGGCCACATGTCAGTCAAAAATCCATGGAAGCGATCACAAAACTCGGATGGACAACACTGAAACATCCGCCTTACAGTCCTGACCTGGCTCCATGTGGCTATCATCTCTTTGAGAAATTGAAAGACTCTCTTCGTGGAACAAGGTCTGAAGATGATGACTCCCATGTGCACGCTGCCAAACAGTGGCTCCAACAGGTTGGTGCAGAATTTTATCGTGCGGGTATACAGGCGCTGGTTCGCAGATGGCGTAAGGCAGTTGAGAGGGATGGAAATTATGTGGAGAAATGAAAATATTGTTCCTAAAGGATGTATCCACACACTGTGAAACTTTCAAAACATGTGGAATAAAAGATGGATTTAAAAAAAAATAGTGTGCATTTCTTTTGGAGTGACCCTCGTATATAAGCTTTCTGTCGTACATTGTCTGTATGTATAGGAAAACTGAATAAATTGATTTCAAAAACATTCTCCTCATTTAACATGTACTTCAAGTATCATATTCAGTAGCTGATCAAAACTAATTGTTCGTTCGCCCTGATTGGTCATGTAAAAAATGTCGCGAAATGAAACTTTAAACTTCATGAAATCACAAATTTTAAATAAAGAAAATGAATGTAAATGTCAAAGAAAATTAATTGTGCGCTCAATGAACACTGTATAACTAAAACTCTATACCGATAACTAAAACTCGATAGTGATAACTAAAACTCGATACCGAAGTACATTATGAAAGTTCTGTGATATGAAGTGCAATAACGGTACATCATGGACTATACATACTATACATACATACTATATACATACATACTACATACATACATACTACCACATACATACATACTACATACATACATACTATACATACATACATACTATAGACATACATACTATACATGGACTATACATATATATCTACATACATACTCCGCACGGCACCGTATGGTGTGTCGCCGGGGTACCCTGTACCACTACTAATCATTTCCTTTTCTGTTCCACTCACAAATAGAGCGAGGGAAAAACTACTCTCTTTATGTATCCCTCTAACCTTGTCTTCGTGGTCCTTACGCGAAATGCACGTTGGCTGCAGCAGAATCGTTCTGTAGTCAGCCTCAAATGTGGGTTCTCCAAATTTTCTCACTAGTGCTTCTTGAAAAGAACTTGTGCTGTCATTTGTTACCTCTCAAAAGAATCGTGCTGTCTATTTTCAATAGGACAATGCTCGACCTCATTTGGCATTTTCTAACAATCTGCGTGGTGTCTGTTTGTTCTAAGTCGTGTCTCCCTACCACTTTCGCACAACGACACTCTGAGCGTGTTTTTTAGGGAATTGACTAGTTTGAACCTGGGACCTGTTGCTGGTAAGGGGACGCCAGACCACACATGACATGTAGAATTCAGAAGAGTTCAGTGAGACTAGCGATGATATAACCAAATACTTAATGATTTCAGCATCCGCTCCACTGCACTCCCTGTAAAAGAATCTTAATACTAACTAAATTTTGTGGAAGGGGTTCAAGGCTTTCCTATTTTTAGTTAGCTGGTAAAATAACGTCGAAAACGCAGTTAAGTTTACCATTGGAAATTTTATTATACTCACAAAACATTGTTTATAAATGGCACTATTGATAAAAGGAAATGTTTTAATGCAGGATGGTAAAAACCGACCGCGTTCAACAAAAATGTGAATGAATATTCCCTGAATGGGTTTCCAAGTTCTACAATGGATCGAAGGATGACCTATGCCATATCACATCTATAATCTAGGTTTGAATGAAGTTTCACAAAAGAGAAAACTATCAAAATGATCTGCAGTGACCCTCAATTATCTTTAATTACTTATCTAACTTGTCGTAAATTACAGTGGCTGATGTGGCTTCTCAAAAACTATATAACAGAAAAATCATCGCGTTTCATATTTGTACTTCAAGTGGCAAATGTGTATACCATGAGCTTTAATTGACGATCGACACTAGTATTACGCAAAAAGGGGATGTAACAGATGAGACTTCTGGAGTTCTGAGTGAAGCTTTATGCGCTGTTATGCGGCATCGCGTGCGTTCATTACCTTGTCGGTGTTCGTCGGGGGCGACGGCCAGCACAGCTCCGCTCATCTCGCCGTCTCGGAAGCAAATCTTTCCTAACTTCTCCTTACTACAATTTACCGAAGTTGGTTTAAAAAAAAGCTATCTGACTGTGTTTTCATCTGACCAATCAGGGACTCAATGTTAACCTTAAGCTCCGCCTACAAAAATTCTGTCTATCCAATGAGAAACGTTATACTTTTCGTGGTGGGGCAATGTTTTTAATGTTTGCAACGTAACAGAGACGCGAAAAAGTCTTACGCTAAAACTTGCGGGTGGTGTAGCCCTTTTTGTGTTATCGTAAGATCTATACTGTTCTTCTGGAGGGCTCTAGCTTTTAACATTGGCTGGGGGGTGGTCTTGACGTAACAGATACGCGAAAAAGTCTCACGCTCAAACTTGCGGGTGGTGTGGTCCTAGCAGTTAGCTGGCGACGTGGGTGTCCGTCCGTCCCTTATCGTAGGGCCATCCAGCTTAACACGGTTCTGCTCTCGGCTTCTGTTCTCGTTTCTCCCCTCGGAACTGCGTCTGTCTCACCGTGGGAAGGTATGACATGCATTTAGGCATTCTTGTGTTAGTCTGTGGTATTCCATTTGCTCACTCGTTACTCGTATTACTTTGGTTAATTTGAGGTCACGATTTATTCGGTGCTATGTGACATACTACTGGATTTGCTTATCATGTCAGGGTTTTCATGGAAGGTGTTGGATTTGCCTGACACCTTACAACTTGTCTCTGTGAACTGCCTGTGTGACGCTGACGTACACTTGGGGTCAGCAACATCCCCAGACCTGTCCCCGATAGAACATCTCTGAAATCAGCTCGTACGCCAACTCCGTCCCTTTGTGAGTATCCCGGAGATCAAGCACCAGTTACAACAGTTGCGGGCCAGGTTGCCTTAGGAGAGGATACTATGGCTTTTGGACACGTTTCTCAGCTCAATCAGTGCGTGCATCCAGGCCAGAGGGAGTGCGACGTCATTCTGGTAACTGAGCTCACACTGCCAACTCCTTTGTAAATTAGACCCGAGTTTGTAATCATTGAAATAACATCACTTATCCTCAAAATTTGTGAAGTTTACTTTCGTTACCCCTTCCCCTCCTGGGTACTTCACTGGTTTTGTCATGCAGCGCAGCCCAAATTGTGGTGGTAATTTCCTATGGGACCCAACCGCTGACGTCAGCTGGCCGGTTTGGCCGAGCGTTTCTAGGTTCTACAGTCTGGAACCGCGCGACCGCTACGGTCGCAGTTTCGAATTCTGCCTCGGGCATGGATGTGTGTGATGTCCTTAGGTTAGTTAGGTTTAAGTCGTTCTAAGTTCGAGGGGACAGATGACCTCAGATATTAAGTCCCATAGTGCTCAGAGCCATTTGACTTTTTTTTTTGCTGACGTCATCGGTCTCTTGGTTTTCAAACTATTTAATATAACTTAAACTTACTTACGTTAAGGACAACACACACATACCGATGCGCCAGAGAAGACTCGAACCTCTGACGGGGACAGTCGCGCGAACCGTGACAATGCGCCTGAGACCACGCTGTTACCCCGCGTGCCTTGGAACGTCCCATGCGAAGTGGGACACGGAACTAGAGGCGTCAGGCAGTAACTTAGCTGAACTACAGGGTAATCAGTGTGAGCGGCACGCCTACTCTCACCCAAAAACTTTTCTAATAACTATTAACCAGCCAAGCTGCCAGTTGAAATGTTTGCTTATGAGAGGTCCTGGAAAACGCCATCGTTAAACAAATGACTAACTGTGTAGAAGGGGAAA
The DNA here is from genome assembly GCF_023864345.2 of Schistocerca serialis cubense. Taxonomy (NCBI): domain Eukaryota; kingdom Metazoa; phylum Arthropoda; class Insecta; order Orthoptera; family Acrididae; genus Schistocerca; species Schistocerca serialis. The sequence goes on along the minus strand of NC_064641.1, from coordinate 142,035,379 downwards.
ATGTTATTTTCGGTAAAATCTTAATCGTCTTAACAAGAAGATTTAAATTAATCAAGTGACTGGCCTTTTGGTCCTTCAATTGCATCCTTAACTCAGCGTATAGACTGCTTTAGCAGAAGTTTGGTACCTTTAAACAGGCTATTTTGCACTGATAATCTTTCAATATAGATAGGAATGGGCAAATGCATCAGTTCAAGACTCGTCTGCAAACGACTGAGTCGAAATTGATAAACGTAAATTTCAGATTTACCGCCAGTCTGATAACAATGGCGTAGAGGCTTTATCGCAATAATTTTATGTATCCTCACACCTTGCAAAACATGCTACATATTGCCCCTACGCGATGAGAAATAATAACATTGAAATATCGTAATAAATCAATAAATGCTAGAAAAGCTGTTTCTGGGTTCCTGAATGTATGGTTGTTTTTAAGTTATTTAGCTAAGTTTATCGTCTAGGGGAAAACCAACGCATTCGCCGCAACATGTTTTTTGCTCGCGTATCATGTCATTTCTGGAAACCCAGAATCTACTCTGTAGGAATCAACATGGATTCCGGAAACAGCGATTGTGTGAGACCCAACTCGCTTTATTTGTTCATGAGACCCAGAAAGTATTAGGTACAGGCTCCCAGGTAGATGCCATGTTCCTTGACTTCCGGAAGGCTTTCGGTACAGTTCCGCACTGTCGCCTGATAAACAAAGTGAGAGCCTACGGAATATCAGACCAGCTGTGTGGCTGGATTGAGGAGTTTTTAGCAAACAGAACACAGCACGTTGTTCTCAATGGAGAGACGTCTACAGACGTTAAAGTAACCTCTGGCGTGCCACAGGGGAGTGTTATGGGACCATTGCTTTTCACAATATATATAAATGACTTAGTAGATAGTGTCGGAAGATCCATGCGGCTTTTCGCGGATGATGCTGTAGTATACAGAGAAGTTGCAGCATTAGAAAATTGTAGCGAAATGCAGGAAGATCTGCAGCGGATAGGCACTTGGTGCAGGGAGTGGCAACTGACCCTTAACATAGACAAATGTAATGTATTGCGAACACATAGAAAGAAGGCTCCTTTATTGTATGATTATATGATAGAAGAACAAACACTGGTAGCAGTAACCTCTGTAAAATATCTGGGGGTATGAGTACGGAACGATTTGAAGTGGAATGATCATATAAAATTAATTGTTGGTAAGGTGGCTGCCAGGTTGAGATTCATTGCGAGAGTCCTTAGAAAATGTAGTCCGTCAACAAAGGAGATGGCTTACAAAACACTAGTTCGACCTATACTTGAGTATTGCTCATCAGTCGGGTTGACAGAGGGGATAGAGAAGATCCAAAGGAATGCGGGGCGTTTCGTCACAGGGTTATTTGGTAAGCGTGATAGCGTTTCGGAGATGTTTAGCAAACTCAAGTGGCAGACTCTACAAGAGAGGAACTCTGCATCGCGGTGTAGCTTGCTGTCCAGGTTTCGAGAGGGTGCGTTTCTGGATGAGGTATCGAATATATTGCTTCCCCCGACTTATACCTCCCGGGGAGATCACGAATGTAGAATTAGAGAGATTCGAGCGCGCACGGAGGCTTTCCGGCAGTCGTTCTTCCCGCGAACCATACGCGACTGGAACAGGAAAGGGAGGTAATGACAGTGGCACGTAAAGAGCCCTCCGCCACACACCGTTGGGTGGCATGCGGAGTATAAATGAAGATGTAAATGAACATTTTGATAATTATTCACACTAGTGTTCAATAATTTAATAAAATATGTGCAGGATTTACTATGCGATGATAAAACAATGCTCACAACTCACGATGGTTTCGGTGCAATATAAACAATTTTTATTGATTCCTTTCTCATAGTTGAATCAACAACAGAACTAAACCCTGTTACGTGAATAGACCGAAGCAATACACGTCGCCAACTGCTGAATAGTTCCAAAAAACTACTAAAAATATTACTAATGTTTCCTCTGAGCAACCAGCAGGGACTCGCGGAGATTCTATACATTTCGCACCCGATATCATATATAAAATTATTTTGAATTAATCTCGAGAACTACTATAGCCGATAACTCGCGGAATATTCTGCAATTTCCACACCGAATAACTTGTTTGAAATCATTATGAGCCTTCGCCGCCGACACGGGCAAGTTTTACAGTTCCCCGAAGTCGTGCTCAGAAAACTTGCACCACTTTAAACTCGCTACTCACACGTGTCTCATCGACACGTCTCCGCTCCATTAGTTCTAGAGGATCACTGATCGTAGGCAATATGGCCGCATTCGTTTGTCGTTGGGAAAATTGGCATGCGATTTTCTCAGCTTTCCGATGCTGTCTTCGGTTTTTTGCTGGGTGTGTTAGTTTCCCCAATGACTGAAGTTTCGTCACTGTACAAGTCAGTTTACCATGTTGTTTTATAATCTGTTAACATTTATAGATAGATAGCCTAGCCCAATTTACTATGTTGCCACTACTTCTATCAATTTATTTCAATTTTTGTGAGAAATTGAGCTTTCAATTCATATTGCAGCATTTATTCAAATAACTACCAGGGTTGCAGCCTGATGACGTCTGTTTTGGTTGGCAGGAGAGCCAACACAGTGTTACTAGAGGAGGCCGAAAGGCACGCGTTTTAGCTCACGCAGGCTGGCGTGAGGTCTGGAACAGGACAATGAGATTAGAATATAGAAAAACGGACGTAGCTGGTGGAATACTTAACTTTAATCCGTTAATGAAGAACGTCGGTCTTGACGGTAGATGAATCAATATCAATAGTAACTGATAATGGCGCCTTGCTAGGTCGTAGCAAATGACGTATCTGAAGGCTATGCTAAACTATCGTCTCGGCAAATGAGAGCGTATTTTGTCAGTGAACCATCGCTAGCAAAGTCGGTTGTGCAACTGGGGCGAATGCTAGGAAGTCTCTCTAGACCTGCCGTGTGGCGGCGCTCGGTCTGCAATCACTGATAGTGGCGACACGCGGGTCCGACGTATACAAACGGACCGCGGCCGATTTAAAAGGCTACCACCTAGCAAGTGTGGTGTCTGGCGGTGACACCACAACGTCGTCGACAACCGCCGATATTTCGACAGGAGACCACCCTGTCATTATCAAAGCAAAACTGCAGCAGGAGAGCGTTATGAAAGGAAATTTAAAACCTCGGTTTGCAGAGCGATTCCGGAAAGGTAACACCGAGATATTGTAAACACTAGCGCTCCCACGCCCACCAAACATGGCCGACGCCAGAAGTTACCGACAGTAAAAATTACTGAACAACAAGTCAGTTTGAGAGAGCAAGATTCGGTGCAGAATGTAAGTAAAAACACTGATCTCTACTACAAATTTACTTGCTATTTTGCCGGCCGGTGTGGCCGTGCGGTTATAAGAGCTTCAGTTTGGAACCGCGTGACCGCTACGGTCGCAGGTTCGAATCCTGCCTCGGGCATGGATGTGTGTGACGTCCTTAGGTTAGTTAGGTTTAAGTAGTTCTGAGTTCTAGGGGACTGATGACCACAGATGTTAAGTCCCATAGTGCTCAGAGCCATTTGAACTATTTTTGAACCGTAGTGACTGAACCAAAAAGGAGTGAAGTCGTGTGCTCTGAGAAGTGGTTCTGGGCGTGCGATCATATGGTGAGAGGTTGGAACACGTAAATCACCCACGAATACTGTCGAACATGATCGTTTTGGTGCTTTATGGTGTTATGGAGTGCGGGAGCACAATGCTACATGAACACGGTAGACTCATAGGTCAACGTTATTGTGAGACTGTGCTCCTTCTCTTTGTGTGTCTTTTCAGGTGTGCTTTGGACCATGATTTCATTTTTATGGATGACGATGCACGACTGCGTCGAACAGGGCAGACGGAGGGGCTGCTGGAACAAGGGGGTATTCAGGGAATGGAACGGCTTAGCCGTTCGCACGATTTAAATCCTACGGAGTACACGTGGGATGCGCTGACGAGACTTATTGCAACACGTCCGCGACCACTAACGACCTTCCAGCAATTGCCATCTGCATTGGTGCAGATATGGAACGCCCTACATTAGATCGCCTTGCCAGTCTTGTGAATGGGAGCATGTTGCAGAGCGTGAAACGCTGTCTGTGGTGGTCACAAACCCTATTGAGAACCACATACCGTCTTTAGTAATGTCGATGGGACCGTCATAAATAGCGATTACTTCAGTTTAATTCAAAAAATGGCTCTGACATACCGTCTTTAGTAATGTCGATGGGACCGTCATAAATAGCGATTACTTCAGTTTAATTCAAGAAATGGCTCTGAGCACTATGGGACTTAACATCTATGGTCATCAGTCTCCTAGAACTACTTGAACCTAACTAACTTAAGGACATCACACAACACCAAGTCATCACGAGGCAGAAAAATCCCTGACCCCGTCGGGAATCGAACCCGGGAACCCGGGCATGGGAAGCGAGAACGCTACCGCGCGACCACGAGCTGTGGACTCAGTTTAATTATTGCTTTTGAGTAAAAGTGTCATTTCTGTTTGTTTCACTGCATATTTCTTTGTTACCTTCTTAATATTTTGTAGCAGTTCATTCTACGCGTGGTCCAAGTTACATCGACCTATTGAAACGATTATGTTACATTCGTTTTATACTAAAGAACTTATATTTCATGCTGTCAGGCTCAATTATTTGTAATTTAATTTTGTACTTTGTTTTAGTCTCCGTTAAGTGGTACACAATCACATCAATGTGATTCAAGAAGGGACGTCGAACAGATGTGCAGAACTATAGACGAATGAATTTTCTGGAGACTAGAAATCTACTCTGTAGGAATCAGCATGGGTTTCGAAAAAGATGGTAGTGTGAAACCCAGCTCGCGCTATTCGTCCACGAGACTCAGAGGGACATAGACACGGGTTCCCAGGTAGATGCCGTGTTTCTTGACTTCCGCAAGGCGCTTGATACGGTTCCCCACAGTCGTTTAATGAACAAAGTAAGAGCATATGAACTTTCAGACCAATTGTGTGATTGGATTGAAGAGTTCCTAGATAACAGAACGCAGCATGTTATTCTCAATGGAGAGAAGTCTTCCGAAGTAATAGTGATTTCAGGTGTGCCGCAGGGGAGTGTCGTGGGAACGTTGATATTCAGAATATACATAAATGACCTTGTGGATAACATCGGAAGTTCACTGAGGCTTTTTGCGGATGATGCTGTGGCATATCGAGAGGTTGTAACAATGGAAAATTGTACTGAAATACAGGAGGATCTGCAACGAATTGACGCATGGAGCAGGGTACGGCAACTGAATCTCAATGTCCTGCGAATACACAGAAAGAAAGATCCTTTATCATTTAGCTACAATATAGCAGTTCAGCAACTGGAAGCAGTTAATTCCATAAATTAATTGGGAGTAGGAATTAGGAGTGATTTAAATCGGAATGACCATATAAAATTAAGCGTCGGTAAAGCAGATTCGAGACTGAGATTCGTAGGAAGAATCCTAAGGAAATGCAATCCGAAAACAAAGGAAGTAGGTTACAGTACACTTATTCGTCCACTGCTTGAATACTGCTCACCGGTGTGGGATCCGTACCAGATAGGGTTGACAGAAGAGGCAGAGAAGATTCAACGGAGAGCAGCGCGCCTCGTTTCAGGATCATTTAGTAATCGAGAAAGCGTTACGCAGATGATAGATAAACTTCAATGGAAGACTCTGCAAGAGAGACGCTCAGTAGCTCGGTATGAGCTTTTGTTGAAGTTTCGAAAACATACCTTCACCGAAGAGTCAAGTGTTATATTGCTCTCTCCTATGTATATCTCGCAAAGAGACCATGAGGATAAAAGCAGAGAGATTAGAGCCCACACAGAGGCATACCGACAATCTTCCTTTCCGCGAACAATACGAGACTGGAACAGAAAGGAGAACCGATGGAGGTACTCAAAGTACCCTCCGCCACACAACCGTCAGGTGGCTTGCGGAGTATGGATGTAGATGCAGATGTAGAAAGTATCAATTGTAGGAGTAAACATCTAATCCTATCTACATTACCTACATATTGTGCTCCCAAATTTCCTTTCTCTCTTTATCATCTGTATGAATGCGTGAGTGAATGTGTATGTAGACTTTGCCTTATATATGGTAGCAGTACAGCATCTGGTTGTCTGTTGTGGTAGCAACAGTGTAGCCAACGTACTGTAGCTTTGCCAGTCAAGTTAAAGAGATTTGTACCCCTTCGGTAGTCATTCGACAGTATTTAAGTTGGTTGCGGAATGACCCCTCTGGTCTCTTCCGGCTAGCTGGCTGGAAGTTCGTTACACGGAGAGTTTGTTGACGTCACTCGCGACTGGACCTTTGTTGAGTGAAAACAGCACTCTTAAGAACGACTTGGCGCTTGTGAGCGTGAGATGGTGTGTAGCTATTCCAACTGATGTACACGTTTGATCAGCTAGTTGATTTTCAAGTTCGGTAGTCGAATTCCCATATTTCTGAGAGTGCAAGTGACGAGCATATTTTCCGGGATGTAATAAGTTTTTCCGCTCCCCGCTTTGTCCAAGCAGAAGATGTGGTGTAGGAAGTTCGTTACTTCATCACACGTTCAAAATTCAGTTGTTTACCTTCTCTTTTAACCGGAATGTATGTGTGAGTTTTTCTCGTGTGTATGTGCTTCACTACTTCTACTTTTCATTTCATTTCAGTTTTCAGTATGTCTAGCTTTTTTGATATCACATGGTAGTGATTTCGCAGAGTGTAATTACAGTACCAGCTTAAACAAATCTTATTTTTAACTCAGCGTGATATTTTATTCGCAGTTTTGTCTATACGGTTTACATCTTCTTTAGGTTTTCACCAGTCTTAGTAATTTTGCTTTGTTCATGAATATTTGTGGCATTTGTGGGTGTTTCACGCCAGCGTACCTTAGTTTCATGTGCATGGTGATGCAGATAAATTTCTTTGTCGGAAAGTGTTCCACAGCATTCTTATTCACAATAATTGAATCACGGCGGTAGCGATGAACCTCTAAGCCTTTGAATTATTGTAATGGGAAAAATTATTTTTATCTCTATTCTTGTATGTGTGAATTGTGCATGTTTGTGTGAACTTTCCCCATGCGTGACTAAGATTTCCTTTTTGTTTATCACCGCACTCTAGCTCAGCTCTCAGTATAATAATAAGTAATTAATCAAATAAAAGGCAACGGGGTGTCCGAATACTTTTGATCACATAGTGTATGTAAATAGACAGAAAACGGCGCTGCTGTCGGCAACGCCTATATAAGACAACAAACGTCTGGCGCAATTGTTAGAGCCATTACTGCTGCTACAACAACAGGTTATCAAGATTTGAGTGAATTTGAACCTAGTGTTATAGTCGGAGCACGAGTGATGGGACACAGCATCTCCGAGGTAGCTATGAAGTGGGGATTTTCCCGTACGTCCATTTCACGAGTGTACCTCGAACATCAGGAATCCAGTAAAAAATTAAATCTCTGACATCTCTGCGGCAGGAAAAGATCCTGCAAGAACGAGACCAACGACGACTGAAGACAATCGTGCAACGTGACGGAAGTGAAACATTTACGCAAACTGCTGCAGATTTCAATACTGGCCCATCAACAAGTGTCAGCGTGCGAACCATTCAAGGAAACATCATCGAAATGGGCTTTCGGAGCCGAAGGTCCACTCACGAAACAAAGCTTTACGCCTCGCCTGGGCCCATGACTGGAAACATGTTGCCTGGTCGGACGAGTCTTGTTTCAAACTGTATCGAGCGGTAGACGTGTACGGGTATCCAGACTTCACGAATCCACGGACACAGGATGTCAGCAGGGAACAGTTCAAGCTCAAGGAGCAACTGTAATTTGTGGGGCGTATGCAGTTGGTTTAATATGGGACCCCTGTTACGTCTAGATACGACTCTGACGACGTTGACAGGCGAAACGTACGGAAGCATACCGTCTGATCACCTGCATCCATTCATGTCCATTGTGCATTCCGACAGACTTGTGCAATTCCAGCAGGACAATGCGATACCCCACACGACCAGAATTGCTACACAGTGGCTCCAGACACTCTTCTGAGCTTATACACTTCCACTGCTCACCCAGCTCTCCAGACATGAACATTATTGAGCATATCTGGGATGCTTTGCAAGGTGCTGTTCAGAAGAGATCTCTATCCCCTCCTACTCTTACGGATTTATGGGCAGTCGTGCAGGATTGATGGTGTCCATTCCCTGCAGTACTACGTGAGACACTAGTCTAGTCCATGCCACATCGTGGTGCGGCAGTTCTGCGTTCTCGCTGGGGTCCCACACGATATTAGGCTGGTGTACCTGGTTCTTAGGCTCTTCAGTGTATTACGATGACAAAGAAGTAACGAGCTTTTAATCAGTTTGAGATTGTTAACATTCTGATGGAACCACGAAGAATTTCAGTTAGGGGTTAAATACCCAATAAAAGAAAAATTTCTTATAAAACTAACTGGAAATAGGATCACAATAGTTAATTACAATGGCCAGACCCTTCACGGAAATAGTACTCCATACGTCATTAGATCGCGGGGTGAGCAAAAGGCCGAGCATTCGAGTGAATCGTGACTACTGGGAGGCAATGAATGTTAACGAAGAGTAAATACATAAATAAAAGGGCAACTGTGTGCTCAATTTGGGTCCACGACGTAGAGTTACCGTGAAAACGTCGGGAGAAAATCATTGCAAGTATTAATGTGTCACTTCAGTATCAATCTCTTTAGTACAGTGTCTACGCATAATTATATAATGGTTACAGAATAGATAAAGCACATGTCTGGACTTTAACTAGCTGCTGTTTGCCCGACAGGCCAGCTAACTAATCGCATTGTGCCGTTTGTCTCGTTTACTTTTCGACGTTGCTGTAGTCCTCGAATTCGCCTGGGACTGGACTTTTTTGGCTTTCTGGATACTTTTCGACGCGAGCTTTACTCTGACTTTCGTTTTCTATAATTCCGAGCATATATGAGAGTAATATAATACATCTTCCATTATTTTACTGTATTCAAGTTAATACCGATTTTCACTTATATTCCAGAGATTTTTATTGCCTACTTTGGTTCCGAGTAGTGTTCCACAAACCCTTCCCAATGCCACTTGAATCAATATCCTAGCTAAACTAATTTCCAAGCTACAGCAATTTATAACTCTACACAAAGCTAATTCGTAATAATCGCTCGCACGCTCCTACAATGGTAAGATGACGTCACAGGCAAAACAGATGCTGCGCGTCGAACACTTACAAATATGATCTATCCGTTGTTGGCTCAGCCATTATTAGTTTCGTAGTTATTAGCGATTCAAATCGAACCAGCGAATAGAAGATTTTACGACAAAAATCTGTTTTGCGCGTCTAAATGTTCACTCCACAGATATTCATAAACTGCCGCTACCCTGGAGGTAAAACAGAAGGGAATTGTCATTACGTCACAAAGCTGAAACCGACGTTCTCCGTCTCATGTACCCCAAAACATTAGGTTTTCCGCATTTATGCTTCCGTGTTTCACCTCAGTGATACTTCCCCACTATGTTGCTGACGTGCCTGTGCTCAGTATCGATCGTTGGGGATATCTGTGGACTTTTGCCGTCGTATTCTAAGTAGAATCCGGGGCTTCGATTGTGTGGAGACGTTTAACCCATTTTTTCCCTCTGTTCCCAATTAGGAGCAATATTTTTATAGTCTTTCTTTATTTACTACGAGCCATGTAATGGTTATTAACACATGTGTTTCTTTTTAGATCGCAAGTTTAGAGTCTACGTTGTTTCTAAGTGCCTTCGATTGGACCTCATTGTTATCTCATGATTGTTGAGTGTTTACAAAGTTAGCAGTCATTTTAGTTCGCAACTTACCTACCAAAAAGTAAGTATTATACAGCAATGTAGTTTTTCCTAATCCAGTTTCGTTGTTATTAATCTCTTAGGATTGTAAGGAAGTCTTACATACAAAATTAATTATAATAACTTTATTTGTTTATTAGTAAGCACCGTAAATATTTGTGTCCCCAAGTGGGAACACCAGGTACATATGGTCTTTGTTAGTCAAACGTTCACAAGATTGATCATATATATATTTCTGTCACGTCTCTCACTGCTGCTGAAATTTTAGCCATTTTGGAGGAAGATGCAGTGGCAGATATATACATTGATGCTACGGACAATGGATGGGAGACAGAAGAAGTCAGTGGAGATGAAGAAACATGCGGTACTGTTGACGGTATGTCTGGTGGACAACTTTCAGTTGTAGCTGAAACAAAATCATCAGACGGGACAGAACAGAGTATATGGGTACAAGTGCTTCACATGAATTAGAACCTCATTTTAGTAATAATGAAAGCAGTACTCAGGAAAGCTCAGGGGATCGCTCATTTTCTAATCATTGGGAGAACGCTGACATTACTCCCAGTTTCGATCAGTTTACTCCAATACAAGGAAAATAGATCACCCCTACTCCTGTTGAGTCCTTTGAACTCTTTTTTGACGATGGTGTATTGAATCACCTTCGGGAAATAACTACCCTACATGCATCCCAGAAAGGTGACCACAGTTTTGCAATTTCATGTGACGAACTGAGATAATTTTTAGCAATTTTGATTCTGTCAGGGTACGTAACCGTACCTAGATGGAGAATGCTGTGGGAAGTCAACACAGAGACATACAATGCATTTGTCAGTTCAGCAATGAGGGGCAACAGATTTTAAACAATAAAACGGTTTGTTCACTGTTCTGGTAACTCAAAAATAACTTCAGGTGACAGATTTGGCGAAATGTCGCCGGTAATAAAGCTTCTCAGTGATCACTTTTTGTCTCAGGCTCAACTAGCGGAACATCTTTCAGTTGACGAGAGTATGGTACCATATTACGGCAGGCATGGAGCAAAGCAATTCCTAAAGGGTAAGTCCATAGGATTTGGCTTCAAGATTTGGTGCCTGTGTGAGTTACTTGGGTATCTTGTACATTTTTTTCCTTACAGTGGAAAAGATATTGAACGGCTGGAAAACGTTAGCTTAGGTGAGCAAGTGGTTCTGAAACTAGTCAAAGACTTGCCACCAGCTCCATACAAAATCTAATCCGATCGCTTTTTTTCTTCAATTAATTTGGCTATAACAATGAGAGAAAATGGTATAGTGTAATGTCTCTTGCAGCGGTCTCTCCGCGATATTTTCAGAAAATTCTATAAATTATATAACTCAGTACATATCTCGAAATATCTCTTCTTATCTTACCGATTATCAATGCAAAGAAGTTTCAAGCCCAATTATTCCTTGGAGCGTCCATTTACTCCATGGAATAGCTTCTCTGCTATCTACGTTTTCTCTTGTGAAAAGAATGAAGGAATTCTTGCCGATTAGTCGTGAAAGAAGGATGTATATGTATGTATTGTTGAGCTAGTCGCCATCTTGATGAGATTCTGTATGAGAAGGAATTTAATACATGAACTAAACTAAAGTAAGTGTGTTCGCGTATTATTTAACTGATTATTATTGACAGTGTCTACTTACTACGCTGTGTTGCACGAGATCAGTGAGAAACGTCTGATTTACACTGGACGAACCTGCCGTTTTGTATGCTCAAGATATCCAGTTACTTCAAATAAATAGGCTAACACGGTCTTACCAGCAGATCTCCGGTCTTCCCCATGTGATCACCGAAAGTTAATAATTATTACAAATGTTTCCAGGAGACCGACTGACAATTTTCGTGGCACCGAGACTTCGAATTGCTTCACTGCCTTATGGAATTTAAGTTAAGCTCAATTTAATCAGGATAGAACAGTATAGAACTATGTGAATGTGATAAGCCTGCTTTGTGATTGAAAATTCCCTTAACATACGCATGTTTTTACTATCCTGATCAGTGAAGGTAAATCAGGCCGGTGTGAGAGAGGTTTTTAAATTTTAGATCCCACAAAAATAATATTAAAATAGGATTGACGGATACAATTATGAGCAATAGAATAGGTAAGTGTCCTATAGATGATCCAAAAGATATAGCGAAGACCACTCGCAGTAGCTCCGACTACAGAAAAGAAAAGCATTCTGGATCAGTGACAGCTGTTTGGAATGACAACCGACCAGTTCACGTCATATCAACGTGTGACTCTGTTCACCGCATCAAAGAGGCCTGTAGATGGTCCCAGGCTTAAAAGCAAAAAAAACGTAATTCAACAGCTGAACATAGTCCAAGCATATAGCCGTTTCAAGTACGGCGTAGATAGGATAGATGAAAATATTTCGTATTATCGGACGTCTGTAAGATCAAAGAAATGTTGGTGAACAATATTAATTTTCTGTATTGATGTGTCAATGCAAAACGCGCGTAACCTTTGCAGGACAGATAAAAATACTCAGAATCTTGACAGCCTCTCATTTAGAAGGAACAACGTACAAACATATCTGCAAAAATATGGGAGACGAGCAACGTCAGGAGGAAGACCGAAGACATCAAAAGAATTACTAGATAAGACTATCGACACAGTACGCTTTGACAACGTTGGCCACTGGATTTCAAAAACTCCCAAGGAAGAAAGATGTGCTCTTAAACATAGGTGCTCCCATTTGGGAACAACTTTCGTTGCCAAAGTCAATGGTGAAAAGAAAAAAATTACAGTAAGGATAAATTGTTATTTATTTTAAGTTCATTTTAAACGTTTACCCAAAATAAACCATAAAAAAACTCGGTCGAAAATGGGTTAATCAAAAATACATTTCATTTGTAAGTGCAGACGTTCAAAAAATGGTTCAAATGGCTCTAAGCACTATGGGACTTAACATCTGAGGTCATCAGTCCCCTATACTTAGACCTACTTATACCTAACTAACATAATGATATCACACCCATCCGTGCCCGAGGCACGATTCGAACCTGTGACGGTAGCAGTGCTGACATTCAAGCAATGTTTTCTTTTGCATACATGAATTATGGTTTCGCTGTTTTCTACTATTCTTTCCTGTGTTTTTCATTGCCTTCTAAATCGCAAGCGCTTTGACATACGAGCCACACTCTTAACAATGGTCTCGCTCCCGCACAACCCATAGTTACGTGAACGCGCTGATTGTTGCTGCAGCGGCTCGTGCCCTAAATTCCTCCCATTGATAATTAGTCATTGTTCACATTTACTCCTATTTTAAAAAAGATTCTTGCTAGAACAGCCGGAGACAGTGGTCACGTGCTTGTATGAATATATGCATGTGCGCTTTGCTTCCTTTGTGAAGAAGGCTTTGAACCAAGGCATACGTAAACACCCTGTATGCTGCTTGGCGTGTGAGTAGCAGTCCACACGCTTCATAGTATAGTTATTCCCTCACGAAGTTTGTTGTAAATAATCCACTCCACTTCAAGCGGAACAAAACCAGGAATGATGGGTAGGATTTATTTACTAACATCTGCCTATCTTAATTAAAAACCCAAAAAGGTTAACAAATGGTCATCATTGACACATACTTACAAACAAATGGATGTTAATTTAAAATACTCGTTTAACATTATTGCGATTTATCGTGCAAATGACACATGGAGCTTAAAAACTAACTAACTAATTGTTGTTGTTGTTGTGGTCTTCAGTCCTGAGACTGGTTTGATGCATCTCTCCATGCTACTCTATCCTGTGCAAGCTTTTTCATCTCCCAGTACCTACTGCAACCTACATCCTTCTGAATCTGCTTAGTGTATTCATCTCTTGGTCTCCCTCTACGATTTTTACCCTCCACGCTGCCCTCCAATACTAAATTGGTGATCCCTTGATGCCTCAGAACATGTCCTACCAACCGATCCCTTCTTCTGGTCAAGTTGTGCCACAAACTTCTCTTCTCCCCAATCCTATTCAATACTTCCTCATTAGTTATGTGATCTACCCATCTAATCTTCAGCATTCTTCTGTAGTACCACATTTCGAAAGCTTCTATTCTCTTCTTGTCCAAACTATTTATCGTCCATGTTTCACTTCCATACGTGGCTACACTCCATACGAATACTTTCAGAAATGACTTCCTGACACTTAATTCTATACTCGATGTTAACAAATTTCTCTTATTCAGAAACGCTTTCCTTGCCATTGCCAGCCTACATTTTATATCCTCTCTACTTCGACCATCATCAGTTATTTTGCTCCCCAAATAGCAAAACTCCTTTACTACTTTAAGTGCCTCATTTCCTAATCTAATTCCCTCAGCATCACCCGACTTAATTACACAACATTCCATTATCCTTGTTTTGCTTTTGTTGATGTTCATCTTATATACTCCTTTCAAGACACTGTCCATTCCATTCAACTGCTCTTCCAAGTCCTTTGCTGTCTCTGACAGAATTACAATGTCATCGGCGAACCTCAAAGTTTTTATTTCTTCTCCATGAATTTTAATACCTACTCCGAATTTTTCTTTTGTTTCCTTTACTGCTTGCTCAATATACAGATTGAACAACATCGGGAAGAGGCTACAACCCTGTCTTACTCCCTTCCCAACCACTGCTTCCCTTTCATGTCCCTCGACTCTTATAACTGCCATCTGGTTTCTGTACAAATTGTAAATAGCCTTTCGCTCCCTGTATTTTACCCCTGCCACCTTTAGAATTTGAAAGAGAGTATTCCAGTCAACATTGTCAAAAGCTTTCTCTAAGTCTACAAATGCTAGATACGTAGGTTTGCCTTTCCTTAATCTTTCTTCTAAGATAAGTCGTTGGGTCAGTATTGCCTCACGTGTTCCAATATTTCTACGGAATCCAAACTGATCTTCTCCAAGGTCGGCTTCTACCAATTTTTCCATTCGTCTGTAAATAATTCGCGTTAGTATTTTGCAGCTGCGACTTATTAAACTGATAATTCAGTAATTTTCACATCTGTCAACACCTGCTTTCTTTGGGATTGGAATTATTATATTCTTCTTGAAGTCTGAGGGAATTTCGCCTGTCTCGTACATCTTGCTTACCAGATGGTAGAGTTTCTCAGGACTGGCTCTCCCAAGGCCGTCAGTAGTTCCAATGGAATTTTGTCTACTCCGGGGGCCTTGTTTCGACTCAGGTCTTTCAGTGCTCTGTCAAACTCTTCACGCAGTATCATATCTCCCATTTCATCTTCATCTACATCCTCTTCCATTTCCATAATATTGTCCTCAAGTACATCGCCCTTGTATAGACCCTCTACATACTCCTTCCACCTTTCCACTTTCCCTTCATTGCTTAGAACTGGATTCCCATCTGAGCTCTTGATATTCATACAAGTCGTTCTCTTATCTCCAAAGGTCTCTTTAATTTTCCTGTAGGCAGTATCTATCTTACCCCTAGTGAGATAGGCCTCTACATCCTTACATTTGCCCTCTAGCCATCCCTGCTTAGCCATTTTGCACTTCCTGTCGATCTGTTTGTATTCCTTTTTGCCTGCTTCATTTACTGCATTTTTATATTTTCTCCTTTCATCACTTAAATTCAATATTTCTTCTGTTACCCAAGGATTTCTACTAGCCCTCGTCTTTTTACTTACTTGATCCTCTGCTGCCTTCGCTACTTCATCCCTCAAAGCTACCCATTCTTCTTCTACTGTATTTCTTTCCCCCATTCCTGTCAATTGTTTCCTTATGCTCTCCCTGAAACTCTGTACAACCTCTGGTTCTTTCAGTTTATCCAGGTCCCATCTCCTTAAATTCCCACCTTTTTGCAGTTTCTTCAGTTTTAATCTACAGGTCATAACCAATAGATTGTGGTCAGAGTCCGCATCTGCCCCTGGAAATGTCTTACAATTTAAAACCTGGCTTCTAAATCTCTGTCTTACCATTATATAATCTATCTGATACCTTTTAGTATCTCCAGGGTTCTTCCATGTATACAACCTTCTTTCATGATTCTTAAACCAAGTGTTAGTTATGATTATGTTGTGCTATGTGCAAAATTCTACCAGGCGGCTCCCTCTTTCATTTCTTAGCCCCAATCCATATTCACCTACTATGTTTCCTTCTCTCCCTTTTCCTACACTCGAATTACAGTCACCCATGACTATTAAATTTTCGTCTCCCTTCACAATCTGAATAATTTCTTTTATTTCATCATACATTTCTTCAATTTCTTCGTCATCTGCAGAGCCAGTTGGCATATAAACTTGTACTACTGTAGTAGGTGTGGGCTTCGTATCTATCTTGGCCACAATAATGCGTTCACTATGCTGTTTGTAGTAGCTTACCCGCATTCCTATTTTCCTATTCATTATTAAACCTGCTCCTGCCTTACCCCTATTTGATTTTGTGTTTATAACCCTGTAGTACCTGACCAGAAGTCTTGTTCCTCCTGCCATCGAACTTCACTAATTCCCACTATATCTAACTTCAACCTATCCATTTCCCTTTTTAAATTTTCTAACCTACCTGCCCGATTAAGGGATCTGACATTCCACGCTCCGATCCGTAGAACGTCAGTTTTCTTTCTCCTGATAACGACATCCTCTTGAGTAGTCCCCGCCCGGAGATCCGAATGGGGGACTATTTTACCTCCGGAATATTTTACCCAAGAGGACGCCATCATCATTTTATCATACAGTAAAGCTGCATGCCCTCGGGAAAAATTACGGCTGTAGTTTCCCCTTGCTTTCAGCCGTTCGCAGTACCAGCACAGCAAGGCCGATTTGGTTATTGTTACAAGGCCAGATCAGTCAATCATCCAGACTGTTGCCCTAGCAACTACTGAAAAGGCTGCTGCCCCTCTTCAGGAACCACACGTTTGTCTGGCCTCTCAACAGATACCACCCCGTTGTGCTTGCACCTACGGTACGGCTATCTGTATCGCTGAGGCACGCAAGCCTCCCCACCAACGGCAAGGTCCATGGTTCATGGGGGGGAACTAACTAATTAACTATTGGTATATCACAAAGCACGGTATAGACTCAATGTTATATACTTTTAAAATCTCAAAACATTATGCAAATGTAAAATGAAGCAAATGGTCAAAGTAGACTTACCTTCCAATTGCGACATGTTTGGTTATTCCTGAAGAACTGACAGAGCTGCTGGTGAGAAATATTCTGGGAAAAGAAACAAACACAGGAAATACTAAAAAAAATGCTTTACATACACGTCAAACCAAAATATCCATTCTACGGGAACTAAGGGTTGGAAATAATTCCCTTAATCACGTGTACGGTATTGCAGAGAGTTGTAACATATTTTAAAAAATTATATCGTTTTTTACCCTGTAAATTGCTGCTATTGGTCACAAACTGTCTAGTATGACTGCCACAGATACTACTGCAACGCCGCGCCAACACAAGGTCGTCTGCCGAGCACATCGCACTCTAGCGGGCTGTGCAGCTCGACGGAACTGGAGTGTGCCTCGTTCACTTCTTAGGCAGACGCACTTTCATAATCGGCCCTCAGCCAGTTCTGTAATGTTTTTGCCTTGATTCTCTGAGGAGGGCCCTTCAAGCTTAGTCCCTGAGCACTCGTATATTGTATTAGTTCATGGTATTCCATGTTACGAGATTGACGTTTCGTAGCTGCAGCTGCAGTCCCACAAACTACTGAAGATACGTAATTTCATTGTACTATGTGTTTCTTGAATAATAATCCTTCTCTCTAACAGTGTGTCGTACCGCATATTATTGCAATCTGGACTCCTTCAGCTGCTATCAACTCGGCCTCCTACGTATTTACATTTAGTAACGAGATGAAAATACCCACGCGTTTTGTGCCTCTAACCGCTATTCGGTTCTGTTTCTTTGACATTTCAATAATCGTTCACTTTGTTGACATACGATAGGGTGCCTTGCTTCTTTCCTCATTGCACATGTTTATGAGCTAGCACGAAACACGTAGATAAGTATTTTGCAAACGTAAACATTAAAAAATTTGTGCTTACAAGTTGAAAGCTGAAAATGTAACGAACAAGGAGCAATATCATTGAGCAAACGAGTATTGGTTTCGGAGTTCCAGCTTGATTTCCTATCGACACAAATACAGTAAAAGTGAAATTAAATGGACTACGAAAGCATGCTTTTCACGTCACTTCCTTCTCACCTTGGTTATTCGAAATGTATCAACAAAAGCAAGTTATATTAACGAGGTTAAATGTGCGCATTACCAGAGAAAATACGCATTAAAAAACAGAAAAACGTTCGTATTGCCTTAATGACACTGTTATTCATGTAAGCACTGTAATTTTTAGTATTTGAAACAGTTGTTGCGTGCACGTGATAGAAGTAAAGAAAAAGAAGCAAACGTAAACAGTTGTCTGCTATTGTTTTGTGATACTTAAAACGGCGGCAGGCCCCGCCCATTCTGGCTTCAAAACAACGTACAACGTAAGACAATAGCGCTATCATCCTTCACTTTTTACCTTCATGGTGACTGTATCTACTATGTATCTTTGCTTGTATGACGTTCCATGAAGAGCGAAAAAATAAACGTGCTGCGTTACTTATCACTATCACAAATACGAGGCATTAATTCGAAAGCTGTAAGGATTCGGAATCCCGGGCGAACTGCGTACATTGCGGTGCGGAGAGGATACTGCTGACTGAACACGCTTACGTGCACTGCAGCAGAAGACAAGGGAAATGTAACGAGCAGTCATGCCACGCATTCGACGGGTCATGAGACATATCCGGATGCTGATAGTCACTTTATTGTATTTTTAACGCATGTCTTATAGCGTTATTCGGTTATATTTTCGTTGTTTTCGAGAGAGGTTATTTTTGATACGTTTTTGTGTAAGAGAAACAGACTACTGTTTCTTTTGTTTCGGGAGTAACTCAAATTTTTCGTTGATTTCTCACACTTTTTTTTCTTTAAGACAATTTTTTTTTTTTAGTTCTTACTATGCTAAGTGCTTTTTACTACAGCCATGGAACTTCTTTACGATACTTGTTTACTTCCTAACTAACACTTAAAATGATTTTTAAAAATTCTAATGCAGATGCGTATTTCGTGACTGTGTCACAGTATTCACATGAGGTATATAGATAAAATGTGATTTACTGTACTTCGTTTCAATTTCTTTCCGATGTTTCTTTTACAGTTTGTGCAGTGTGTCGTAGAATCCATTACAGCTGTAGATATTTTTTTACGGTTCTCGTTTTCTTCCCACAAATGTTTCTTTTGTCAATCTGTGTTTAAAAATCATAGCTTTAGCTGCAAATATTTCTTTTCTCCACGCAGTAATTTCTCATGATCAAAAGCGTCTGTTTTGTTTACGTCTCAAAATACGACCGGGGATGGGACTTTATAGTCGCCATGTTATTTATGTGGTTTGATGTATGTTCATTTGTTTACTACGTCATTTGTCGAAGCCGACGGAATCTCCACCCTGTCCCTTTCTACAACCTCTAAAGAGCTCGCTAAGATGTGAATCTCCATCACTTAATAATTGCTTTGGTTCTGAAATAAGACTCGTGTAAGACTCGTGTATTAGGAAGCATCGTAAAAATCTCTGAAAGTGCTGCATTCTTAATGCTACGTATTCGCTTTGTTTCACCAGCAGTAAAGCTCAGCCTATCTATACCCTGGCAGTTTACGTCATCCTACCATCATCTGTTTTGCTCGTGTCACGGTTTTCGTACTGCACGAAGCGCAATAATTGATATTTTAGGGATCTGAAATTCTGTGAACAGGTCTACTTTGTTAAATGGCTCCACAAGTGAAACGATGTATCGCTGGCCATCTGTGTACGAATATCGTGCGTTATTGGGCGCACTTTACGACACCATAACACACGAGCAATTTCCCTATTAATTTCAACCAGTTTTAGTAAAGGCACTGTGTCGTATATTTCAGTTACGCAAACAGGTATGTAATGTACCACAGCGGAGGTAGGTATTTCGCGTACAGCTGACTTGCTAATGTAAAAAAATGCAATTCATCAAACTTTTTTTCGAAAATTCAAAACTCCTAAACTCTGCAACTATAAAATTTCATTTTATCTATCAAGCACAACACTTGATACCTGATTCAACATAAGAGTCAAGGCAAGTTTAATGAACCGTAGCTGAGCTTGTGTTGACTACAAAAAAAGTTGTAGTGTCTCAAGAAATGTACAAACACTTTGAATGAATATAAAAACTTTATTTGTGAACATTCAGATAAGTTTAAAGGCTTGAATTACAGAAGAAAGTTGTACTTAAAAGAATCGTGTTATCAAATATTGAAACTGATGACTGTCATTGTGCAGACAAAGGTGGTAACGCGAACCAACGGATTTTCTGTGATAAACTCTGTCCTTGAGGTACCCAATAAAAAAAGTCTATTGGCCTAAGGTGTGGGGAGCGCGCAGGGTATTCAATGCTACCCTTTCGTTCAATCCACGTGTTTGGAAGAGCTCTTACACTGCGGTTGCTGAAAGTAAATCTCATCATCGTCAAACATCTCCTCAATGTGTGGACCGACGAACTCCTGCAGCAAGATTAAGTACCTGTCACCATTGACTCTTACGTAAAAATATTTTTTTTTAATTACCCCCTGAAGCCCAGTGACGATATCCCACACCACACTGGTACCCCTGGTACGTTTAAATGTTGTTCAACTGTAACGTGGGGATTTACGGGATCCTAGTAGGTACAATTATGCCAATTAATTGTGCCATTTCATTTAAAGGTGGCCTCATCGCTCCAGGCAATTTTGTGGGGATACCATGCATCTCCTGCACATTTTTCCAGCTACCATCCGGTCTGGATCGCCTTCATTGATAACATGGATTAGTGTTGGTATGCAGCATTTCCAGAGCAGGCACTTCAAGATGCGATGAACGCTGTCTTTTGAGATGTGTGTCTCCCGAGCCGTTTGTTGTAGAGATTTCTGTGTGAGTCTCTCCTGCACCTGCTCTTCTTTTCTAGGGCTGGTGGATTCCCGAGACCGTCCAGAACGATTCTTGTTGACCTTGCGAACGGTTCCATCTGCTTCAAAATTTATGTCTGATGTGAGCATTTGTCTGGTGCATTGGTGGTGGTTTATCGAACTCCCTTCTAAACCGTCTGTGCATTACTGTGGCGTTTTCGGTTTTCCAGTAAAATTTAAGAATAAACTTTCTCGCTTCAAAGCTAAGTTGTTCCAAGAGTTCCAAGAGTTACATCTGGAAAAACAAAAAGTCAGTATGTTATGGACAGCCAAAGTGTTAGTAAATTTTTTGACACACCCGTATAATTGTCAAACACGCAGGGCTACAGCATCTTGCATGATAGTAGATGAACGTAGCTGGATATTACAGAAGTCAGATTCCTTATTAGCTGTACACGTGATCAGGGAATGTTACAGGCACATAGAAACACATCAGTCTTATCTATAACCAGCAAAGACAAAAGCCATCAACTGATTCTGAATGATCTGTTACAGCTGAGCACAAATTCCACTGCTAAGCTTCAAATGCTTGAAAACAACCTCACACACATACACACACACCCTGACCTCAACCACTATGGATCATGGTTTTCTCTACATACCACAAATTTATAATGAAACATGAATGGCGTTTGTACCGTACTTTGTATGCATTACAGTACTCTGTCTTACAACTTTGTGTCCGTAGCTCGTGGTCTAGTGGCTAGCGTTGATGCATCTGGATCACAGGGTCCCGTGTTCGATTCCCATCTGGGTTGGGAATTTTCTCTGCGTGGGAACTGGGCGTTCGTGTTGTCCTCGTCACTTCATCATCATTCGTGACAGTTGCTAGTTTGAACTGAGTAAAAATTGGACTGTGTAAAATTTGGGACTTTGTTCGGGCGCTGACAGCCACGCAGCTGAGCGCCCCACAAACCAAACATCATCATACAACTTTGTGTCTATTGCAGTCTTTCTATTATTGTAATGTCATACATACTTCTCTAAGCTTTAATTTTAGTACATTCTGAGAGGGGCCTGTTCTAATTATGCTTTAAAATGTGATTATTATGTTCATCGTAACATAATCTATGCCTTCTCTTTTATTTTCACTGCTAAAATGTCAATGCTTCCGTTCTACGTTGCCCTATGCTATCTAATTCTGTATGTTCGTTCTGTGTTTTGGTATTACACAATTTAACACTCTTGTATAACCACACTATCGCAAATACGCCAAACACACAAATACTAACAGATCATGTTCGCAATTTCTCCTAGCAATAGAGCAGCGAATATACAAGATTTTTTTACTTACACTACCATTATATTGCAATAATCCTGCCTAATAAATATATATGGCTATAAAAAGCTACGGTTGTGGTTTCATTTATATGTAGCTAATAGTCTCAGTACGTGAAAAAACTTCAAATCTATATACCTTAGTAGCCATCCCGCTGAAAAATCGTGACCGCCCACTGTGGACGAGCGGTTCTAGGCGCTTCAGTCCAGAACCCCGCGACCGCTACGGTCGCAGGTTCGAATCCTACCTCAGGCATGGATGTGCGTGATGTCCTTAGGTTAGTTAGGCTTAAGTAGCTCTAACTTCTAGGGGACTGATGACCTCAGATGTTAAGTCCCATAGTGCTCAGAGCCATTTTTTTTAATTTTTTTTTTTGAAAAATCGTGATCGTCCAAGTAAAGTAAAGATTATTTTAAAAAGTTTGTTCGTGTATGAGGATCGGTAATATTTCCTATTTTCTCTGCAGTTCGATGCGTATGGATATACCAGATAATTTAATAAACACGTGAATATATTCATTTCATTGGTTAATCTGACAGCACAGATCACTACTTCGTCTTTGCGAACTCTTTTAGAATTTCGCTTAGTGTCGTCATTTATTGCTTAAAACATATCGTGAGTCACTTATTAGAAATATTTTCTTGTGAATGAAACCTTTATTGAATAAGCTAGGTTTTTTATGACTTTGATGTACGATAGCAGAAGAACTTCAACAACGTAATTAATGCCGCCATTCAGTTAAAACACGGAACTTTTTGTGTGTCGTGTTCTACGAGTAAATGAAGTGTACATTGTGACATGATTCTGGATAACGCACGACATAAATACACTTATAATTGACAGACTGCTTCAAACAGTATCGCTGTGTTTGGAACATAAACAGAGAATATGAAATTAATGATCTGATAATCCAACACTGAAGTCTCTGAAACGGACCGACCAAGAAGCAAACAGTAACTGTTTTGGATCGTTTACGGACAGAAGGATGAAGTTTAAATTATGACTTAAGCGGTCTCAAATTTTTCCTTAGCTGCGTTTGTGTACAAAATGTTCTTGGTGTTAGAGTCAAGTCACATTTCAATGGAAAACGAACTTCAAAGACTTGGATCATCGTCATCGTCAGGAGACAACTGACTGCCGGCTAGGAAACCAGTTCTTTTCCTGGATCTACTTGAAATGCAGAATCGTGGTGAAGGCTTAAGGTTGTCATGTTTTTCCTCATCAGTTACAAATTTTGGTTCTATGTCTTGGAACTTTATCAGCAAGCTGTCGTCTGATCATATTGTTTCTTTCTTGTCTCTGAAGTAACGACTGCTGGGTTGAATGTGTGCCTCTTGCTTCGTCGTTATTTCGCTTACTGCCAAATGCGGGACATGATACGCACGCGAAAACGAAGGATAGCAACAAAGAATGATGTCAGTCTTCTGTCTTTCTTCCCCTAGCGATTTCTCGAGTTGTAAAGATAATGGAACCCTACTGCCGACATATATTAGTTGATCTGAATGTACTAACTCCCTAAGTATTTTTTCATTATTATTATTATTATTATTTTTCTTTTCCTACCCGTAGACGAAGTGCAAGCACTAAAGTGTCTGACTTTTCAGCCACATACGAGGCGGACTGGTAGTGAGACTAATGGAAACCGAACTGGGAACATTTTCTTTACAACCAAAGGAGACATTCAGAAAACCTTGGACAAAACTAGACGGTGGAAACTATTTTTAATTTACTAGTGAAGTGATATATCTCATGCAAAAAAAAAAAAAAAAGAAATGCAAATGTGTATTTTGTTCACATGTGTAGCTAATAAAGTGGAGGACATGCTGGAAATGTAAAGTCTAGCTGCGGTGCAAATTAAGCTGTGAAGGACGTAAGTTATTCCCTACGTCAAGCCACACGCAGAGCTTAATTTCTGCCGGAACATGCTGGAACGGCGTTCCGGAACCTGCCAGAGAATTTTTTTTTTCATCTCACTGGAACAATTCGGGACCAGAGATGGTAATGGTATTTTTGTGGCTTCTAACGCCTCCTCTTTTTAAAGGTGTCTTTGGCCATATCTTGTAGTATGACGAAATATCCTGTTATGTGGGTCAATCAGTCAATCAGAAGTAAATAACCTAACGAGTGTTTGAAATGAGCGTCTGTATAATGTGCTGACACGAAATAGTGGTTCTTCCATGACGTAATTTGTCATTAGCTGCTGATAATAGTCTTCCACTTCCAAATTAATGGGAGCCCATTAATTTGACCTCTTGTACAGTTGTTTTCATAGTATATCTACTTGACTAAGTAATTTTGGGACTCGCAACTAGTAAATGTAGGTAAGCAGTGGTTAAATTATAAAAACAGTAATAAAGTGTCACATACATTTATTACTGGATTGGTCACATTTTATATTTAGAAGTTTATTTGTTAATTACCTGTGTACATAAGAATTGTGACTTGTTTCTCACGCACTAATACGAAAGTTACGAGCAATAAAATCCGACTGAAGAATATTACGTGCAGTCTGACCCTGTAGCAGTATCACATGACGTGAGAAGGAGGAGGAGGAGGAGAAGGGGGAGGAGGAGGAGGAAGATCATTTATACGGCCGCATTTTCGCGAGTAAGTAGAGCACACAATACATTGGGGAAAACTTAACTTCTTTTTGGCAAATACGTTGACGATTATAATCTGCACACTTATTAGGAAACATTTTGCTAGTCAACTAAGGCTAGTAATAGGTCGATAAACACAGTTGCTAAGCCATGAGTCCTTAAGACCAAAGCGAACATCGTAAATTTACGTTTATAGGTTCAAGGCTTATATCCATCTTCATCTCCTATCAAAGTTTTTGTCCTGAAGTTTTTCAGCGTGCCGCGCACAATATATTCACGCGGAAGGGGGAATGTTGTCTAGTGCTTTATGTACAAGCGTTTCACCGTCTGTTATCTTCAGTTTCTTTTCCTCACACGCAGGGTTTGGGCTGTGCCTAAGTTAATCGTATGGGGTTATACGGACAGTGATATTTGGCTACACGCAAAACTGTGTGAGCACAAAGAAAGTCACGTTTGTACGTTTTGTCGTATGACTTGTAGGAGTTCGGCACGAGTCTGGTTTGTACTGTGTGGAATATTTTTAAGTCAGATCACAATATCCGCTTTCCTAGTGTTCGCACTTGATGTTTTCTCTGTAACAACTGAATGATACCTGGCATGGTACATTATAACGACCGTCTTTTAAACAACAATTGTTCAATGGGCCACTACTTGAAACTGACAGCGCCCATTTCTTAATGATAGACACTGTAGTTTTTCTTATACTTAAATACTTTACTCCCAGGAAAAAAAATCAGAAGAAGAGTCAGCATGCAGAATAATTATTGGAGAAACTTTTGCTACGTCAACTTTCAAGCAGCCAATACCAACACTCATTTGCTAGCAGGTATTCCTGGAACTACTCACATTCACCCATGTTTAATCAAGGTAACACACTGTTGAACTTCCTCCCTCTCTGGTTCGTGCTGCACTTGTGCCACTTCTTTCAATTAAAAACCCACACCTTAACGTATGTGAACAAAATATCTTTTGAAATTCTTTGCATTGACGAAAGGCTACCTTTGAAGCCAATTTTCTTATGCATAACTGAACGAAGTTTTTGTAACGTCGGGTGTTCACCATTTATATACATTTCAAACACTGTGGACTTTAAAACATCGTTGTCAAAATCATTCATTTGTTTTACAGGTTTCTTCCGATTTCAATGCTTTACAGGCCACACGAAACCAACATTCCCTTAAGTATCTACAGTTCTAACATATATGTTTATTGTTCTTGCTACCGTTCTCTTGCCGATACCACGGGTTTCTGGAGTTCGTTTTTGTGTCTTCAAATGTAAGCAGTAAAAGAGATGGTTTCAAATTCACTTC
Organism: Schistocerca serialis cubense; assembly: GCF_023864345.2. Lineage (NCBI taxonomy): Eukaryota > Metazoa > Arthropoda > Insecta > Orthoptera > Acrididae > Schistocerca > Schistocerca serialis. Next base: position 142,009,390 of record NC_064641.1, on the reverse strand, counting down.
TGAAAAAGTTATTATTACGATAAATAGTCCCACGCATGCTTGTGAAGTACTTTACGTTTATTGCCGTCACTTGCTACAAGAAAATAATATAGAAAATTGAATGAATAATTCGATTCAATCAGAGTACGACAGCAGCACAGCGTTCAAAAACAGAATGAATCTTACTGACTGCTAGCGGTTAATAGAGGTCGATGCGCAGAACGGCTGAATATTGGTCTGCCTTCCTTCATGACATGGAATTCAGAATCCAGCAACAGATGCAGCTGACGTTCTAATTTTCCCTACTCTTCATTTGTTAATATCAATAAGTGCTGTTCTATTTAAAAAAGTGTATATTTTCACAAAAAACACTTGTTAAGTATTATTACAATCTACATCCATACGGATACTCTGCAGATCAAATTTAAGTGCCTGACAGAAGGTAATCTGTTGATTGGCTGACAATATGAGCCCCTGACTACCAATCCATTCTGTGAAAACCGCACTTCAATAGCACGTTCCGTTTCCCCAATATTTGCGGTACAAGTTTTAGGTGATTCAGCCTGTATACGCTGAGCGATTATAATTAAAGTTCCAGTTACAAAACCCCGTAAAAGACAGAAATAATGCTCAAAATGACGTCAAATTTAAACGGAATTTCTCGAAGAACGGAGAAGTGCTAGGGAAAGAAAAGAAGTTTAACGAAACATTTCCCACTAGATGGCCTTGTAAGAGTCGTAATATAAAGGGGCTCGGCTACACATGACGGATAATTCGCAATACGACGGCTATGATGTAACTTGCACATTAAACAAACTGCTCTGCGCAATGTGCATCGCCCCACAAATTTGACATTCAACAGTTGTAGCATTGTTAGGTAGGTAACGCCACCCACTACGACATGGTCTTACCATATCGCATGTGAAAATTCTGGATTTAATTTTCCTAATGGAAAAATGGTTGAAATGGCTCTAAGCACTATGGGACTTAACATCTGAGGTCATCAGCCCCCTAGACTTAGAACTACTTAAACCTAACTAAACTAAGGACATCACACACGTCCATGCCCGAGGCAGGATTTGAACCTGTGACCGTAGAAGCAGCGCGGTTCCGGACTGACGCGCCTAGAACCGTTCGGTCACATCGGCCGGCTCCTAATGGAAAAAAACGCTTAAAAAGCAACAACGACACGACCTCGAATAGTCACGAGGCAAAACTAACAAACAGCCATGCACCCGGCATCTTTTATTCTTTTGTTTCCATGACGTTTCCCACTTCTTCGCTAATAATCCGTTCAAACATGACGTCATCTTGAGCAGTGACAACTTTTAACGGCATTTTGAAGCTGGAACTTTAATTATAATTACCTTGTATATCGCTTCATTGTGACCTTGAAGATGTAGTCGTACTAACAACAGCTGTTGCAAAGGCATACAAGCAACCATTCTTATCATGCTTATTTCAAAAAGGTATGAAGCTAAAATTTAGTAGATGATTGAACAAAAAATAGCCTCTTATGTCCACTTTATAGCTGCTCATTAGGTTTGGACGAAAAGGTAGATTTTTCATTACGTTTGAGAGGTTTCGCGGTCACTGTTTGAGTGCCATCTTACATTCTGAGTGGCTTCGCCTCATTTTTATATTGTACCGTACTTCGTATATCTCAGAAAGCGATCCGGTGAGGAGTTAGATACCGCTGTCTAGAGGAACCAGCTACAGCAGCCGTAGCCAATAGCACTATGTAGCAAAGTAGAAACTTGCGCATTACAGCGAACACCGTCTCGTTCCCATCTGATGCGCAGTCGATAGCGACCGCAAGCTTCAAGAACTGTCCGACAGGCGTTAATGCGATTGTACGCAACTCTCGAGGTCGCATACGGAACTCGGTTGCCGCTAAACAGGATTTCCTCCGGTCTGTTGCGCGGACAACAGCCAAGACACGAACTGAATTACGCCGTTCTGCAATCTCCCCTGAAATTCCCTCCTCCAGTAAGCGTGATGTGCCTACGCCGGGGAATATGTAACATGCTTGTGTTTATCGGGTCACAGCTTAAAGTAGGGCTACGTGTGAAGTTTGCCGTCTGACGGTGTTAACTAGAAGTGGACTAACAATATTCACAGCCACTTTAGAGCATATATCATATTTCAGTAGAAAATAACTCGTCAAATTTACTAGTTATTCGATGAATATTGAAGAAATTCTTGAAATTTATTCAGGTGTACGAGTATAGAATGCGGATTTTTTGTCTAAAAGCATGTTAAATTCAGTAGAATGATAAATAGTGCTTTATTCAAAGTATGCTCCATCGTTTGTTATACATATTTCCCATCGTTCGGGCAATTTTTGAATACCACTCCAGTAAAAATTTTCCTCTTTTGCTGCGAACCAATCATCGAACTATTTTTTCACATTTTCGTACTAACGAAAGTGCTGCTCAGCAAGTGCGTCACCCACCGATGCAAAAAGTGGTAATCGGAAGGAGCCAAGACTGGTGAGTAAGTCGCATGGGGTAAAACTTTCCAGGCAAGTGTTTCCAACGTGTCACGAACTGGTTTTTCCGTATGTGAAGGAGCATTCTGATGAATGAAAATGACTTTGTGTTGCCTCTTTCGGCATTGTGGCCTTTTTTCAAGCAGCTAACGGTTCAAATCGGTCAACTGTTGATAACGTTTAGTATTAACCGTTTCCCCAGGTTCTAACAGCTCATAGTAGACCACACTCCTCTGGTATCTCCAAAACCCCATCACTTTCTGCGCTTGAGTTTCTCAAAAGAATCCACTTTTCATTCCCTGTATACGATGCAAAAATAACTTACTTTTATACCGTTCGAGCAAAATCTCGCCTGAGTGTTTACGCTTTTCCATTCGCCTGTCGTTCAGCTCATGTGGTACCCACCTACAGATCTTCTGCGTCTTTTCCATCTCTCGTAGCCGATTTGAAACAGCTTGTTGACTAACGCCCGATTGCTCGGTAGTTGTTTTTGTGTTTGCGAATCACCTTCGTCCAACAATGCTTCCAATTCCAAATCTTGTTTTTTTCTGACGGTTTTCCACGTCCGTTGTCTGCAATATCGAAATCACCATGTTTAAAACGCCGAAACCATCGTACACACTTATCTTGCGATATAGCACTTTCACCATAAGCTTCTCGAAGTAATCGGTATGATTCAGCAGCAATTTTCTTCAAATGAAAACAAAACATTAATGCTGTCCGTGAATGCTCTTTGTTTGGTATATATTTCGGCGTGTTGAATATAACAACACAAAACTATGCTCACACTTTTCCAATTTATTATTCGTGCGCGTCTGACCCATGTTGACGACGCAACAAAATGGGGCAGTGTCAAATCTTAATAGCACACATTGCACTGGTGCGACATCTGTTGTCTGAAATCGGCATTTCATACGTGTACCCTTGGGCAGACACACTGTCAGCGTCCTAACAGAAATAACCGGCAGACCAAGGGTCACTTGAGACGATTCCACGCTTCATGGTGTGTTTAATAGATAACAGTATCCTGCCGAATGGTAACTACACTGCCGGAAATTTTGTAACACTCTCAAGGGCAATGTCACTTTGTGGAGGAGTGATGTGACAGGTAGTCCATCACTGCAGGAATGTATGATAATAAATTCATACCAGATGAAGCACACAGGTCACAGTTACGGGTACCCAAACAGTCGCATCAGTACACAGTGTAGTCCTCGCTGATGACAATGGAGGCGTGTATTCTCTCAGGCAAACGATCATAAAGATGCCCTATCGCATCCTGCGATAGATTGACCCAAGCAGATTTCACCTTTTGTTGCATTTCGGTAATGGTTCATGTAGGCCCTGGAGAAAGAGTAATTCCGAATTCGTAATGTCTCAGCTGGAGAGGGATCTGTCCAGTTCGCTGTCAGGCCAGTAGCAGTGCCAGAACAGCCATATGTGGAAGTTCATTGTGCTGCAGAAAAAGCACATCACGATCCTGTCAAATTCATGGTAATAGCACTGGGATGAAATCCTGCCGGGAAATGGTTATTTACACTGCGGAAACACCGAATGTGATCGCGAGTGCCGGCCAGAGTGGCCGAGCGGTTCTGGGCGCTACATTCCGGAACCGCGCGACCGCTACGGTCGCAGGTTCGAATCCTGCCTCGGGCATGGATGTGTGTGATGTCCTTAGGTTAGTTAGGTTTAAGTAGTTCTAAGTTCTAGGGGACTGATGACCACAGATGTTAAGTCCCATAGTGCTCAGAGCCATTTGAACCATTTGATCGCGAGTTGTAACTGATGGTCACCCTCCCGCAAACACCGTAAAGCGTGTCATGGGAACTGCGTGTCGTGTGCGAATGCACTCAGTAATGACCAGTTCACCAGGCTTAGGTCATACCCATCCACGTCCATCACTCGCATAAATACAGGACTTACTCTCATCGCTGAAGACAACAAAGCACCATTCCGCTCTCCAGTCAACTCTTTCAATACGCGAGAGTATCCCTGCGTGGCGAAGTTCTACTGTCAGCAGCAGGCTGGCCAGAGGCACACGTGATCTTAATCCGTAGCAGTCAGACGATTCCCAGGTCTCCCTGATGATACAACAGATGCCACATGTGCCGCTGTTTCATTCCTGGATGGCATCGGTCGGCCCCCCACTGCTCGCACAATGCGTCGATATCGAGCATTGTTCCACAGACCACCGTTGAAAGCATCGACGCACCGGTGCACTGTGCCCAACATGTGCAGCAGTCCATTGATACACCCATCGAGCTTCCTGAAAGCCCACAATGCGGCCCCCTTCAGAAGGATGAAGCTGTTCAGCAGGAGTGCGTACTCGTCGGTGGGGCGTGGTTGTACCCTAGAATGAATATTTTCAACACTGTTCATCTCTTAGACTCAGCACAGTTACTGCCTGCAGAGCCAAAACAGTGGGTCAACAGATAGGCCTCTTGAGCGCCATATGATTGTCCGATGAATCGTGACGAATGAACCACTAACATTACGACCCGTCAGTATGCAGATATTGTACCCCGGTGCCACTTGACGCTGTCCTTGAGGGTGTTACATCTTTTCCTGTAGTGTATTTACTATTCGGTAGGATACTAACTGTTATCTATCAAAAGTGGATCTGGGATACATATAGACATTTTAATTTCTGTGTTGTGGGATCTTGACACTTGTTGCTTGTAGGGTGCCTAAACGATGCTGCGTTCTCGGAATGCTATAAAAAATTCAAGCAAATAACATTAGTAGTTTTATTTCTATAAAGCTGTTGACACTTCTTTGGAGTTACATCGTCGTCGCAAGTACCATGCAAACTGTAATAGTCATTGCTATAGGCAAAGTTCAGACAAGTAACTGATAAGGATCACAATTAGTTGTTCTTGTAGCACGCTCCGCAAATACGTTCCACTAAAGTCAGTACACTGAGGCGATCTGAGCGGCCGAGGCTAGCAGGAGCGGCGTTTACATTCACTTTGTACATGTGTCGCTCTTGGCGCGGCGCGGTCCAATTCTGCGCACCACTGGCCGAAGTTTCCTCATCGCCTTCTCTGGTCTTGCGTTCATCTTCGTTCTGACGCTTGTGGTTACGCCAGTATATACCTCCCCCTACACCCCCCCCCCCTCCCAAAGCAACGGACTGACATCGTGTAGGGAGTGCGACCACGGCGGAGGATGTAGGAGTGTGGGCTCAACGTCGGGCCGGATGCTGTGGATCCAGGGGACATCAAGCTTTCGGCCGTACCCCGCCATCCAGCCCGCGGTCTGCCGGAAACGTCCCCAAAACGACCATAAGGGCAGGCGTCCACCACCTGCTGCCATGAGCCAAATGAAGAATGTGGCGACTGCTGCGGGTCCAGCTTCATCAGTAAGACGAGGGGAGGCGGAGGAGGCAATGGCTCCGTCTCCATGGGGTGGTCCCGCAGTGTCGTGATGACACCGTCTGACGACTGCTGTGGTTGCGCTGTCCTCTGGATCCGTGAATCTGGGGGAAGATACACAAAAGGATCACCGCGCACATGACAGTGGCGAACTGCAATCAGTCGGGGCCTGAAATAAGATACATCCGTGCTCCAAGTCGGCGAAGGATCTCGCCTCGCGTCCATCGTCTGATTGCGCAAAAACCCTGTAAAAGACAATATCATGCAGCGCGAAGCGATACTTGCGGCCTTCCTTCGGCGCCGGATGCTGGGGAGGAGGAGCAGAGTCCGATGGCGGCTGCCGTGAAGCATATCCGCCGATGATGGTTCATCTCACGGGTGCAGAGCGACGTTTGGCCATATGATGCTTGAAGGTTCTGACAAAACGTCCTGCTTCGCCGTTTCACCGGGGATGGAACGGTGCACTAGTTAGATGCTGTATGCCACTGCGTTCACAGAATGTTTCAAATTCATTTGACATGAACTGAGGTCCGATGTCTGACACTATTACTTTAGGTAAACCTTCTAGGCAAAAAATCGATGGCAACACACAGTAAAAGAAAACTTTCTATATGAGTCAACCACGATCAACCAACGAGTGTTGCCGGCCGCGGTGGCCGAGCGGTTCTAGGCGCTTCAGTCCGGAACCGCGCGACTGCTACGGTCGCAAGATTCGAATCCTGCCTCGCGTATAGATGTGTGTGATGTCCTTAGGTTAGTTAGGTTTAATTAGTTCTAAGTTCTAAGCGACTGATGACCTCAGAAGTTAAGTCGCATAGTGATCAGAGCCATTTTGAGCTATGGAAGCATGATGGCTGTAAGCAGGATGAATATTGAGACTGATGTACACTCATTACAGGCAGTATCTTCCTACACAATTCTGCACAGAGTTAATACTGAATTTCACTGCCTGGCGTACTTCACCAATAGATCTGTTGGAAGTTTATGACTTACAAGATTGCAAAATCTGTCCTTGTCGCTGAACAAATTAAGACTTTCTGTTTTGCCGAAGATTTTTAAGAATTTTTGAAACTTATTTTTAAAAATAAATAAAACAACCAATTTTCTACAGTGATATAAAAAGGTATTTATGTATAAATTATGTTTCACGAACGTTGTACCTGATTTTGCAGACAGTTCTTTAAAACTGTAGAATACTGACTTGGTTTGTATGTTATGATACTAATTTAGGCAGATATAGTTATATGGAATAGTGGGCCCATGCCTTAATCTAATGTGAGATTATAATATCGATTTTTTCCTACCATAGCACCCTCTGATGTGCTTATATATTACCATGGATTTTTATGCCGGGATCTGTCAGTTGTAAAGTGGTGAAGACTGAGAGCACCTGTAATCGGTGCAACAATCTGTGTGTACATAGCTCTTGTTTTAAAATTCACGTGACGACTTCTAGTATAGCTCACGACACCAAGATACACATACACTGTATACCACCACTTACTGAAGAGAAAGATAAGATTGTGTAATGATTTTGACATGGGTACGTTGTTATTCAAATTGAAAAAAAAAAGTTCAAATGTGTGTGAAATCTTATGGGACTTAAGTGCTAAGGTCATCAGCCCCTAAGCTTACACACTACTTAATCTAAATTATCCTAAGGACATACACACACACCCATGACCGAGGGAGGACTCGAACCTCCGCCGGGACCAGCCGCACAGTCCATGACTCCAGTGCCATCAGACCTCTCGGCTAATCCCGCGCGGCTTCTAATTGAAAATCTTGGATGTAATTATTGTGTGCTGCTGTATATTAGTTGCTGTATCCTAGTATTTTCGGTCACATCTGTTGCAGACGCGAAGATGGTCACAGTGAAATGTTGAAACCGGTAATCCATATGAATAAACAGTTTTATCGGTCTGGGCAGTTGAAAATTGTGGGTGTTCATAATACTGCAGATAGCCCCAACACTAACAATATGACAAAGTTTACAGTATCGACAGTGAAAACGTACACGAAAATAACAGATGATTTGTTGCCTCATTTTGATTTATGACTTATGGGTGACTAGGGATGTGTACAACGACATCAGTACAGATGGACAAAGATGGTAAAGGATAACAGCCGTTGATTTTTCTAAGCACTACTTCGGCACTAGCCTCGAAAGACTTACAGTCGTCGGAAAGTGTATGGGGTAGACTGTGTCTGTGGAACGTATCACAGGCGAAGGGCATTCGATGAAAATAGCTATATATATTCTGCAAAGTATACAGTCCTCACTTTTACTGAGATGCACACAGAATGCCCTTACATGTGACTACAAACAAAACGCCTTCAATGGTGACTGCTAGTTTGCACGAAGGTGCGTGCGATAAATTCTCGCCCACGACTTTCGCCGAACATCTTTCAGCGTCGACGGGCACGGAAACATTTAGATTAACGTTTGCAGACGGAGGGCAGTGAGTAATCGAGAAGCGGCGATATCGCAGTGTTCCGGCGGCGCTTCATTCATCGGGCGCGGTTGTCCGCACTGCGCCCCGGGGGTTCCCCGCGCTGAGCGATGGCCCGCGCCCACGAGAGCGGCCACCTCATTGGCTGTCGGCGCGCGCGCCGCGCGATCACCGGTTCGCGTGCGCCTTATCCAGAGCTGACTAATAGAGCGCGCTGGCTGCATCGCCAATCTCGCTCGCGCCGCGTGCCAGTTACCAGCGGCTCCGGCATGGGGTGCTTCCCTCGTCTCGAAGTTGAGAGGTGGCTTTCCCAGGCTTTGCGAACTGGCTATCACTTTACTTAGAACACCTCCAAGCCGGCAGGGGGGTCAATGACCATATAAATCTCCCAACAGGCACACCGACTGCAATGCGGCAGGCCGTTGGTAAAACCGTCTTGTTATTGCCAGTCAGACAGCGAGACCGACTGCAACAAACGGGATGGTGTAGCTAGGAAAGCCCACCCTATATAGGGTGTTACAAAAAGGTATGGCCAAACTTTCAGGAACATACAAATAAAGAAAAGATGTTATGTGTACATGTGTCCGGAAACGCTTAATTCCCATGTTAGAGCTCATTTTAGTTTCGTCAGTATGTACTGTACTTCCTCGATTCACCGCCAGTTAGCCCAAATGAAGGAAAGTAATGTTGACTTCGGTGCTTGTGTTGACATGCGACTCATTGCTTTACAGTACTAGCATCAAGCACATCATTACGTAGCATCAATAGGTTAGTGTTCATCACGAACGTGGGTTTGCAGTCAGTGCAATGTTTACAAATGCGGAGTTGGCAGATGCCCATTTGATGTATGGATTAGCACGGGCAATAGCCGTGGCGCGGTACGTTTGTATCGAGACAGGTTTCCAGAACGAAGGTGTCCCGACAGGAAGACGTTCGAAGCAATTGATCGGCGTCTTAGGGAGCACGGAACATTCCAGCCTATGACTCGCGACTGGGGAAGACCTAGAACGACGAGGACACCTGCAACGGACGAGGCAATTCTTCGTGCAGTTGACGATAACCCTAATGTCAGCGTCAGAGAAGTTGCTGCTGTACAAGGTAACGTTGACCACGTCACTGTACGGAGAGTGCTACGGGAGAACCAGTTGTTTCCGTACCATGTACAGCGTGTGCAGGCACTATCAGCAGCTGATTGGCCTCCAAGGTTACACTTCTGCGAATGGTTCATCCAACAATGTGTCAATCCTCATTTCAGTGCAAATGTTCTCTTTACGGATGAGGCTTCATTCCAACGTGATCAAATTGTAAATTTTCACAATCAACATGTGTGGGCTGAGGAGAATCCGCACGCAATTGTGCAATCACGTCATCAACACAGATTTTCTGTGAACGTTTGGGCAGGTATTGTTGGTGATGTCTTGATTGGGCCCCATGTTCTTCCAAATACACTCAATGGAGCACGTTATCATGATTTCATACGGGATACTCTACCTGTGCTACTAGAACATGTGCCTTTACAAGTACGACACAACATGTGGTTCATGCACGATGGAGCTCCAGCACATTTCAGTCGAAGTGTTCGTACGCTTCTCAAGAACAGATTCGGTGACCGATGGGTTGGTAGAGGCGGACCAATTCCATGGCCTCCACGCTCTCTTGACCTCAACCCTGCATCACTGCATCAGGGATTCCATGCGACGGAGGGTGGATGCATGTATCCTCGCTAACGGAGAACATTTTGAACATTTCCTGTAACAAAGTGTTTGAAGTCATGATGGTACGCTCTGTTGCTGTGTGTTTCCATTCCATGATTAATGTGATTTGAAGAGAAGTAATAAAATGAGCTCAACATGGACAGTAAGCGTTTCCGGACACATGTCCACATAACATATTTTCTTTCTTTGTGTGTGAGGAATCTTTCCTGAAAGTTTGTCCATACCTTCTTGTAACACCCTTTATACTACACTACTGAACATTAAAATTTCTGAGAAATTAGTACCCAGATCAACCATACGCGTGGGCATTAAGTCAAACAGAGCTTGGATGGCGTGTACAGGTACAGATGCCCATGGAGCTTCAACACGATACCACAGTACATCCAGAGTAGTGACTGGCGTATTGTGACGAGCCAGTTCCTCGGCCACCGTTTGCCAGACGTTTTCAATTGGTAAGAGATCTGGAGAATGTGCTGGCCAGGGCAGCAGTCGAACATTTTCTGTAACCAGAAAGGCCCGTACAGGACCTGCACATGCGGTCGTACATTATCCTGCTGAAATGTAGGGTTTCACAGGGATCGAATGAAGGGTAGAGCCACGGGTCGCAACGCATCTGAAATCTAACGTCCACTGCTCAAAGTGCCGTTAATGCGAACAAGAGGTGACCGAGACGTGTAACCAATGGCACCCCATACCATCACGCCGGGTGACGCCAGTATGACGATGACGGATACACGCTTCCAATGTGCGTTCACAGCGATGTCGCCAAACACGGATGCGACCATCATGATGCTGTAAACAGAACCTTCCGAAAAAATGACGTTTTGCCATTCGTGCATCCAGGTTGTTCGTTGAGTACACCATCGCAGGCGCTCCTGCCTGTGATGCAGCGTCAAGGGTAACCGCATTCATGGTCTCCGAGCTGATAGTCCATGCTGCTGCAAACATCGTCGAACTGTTCGTGCAGATGGTTGTTGTCTTGAAAACGTCCCCATCTGTTGACTCAGGGATCGAGACGTGGCTGCACGATCCGTTACAGCCAAGCGGATAAGATGCATGTCATCTCGACTGCTAGTGATAGGAGGCCGTTGGGATCCAGCACGGCGTTCCGTATTACCCTCCTGAACCCACCGATTCCATAATCTGCTAACAGTCAATGGATCTCGACCAACGCGAGTAGCAGTGTCGCGATACGATAAACCGCAATCGCGAAAGGCTACAATCCGACCTTTATCAATGTCGGAAACGTGATGGTACGCATTTCTCCTCCTTACACGAGGCATCACAACAACGTTTCACGGGGCAATGCCGGTCAACTACTGTTTGTGTATGAGAAATCGGTTGAAAAATTTGCTCATGTCAGCACGTTGTAGGTGTCGCCACCGGCGCCAGCCTTGTGTGAGTGGTCTCAAAAGCTAATCTTTTGCATATCACAGCATCTTCTTCGGTGAAATTTCGCGTGTGTAGCACGTCATCTTCGTGGTGTAGCAATTTTAATGGCCAGTAATGTATAATTGATCAAAAGTGTCCCGGTATCGAATAGTGGTTAGTTATGTGAGGTGTGCCCAAACTTTGTCTTCGGCTTTAACTTCGCTGGGGACAGTTTCAATGAGTTGCTTGAATGTCTGTAGAGACATGGCAGCACATTCTTCCTCAAGACCAGAAACCAGAGACAGTAGTGATGTTGGACGCTTGGCTCTGAGTGAAGTCGACGGTCTGAATCGTCCAAAAGATGTACCTTTGGGTTCAGATCCAAACTGTTGGCAGACCATATGGTTTCAGGAATGTTATTGTCCACAGAACATTGCGTCGTAGATGCTACTTTATGACAGGTTGCATTGTCTTGCTTATTGAAATAACCATCGTCCCCACAGTATTCAGTGGTGTAACATGCGTTCATATCCTTCTCCATTTAGCGTTCCCGTAAGTGCAGTAATGAGGCTACATGATACTGCACTGCCTGTGTTGTTAAGAACTACGATCTAGTGTTACTTCGGACATGCATACATGTCCCAAGGAACAAGCACTATGGCGGCTACTGCCGACATGAATGACATGAAATGTATTCTCAGTTGCGAATACGAACAACCATCAACTGTGTAAGGAAATTACGACAGTGAAAATTTATACCGGACCTGGATTTCCCGCTTTACGTGAGCGATCGCCTTCACCGCTTTGGCTATCCATGCACGACTCACAGCTACACACAGACACCCATATGTCGTCAGTTCTGCGTGACAACCTGTGTTCGTACACGTATTATATAATTCCTGCCAAGGGGAGGATGTTTTAATTGAAAGTCCTGCCTTTTATCGGTGGATTAACATTATATTGCAGTGTCTGTGTTGTGAAAGGTACGATGCAATGAACCTTCGGGCATGCGTACATACATCGTATTTATCCTCCGATACGGTTCAAATGGCTCTGAGCACTATGGGACTTAACAGCGGAGGTCATCAGTCTCCTAGAACGTAGAGCTACATAAACCTAACTAACCTAAGGACATCACATACATCCATGGCCGAGGCAGGATTCGAACCTGCGACCGTAGCGGTCGCGCGGTTGCAAACTGAAGCGCCTACAACCGCTTCGCCACTCTCGTCGGCCTTCGTCCCGGGAAGCGACCTCTAGTTAAAATGTCCTCCCCTGTACGGGAATTGCATAATTTGTGTGCGAGTACAGGTTGTGAAGCAGGAGCGACATATGGTAATTTGGGTCTTGTCGTGAGTCGCGCACAGATAGCCAAAGTGGTTCAGGCGACCGCTCGCTTAAAGCGTGAAATCTGGTTTCGATTCCCGGTCTTGGAGTAACTTCATTGCCGTCAATCCCTTATACGGCTGGTGCCTGTACGCATTCCCAACTGTGATTACATTGCATATAGGGAGAACACACTCTACCCGCGAGAAACTCCCATATTGTAACGTCTCTTCCGTACTTCACTACTGTCATACGTACTTTATGATGGTAGGTAATATTCTTCGGAATGCGCCCAGATCAAACCATTCCATAGGATTGACAGAGGGTATGGCAGGATTCGTCGCTCCAAATCACTCGTTTCCTTACATCCACTTGTACCACACCCAAAAATTAAATATTATCTGTACTTCTCGCCCAATGATTTTAATGCTGAATACAATTTGTTAAAAATATGAACATCTGTTTGATATTTTACGACCGCGCCCTAAATCTCACGCATCTATTTTCCCGCAGCGGTTGTCCCTTTGCTGCTGCTACCACTAACTGAAGTTAGTTCTGTAAAGTTTTGGGAGGTTGGAGGAACCCTCACAATAACAATCACGAGCACTGCTCCCATAAATTCTTATATTTCGGCAGCACTGTTCACAAGAAATATGGTTATATCCACCATCAAATGGTTCAAATGGCTCTGAGCACTATGGGACGTAAATTCTGAGGTCATCAGTCCCCTAGAACTTAGAACTACGTAAACCTAACTAACATAAAGACATCACACACATCCAGGCCCGAGGCAGGATTGAAACCCGCGAGCGTAGTGATCGCGCTGTTCCAGACTGAAGCGTCTAGAACCGCTGGGCCACACCGGCCGGCTTCAGTCCAGAGACTTGTTTGATGCAGCTCTCCATGCTACTCTATCCTGTGCAAGCTTCTTCATCTCCCAGTACCTACTGCAACCTACATCCTTCTGAATCTGCTTAGTGTATTCATCTCTTGGTCTCCCTCTACGATTTTTACCCTACACGCTACCCTCCAATACTAAATTGGCGATCCCTCGATGCCTCAGAACATGTCCTACCAACCGATCCCTTCTTCTGGTCAAGTTGTGCCACAAACTCCGCTTCTCCCCAACTCTATTCAATACTTCCTCATTAGTTATGTGATCTACCCATTTAATCTTCAGCATTGTTCTGTAGCACCACATTTCGAAAGCTTCTATTCTCTTCTTGTCCAAACTATTTATCGTCCATGTTTCACTTCCATACATGGCTACACTCCATACAAATACTTTCAGAAACGACTTCCTGACACTTAAATCTATACTCGATGTTAACAAATTTCTCTTCTTCAGAAACGCTACCCTTCCCATTGCCAGTCTATATTTTATATCCTCTCTACTTCGACCATCATCAATTATTTTGCTCCCCAAATAGCAAAACTCCTTTACTACTTTAAGTGTCTCATTTCCTAATCTAATTCCCTCAGCATCACCCGACTTAATTCGACTACATTCCATTATCCTCGTTTTGCTTTTGTTGAAGTTCATCTTATATCCTCCTTTCAAGACACTGTCCATTCCGTTCAACTGCTCTTCTAGGTACTTTGCTGTCTATGACAGAATTACAATGTCATCAGCGAAACTGAAATTTTTTATTTCTTCTCCATGGCTTTTCATTCCTACTCCGAACTTATCTTTTGTTTCATTTACTCCCGGTTCAATATACAGATTGAATAACATCGGGGATAGGCTAGAACCATGTCTCACTCCGTTCCCAACCACTGCTTCCCTTTCATGCCCCACGACTCTTACAACTGCCATCTCGTTTCTGTACAAATGGTAAATAGCCTTTCGCTCGCTGTATTTTACCCCTGCCACATTCAGAATTTGAAATACAGTATTCCAGTCAACATTGTCAAAAGCTTTCTCTAAGTCTACAGATGCTAGAAACGTAGGTTTGCCTTTGCTTAATCTATTTTCTAATATATGTCGTAGGTTCAGTATTACCTCACGTGTTCCAACTTTCTACGGAATCCAGACTGATCATCACCGAGTTCGGCTTCTACCAGTTTTTCCATTTGTGTGTAAAGAAATCGTGTTAGTATTTTGCACCCGTGGCTTATTAACCTGATACTTCGGTAATTTTCACATCTGTCAACACCTGTTTTCTTTTCTATTGGAATTATGATATTCTTCTGTAAGTCTGAGGGTATTTCGCTTGTCTCATACATCTTGCTCACCAGATGGTTGAGTTTTGTCAGAGCTGGCTCTTCCAAGCCTATCAGCAGTTCTAATGGAATGTTGTCCACTCCCGTGTCCTTGTTTCGTCTTAGGTCTTTCAGTGCTCTGTCAAACTCTTCACGCAGTATCATATCTTCCAATTCATCTTCATCCACATTCTCTTTCATTTCCATAATATTGTCCTCATGAACATCGCCCTTGTATAGACCCTCAATATACTCCTTCCACCTCTCTGCTTTCCCTTTTTTGCTTAGAACTGGGTTTTCAACTGAGCTCTTGATATTCATACAAGTGGTCCTTTTTCCTCCAAAAGTCTCTTTAATTTTCCTGTAGGCAGTATCTATCTTACCCCTAGTCATATACGCCTCTACACCCTTTCATTTGCCCTCTAGCCATCCCTGCTTAGCCATTTTGCACTTTCTGTCAATCTTATTTTTGAGACGTTTGAATTCCCTTTTGCCTTCTTTATTTACTGAATTTTTGTATTTTCTCCTTTCATCAATTAAATTCAATATCTCTTCTGTTACTCAAGGTTTCCTATTACCCCACGTCTATTTACCAACTTGATCCTCTGCTGCCTTCACTATTTCATCTCTCAAAGTTACCCATTCTTCTTCTACTGTATTCCTTTCCCCCATTCTTGTCAAACGTTCCCTCATGCTCTCTCTGAAACTCTCTACAATCTCTGGTTCTGTTAGTTTATCCAGGTCCCATCTCTTTAAATTCCCACC
Organism: Schistocerca serialis cubense; assembly: GCF_023864345.2. Taxonomy (NCBI): domain Eukaryota; kingdom Metazoa; phylum Arthropoda; class Insecta; order Orthoptera; family Acrididae; genus Schistocerca; species Schistocerca serialis. The sequence goes on along the minus strand of NC_064641.1, from coordinate 141,993,714 downwards.
TTTTTGCAGTTTCTTCAGTTTTAATCTACAGTTATAACCAATAGATTGTGGTCAGAGTCCATATGTGCCCCTGGAAATGTCTTACAATTTAAATCGTGGTTGCTAAATCTGTCTTACCATTACATAATTTATCTGATACCTTCCAGTATCTCCAGGCTTCTTCCGTGTATATAACCTTCTTTCATGATTCTTGAACCAAGTATTAAATATGATTAAATTATGCTCTGTGCAAAATTCTACCAGGCGGCTTCCTCTTTCATTCCTTACCCCCATTCCATATTCACATACTACGGTTCCTACTTTTCCTTTTAGGAACTTCCTACTTTTCCTTTTATTGAATTCCAGTCGCCCATAGCTATTAAATTTTCGTCTCTCGTCTCCATCTGAATAATTTCTTTTCTCTCATCATACATTTCATCAATCTCTTCGTCATATGCGGAACTAGTAGGCATATAAACTTGTACTACTGTGGTAGGCTTGGGCTTCGTGTCTATCTTGGCCACAATAATGCTTTCACTACGCTGTTTGTAGTAGCTTACCCGCATTCCTATTTTTTAAATTCATTATTAAACCTACTCCTGCATTACCCCTGTTTGAGTTTGTATTTATAACGCCGTATTCACCTGACCAGAAGTGTTGTTCCTCCCGCCACCGAACTTCACTAATTCCCACTATATCTAACTTTAACCTATCCATTTCCCTTTTTAAATTTTTGAACCTACCTGACCGATTAAGGGATCTAACACTGCACGCTCCGACCCGTAGAACGCCAGTTTTCTTTCTCCTGATAACAACGACCTCCTGAGTAGTCCCCGGCTGAGATCCGAATGGGGGACTATTTTACCTCTGGAATATTTCACATCGAGGACGCTATCATCATTTAACCATACTGTAAAGCTGCATGCCCTCGGGAAAAATTACGGCTGTAGTTTCCCCTTGTTTTTAGCCGTTCACAGTACCAGCACACCAAGGCCGTTTTCGTTAGTGTTATAAGGGCCGATCAGTCAATCATCCAGACTGTTGCCCCTGCAACTGCTGATAAGGCTGCTGCCCCTCTTCAGGAACCACACGTTTGTCTGGCCTCTCAACAGTTACCCCTCCGTTGTGGTTGCACCTACGGCACGGCTATCTGCGTCGCTGACACACACAAGCCTCTCCACCAACGTCAAGGGCCATGGTTCATGTGGGGGATATCCTCCATCATCCGCTGTAAATCAAATGAATCCTGTTGTCAAAATTGGTTCAAATGGTTCTTAGCACTATTGGACTTAATTTCTGAGGTCATCAGTCGCCTAGAACTTAGAACTACTTAAACCTAACTGACCTAAGGTCATCACACACATCCATGCCCGGGGCAGGATCCGAACCTGCGACCGTAGCGGTCGCAAGGTTCCAGACTGTAGCGCCTAGAACCGCACGGCGACTCTGGCCGGCAATCCTGTTGTCGAAGTGTTCAACACTCATTTTGACTACTTGGAGCACAAACACGCAAAATCCACTGTACAGATAGATTTTTATAAATTTACATGTGTGGTACAGCTCCTGCAATTAACACGAGTCCGTCCTAGAATCGTAACGAATTTTTTCCACAAGCGTCTTTCTGGCCGCTCTCGACGCGGCTCTTTGACGATTTGGCGGTACGATATCCTAACGAAACGTTCGACGCTCGTGGGATGTAGTCCAACACATCATATGTCTCTCTTTCACTGGGAATGTTCACTCAGATTTAATACAGTCCACTTTATTTGTCATGCAGCCTTCACAGTGCTGGTAATTGTTGTTTTCATGTCACATGACACACGAGTTAGTAATTGTCACTTCTTAACCTTCCGATAGAAGAGCGTATGGGTCAGATACACCCCAAGAATGTTCTTTACCTTTTCTTGTAATGGGAGAGGGAGGAAACACTCCCACCCCCTTTGCTCTAGCCTCCTCATTGGATCCTACCCTACTTCAGTCCTGGCCGATGCCCGATACAATAAACAGCAAGCTAGTAACATGTGTTTCGTATCTGAGGAAAAAGTGTGACCCTCCGTGTAAGTTTTTAACTTTTTATTTTCCAGTATTTATCGTTAAATGTTTAGTGCTTACTAGTAATTTAAAGTAGCGTACATGGAGAATTTACATGTGTCTCAAATCAGCAATGATATTAATGTTATTTATTCAGTTTCGTTTCATATATATTTCTTAGGTACTGTGGGGGACAAAGAGACGTAAAATTTAAACAATCCTTTGGATGCTGAAGCTGTGATAAATGCAGTTCTGTGTGATACCGACGATGAGGATGATAAGGACAAAAGTTTCATAGAGGTCAGTGACACTGATGAAGAAGAGCACGTATCAGAAAGAGATAGAGATTCTGATACGGAACTGTGTGCTCATTTCAGCTCAGAAGACGACTGTTCAAAGGAAAAATAAAAAAAAAGGAATCGAGGTTTGGTCACGGCAAAAAAAAAAAAGCCAAGGAACAGGCTGCCACGAGGTAAACAAAATATTTTACTTCATCTGCCCAGAGTAATCGGACCTGCGAAAAACGTGACAAATATTCTAGATTCATGCAAATGCCTCATCTCTGACACAATAATTCAAGGTATTGCAGAAAATACAAACAAATTTATTCATACAATACAAGGGACGCTCAACAGACAGACACAGTGGAAATGAAAGCCTTCTTCGGGCTGCTTTAGCTCGCTGGGGTATACCACGCGAATCGTCTGAATCTCGACGACTTATGGCGGGTGGATGACTTCCTAACCATCATGAGTCCAAAATATTTCAGTTTTTAAAGTGATCTTTTTGTTTGGATGATGTGGAAACAAGAGGAGAAAGAAGAAAAACTGATCGCCTAGCTCCTATAAGAATTATATTTGAAGAATTCATAGTGTACTGCGAAAAATGCTTTTCACTTGGTGAAATTATCACGATCGAACAAAAACTCGAGGCTTGTCGAAGTATATGCGGTTTCATGCAATATATGCCCAAAAAAACAGCAAATCTGGCATAAAATGTATGCATTGGTCGACTTTCGGCTATATTATACATATAATATGGAAATATAAGCTGGAATCCAGCCAGAAGGTACATTTAGTGTAAGCAATAAACCATCCGACGTTGTGAAAAAGTTAGCAGCACCCGTTTACTAGAGTGGGAGAAATATCACGGATGACAATTGGTTTAGGGATTACGATTTGGTAAAGTTATTGCCAGCAAACAAAATTTATACGTTGGCATGTTACGTAAAAATAAGCCTCAGATTCGTCCAGAATTCACAGCGACCAGAAAGGGAAAGCTCCACTCAAGTCCGTTTGATTTTCGCAAAGCGGCAACGCTTGTTTCATACGTGCGAAAAAAGTGCAAGAATATTTTGTTGAGACAAACTTTGTGGATCTTTCAACGTTGCGAAAAACACAAAGCAATGGCCACCGATGGTGTTTTTTTCGATGATGAACGTTGTTGCCAAAATTCATTTATAATCTGGAAAGGAAACACCAGCAATAATCTCAACAGAAGAAAATATCTCACATATCTTTCGAACGAACTGGAACATGTGAAAAGTAGAAGTGCCAAAGTTACTGAAGACCTCCGTACAAAAGTTTTAAATGTGTTGCAAACAGAAGATGAACACCAACAGCAACAAGGAAGAGGTGAAGAAGATCCACCCACGAACCTATGAAGAAAAGATGTAGGCAATGTTTCGTTAGTAAGAAACCGAGAATCACCCGTTTCGAATGTGAAATATGTGGACAATTAATTTGTTTACAGCATCCAAGAAACGTTTGCAACGATTTTATTTCATCTTCTAAATAATCACCCTTTTCAAATTAAGACTTATAGACTGTATGTTTTGTTTACATAATTCAAGAAATTTTTGCATTGATTGTATTTTAACTTCTAAATAACTGTACTATATTGAGGAACCAAAATTTCAAGCATATCCTGTATAAATTTGACATTCGTACACGGAAAGTAAGTTTGAGTACCCCGAGAAGCTGTGGGAACAAAATGTGTGTTTTGAAACATAACTTTATTTCTGAATAATTTTTTTACCTTGCTTTTGTTTGTATAACCCATGAATAATACCTCATATTACTTTTATTATAAAAATTTAATGTTTAAAAAGACAAAGTTTATTAACAACTAGTGGTATTTGCGAGATAATGCGACAGCCCTTGTGCGAATAGAAGGCGCGCCTATCGGAAGATTAAATAAATCGCCAATATCAAGCCGTCAACACTGGTGTGAACTCACAACTTCAGGCGTAGCGCCGTATACCGATCCTGCCTTGGAAGCGGTTAAGTGGGAGATGTGTGTCAGAGCTGGATAGTGACAGATGGTGACGCGAGGTTGGACGCGCACATAGTTGATGTATCAGCCGAAAGAGGACAGTATTGGATAGGGGACTGTGATTTAGTTTCGATTGCGCCCACTAGAGTGCACTAAAGTAATAGAATGTTTTTCATAAACTCAAATGGTTCAAATGGCTCTGAGCACTATGGGACTTAACTGCTGAGGTCATCAGTCCCATAGAACTTAGAACTACTTAAACCTAACTAACCTAAGGACATCACACATCCATGCCCGAAGCAGAATTCGAATCTGCGACCGTAGCGATCGCGCGGATCCAGACTGTAGCGCCTAGAACCTCTCGGCCACTCCGGCCGGTTTCATAAACTGTTCTAGTATTTTTATAAAGTTTTATTATGTCTTTTTGTGTATGTAAAATGTTATAAATGTGTTTTAGCGGCTTGGATGATGCGTGAGGGTGGTTTAAGGTTAATGTGAAGATAATTGTTTTACGAGTTATGTAGTGGGATTAGTGTGGGAACATTTCGAAGAAGTATTTATGTGGACAAAGGGGATTTTTTTAGTATAGATTTGTAAAGTAAGTTTATGGTAAAGGGAAAGTTAATTCAGGTGTAAATAACAGTAGTAAATAACTTTATGCATAAACAAAACTTCAGTGCATTATATAATTACGTCGGTAAAAAGTGCAGTCGTTAGGTTTACTATTTTGCGATTGGTTATTGATGAAAATCGTGGACTGACACGGGAGAATGTTGTTTTGCTATTGGCTGTTGAGTCAACTGACCAATGGTAAAGTAATACTCTTCGCGCGCTTTTCTCTGCTGGTAGAGAAGACTTACAGTATTCTAGAGAGGAGTCGGAGCCTAGCCATGAAACAGTTCGGACGTGTGTAGTAGTAGTTCCGATGTAAATAATAAGTTGCCGGATCTAGCAGTGTTTCATACATCAAAAGTGTTGCAAAGTGACGGCATAATTATTCCGATGGGTGTGCAGAAATTTCGGAATTTTTAAGTGAATTTTGTGACGAGAAAAAACATATATTCCGCGTGGCGTATTGAGCAGGTCGGTGGCTAAAAACTGTGACTGCATTTGGTACCGACAGGCTTAATATTTGTCGAGCATTCTCAATCAAAAACAATCCATGTCTTTGTAGCTTTTACGTTTTCGGGAAATGTAACACCATAAACTTGCTAACGTGAGTGTAAGGGATTGTGAGTGACTGTGTTAAGAAAAGCACGGGCTTGGCAGTGATACTTGTTCACCTAAGTTTCAGAATATTAAGGACAAAATTTCCAGCCTTTCATATCGTGTGAAAACTTTCCCCCCAAACGTAGATTAGTGACTGTAATTGCAGCCTGTTTTACGTCGAAGTACAGTAGGTTTTCCTCGGCTTCCCTATTGATGATCTGCTGAGACAGTGGTTCACAAGTAGGTGCACATTCGACGTAAAGGGACGGAAGGAAACGCGCCGCCGTGAACTTTCGTGGTAAAAACGTCAATCAGTTCATCAAAGTACCGCAATCTGCATTCAGTAGCCGCGACGTCGACAGTGCATGATACAGAGTTCACGGAAGGTGAACCACCAGTCCAGGCAACCGCGGTCTGCGCTCTCCGTGGAAGCTACTATCGATACTCCCGTGGGACAGGCAGCAGCATAACAGTACGCTTGCATAAAGTAGTCCAGAGGAGTCAGTCTTTACACGACATCGAGCGTCGCATAGCACTAACTGCAGATATAAATCGCTTTCATAGCGATGCGGCAAAAGTCATGGGATGCCTACTAATTCTCCTCGGACCTCAATTTGCACGGCGTAGCTGAGTCACTCGAGCTGTCATGTACTCAGCAAGTCATTCGAAGTCCCCTGGAGAAATACTGAGCCATGCTGCCTCTGTAGCCGTTCATAATTGCGAAAGTGTTGCCGGTGCAGGATGTTGTGCGCGAACTGACCTCTCGATTATGTCCCACAAGAGTTCGATGGGATTCGTGCTGGACGATGTGGGTAGCCAAATGAGTCGCTAGGACTATCCAGAATGTTCTTCAAACCTATTGCGGACAATTTTGGCCTGGCGACATGGCGCATTGTCATCACATAAGAATTCTATCATGGTTTCGGAACGTGAATGGCTGAAAATGGTCCCCAAGTAGCCGATTGTAATCATTTAAAGTCAATGATCGGCTCTGTTAGACCAGAGGATCCAGTCCATACGATTGGAACACAGCCCACACACCATTATGGATCCAACACCAGCTTGCACAGTGCACTGTTGAGAACTTGCATTGAGGGCTTCGTGGGGTCTCCGCCACACTCGAACATTACCATCAGTTCACTCATCTGACCAGGCCACGGTTTTACAGTCGTCTAGCATCCAACCGATATGGTCACGAGCCCACGAGAGGCGTTGCAGGCGATGTCGTGCTGTTAGCAAAGGCACTCGTGTCTGCCGTCTGCTGCCACAGCCCATCAACGCCAAATTTCACCAACGGATACGTCGCCGTACGTCGCACGTCGATTTCTGCAGTTGATTGTCTGTTAGCACTGACAATTCTATGCAAACGCCGCTGTTCTCGATAGTTAAGTGAACGCCGACGGCCGCCTGTGAGACGTAATGCCTGAAATATGGTATTCCCACCACAGTTTTCACACTTTGGGTCGCTGAATACTGAATTCCCTAACGATTTCCGAAATGATGTAGCCCATGTATCTAACTCCAAGCAACATTCCGCGTTCAAATTTTATTATTCCCAACCACGCCGGAAACGTTTTCACATTAATCACCTGTGTACAAATGACATCTCCGCTAATGCATTGCCCTTTTATACTTTGTGCAAGCGGTACTACCGACATCTGTACATGTGCACATCGCTATCCCATGACTTTTACCCCAAGGTATGGGGCAGCTCACCATTGTACGTCATTCTTTTCAGCTCCGTACGTACAGTAACTGTGCTGGCTGAACTGCCGCTGGTACCTCTTTAGAACTAAGGAGTGATTCCTGCCCCTGATTTGATGCGATTTTTTGCACCCATATTCCGAAATGTTCTACGGCCCTTGTCGACAATACATGTTTGCCTGGTCTTGGTTTAACTGTAGTTGTTCCCTCGCGTTTCCACTTTACAATCACATCAACCAACTGTCGTCTTGGGCAGCTTTAGAAGCGTCGAAATGATGGCACTCTTACTCACGAAGTCGTTTTACAATACTACGGTCTTTAATGTTCATTTGCGCATGTGTTCATTGACAGTTTGTTCTTTCAAGCATCATGCACGAGCACCAGATAGTTGAAATAAAGTGCTTTCAGCGGAATTAATACTTCTAGATGCCGCCTCATGCAGTTACATTTATTTTCAGATTTTGTGTAGAATCTTCAGCTAAATAACGTAAGTGGAGATCACAGTGAACTTCAGGAGACGTATTGTAGTAATGTATGCTCTTGACTTTGCGTTCAGATAAATCACACGTTGTTCAATTGCACGTGTCTCTCCTACAAAGATTTACGCAGATAGATTGTATTAGGGCGGCAGAAAATCTTGTGTACAATCTATAATCATTTGCTTTTTGTTAAGGGCTCCTTCATTGTTCCACTGCGATATGAAAGATTGTCACTATCTCATATTTCACCAAACAGTAGTCAGATTGTCTTTTGTTGCTGCATGGGTCACATTTCTTACAGAGAGGTGTATTTCCACGGTATTAACACTGGAGTCATAAGTTGCTATGCACTAACAGCTAGAATTGCTCTCTATCAAACCTACCGTTCCGTAGTTTTGGTACAGTACGTAAATGATGTAGTAAATGGTAGGATTACTGGTAGCATTGATAGCATTGGTAAAGAAAGAAACATAAATGTATGTACGAGAGGGAAACAAGGAGCCGACGACTTCTCTTTGTTTGTTTTCCACATTATTAAAACAGCACATCGTTCACTGTTAGTCCATTACGTATTTTGTATCCCTACAAAATATAAATTACATTCTGTAAGTAAAAAAAAAATTTTCCGATCATGTATTTTCTGCGATATCATTATACCAAAGTAATTACTTCATACATGCGCCGGCCGGGGTGGCTGAGTGGTTCTAGGCGCTACATTCTGGAACCGCGCGACCGCTACGTTTGCAGCTTCGAATCCTGCCTCGGGCGTGGATGTGTGTGATGTCCTTAGGTTAGTTAGGTTTAAGTAGTTCCAATTTCTAGGGGACTGGTGACCTCAGAAGTTAAGTCTCATTGTGCTCAGAGCCATTTCTACCATTTGAGCATCATACAAGCACAATATTTATGCACATACAATAGAATCTCGATGATTATTGTTCTTATTTTGAACGCCATGGAGCGTTCTTTATCGTGATCAAAGCCGAGAGTTTCATGTTATTAGTGATAAGTGCTAAAAGTAGTTTATGAATACCAGGAGTATGTTTTATATAAACTAGATGAGTATTGAAGCCATATATATATATATATATATATATATATATATATATATATATATATATATATAATATTTGGGAAGCTATCTATGGAGGGCAAAAATTTTCTGTAGGTTACTTATGCATTTATATACCAACTCAGTTTCTAAACAGTTCACCACTTCCGCTTATTAGGTGAATCTAGTAAGACAGTGATCACACACCCAAAGAAAGCAATCGAAATTAGGGAACGCATGATTGGTATATAACACACATAATGTAAAGGTAATGCGGTTACGATCTTGATTGACAAAGGCTATCAGTAAAACTAACGTAGTCTACACTTAAATATAGAAGTCTACAGAAGCCTATGGTAGTTTTACAATGCTAGGAACTTATAAGGTAGTGGCAACTTTCAGAATTTATTTATAGGTGCACTCACAACAACAAACATCAGCAGAGATGAAGCGGAGGGGGTGAGGTGCTACAGGCCAACGGAGTACTGACCAATGTGTGCGAGCTACGAGCCGGGGGGGGGGGGGGGGGGGAAATTTTACCAGTGGCGTGTAAACCGTTCGTACGACTCGCAGCTCCAGTAACTCCAACTAGGCAGTAATATCAGCTGTGGTTACCGCTATCCAACTTCGCGGTGGCGAACGCCCGTAGAGGAGGCTCAATGGTGCTCCACACGCAGGTGGTACTCATTTGGAGGCGGGCAGATGACAATGAACAGCGCCGACCGAACTGCGCGGGATGTGTGGCGCACGCCAGCGCACCGCGACACAGCCCTAGTGCGGCGTGGAGACCTCCGCGGTGCCACCTGCTAATGAAACAGCGGCCTGCTGCCAAATTAGCGACTTTGCGCGGGTTTGTCGCGTACTTTATGGCGCCGGATCTGCCCTAATGAGTCGGCAGCGGCCATTCAGCGCGCCGTCGGCCGCGCTGCCGCCGCATTCAGCGCTGCACGCGCTTCGCGGCCGGGGGCAGGCGCGGGCGCGTGGAAGCCGTCCCAACTTCCCATACGCCTCTCCGTTAGGATTACTACTTCATTGGACGAAATCATTCCGAAGTGATACCAGCTGCAGTTTAAAAACGTTCACTCGTGTGGAAATTTTAACACAAAGAAAGGCCCTTACAAATGATACTTCAGAAGTAAATCACTGTCGACACTAACTCCCATATCCAGGTGAAATTAACTTGCACCACTAGCAGTGACCGCGATACAATCAGTAAACTTATTACGTATAAAGCCATAACTGTAATTTGAATACTTGTGTGTTGATACAAAATGCCCAGTTATACACTACTGGTCATTAAAATTGCTACACCAAGAAGAAATGCAGATGATAAACGGGTATTCATTGGACAAATATATGATGCTAGAACTGATATGTGATTACATTCTCACGCAATTTGTGTGCAAAGACCCTGAGAAATCAGTACCCAAAACAACCACCTATGGCCGTAATAACGGCCTTGATAAGCGTGGGCATTGAGTCAAACAGAGCTTGGATGGCGTGTATAGGTACAGATGCCCATGCTGCTTCAACACGATACCACACTTCATGAAGAGTGGTGACTGGCGTATTGTGACGAGCCAGTTGCTCGGCCAGTACTAAGCTGACGTTTAATTGGTGAGAGATCTGGAGAATGTGCTGGCCAGGGCAGCAAGTCGAACATTTTCTGTATCCAGAGAGGCCCGTACAGGACCTGCAACATGCGATCGTTCATTATCCTGCAGGTGCTCCTGTCTGTGATGCAGCGTCAAGGATAACCGCAGCCATGGTCTCCGAGCTGATAGTCCATGCTGCTGCAAACGTCGTCGAACTGTTCGTGCAGATGGTTGTTGTCTTGCAAACGTCCCCATCTGTTGATTCAGGGATCGAGACGTGGCTGCACGATCCGTTACAGCCATGCGGATGCCTGTCACCTCGACTGCTGGTGATACGAGGCCGTTGGGACCCAGCACGTCGTTCCGTATTACACTCCTGAACACACCGACTCCATATTCTACTAACACTCATTGGATCAAGGCCAACGCGACCATCAATATCGCGATACGATAAACCGCAATCACGATAGGCTACAATCCGACCTTTATCAAAGTCGGAAACGCCATGGTACGCATTTCTCCTCCTTACACGAGGCATCAAAACAACGTTTCACCAGGCAACGCTGGTCAACTGCTGTTTGTGTATGAGAAATCGATTGGAAACTTTCCTCATATCAGCACGTTGTAGGTGTCGCCAGCGGCGCCAACCTTGTGTGAATGCTCTGAAAAGCTAATCATTTGCATATCACATCTTCTTGCTGTCGGTTAAGTTTCGCGTCTGTAGCACGTCATCTTCGTGGTGTAGCAATTTTAATGGCCAGTAGTGTATATCTCTAAAATGTCCGCCAGATGCATCTAAAAGTAGTTTTATACACGCTATGAGAGCGTCTTAGACATTTATAATAACCAAATAATAAATGTTCTTCTGTTTCTAGCATAAACTGAGAGGAAAGTTAAGAGACACAACCTACACATACGGTTCTCCATTCCCGCCCATTATTATTGGGCCACACATCTACTAGTGTACTGTGATTTAACAGCTGCGTAAACACTATTTACTTCAAAATGGCTCTGAGCACTATGCGACTTAACTTCTGAGGTCATCAGTCGCCTAGAACTTAGAACTAATTAAACCTAACTAACCTAAGCACATCAGACACATCCATGCCCGAGGTAGGATTCGAACCTGCGACCGTAGCGGTCGCTCGGTTCCAGGCTGTAGCGCCTAGAACCGCACGGCCACTCCTGCCAGCCACTGTTTTGTACTCTTAGTCAACAGTGGTACAAAAAACTCTGATTGGCCTTTGCCTGTCCGTTAATGGTAACTCTTGCTGATACTCACTTCATAACTATTAATAATTACTGCTAACGTATTTTCACTTAAATTGTCACTCAAATTGTAGTTTGAAAAATGGAAATTGAACATGTGCAGGAATACTATTCATTATTCCAAGCACTACCAGAGAAATAGTAAAAAGACCACACCGGAAGAACCAGAAACAGGAAGTAAATGGCATCATTCTGTTATGTATGTAACCAAAAAATAATAATCTGCAACTTAACTTCGCAATTTCATATTTGGATGTACACCCTCGAATCACAGTGAGGATCCTAAACTGTTACTTTAGAGAGTTATTTATCTTAGCTGCTAATAAAATATTAAGATGGCGCTCAGCCAGGGAAATCAACCAGGGTGTATATTATATCTATGCTTGCGGACATTTATGACACAAGTAATTACTTTTGATTGCAGATTCAGTTCAAACGGTTGACCTCTCATCTAAGATTTGGAAGCTGAAGCTGGTACTCTCTGTTTAAATCATGATCCAGGAATGACAGATGTTTGATTAGGGAAAGGATGAGGGATCTCTGTAGGTTGTTAATATAATGCACCCATTTAATTGTTCTGTGAGAGTATTTTAAAGTATATATGATTGTGAGAACCTCTGACAGGTCACTGCTTTCCAATTATTACAGTGCTGCGTGATGCCTCGTGGCTAGATTGCGCAGTGCTGATCCCATCGTGAGCTTATAATAACACGCGTGACAGAAGACGCTTGTAATGGCTCCAGGCTATTTTCTAGTCCACTCCAAACGAACCTCCAGGTCTTTTCTGCTTGTGGCGTTACAAGCAATAAACGTAACTCCAGCTTTCTATTCTGCGATGTGGGACTGGTCGACGAATCGAAAAAGTAATATTGCAATAGTTTTTACAGCTTTTAATTTATGTTACCAGTTATGACTCACCGGTCAAGACGTCTTCAGCCTCTGCAGCATGAACGACAAAAAGCATTCAGTCGTACCTGTATATGTGAACCAATATTACTGCCTGGTTACCGTAGAAGACTTCACGAGAAATATGTGCTCTTCATACACGTAATGTTCTGTCGAAACTACTAGCATAAATAAAAGCTATAGAAATCGTGGCTGTTGGGATATTATTTTCACAATTTACAAGCAGTAGGTCAAACACGTAAATTAATCATAAAAAGAAAGGCTGAGTTCAGTATCATGTTTCTTGCAAATTGCAATGTGTCGGCGAAACCCGGTAGTCGAGGTACTGCTGCGAAACGTGCTATGTGATATAGCTCAAGCGCAGCCAACCGTGATCCTGCTTCTTGGAATTCCCGTGTCGTTAAGAGCTCGCTTGCAGGCAACTCAGTAAAGGGACGAGAATTTGACTGTACCAGTGTATTATGTCTCAAATAGTCACCGCCAATAATGAAATTCTATCCAGACAGACTAGAACATAACTCAATACTGCTTTGAAGTCGTAATGAAGAGATGATTTCTACCAAATTATAATCACACTTGTACAACCAATAGTAGAGAATAATTATTAACGTTTATTTAAAAATTATTTATAACAAAACAAACAAAAACTACACACACACACACACACACACACACACACACACACACACATTACACAGGAATGTGTTACGCCAGCTGAAACGTAATGACGTCAGCTATAAAATGAACACATTCAAGATACCGACGTACAAATAAACGTTCTGTTATAAATAAATTGTTGTGTCATTGATTATTAACAACCAAAACAAAGACTTCTCCATGGGTACACGAAAGGTAAGACTCAGCGTGAACTATTTATACTATTTTCTATTTGGTTATGTTTATTGAACAAGGAATTTGTGAATCAAAGTTCATAAATCATCCATTTGGTTAATGTCGTGCGAAACTGACAGGAAAGAATAAAGATGGACAGTTGTCTAGCAACCGCTGTTCCCGTTCGTGGAGAATATAAAATGTCGTTTGTTGTTAGTAATTTAATAACGTGTAACTAAAATGAAACTATATTCAGTTACTGCTGTTCCAACATATTCATTGTACATATCTGCAGTATTTAAAAACCTGTATAGAATTATATATGTGTAACGGTGGTCAAACATACAGTAAATCCTTTGCCTAAGAATGTCAGTAAAGTGAGAGAGTTGAGGAGGGAGCAGGCAGAGAAAGAATTGCAGTCTTTTTGTTCCTGTTATTGGTTGAGGTAATATGGTGAGCGCTTTTGTGCTTATGTTGGTGTCGTTTGCAATTATATCGGACATTATCATTTCAGTGAAAAAGTTTGCAACACTATAATGTCTACTCAGTGTGAGCTATCATCGACTTTGGATAATGAACAATGTAGTTGGTGAATTGGTAATTCGGACAGACTGGAGTGTACTGTTAAATGAGGAGAAGTAATTTAGGGTTAACGTTCTTCTGTACTGCACGCTGCCAGCGGAACAAGTTCAACGTTTCTTGTGTACGCTCTGCCAGCTTGGGTTGCACAGCTGTTTCAAATAATATTTGTTTAACTGTGTACAGTATTATCGTCTACAAGACCACCATTCGATGTAAATTGTTTCTCCTTGACCTAAATAAAAATCATATTAAATGTTAATATAATTGTCAAGATACATTCTTGTCCTAACAAACTATTCTCATATCAACTTGTTTAACATTTCACATTTATTTTTGTTTTTCTATAAATTCGTTGATTGTTCCTTAGGCTGAGTTTTTATGATACAAAAGATTCCGTAAGCACACAATGCAACAATGTACAACCAGAGCCCTGAAATGGTAGTCGAGCCATTAAATTAATATATAGTTGTGTGTCTGCCCTCTGGTGGTTGGAAAGTAACATGTTAGTTTCATCTGAAAGTCAATTTTACCTGATAATTTTGTTAGTGTACAGCCAAACCGGTATACTGCAGTTGGTTGGTCTTGTCCGGGATTAATCAGTAATGGCCTGTCACCTTGCACTCTCACCGTTGAGCGGGACGTTTGCAAATGCAGGTACGCGTGTTGCCAACCTGCGTCGGACTGCTGCGTCAGAGCACCAAAACAATGGTAAGCTGTTTATTTTCTCTGTAGGGTACGGTCACTCATTTGCTGTGCAACACTTTCTTTCCATTTGACATGAAAAACAAATTATATTCTGCAAAGCGTTAAATTACACAATGTGAGTCCGTACTACCCAGCCATACTACATTACCCCCGCACTCCACTGTCGAATCAACCCACTGAATTGAGATTCACATTGCAAACATCGTATTTCGAAGAGGAATTATTACGTTCTTATGCAAAATTGTTGGAAAATTTCAGCACAATCTGTTGTTCACTAAATATCAAATACGGCAGCAACTTTATAGTAAACGATCGATATATCCCATAAAGGAAGCCACTGAAGCTGTATTATATTGCTGTATTCGCGCTGTCACGATCTGTTGTGATTGGCTTCTAATTCCAAAATTTTTATTAAAACGGTAATGTGTCCTGTCCGAATTGAGACTGAAAAGGTATCAAATGTGTTATTGTATCTTGTTTGTCGCCGTAAGAGGCAAAAAGAAATTTTACGATCCTGTTTGCATACCGTACTTATGTAACATACCACTATATACAGGGTGGTCCATTTATCGTGGCCGGGCCAAATATCTCACGAAATAAGGGTCAAACGTACAATCTACAAACAACGATACTTGTCTAGCTTGAAGGGGGAAACCAGATGGCGCTATGGTTGGCCCGCTAGATGGCGCTGCAGTAGGTCATACGGATACCATCTGCGTTTCTTAAATAGAAACACACATTTTTATTACATATTCGTGTAGTACGTAAAGAAATATGAATGTTTTAGTTGGACCACTTTTTTCGCTTTGTGATAGATGGCGCTGTAATACTACTGGCTGCCGGTGTGAAATAGCAACGCATTATGGGCAAGTCGTACGATGTCAATGTGTTTAATCGCAGGTGCTTCTCGCACGGTAACTTCAGCTCTACGCTCGTGCAAGTTTTGGTACGTCTCTTGCTCCTACCCCTACACAAGTCAACTGCATCCTTTTTCCCAGGTCGCACTGTATTTATACCTAAAACCGTAGCAGAACTGCCGAGATGACAAATATCAAAATATGTGACTATGCGGCAGAAAAGCAGCTGAAGTCGCTAAGCTGAAGAAAGGCCACTGGACTTCAACGTATGCCACTATGATGCTATACAGACTATGTGAAAGACGTATCTCCTCTTTTAACACCAGTGTACTGCAGGTCGCTGGAGAAGCGAAGCGTTCCTAGTGTTTGGAAAAAGTGAGTGGATTATTCCCATTTTCACACGTTCAGTAGCAGTACTCTGTTCTCATATTCTCCATAGCACGCTACTTTGAATAAAAAGTTCGTTAGCATCTATAGACGATCTAGAAGATGATAGATCTAAATGCACCCAGAGGAACAGGAATAATGTTACTATTACGCACACGTATGACAATAAATAAAATTAAGTTAAATAGTAATAGTGTCGTTTTAGTGAGGTTTGGGTTGTTTATTATCACGATACCGTTAGAATATGTTGTGTTCATTATGTGTTGTGATGAATACGTTTAACATACAGTTATTTTAAAAAGTGTTGGTATTTGCAAACGTAGGCAACGACCTTTCCTCAGTGGATACACCGGTTCCCACCAGACCACCGCAGTTAAGCGCTGTCGGGCGTGAGCGGCACTTGGATCGGTGACCATCCAGGCTGCCATGCATTGCTGCCATTTTTCGGGGTGCACTCAGCCTTTTGATGCCAATCAGGAGCTACCCGACCGAGTAGTAGCGGCTCCAGTCAAAGAAAACGATTATACCGACCAGGAGAGCGGTGTGCAGACCACACGCCCCTCCTATCAGCATCCTCATCTGAGGATGACACGGCGGTCGAATGGTCCCGATGGGCCACTTGTGGGCTGAAGATGGAGGGTTATTTGAAAATGTAGCAATGTATGATATGTACCATAGATTAAGTATATTGGAATACACAAATGAATAGGAAATCAGAGCTGTAAATAATGTCACAATTTGAGAATTTAGTGAGATATCACAGAATCCAGTAAGATATCATATTCTAAGGCATGTTCCCCTAAATTACGTGCCATGGGATGAAACGCCGTCTACGCTAGTATACTTCTCCACGCGCAGTGTATGCTGCAGGACCATAACGAACAAACTCTCGACGAGCAGAATCTTCTTGAGAAGACATGTCAGGCGATCTTCCATCCAGGGTAGCAGAGGTAGGATTTATCAACGTCTGCTGAAAAATGGCATGTCAAGTTGTGAAATGGAGTGGAGGTATCTCGAATGCCCAAACGTCTCTGATATCGTGAATGTTGTTGAGACAGCGTCCAGTGCGTAGGAGTCGAGCATTTTTTCTAAACTACGGCTTAAATCGTGAAACTTAGAGCAGGTTTGATCACTCACTTAACAATTCAGTTTGCCAGATTGCGTTTCTCACTGAATCGTCTAATGCGTGTGTTGCTAACAAGTTACTAGGGATTGAAAGGAGATTCGAAGAAGAATTCATTTGGATCCTGAAATGAATTTTCACACTACAACGCAGTGTACGACGATCTGAAATTTCTTCGCAGATTAAAACTGTGTGCAGCCCCTCCATCGCTCACCAGAATCGCCTTCATTGGTGTCGGCTTCTTCTGCCATTCTACACTTTTATTTTCCCATATACGCTGTTGAAAAGTACATCCGTCATCCGCACTGATGGTTTCCACCAACGTCAACGGGAGTCATTGTCGCTGTGATTTGAGCGTGATGAAATTAAAGGAATGTTCTCTTAAAACGGAACAAAATAACGCATACATAATTAACGAATTTTTATTACATAAGGAACCTTTGTACACAGCGACTATGTATTAATTAAGAGAGGATAGGAACTCAGTAATCAGTCGTAATTCAACTGGTTTTTTTAATTCTTGCGTATCCGGATTTCAGGCATAGATATGTGCTAAACAGAATCGCAACTGACTTACTTAAGATAATGAATATTGTCTGTGCCCCAGTACCCAGAATTGAGACCATATCGGTACACGGTCAAAAGCTAAGCAAAACGCTTTCACGATAGAGATGTTTCCAAATGAGTGGGTTTACTGAATCCACGAGATGTGTTTAAAATGGTTCAAATGGCTCTGAGCACTATGGGACTCAACTTCTGAGGTCATCAGTCCCCTAGAACTTAGAACTATTAAACGTAACTAACCTAAGGACATCACACACACCATTCGAACCTGTGACCGTAGTGGTCTCGCGGTTCCAGACTGTAGCGCCTAGAACCGCAGGGCCACTCCGGCCGGCTGATGTGTTTAATACAGAAGTATGTTCGGACTCAAAATAAGCCAGTTTCACTGTTTCGGTGTCTTTCCAACATCTCGTGTAAAATTACATAGCATGTTTTGTTACCATATTGTAACATCATGTAGGCAGATTTCTTAGCAGAAAATCTACTGCAACAGTCGAGTTCTTGGCTCACTGCTTACATAGTTTCTTAACAATACAGGTCATTTGAAAGTATTGTTCAACAAAGTCACATTAATTGTGTAACAAATGAAATCGGTTGTTTCGCAAGAAATTACAGCTATAATTTTGAAGATAATAAATGACTGATTATAAAATGTTATTTCTAAAATTGCTTTTCAAATGTAGTATCGAAATTCTGCTTCATAAATGTGACTAGCAATACTTAGCGCCAAATAGTTAATGTCTCGTTAATTACAACAATAATTTCGATGCTAGCATATTTTGGAGCACTTTACATAATGCAGAAATAAATTGTGAAGCTCAAATTTTACATAATAATCTCTTCTTGGCGAAATGATCGAAATAATAGTTTGTTTACAATAGGAAGTTCTAGAACTCGTAGTTCCAGAATTAACTAGAATGAATACCTGATTTGACGTTTTATAGAAACATAGTATCTTGAGAATGAACGTAACTTTCAGTACATCAGTTAGTCAGAAATCTACACAAAACATTAATTTTCATGTTTTATGAAATAATCGAATTTTGTCAATTAATTTCCCATTTCAAGACTGAACTGATTTTAACACTAACATTTCTACGTTGTTATTGCCTGATAGCTACACAAATGAAATAATTAGTTTGTCTGTACATTTCGTAAAACTGATGTTTATAATACGATAGTTTTCCACTAATGAAAGATTCCTATAAATTATATTTGGGTGAGCAGTAGTTGACGAATAGAGTGTGTTACATTTTTATATATCTCGTGTACAAAGCTACTTGACACAATACAGAACACCAAAATTTGTAATTTAACATTACCTGTACTGTGAAATGGATTTTGTATAATATATAAAGGCCTGGAATCGAATACTTCACATAAGGGTGCACATAGTATATCCTATCACACAACCCCCATCATCATTTTCATGTATGGCATGGAAGGAATGATGTCTGTATACATTCTGATGACTCAAGAAAAAAAGTTACATAATCTAATATTTCATGAAGTTCATTATTGAATTTTCCATTAACGAATGTAGTTTTTGGTATCTTTAAAAAAATCTATGTACAAAAACGAATATAAAACTTTTGCATGAAATTTTTTGGTATCTTATTTTGTCTAAGTGATTAATTGATTTTACAAAACTCTTTACAACTTTTTTTATTTTAATTCTTCAATATTAATGTTCAAATGTCACATAGCTTTACTTTCTTCTTTCTTATTTATCAGCTGCAACATCTGGTATCACAACAGCATTGAAGTCTCTCTCTGTCCCACTTATGGCTGTCACAACTTTTCCATCATTAGAACGTCTCGTAGTTCATCATAACTGCAGTTTCAAACTGTCCCGCTCATGGCTCGAAGTAATTCTCACATTGTTGGCACCATCGTTGCAATGGCACAGTCCACTACGAATGCACAATATATATTATATATGCTCATGCGTGGGTCAAGAGTAATGATGTGGAAAATATACATTGTAAAATCTAGGATAAATCCGGAATGGCATCAATAATCAATCTGACATAATAAAGTTACTTAATTGGGAGATCTGTTTATGTTACAATCAGTAATCTTTTGGTAACTGTCTTTCATTACATCATTGACTTATGTGTCAATCATTACATACCTAGGCATCATCTACTATATGCATAAATTTCAAATAGTTAAGACCTTATTATTTCGAAGAGTACTATTTTTCATAGAGACAATGGTAATCGATTCCAGTTACTTACAGGAAAGCTGCAGAACAAAATTAATCATACAAATAATTAATAAAGTTCTCTTATTCGGTTACTTCTTGATCTGACTACCTAATGTAAGAAAAAAGGTTAGCATATGACAGTAGAAGGTAATTGCTTTTGACAGACTTGCAAGACGAAAAATAAGATGTAGCACTTGAAACACAAAATCCTACCATTTACAGAATATTATCTCTTTATTGTCATCATTGATCATGATTGTTATTCTGTTTCTCTATAGGGTTTCAATTCGACCACATTCTGTAGGCCAAACCGTTTGCCAGATCTTGAATACACAAGTCGTAACGTATATGGATGAGTGTCGTCTTGCACTCTGAAAGGCTTTATATAAATTTAAAAAAGAAATTTCTAGTCTCCACTGATAGATTTTGAATTCTTATGGGTTCTCACTGGTACTAAATCATCTGTTTTAAAGTGGTTTGGTTTAGTCTTCTGCCATGTCCCTGTTTCCTTATTTTCCCTTGAGCTTCCATAGTTTTCCGCAGAATTCCCTCAGTCATCTGCAAAACTCACTTCTCTAATATGGATTCTGGTATCAGCAAAGTTTTTTTAGAGGCAAGTTTGTCACTGAGTAAATTCCTGATTTTGTGCCTGCAAATATTAATTTCTTACTTGTCCAATCAAAGCTTGCGCTGGTATTAAGAATCCAATTCATCCATATCAGTACATTTTCATTTAAATCACTCTACAAAACAACTTTCTGTAAAGTGGATAACATTTACACCGAAACATAAAAGTACCTGTTTATTAATAATTTTACTTACCATGCCAGTGGATCCTCTAATTTCGATACCTGCAGATGGTATTCGACAAATTCTGCACTCTGTTTGATTTTATCTCTAAACGTGCTTGAAATAGCACATACATGGCTCCCTGTGTCGAATAGACTGTACCTTTCTCAATTTTCAGTTTGAACCTGTGTATATTAAATTCCATAGAGCTCAGTTTCCCTATAATCCTTATCTTAATATAATAGGTCTCCTATTATTTCTTCAAAGGTAATTCTTTGTTACGTTGTCCCTTTTAGATGTTATTTCACTTTAAGACATACCAGATTCCTCTTCATTAAGGCAATCCTCATAATTATTCTGTCTAGATGTTAAGTTCACCTGTTGGTTTGAATTTACCTGCTTAGGAGGATAAAACTGCTCACAAATTCTTTTATCTTTCATTTGATCGGCCGGCCGTTTTGGCCGAGCGGTTTGAGCCACTTCAGTCCGGAACCGTGCGACTGCTATGGTCGCAGGTTCGAATCCTGCCTCGGTCATGGATGTGTGTATATCCTTAGGTTAGTTAGGTTTAAGTAGTTCTAAGTTCTAGGGGACTGATGATCTCAGATGTTAAGTCCCATAGTGCTCACAGACATTTGAACCATTTTTTAAATTTGGTCTCATTACTGTCGCTATAATCTTTGGATCTTTTTCCTAATATTGCTTCAGATATGTTGTCTTTATTACTAACCCCACTATCTACTGATGAATTACTGATCTCTCTGCCTACTGATGCATTGCTAAACTATATGGACACAGTCTGATTTTCATGCTGCAGAGTTCCAGATTTTCTGTCCCTGTCACCTACTCCACACTCATTAATTACATCTTCCGTAATTTCAACAAATATCATTCCATCTAATTATTTTTCAAATTCGTCTACAATATGATCACCATCATCATCGTTATCATCATTAACATCATCACCATCAGAACTACCTTAAGTAACAACATTATCACAATCGTCAGCATCAGTACTACAGTTAGAGACTACTTAATCACTGCCAACACTTAACAGTAAATTATCATCAACAACTTCCAGAAGATCGTCAGATTTATCAGCATCTACATCAGAACTCACAATAAGATTTTTAGTAGCATTCTTACTCTAATTCAGATTCATTGTATCTTTATCTACAGTATTTTCCCCATTGTAGTCAGATTTATTACCCTGTTCATACAAAACTGTAGTTGTTTCATCCTCTAAAGCTACTTCTTCAACAGATTTGTGTCTATCAATATAGTTTTCCTCTGTGCTACTTCTAATTACATCCCAGAATTGTCTGTTGAAAAGAATATTACCTGATATCCTCTGTATCGACTACTATAAACATTTGATTTTACATTATTTTTGTCTATTACACACAGGTCTCTGCTTGTTATTGTGTCGAATCAGGGTACTACTAACCTGCTTTTGGTACCAGGGTCCGCTCAAAACCGTCATTCTCTCAATGGGGAATCTATGCGCTTGAATGCCTATTTCTTTCGTCACGCGGATCCTGATTGTCATTCGGTCTGTATCCATTCCATTATCCATTTCTGTTCTTATGATCTCGAGTCTAGTTTCTACTCCTATCATTAGCAGTAATTGCCGGTTTTACCCCCTGGAATCTATGTGAATTATTGCCAAAATTATTTCTACCTGGATTTTCTCTGTTACAGTTTTGATTCAACCCCCTCTGTGGTGGATCTCTGAAGTTTCTCCGATTAAAAGCTAGTCCCTCGTTGCGTTCGAATGCCCTACCCAGCTTGACAACTTTTTTAAGAAACTGTTCCACTCACTCATAGACCATAGACCGAACCCCATTGAACCACTATAGTAATCTGCGTTTCAATGCATCAATCTGCGTTAAATTATCAAATACTTAGTTTAAATTTATTAATTTACTAATTTAAATCGTGGGCCATTAAGTAATTCGCTTTTTACTCGCACCTGCCCTGACCAAAATGTATTCAAGATACTTTTCTGGAAATTTTAAAATCTTATACCAGAACTGCTGTTCTGGTTGGCCCACTAAAGTGCTTCGTCATCTAATAGTTTTTCTACAAATTTTGTTTTAACACTATATAAGGTGAAATTCTCTATACAATATTGGATGAAATCAGTTGGATGCAATTTTCAGTGTCCAGGAAAGCTCTTTATGGGCATATTTCCCCATATACCACCAACACTACTAACATTAATAGTTTTCTGTAACACAACATTCTGCAGTTGTCCGCTTTTACTGGTGTTATTTACACTGCTTTTACTGTTGACTGTGCTATCGTTTACATTCTATTCTATGTCACAAACACAATTGGCAATGTGCGAAATTTTCTCATCTTCGTCTCTTTTGTAAGTATCCGCTTTTTTTTTCGAAAAACCGTTTTGTTTGTGTTACTTCTATACTGTGTTAAGAATTGTCGTTTTTCACGAACGAGGTTGTATTTTCTAACTTCTCATCAATTTTAGAAAGTGCTAATTTCACTTCACGTTCCCTATATGATATTCTACATTTTCCACACAAGTACTAAGCTGTTTTTTCTCAGAATCAACCGCAGTTTTGAATGTGTTGAATTCCTGTCTCATTTGTACGATCTGAGTAGTGTTTGGTGACACTTGGCTTTTACGTTCGGATACTATTTTTCCTTGTCTTCTTTCAATTCTTTTTTTATGGTGTAGAATTCCGTTTTCAGCTGCGATCATTCTTGATTTCCTAATTAGAACTATAAACGTTCGATTCAGTCTTCACTTGCTGTCCTAACTGCAATAGCAAGTTTTAGATTTTGGTACTCAGTTTCCGTCCTCATTGCGACTGCAAACCTTCGATTTTGGTATTAACTTGCTGTAGATTTTCGAGTTTATTTCTCCAAACATTTCCCTCAAAATAGCGCGCATGTTTCAACCTGATTCTGCTTGTGAACTATTAATCGTTACTCTTGATCCTGCTACTGATGTATCGATCTCAACTTCTGAATTCCGTGCTGGATTGCCGACATCTACACTAGACATGTCCCCACTAAAACTCATATCAGTGACAGTTTCAGATTTCGCTACTGGATTACTGACGTTCTTGTCATACATGCCTTCACTAAGGCTCTGAGTTAGGCCCAACTCTACACTATCAAACTGATTTTCCTGTACATTCATCATTGTGTTTCATACACAATTTACAAAAACAGCTATTCACTGTCACTGACAATAGAATGAAAGAAAACAGAGCACTTATCTTGCAGTTGCCGGCGACGTAAGTCCACGTATTTTTATAATTTCTTCCTGTATTATCTTTCAGTGGAGACCCAAGTTGATTTCATTAACATTGTACATTCATCTTTTGACCACACTCTGACATTCAGCTCACGTTTTCTGACATGAAATATTTTCTCTTTTGGTACCTGCAACAGACATACGTTAAACACATTTCAAAGTCACAGCTCCTCCGCCACTTTCTAACACACTCTTTTTACCAGATCCTAGCTAAAAATGTTTAAATAACATACTCATAAAGTACGAGTCTGTGTTAAGTTCAATAAAATACTTTGATATGTAATTACCTTCTTGGTTTCAACAACTTTTCTTTACCAGTTCAGGGTGTTAATTGGGGTGCATAATATTAATTGCTTCACTTCATAAATCTCAGGAGTCACTGTGAAAAGTCGATGATATTAAATAATTTACATCAACATAGAGGTATTATTTTGTGTAATGTCTGTATTGTTTAAGAACTTACGTACAATGCACATCTCAAAGAAACTGTCTCAAGAGATTGTGTAATCGAACATAATTTCGTAAGAATATAAGTTCTTTGAAAGTAATGTTCACCAGAGTCACATTAATAGAGTTACAATTAAAATCGGTTGTTTTGTAAGAAATACAACTAACAATACTTGATACAAAATAGTTAATATCTCGTTAATTACAAGAAGAATTTTGTTGCTAACATACTTTGGAGTACTTTATATAATGCTGAAATAGATTTTGAACTTCAAATTTTACATAATAATCGCCTTTTGACCAAATTATCGAAATAATTGTTTATGATAGAAACTTCTAGAACTCGTAAGTAAATACTTAATTACAATAAATCTGATTTGAGTTTTGCTAGGAACGTAATTTCCTGAGAGCTACCGTAACTTTCAATGTATAAGTTGGCCAGAAATCAACTCAAAACTTTAAGCTCAGCATTTTATGAAATAATCGAATTTTGACAATTAATTTATTTAATGACTGACCTGTTTTAAACTAACATTTCTACATCATTACTGTCTGGTAGTTACACAAATAAAATAATTAGTTTTTCTGTAAATTTCCTAAAATTGATGATTACAGTAAGGTACTTTTCCACTAATTAAAGATTTATGTTAATTGTTTCTAAATGAACTGTAGTTGACGAAATGGGTGCGTTATATTGTATACATCTCGTGAACGACGCTTCTCGACACGATACAGAGCACCAAAAGTTGTATTTTAACATTTGCTGTACTGTGAAATGTTTGTCATGTAATACATAAAGGCGTGAAACCGAATACTTCATATAAGGCTCCCTATACTATGTCCTATCGCAAGGGGTATATGTGAATATTGCTTGCGAAATAAGTTAGTAGCAAAGAAGTAAGATGATTAAACCTCATGCAAGATGCTGCTGTGTTTTCACGCATTTCATTGTTTATAACATCTTGAACTATGTGTCATACAACTATATAATTTTGCAGGTACATTCAGTGGTAAATGTGAACACTGTCAACAAAATCCATCATGAATGCAGTTAGCAGTAAAAAGAATCAATCAAACATCACGCTTCATGTGGAAGTGTTCTGCATGAACTGCAAAAATGTGATAAACTCATTTTGTGGGGGCTTCAGAGAGAAAAAGTTTCCTAAAAATTTGAAATTATGTGCAAAGTTTGTTGAAAGTACTAAGTGCTCTCATTCCCAAATACTGGATGGTATTCTTGTATCGCTACTACACTCCATTTTCACTCACACGCCCACACTCACCCCTTTGATATGCTAGGCAGGTGTTTCTTATCCTCACAGTGATACTTTCCAGGTAGTAAGTGATATGTGTTCATGGATTGATTGATATCTGTCCTGTGGTTTAGGAGGAGAGGTGGTGGTCATCAGTCATCTGACTGGTTTGATACTGCCCGCCACGAATACCTCTCCTGTGCTAAAATCTTCATCTCAGAGTAGCAACGTACGTCCTCAATTATTTGCTGAATGTATTC
Organism: Schistocerca serialis cubense; assembly: GCF_023864345.2. NCBI lineage: Eukaryota > Metazoa > Arthropoda > Insecta > Orthoptera > Acrididae > Schistocerca > Schistocerca serialis. Next base: position 141,967,927 of record NC_064641.1, on the reverse strand, counting down.
CTACCTCTGTCTTCCTCTACAGGTTTTGGCCTCTACAGCTCTCTCTAGTACCATGGAAGTCATTTGCTCATGTCTTAACAGATGCTCAATCATCCTGTCCCTTCTCCTTATCAGTGTTTTCCACATGTTCCTTTCCTCTCCTATTCTCCGCAGAACCTCCTCATTCCATATATTATCAGCCCACCTAATTTTTAACGTCCGTCTGTGGCATCACATCTCAAATGCTTCGATTCTTTTCTGTTCCGGTTTTCCCACAGTCCACGTTTCATTGCCACACAGTGCTGTACTCCAGACGTACATTCTCAGAAATTTATTCCTCAAATTAAGGCCGATATTTGATATTGGTAGACTTCTCTGGGCCAGAAATGCCCTTTTTGCCATTCCTAGACTGCTTTTGATGACCTCCTTGCTCCGTCCGTCATTGGTTATTTTACTGCGCGGGTAGCAGAATTCCTTAACTTGTCCTTATTCGTGACCATCAATCCTGATGTTAAGTTTCTCGCTGTTCTCATTTCTATTACTTCTCATTACCTTCGTCGTTTTTCGATTTACTCTCAGTCCATATTCTGTAGTCATTGGACTGTGCATTCCGTTCAGCAGATCATGTAATTCTTCTTCACTTTCACTCAGAATAGTAATGTCATCAGCGAATCGTATCATTGATATCCTTTCACCTAGAATTTTAATTCCACTACAGAACCTTTCTTTTATTCCCATCGTTGCTTGCTCCATGTACGGACTGAACAGTAGGGGCGAAGGGCTACATCCTTGTCTTATACTCTTTTTAATCCGAGCACTTCGTTCTTGGTCGTCCACTCTTATTATTCCCTCTTGGTTCTTTTACATATTGTATATGACCCGTCTCTCCCAATAGCATACCCCTACTTCTGTCACAATTTCGAACATCTTGCACCATTTTACATTGTCGAACACGTTTCCCAGGTCAACAAATCCTATTAAAGTGTCTTAATTTTTCTTTAGTCTTGCTTCCATTATTAAGCTCTAAGTCAGAATTGCCTCTCTCGTGCCATTACCTTTCCTAAAGTTAAACTGATCGTCATCTAGCCCACACGTATGTACGTTAATCTCTGTAGTATTTATGGGTATGTGACACCTCTTATTAACAAAAACTGTAAGTGTTGTGTATATCTTACTACGTTTCTTATATCTAACTAGAATTTTCAAATATCCTTTTCGCTGAAACTTGTCTTCTATCCATTACGTTGAGCAACAGATACTGGAAAATGCTCTCGGACAGAAACTGGTCGTACAATGTCATTTCTACGATTGATCAAAGCTGTGGAACAGTTACAACGAAACTGTTTTGTCAGCACTGTTTTGGGAGTTTATACAGCAGATAGGTTTTCAATAGTTCGTCGTTGACTGGAGTAATAAGCAATTCACTATTCGGGACATAAATTGTAATGCGTCTACTGCACGATGCAGCTATTCCAAAATGTTTCCAAATTGCATATTTCATGGCGAGACAGTTTGCTCACATATTACTACTAGCCATTTTTGGTGTTTGTTTTCACTGACCACCCTGTTTAGAGTATGAAATGCCCTACCGACTGTTCGTGTGCTGCCCGTTGTTTAGCGATAACAAAGGTCAATTTATTATGCTCTGTCGTTAAAGTACAGTGGCTGACATCACCGTAATTTGGGCATACGTTACCTGTTTCACGCTGCACCCTATGAATAACAGCAGATCAACATGCTTCCTGTACACGTTGAGTGGGGAAGGTGTTGGCATATCGCCAGTATGCAGACAACAGAAGAATTAGATATTGTTTTGCTATAATTATGCATTCGGTACAGTTTTGGAAACAAAATACTAAAAATTAATATGTTCACATACCAGTAAGTCTGTGTAACCTTGAACATAAAAATATCGTTTAACTCGAAATTATGTAACGGACGTTACTTTCATGACGTTCATACCTGCTATTAATATGCATATTTCCCTTTGTATTGCATTTGTACCTATTTGTCTTCCTTCGTCGCTCATTTTATGGAAGCGTTGATTTTTTATATACGTTCCAGCATCGCTCCATACTATTCCAATACTAGTGTATTTCATTTACTGACTTTTAAACGCAGCAACAATGATCACATTCAAATTTGAAGAGTTTCCTCTTTCAGATGTAACTTCAAATTGTCAGTGAAGTAAAGTACTTTAGATCAATTTAAGAACTGAAGTAAGATGTAATCATAGTGTATGTGTATTCGTGTGTGTGTGTCTGTGTGTGTACGCGCGGGTGCGCACGCACGCGCTTGTGTGTGTGTGTGTGTGTGTGTGTGTGTGTGTGTGTGTCTGTGTCTGTGCTGCCTTACCGACCATATTACCAATCGCGGGAGTAATATTGGGCAGCAATGTTTCAATTTATAATGTTTGCTGGCTTCCTGAATAGTTTCATTTCTTTACATTTATAAGGAAATGCATGGTCAATTAGTGCTAGCTAAGTCCTTCCAAAAGGAAACGATTTTAAAACGCAAGAAATTTTCTATGTTGTCATCAAATTTTCAGTGTAAGTCTTCGAAGATGAAAGATGTAAACACCTGAACTGTCATTCGGCTCTCGACATATCCCTCAAACCGTTGTATTTGTCCACATTTCCTCGATCTCCTTCGTTTACGTGGCATAATAATAAGTTTCGCGTAGATGTATAAGATGATGTAGTCAATATGTCCCAGAACAGAACTAGAGCTCACCATTTCTTCTGATACCTGACGGAAGCTCAAGCTGCATTCAGGAAATTCGTTTGATCTCAAGAGCTGAGCCCCATAGCCAGCGATGGGTCAGTAAATCTTCCACAATGTAAGTTTTATGACAGAGAGGGTCCTTCTCGGCGTTATTGGACAACATGAGTTACTGGCAAATAAATCATCATTAAAACGAAAAATCACATTATTCCTTAAATATTACATGTCGTAATAATGTCGAAGCTCTAATAACATCAGAAATTCACAATATTGCTCTCTGTAAGACAGCCTTAAATGATATATTCATTTTTACAATTGCATAAATAATATTTCTGGATATCTGATGCTAGCAATAAGTGAATTTTTTACTCTCAGCGTTTACATGACCACACCGAAACACTGGTTTACTGCACAAAGGGTTGTCAAGTTTAAAATTCTGGAGTGTTAAAAAAAACACTGTCATAATGAAGTGATTTAAATCATAAGGAAACTATTGGGAAGTTCTGGGTTGTAACACACTCGTAGAACTATATGCACCATGTTTAGTACTTGAGCAGATTAGTGAAGTAGACAAGTGGATAGGATTTAGACTTTACATTTTGCAGCTTCTCTCCAATGATTAGCGATTATATGAAATCACTGATGACTACTGAAAGGAATTCACCCACAGACGACTGTGCCCCTCATATCATTTTGACTACACCGGAACGATGGGATGGAGCTCTGTTCGCCTGTGGTAGATATTACTTACAGTGTGCTTTAGGCGAACAAATGGATGCACTGTAGGTGCAGGTTCTGGCTATTGGGCTCTGCTACCAACTGTTGAACTGGTGGTAACCCTCTCGGCATCTTTCTCAATTTCTTTAGATATTACTCGCGTGACGATAAAACTGGACTCGCATGCTCATGTAGCACTTAAGATGAACAGCTTCCTGCAAACGCATCAGCTCCAGTCTTGCGTCCCACATACTATCTGCTTGCGGCTGCAGCAGACTTCTTAACGTTATTATTGCGTCTGAAAATTGCATCCGTGCTTGAACAGGCTCTAAAATACCAGTTCACAGTGCAAGCTCTGTCGAAGAAAGCATAAGATGTAAAAAATGGTTCAAATGGCTCTGAGCACTATGGTACTTAACATCTATGGTCGTCAGTCCCCTAGAACTTAGAACTACTTAAACCTAACTAACCTAAGGACATCACACAACACCCAGTCACCACGTCTGCCAATTCTGTTGCGGATTTTCTTGTTCTGATACGCTCGCTAATGTCGTGTGCATTCACTGTCCCGAATACTATCGTATCAAGTCTCCTGCATCTATTCATCATATTTTTACCCTTTGTGACTCGTGTAGCACTACTCCTACTACTTCTTGCGTATGCTCCTTCAATTGTGCATTCACTATGAGCAACTTCTTGCGTTCTTTCGACACCTTTTTGAGTACTCTGTTACTGCTTGGTAACTGTTACAAACTCGAAAATACCTCTTTCAGGCTCCTTATCTCGTTTCACAGTACCTATACGCTGAATACCAAACTTAACTACCATTTTCGACTAGATAATACCACATCCTGCTACCTGAAAAACAATACTCCTCCGTCCAGGTGACGACCTTGCAGTGCTCCGACTCCACGCGATTCAAAGATACATAGCACCACCAAAACTGGCGAAATATTGGCAGATTCAAAATTGTTAAGGCTTTCTTGGCCACTTCTTGACAAACTGCCTATTGGCTTCCGTCTCGGGTTCTTCGGCCGACGTTCATCTAATGATTTTACTGACGTTGTGCTGGTCACAAGAGATGGCGAAAACCTGGGACACAGCGTGTATCGAAAACCGACACACACGGACCGATACATGCACAAACTATCAAACCACCACCCGAGCCAGAAAAGATGGATGATTAATACGCTCGTAACGTGAGCAGTACGAATATGTGAGCCGCAGCACCTCAGACGCGAAATGCAACACCTGGAAACTGTTCCGAGGACCAATGGGAACTCCACAAATTATATTAGAAGTGTAACAGAGCCAAACATTCGGCGAAGTAAGGAATCAGTAAAAGAAATGTCGGGTACGGCCTTTCTACCATACATTCCCAGAGTGGCGGACAGAGTCGGCCGTATATTGCGCAAACATGGCGTAAAGACGATTTTCAAACCGACAAGGAAGATCAAAGAGTGTCTTACATCAGCAAAGGAGAAAAGGGACCCACTTGCAATGTCGGGAATATACCGTATATCATGCACATGCGGAAAAGTTTATGTCGGAATGACTGGACGATCAATCAACAACAGGATCATACAACATAAGTGACATTGTAGGTTGGGGCACGTGAAGAAATCGGCCGTGGCGGAGCACGCACTGAATGAGACCGACCACGTAATAAAATTCGCCGACACGCAAGTTCTGGCTGTAGAGAAGCAGTATCAAACGCGCTTGTTCAGAGAAGCTGTAGAAACACAAAAACACGCGAACAGCTTCAACAAGAAAGAAGAAAGCCTTAAGGTAAACGGATCCTGGCTTCCCGTACTGCAGCGAACGACCGTCGCAGATAGCAAGAGGAGAACCGCACCGGAGGTGACCGCGGAGAAGCCCTCGGACGTTGGCGCGCCAGGTACATATAGTCTGCAGCCGCGAGCTCGGCTCCTGTTCACCACCGACAATGGTGGGTGAAGCTTTGACAATGCCAGCCACTCGTGCCGGCGAAACGTCAGTAAAATCATTAGATGAACGTCGGCCGAGGAACCGGAGACAGAAGTCTATTGGCAGATTCTTTTAAAATTCAGAAATCTGAAACTGTGCATTTAACAAAGCGAAAGGACTTAGTATCCCAAGACTAAAATATCATCTAATCACAACCTGAAGTGTTAAGTTCATACAAATACCTGGATACATAAATTTTTGGGTATAAAATGGAACGAGTGCATAGACTCAGTCATAGGTAAGGCAAGTGAGATATTTAGGTTCCTTGGCAGGACACTAGGAAACAGCAATCGCTCTACAAAAGCGATTGCTTACAAAATCTCGTGCGATCCATCCCAGAATATTGCCCAAGTATGTGGGACCTGTGTGAATAGGACTAAGAGAGGATATTGAACGTTTTCAAAGAACAGCAACATGAGTGGTCATAGGTATTTTTAACCCACGGGAGACGCTGAAAGAACTGAACTGACAGGCGCTTGAAGATAGACACAAACAATCCCGTGAAAGCCTGCTAACAAAGTTTGAAGAACCAACTGAGGAATGCATTGCAACCCATTACAACCTCCTACGTTACGTTATCTCAGGGCTCGCGAGTAGCAGATTAAACCAATTGCAACAAGCTCAGAATCGTTTAAAGAATCATTGTCACCGAGCGCCATACTTGAGTGCAACGGTAAGAAACCGTAGTATCTTGTACAGTGGGGAGTACGCTTTTCCATGAATTTCACTGATGTTCTCATTATCTTCCTAGATTTCGTACCGAGAATGAGGCAGTAATTTGCCGCATCAGGTAGCTACAACGAGAATACTTCATTAAAATTGTTGAATGTCCCAAAATAATACACTGTAGCTCATCACTGACTTCAAAGGAACTAACTATAAAAAATAGAATAAAGCATACTTTTGTCGGTTCAACCATTCACGTTCTACGTCTATAATGACTACGCTGATTTTATTGAGGAAAAAATAATTAATGTTTGCTGATGTTAAATTTCGCGGTGAAATCGCCCTACTTGCTCGTAGATTTGTATATCCACTATGACAAAATGTAACTATTAAAATGCAATGCAAACACATTATATCTTTATCCATGTATTTTTAATACTTTCATATTATATTGTGTACTTGCCACGAGTATAAGCAATTGAAGACTAGAAATTGAAAAGATGCTATGTACCAAAATGAATGTTTCGAAATATTTAAATAAAACCAGTTTATTCCGTGTAGAATGTTTTGATATAAATCAGTCATTAGTAAGTCAGACTGTAGGCCGCTGTCACGCGGTATGTAACTCAGAGACTTAACTGAACAACTAGTACGTCCGTAGTATCACAAAGAAAATGACAGTTTGGAAAAGGGCCAAGTCCATTGTTCTTGTGTTGTCTTTCAATGATTACAATAGCAAGGCGACCCTGATTAAGAGCACCAAGAACCATCTTGTGACATTTTACATTTATTTAACCACAAATGTCCTGGTAAAACTTCCTATGTTTTTCGGGTATATGTGGTATTATACTTAACAGGACCTCCTTCTCTCGCAGTAAGTACTGGAGGTTGTCAACTTGCTTTAGTTTCATGTTTTGGAAATCTGAGAGTGATTTGTCCTTCTTCGGGTCACTGAACAGTGTCCACTCTTCCAGCTCGTTAAGGGTTCTTCGTCTTTTGTCCTCTCCATGGCAGTTATTCGAATTCACGATGGAGTTGATATCGAGAGTTTGTTGCTGGTGATCCAGTTCTCTGATGCTGTGGAATGTCAAGAAAGTGCGAGTCTTGAATTTCCAGCACTTTGAATGGCTTCCCGTGAGGTGATGAAGTCACTAATTTCATAAGGTCATCCGATACAAAACGTTTCACTATCTTACTCCTCTTTTCATTGGTTGGAAAATCTTGATCCTATTCCAGAAAGCTATGTCCAGAAATGAAATATATATGGACATTACATTCATAAGACACTAGAAACATGTACATGAATAAAAGAATTTTTTTTTTTTCAGGAGCAGTAGTTTTCACTACATACATAGTTTTTTCTTCATTGTGATGCGAAATATTTGGTTGAGAAATGCAAATAAGCGGGATGCAACTTCATTGGTTCCCCTGTCACCTTCCGTCTCGTTCCACATATAAATTGTTGTATCACCAGCGTCACGCATAAGCACACCGAAACTGTAACGTGAGAGTTGCCTCAGACAGAACATATCTGAATGTGTAAGGAAATGTACGAACATAACCTCTAGGAGATCTTTGCATAGCGTGCAAGTATCACTGTTCGGTAACATTGCAACAAGCGCATCAGTTCTTAACTGTGATGCCGCCCTTTCGGCTTTGAGATGATGCATTTCTTATTCGGTATGTATCCAATCGTGACGTTCTGAAAGATACGTGCGGAAAATCCGCACGGAAAACTTTTCTGTAAAATTTATACGTCACTGTACCGTTGAGATATTTTACTTTGAACACATATTGAGACCGGGGCTTAACTACTCCTTCGGTGTGTGTGTGACTCACATCTCTAGGCAATATGCTAATGTGAGACCGAAAAATCTGCCGATCTTCATCTGTGAATTTTCTATTAAATGTGCCACCGGTCTTTTATTTCCGTGCCATTGTCTCTATTTGTTTTCTTTCTAATAATACGGAAAACATTCGTAAAGGTCTTCTGTCATACCTGTTCGTATGCACCTTTACCTTCGGGAACCAGGAAAATCAATGTACACTGTACAGTGCTGGCAACTTTCCGTTGGATCGACCATTTCGGTGACGTTGTACTGGAATAACGTCCATGAGCCCCATTAAGATGTAAGTTGTGTCTGCCATCTTTCTGGTGGAGCGTAGTAAATAAGTTCGTCTTATGTTTCGCTGACAAGGGATGACAATAATACCCACATTTTCAAGTAACCTCAAACCAAATATTGTGACACATTTTAATATTACAATATTTTTTGTTTTCAATCATAAGTCTTACGCTGATAGTCTTATTGAGGAGCATTAAGGTTTGATGTACTGACCCCATACCTGCGAGCTTGGCTGTTGCTTGGGAGATCTCTCTTTTCTTTTCTTATATGGCAAATCAGACACTCTTCTTTTCTTCTCCACCACTCTCTTACTTACACTTTCACATTGTCTCTACATTGCTTTTGGACCACTACGGTGTTCAGACTGACAACGCATCACTAACTCAGAAAAGAAAAGTCAACTGACGAACAGTAGAACGCCAGTAGTAGAACGTGGACTTAGCTCATATCGACGTTACTAGTGGGTTGAGTGCCATTTTCGAGCGGCCATAGAAAACGAACGGGACCACGTACCGACGTAGCATCTTCGTCAGGTAATGACCTTGATACATTTCTCCTATCGACAGCTCGACAGCAAAATCTCATTTTTCACTAAGTGCTACTTATCCCCTTTTTAATTTCTAGTCATTACTACGTGTCTCAGGATAATAAACGGAATGTGCCTCCAACTACGTGATGTATTTTGTAATGTGCAGAAAGAGAACGAGGTAGTGTGCAGAAACTATACCCCTACTTCTTTACGCAAATCCGTCTTGTGCAGCCTGAGATGGAGTGACACCTACGAAGCAGGGACAGATAAAAAACCATCAGTAACTAATTTAGAATCTTATGAAGCAAAGTCTTGAAAATAAATCATTACGTACAAGTTATCTAATTCTGGAAGCTCCTTTGTCTTGTTCATACTTAGTTTCTGTTTTGATATTTCATGCCTTTCATAGTTCTCTTCATTTCTGACGGTAACTTTCTATCGGGATGTACGTCTGCTCTTCAGAACTTTTTAATGCAGATTCATAATACTGTCTGCGCCAAATTGTGGAGAACTGTTCCATGCAACAATGTAAATCAGCTTGGAATCTATCTCTATGTAGCATACACTCACCACGACTTTCACTTACTTCAAATATCGACATGTCATTGTACATTCGATTAGCATTCTAGATCATTTTCCGAACGTAACTTTACCTTTCTGTCTCTAATTTAGTTCACGCACTTTGATTGTTCCTAATGGAAGAGGGAGAGGTTTGGTGCATAACATACTCCAACGTTGAAGTCTGTAGATAAGGAGCACTAAATAGGATTATATCAGGATTGGTGACTATTCTGGCCCCACCATACTGGCTGTAGCGTGGTAGGTCCTCTCCGACGTGTTTAGGTGGTAATGTTTCGAAAATGTTACTTCTCGTTTAACATGAGCACTTTGTTCTACTTTGTTCAGTCTTAGTGCATTATTCCATGTTAAGGACAGGCTTCACTTTTAATATAACATAGAGTCTTCTATGCTTCTGTCTTCTCTTTTGTGCTATATTTATGTATTCTGTGTAGTTAGAACTTATTTCTTTTTCCTTACTTAATTTCATGTTTCGCCATTAAAGGGTTGGCCACTGAAGAGGTATAATATTACAAAGCGCTCTTCGCTGTAATGGTTCCACGAATTGATTAAAGTAAGCTATCAGCCTGTATCCGCTTTTTGTATGAGCTCATAAAGCTGTAATTAAGAGATTTTACAAATTGCTTTGACCAGAACCTATAAGTGGGAAAAAGCGGGACGCTGGTTAGCAAACGGTCCAGCAATAACGACATTTTCACTTACGAGGTACAGATTACCCAACGCTCTATTTACATCCTCCCCAACGTAGTAATGTAGTGTCTAGGATATTGTACTGGTTGCTTTTCGGATCCGTTGGTTACCTAGATTACCTTCAGTGAGATCGTAGTTCATCAGAGTATTAGGAAAGTTTATTAGCTGCTACCACGTTTCTTCTTCTTCAGTTTTGTGACTGGTCTGATGTGGCCCGCCACAAATTGCTCTCCTGTACTGACCTCTTTAACTCACAGTATCGCTTAGAACTACTCCTTAACTATTTCTTGCGTGTATTGCAGTCTCTCAAAGTTCTTGCCCCCTACAGCTCCTTGTAGTATCAGGGATGTTATCCCTTGATGTCTTAACACATGTCCCAGCATCCTGTACCTTCTTCGTGTTAGTATTTCTCTACGTTCCTTTCTTCGCTGAATCTGAGGTGAACCTCGGAAGTCCTTAGCTTATTTACCTCCCTACCAAATTTTCAACGTTCTCCTGCTGCACTTCATCTCAAATGCTTCGATTCTCTTCTATTACAGTTTCCCCACAGTCCTTGATTCACTGCCATATGATGTTGTGCTGCAAATGACATTCTCAGAAATTTCTCCCTAAAATTACGGCCTGTGTTTCTACTAGTAAGCTTCTATTAGCTAGGAATGCACTATTTGCCTGTGGTAGGCTCCTTTTTGTGTCCTCTTTGCTTCGACTGTCATGAGTTTTTTTGCTTCCAAAAGCAACAGAATTCCCTTCATCTACTTCGAGATCACCAATTTTGCAGCCGGCCGCGGTGGCCGTGCGGTTCTGGCGCTGCAGTCCGGAACCGCGGGACTGCTACGGTCGCAGGTTCGAATCCTGCCTCGGGCATGGGTGTTTGTGATGTCCTTAGGTTAGTTAGGTTTAAGTAGTTCTAAGTTCTAGGGGACTTATGACCTAAGATGTTGAGTCCCATAGTGCTCAGAGCCATTTTGAACCAATTTTGCATGTTTCTCGAAATTCACCTACTTCTAATTACTTTCATCTTTCTTCGGTTTACCCTCAGTCCCTGTTCTGTTCTCAGTAAACTGGTCATTCCAGACAACAATGCCATGACTCTTCTTCACCTTTACTGAGTATAGAAATATCATCAGTGAATCTTGTCATTTGTATCCTTCCACCCTAAATTTTAATCCCACCCTTGAAAATTTCTTTTATTTTCGTACTTGCTTCTTCTGTGTGTACATTGGACAGTATGAGCGAAAGGCTGCGTCCGTGTCTTACATACTTCTAAATCTGAGGATTTTGTTCTTGGTCTTCCAACCTTATTGTTCCCTCTCGAGTCTTGCACATATTGCATATTACCCATCTTTCCCAATAGCCTATTAGGAGACTTATAAACATGCTAACTGTGTCATAATCATTCAGCAGCCGTCTCTCAGAAGCCACTGCCTGAACTGTCTGCACTGTCGTAGGAAAATAAGTCGCATTCCGTAATAAATGATGAAAATGTTTAAGTCCAAAAGTTTCTCTCAGAATTGTACCAATACGAAGCTTAAGCACATCGAAATAGTTCATATTCGGCAACTGACAGCCTTTCCATCGAGGCTAACCTGCGTCTAGATATTCTTCCGTGTTTATCTGGCAGCTCATGCATATCCTCGCCGCACTGTTCAGGATTGCAACCGGAAACGTCGGAGACGTCTTGCATCTGTTGAATCCATAATGTCGCCCCTAGCTCCACCATCTGGGAATCTGCAGTCGTACATTTTCATACCACAGAGTCCTATCACCAAAACAACCGGTTTATCACTTCTACATCCGTAACACTATCTGAGGAGGAGTCATTGTCATAGCTGACAGTTCCTGAATACTTTCCAGCACATGGAACATGAAGGTATAGTGTAGCCAACTGTAATAATTACTTGGAATCAAATAACAGCAGCATCTGCATTTTTATTTTCAATCAGCACGACTGGTATCTCTGTGGCACTAGTGTTGTGTAGAGTAGGCACCACCCAGCTGATTGCAGTGTCCACAGAGGTTAACAATGGTATATGGTCTCAGTAACTGAATACATGAGACGTGGTGCTGTGCTGCCATAACGCTGCACACGCTCAAGCCGATAATTAACAAGAAATCATTAAGAATGATAATTAAGAAAAGTAAGTAGTTGGAAAAAAGTTAAAAGATGCAGGATGTTACGAAATTAAGAAGAGTGAAAACAGCATAACGACTGGCTTAATCAGAGTGGAGATACACAAGTTTCAATTAAGAGAGCCTATCAGAGTTACTGAGAGGAAGTTGGAGCATGTGTAGACCAGAGAGCACGCTCAGGGACAGGTGCGGGAGGTAGCCCCCAATATCGCTAATCAGTATGGCAAGGGAAGCCAGCAGGATGCGGAAAACGTAGGAGCAGGTACAAGGGTACAGTTAAAGGACCCAACGTAAAAATGAAGACTCAGTTCTTGGGGGAGGACAGCTCTTCGTTTCAGTTCCTGTGGACGAGTCAATCAGTGGATCCAGCTGAAAGGAAAAATATTCCACCATACATCTAAATGTGGTGGACAATAGAGATGCCACTGCCACCTTGAACCATGAGCAGTGGGGAGACATGCCATTGTGAGAAGAAGCGCAGCTCAGCAGCTGAATTGTGCAGATATGTGGTGGGTGACACTCCCTCTCAATGGAACAATAAGTTTTGTTTGAGCGCATACTGTACTATAATGTCATCTAAGTAAAGTCACGCATGCAATAAACTTTAATAATATATTTGAAAGGCATGTGTGTGATGCAGCACTCCTGAGTGTGAAGTGAGGTGAGTGCGTCATACTGGTAAGTTGTTAGCTACACGAGTGGTTTTATTGTCGTTGCTTATGATCCTCTGGTTGCGTATAGCAATTTGTGAGATTTGTTGACTTGGAAGGTATCAGGTTATTTATTTATGGCTTTCCTAATAACCCTTATGAGGTCTGAGAAGTCTCATGGGTAAAGGTAATTAATTGTGTCTTTCCAGCACAGATCAGTTGTGCTGTGGTACTTATAAAACATAACCTCTTACATGAATGAAGTTGAGTGTGGCATTTTTACCGCTGCAAATAACATATTCATGTTTGAGAAAGCTCTGTGAATTCTGACAGGCACCATATTTCATCTGTTTCTATGTAATGATGAATGTACAAGCAATTCTTTTGAGGACACTGGGCCTCCACAATACAGTCCACTTCCACCAGCATTAGTTTGTCGTTGTTAGTAGTTTACTCCAATTCCCCAAGTGTATTTGAGGAAAAGATTAATTAGACAGAACCCACATGTTAGACTAGACAGCACTGTACACTTATAGCTGCACTTAAGGTAAGGTCTACCTGAATTTCACAGTAGTGTGGCCTGCTTTCAAGTGTGCATTACTGGCAGATAGGTCAGTATCACCATAGTGCCATGCATCCCAGTTAACTGCCACCTATAACATTATGTCCAACAGTACACAGTCGAGTAGCGTTTGTCTATCCATATTCCCTCAGAATTGGACGATGTAACTTTTTGTTTTCAGCGCCAACAAAGCTGTCAGATTCGACGTATAAATTAATCTGACAATGAGAAGATATCAGAAATGTTATAGTCAGTTGTGGTGATCGAAAGTAAAAGGAAAACTGGTGCTGTCATTCGACACCAGGTGACATGTTTGGCTTCTTAAAATCAACAAATTATTACACTCACCAACGTATTTATTTTAGAACAATCCAATTTGACGCAGTATTTTATAACAATTATAAAAATTAATAACTGCTAACTTGTCAAATATGAGAATGTCGCACTGAAGAAGGTAATTAAGCCAAAACTGAAAGATTGTCCTTTTTGGAGAATACCCACAATCAATGGTTGCAAAAAAATTCATTGTCACTCTAGATTCCATGTATTTGTGTAATGTTATGACCAGTTTCTGTTTCATCAAACCTCTTTTGGATCCATAGAGATGATAAAAATGAAAGAACTAGTCATCATACAACCCAAGATACCCAACACTGCCATACAATCATATCTAAACCTAAATATACAATAATAAACCTTGCAGTGGAACAGCATTGCTTTTACGTATATGTAGTGTATTTTCGATACCTGAACGGATGTGTTAGTGGTTAATTAAAGATGATTATATGGAGAGAGATGTTGTGAAACCATTATAAATTGTATAGTGATTAATAGTTTAAAACAGTAATACCTGTAAGGTCTGAGCTCTTCCTGGGGATGTTATATTTTAATATTACAAAAAGAATGGTATAGTAGGCATTAGTCTACAGTGCGACCTAGATTTTCCCCTTTTCGCTCTGTTTTGTGAAATCCTTTTCTGTGAAGACAAATGAGCAGTAGGGTGACTCAGGGAACACCGCTGGGTTATGGCTAGCAGGTGTGCCCTGTGGTTTCCGTTTTCTGAACGCCTTTTACGTGAAACGATGAATACCACCGACGGACTGAACTGTAAAAAGATAGCCAGCTGTGGTTGAGTGAGGTCATGTTTGGTGCACTCGTCGGGATATTAAATCTTCTGTGCTAGCCTTGGTACATTTTATAGAAGAAGGCGATAACAGGCATTTCTGCAATCATAAGTAGCCTAACCGTCGATGCAGGGTTTTTCCAGGCCAAAATGTGGTTCAACAAGAATTGCATCAGCTTAGTTGAAGAACGCTTCTGAATGGTAGAATTATAGTGCCTTTGTTCTACCTGATTAATAAGTAGAATCTGTGGAAATATTTGTTCACCACATTCTCAACTGCACTGCTTCTGACAATGCAAGGTACAGACCAATTTATTGATTACTGTGACTTTTCATGCTCTGTTAGAAATACACTTCTCGGGTTTGCTGCCGAATCGTATTGCGTAAATCTCACAATATTTCATCGATGCAGCTGGTCGACATCTTCAGTTGGTGGTAGATGCTGCTGTCAGTGCTATAAGATATGACCAATGATAATCGTGCGCCGGCATAGCAATTTATCTCGCCAGGAGAGGGCAATAGGTATGTACGGAAAGATGCTCGCAGTCAGAGGAGGGCGACCGCTATTAGAATTAAACGATGGGAAAGTTCACCCCTACTGCAAGAGAGGGTACGTAGTACACTACGGGAACTGCACATGGTGTCCATGCAACTGCTATCACTGCGTTTGAAGATCTCTTCGAAAGCCTTAGTTGTATCCTGCGATTGGACGCTAGCTGACTGGTGAAAACAACAAGCTACGGTTCGCCAAATGTCAAAGTACATTCGTCTGGAAGTCTACCCGCAAGAAGGGCATGCACCACGTCGACGCACCGTGTTTCATCTCACGGATAGAACTCTGGAACACGGAGCCGTTCCAGTGCTCGAGAAACGCTCGAACTGTTCACCAACACCACGGACAGCTCCAATCCGAGATGTCATATCTGCCATAGAACAGGCAATATTGAAACTTCTCAGCGACGTAGAAAAGTTCAGGAGGAACACCAGCGGAAGTGGCCTTGAAAGTTCAGCATCAGCTCAGCAGCAAAGCAAGGAATCTGCGAAACTTGAGAGAGGAAAGTGACGTCATCATTTCACCTGCTGACAAGGTGAACCCCACCTTCCTTGTTTCACGAGCTGAATAAAACGGCGAGATGGAGGTGCTGCTGGACGACCCTGCTTATCGTAAAGTAAGAGAAGATCCGACTGGATAGACCCGGAGGAAAAAATTAGATCTGTTCCATCTAAATTCATTAAGATCATACGCCAACAAGCTGCAGTTCCCCCAAGACTGTGCGGCCTACCAAAGATACATAAGGATGTGTCTCCTCCCAACAGTGAGTAAAATTGGAGCTCCTACCTGTTTTCTGGCCAAACATCTTACAACGCTGTTCGGACTTCTCAAAGGCAAGTGTGACCACCATATCCTGAATTCAGAAGACTTCATAGGACGGCTGAAGACACTTAAGCTACAATCATCGGATCGTTTGATTAACAATGAGCATGTACCTTTAGTTACTAAATTGCCTCTGCAGCACTCGTTAGAGCGTATAAGAGGCCAGTTTGAGAAAGAGACTGTGGTATTGTTTAAACATGTGCTTACCTCAACTTATTTCTTATTCAATGACCAGTATTTTGAACATGTGGAGGGTGTCGCCATGGGAGGATCCCTGCCTCCCATGGTGGCCAACTATTTTATGGAAGACTTTGAGGAAAAAGCACTGCAGTCGACAAATCTCAAACCTTCCTGCTTCTGGCGGAATGTAGACGATAAATCTGTGGTGTAGCCCCACGGAATGGAAACATTACCTGCGGTTCTCCGCCATCTGAACGCGCTCCATCCGAATAAACAGTTCACAATGGAAGTTGGATGTCGCGGTCAGAAGAAAAGCCGATGGCGTACTGGGACATAGTGTCTATCGCAAACCAGCTCACACAGAGCTATATTTGCAGGCCATAAGTTGTCATTACCCTGCAATATGTGGTAGTGTCTTACGCTCTTTGGTGCATTTAGCACGTGTGGTCTCAGATGCCGACAGTCTACCTCGTGAGCTACAACACGTAAGAACGGTATGCCTGTAGAACGACGATTCTGTTAGGCAGATACGTCATGCATTCAATAATGAGCAAATTCAAAGCTGGGATGTAAATGAGGATGTGAAGCCAGCCTTTGCAATGGCGTTCTTGCCCTATTTTGGCGGCATGTATTCAGAAAAGAATTCTCAAAAGGCACGATATCGAGTGTGTTTTTCAGCCACCAGTAAAGTTTTAATTTATGGTGCTCGGCCAAACACGACATCGGCGCTAGGAAACGTAGCATGTATAAGATCCCGTGCCAGTGCGGAATGTCATATTGGGCAGATATGCAGAATAGTGCAGGAACGTCGCGTCGAACACCATCGTCCTACACGCCTGTAGATAAATAAGCGGTAGCGGAGCATTGCCTGGACACGGGCAATCGCGTGTTTTACGAAAAGACCGAAGTTTTATCCCCAGCGTCATCTTTCTGGGACTGTGTTGCTAAGGAGGCCATACATATCCATACGTTGGACAACCTTGTCAGCAGGGATGCAGGTATTCAAGAGCAGTTTTTTTTCTTTTTTGCAGGATTCCTGAACTACTATTTTGAAAGGAAGTTATTTAAGATCTTGCTAGTTCAGCCTGGTACAAAAATCAATAATCACGTTATTTCGAAAATAAATTTTTTAGCTGGTATAAGTTTAATGAAAAGCTTACTCTCAAAATTTGTCTCTTCTAGATATGATACCTGGTTTTAGCAAGCAGAGTTATTAATTTTCGGGACGAAGGCTATCGGTAAACATCACGGAACTATAATCTCATCGATTAAACGACCATCCTATTCTTATTGGTTTAAAGTTAATATACATCGCGAGGTGGTGCGATTCGCCTGCCCGAACGGGTTACGAGACAGGATAACGAGAGATTGTTAGCCTCCATACTGTATAATTTGTGTGTTTTGAGATTCTCAAGCGATGTGTAATGTTAATGTGGAGTTTAGTAACGGTCATAATAAAATATGTTGCATTTCAAAGGTAACTGGCGTGTTTAATTTTGATCAAAGGATTCTGCGATAAACTATTATGTACGACAAGGTTGTATAGGACTTCGAACATTTGGTGGTCGATGTTTGCTGTAGAACCTGCTTCAATAACACGGTCAAAAGAATAGAGAATGTTTTCTCTGCTAAAAAGAACTGATTTCACTCGCAGACAGTCATCGAATGACCAAATGCGAGTGGCAGTGTTCCAATTCGAGAAAATCCTATAGAAGTTCACTTTCTCTGACATTTCAAGAATTTTACAGGCAACCGTCGGAATCGACAGCTGCTTCTCCACCACGAGAGTAACTTGTCTACGTATACGAAATTTCGTATGCTGTGGGAGAAGTCGACACCGTTTCGGATATTGTCCTTCGCAGAGACACAAACAGAGACACTAGAACAATAACAACGAGTTTAACATTACCAGCTTGGAAAACTTTAATTTCTTCTTTTGAACAGTAATATCACAAGATTCTCAAAGTGAGTTAGTACTGGTCCCTTCTCACGTCAGTGGTATAATTGGAAACAAAAATTATCAGATCAATACCTGAAGGTAGGAAGTTAAGTGTTTAATTTGTTTGTGGATACAACGCCCCCCTACTTTTTCCTCTAAATTATCTGGGAGCAGCAAGATTGGCAATGTAATATTCAGTCAGTTACATTAGTTAGAGAGCTAAGTTTATTTTAAAATGGTGTTCAAAGCTTTAATACTATTGCTTAACGAGTCCGAAGTTAGAAGTTACAAAAGACAGACAAGGTTATAACAAGATCACACAGCTACACAGGCATTACCAGACATTCATAATAAAAGATGATACGAGAACATTATTTTCACTAATAGAAGAGACGGTGTAGGGTCTTTAGAATTTGACTATGTTTGCTACAGGAGTAACATTCTCCACCAGTTTACTTCAAATAGTCACACGAACGCTAATGAACATTCAGATGGACATGAGCCACATATTTTTTAAAGTACGAGTACATAAACCTACATTAACGATATCTAATGGGGAAACGCTGTCAGCAAAAATTTCGAATAGTTTTTGACCAATTTAGTACAATAAATGGTTCAAATGGCTCTGAGCACTGTGGGACATAACTTCTAAGGTCATCAGCCCCCTAGAGCTTAGAACTACTTAAACCTAACTAACCTAAGGACATCACACACATCCATGCCCGTGGCAGGATTCGAACCTGCGACCGTAGCGGTCGGGCGGTTCCAGACTGTAGCGCCTAGAACCGCTCGGCCGCTCCGGCCGGCAATTTAAATCAAATTTTTACGTGATACTCTTATAAATGATTGGATGTCCATTTAAATGTTTATCAATGTATCATGTTAAAATTTGAAGTAAGTCAGTCGAGAACTTTCAACAGTATTTTTAAACCCTGACAAACATTTAGAGGGACATAGATTATATATTTTTATATATATGGTCTCTTTCTCTCTCTCTCTTGTTACCAAAATTCTCGAATGAGTCTTAAGTGATTTACTTCAACTTTTTATGCAATATTCTACTATCTCTAATAAACATTTTGTAGGATTGCCATCCTTGTTTCTTACAGTCATGAGGAAAGAGCCAGGTGGGATGCAGGGATGAGGACCTAGTTATGCTCGAGAATATCAAGACAATATGATTGTCAACAACATAAATATTAGGCAGCAATACAGCGCCATAACACAGCCGGGCCAGCACAGCAGCACTTCGGCAGCAGCGGCCAGCCAGCACGTGACTGGCGGCTGCTACGTCATGGGGCAGCTGTTGACCAGTGCATTCTGGCAGCCTCCAGCTCTACGTATCGATAACCAAACAGCACGTGGAAGTCAGGTTCCAGGTCCTCTTGAAGTACTGGCTGGCTGACAGGAGTAGACTCTCAATCCCCAACAGGAGCAGGTAGTGTTGGTGTCTGCCGCATGAACAGGATGAGCAGAAGCAGTGACCCACATTCTCAAACGCAGGTGACCGACAGTAGCAAGATCATGCAAGTCAAGACTGCAGCAGACATGATGGTGGCTTCTGCATATCATCAGTGTTGCCTCGGAGGTAGCTGCTACAGCAGCTGGCAGCAGCAGCGTCATTCCAGCTGGATCATGGTTCCATACACGATTGTAAACAGCTAGGAGTACCGAATGCCGACCTTCACAGCCCCCTACCTTCAGATTGGATAGCCACAATCAGCACTCTAAAATCTGTCATTTGTTAAGAAGGGCGGATTATTTATGTTACCACAACTTCATCTTTCAAAGTATCTTTTCTACTGGTTCGGCATGTGAATCCGTATTGTTGCACTGTACCTAGCCTTCTTTAGGACACTCTGTTTTTTCAGTAGTATGGCGGTATCGCTTGACTTCCATGGTGCCGTTATGCTTCCCTTGCAGACTTGGGTGCTCGGTAGTTCCCACGTGGTGCGATGGCTTCCATGTTTGTCGCAACTCGCTTAGTATTTCTCCCTAGCTGGCAATCTGTTGGTCATTGACATAGGCAATACAGCTTCCAGGAGGTGCCGAGGTAGAACCTGGACGAATTTTTAGTGTCAGCTGCTGATACCAAACTGGGGCGTAGTATCTTCCCCTTCCTTCAGAAAATTCCTCCTACATTTTCCGCACAAGTAGTTGCAGTTAATTATTCCTCCATTGCCATGCTGTTAATTTACATGATTTTCAACGGTTGATGTATCAAAGGGACTACGTATGTCTTTGCAGAGGTCATTACTTACAAACAAACACAATTATTCAGATACTTTAAGGTTCGTTCATTAGTTTGCACTTGCCCTTACTGTGTCTGAACTTTGTTTACAACACAGTTAACGGGCATTTGGTGCACAGGAAAATCTGAGCTACTCACTGACTTTCGTTTAAACAGAAATAGATCATGGAAATCGCAATGAGAACCACGACAGTACTGGTAGCTGCCGAGCTTATCGACCTGACACAATTATGTTCTCTATTGCAGTGCTTCTGTACGTTGTGGAACATTTGTTTGTTGTAATTCTACCTTTTTACATTGCTAGTAGTTTGTATAGATTTTATAGTATTATTTACGAAGATTAAGTTTTTGGTTGGCATCACTTCTAGCGGCTTCTAGGACCAGGACAACATATGTTGTGTCCCACTTGTGGTCGTATCAGTGATCATGGCTAGTATACGAAACGTTGCACCTGTTAAGTCACAAGTCATACGGTTTATTATTATTCCGCTTCCCATAATTCCACTCTGTTCATAGCTATTGGTTTCCAGTATATGTAACAGTTTACTATGACTGCTTATGATAAAAAAAACTGAGTCACCTAGTCGGTGCCTCCTGTCTGGAAATATGGATACGTCGTTAATACCTCCCTGGACAAAACTATTTCCTCATATACAAAAGCAACATTGTAACCACTCCTCGATAGCGAAAAACAAAGAAAAATTACCTTAAAGCATAATATGAACGGAACAAAATAAACCTGGATTGGTTTCTAAAAGCCTACACAAGAACAAACGAAGTATAATACAGGCCAATAACAGTCTTAAATCTTATCTATCGATGTGGCCTAAGGCCGTAAGGCATTTTACATGTATCCTGGTCACAAGTCGTCTGTTTCATTTTTGTTCCACGAGACTTCATTTTCTGTACTGCAGATGCTACTGGTATCTGTGGCAATGCATCAACAGCTCCCTCAAATGGTTTAACATCTCCCACGTAAGTTATCGAAGTCTTCCTTGGCGTCTGTGCTTTAAAATTGAGCCGGCCGGTGTGGCCGCCTGGTTCTAGGCGCTTCAGTCTGTAACCGCGCGACCGCTACGGTCGCAGGTTCGAATCCTGCCTCTGGCATGGATGTGTGTGATGTCCTTAGGTTAGTTAGGTTTAAGTAGTTCTAAGTTCTAGGAGACTGATGACCTCAGATGTTAAGTCCCATGGTGCTCAGAGCCATTTGAACCATTTTTAAAATTGACAGGCGACATCATATCCAGTACTAGGTATATCTGTCATATTCAACCTCTCGTTCGACGGAAGATCTGTACCCAAAGATTGCAAAGTTGCACAGGTCACATCAATATTTAAGAACAGTAACAGGAATAATCCACTAAGTTACGGGCCCATATCATTAAAGACGATATACAGCAGTATATTGGAACATATATTCGAACGTTATGAATTACCTCGAAGAGAACGGAATACTGACACATAGTCAACACGGATTTAGAAAACATTGTTCTTGTGAAACACAACTAGCTCTTTACTCACACGAAGTGTTTAGTACTATCGACAACGGATTTCAGATTCGTTCCGTATTTTTAGATTTCCAGAAGGCTTCGGTCACCGTACATTAAAGGTGGTAAGTAGTGAAATTGTGTGCTTGTGAAATATCGCTTCAGATATGCGAATGGATTCATGATTTCCTGTCAGAGAGGTCACAGCTCTTAGTAACTGATGGAAAGTCATCGAGTAAAACAGAAGTGATTTCTCGCGTATCCCAAGGTAGTGTTACAGGCCCTCTGTTGTTCCTTGTCTACATAAGCTATTTAGGAGACAATCTGAGCACAGCCATCTTAGGTTGTTTGTAAATGATGCCACCGTCTATCGCCTAGTAAAGTCATCAGAAGCTTAAAATGAATTGAAAAAAGATTTAGATAAGGTATCTGAATGGTGCGAAAATTCGCAGTTGACCCTAAATAAAGAAAAATGACGTCATCCACATGAGTGCTAAATGGAATCCGTTAAACTTCATTTACACGACAAATCGATCAAATCTAAAGGCCGTAAATTAAATTACGATTCTGAACAACTTAACTTGGAAAGAACACATAGAAAATTTTGTGAGGAAGGCGAACCAAAGATAGAGTTTCATTGGTTGAACACTTAGATGCAACAGATGTACTAAAGAGACTGCCTACACTAGTCCATCCTCTTTTAGAGTACTGCTGTGCTGTGTGCGATCCTGACCAGATAGGATTAATGGAGTACATCGAGAAAATGAAAAGAAGGGCAGCACGTTTTGTATTATCGAGAATTAGGGGCGAGAGTGTCACAGACTTGATAAAGGGTTTGGGACTGACATCATTAAAACAAAGGCGTTTCTCGTTGCGCCGGGATTTTCTCACGAATTTTCCATCACCAGCATTCTCCTTCGAGTTCGAAAATATTTTGTTTGTGTCCAGATTCACAGGGATAAATTATCTTCATTGTAAAATAAGAGATATCAGAGATCTCACAGAAATATTTAAGTGTTCATTTTTTCTACGCGCCGTTCAAAAGTGGAATAACAGAGAATTAATGTGAAGGCGAATCGATGAACGCTCTGGTAGGCACTTAAGTGCGATCTGCAGAGTAGCAATGTAGATTTAGATGTAGATGGTACTGAGCTAGGAATTTCTTTGTTTTGCCTATTGGTGTATATGCATTCGTCACTAATACGCATTGCCCTATCTGCTCTTGTCGTTCTAAGGCTTTCGTATTTGGGCGTTTTACTTGTTGCCAAATGTCTTGTAATTTCTTAGCAAACGTTTTTACTGATTCAGTGTTAGATCCAAGCTTCCTGAGATGAAGCTATTCTTCTCCCCTATGTTACACCGTACGCCGAAAGGCTGGTAACCGTATGGATTTTAGAATTTTATGCAGCAGTTACAAAATTTAAATATACGTCCCAATTTCTACGATTACTACTAAGATAATAGCTCAACATCTTCGAAACTGTGTAATGAACTCTCCCTGTTATTCCAGTGACTTGAGGGTTGAAGGATCTAGCTCACGACTTGTGACTTCGTAGTAATTGACACAATTGCTTCATAAGAGCAAATATAATATTCCTATCCTGGTATGCAACTAGTGTGTCTGAAATAACATATATGAGAAACCAATTATTTACTAACACTTGTGCAACAGTGCTCCGTTTTTCGTCACGAATTGCAGCCATTACTACATAACACGTGGAATGGTCAATTACAGTAAATTTGCATTCATTTCCTTCAGGTGTTTATTACACGGGCCCAAAATGTCGACTAGGCATTCCAAGTAGTTCAGACGCTACCGTTAAATTCCGTAATGGAACCAGTCAGTAGCTAAGATCCGGTCACTGCGAACAAGGTACGCAGTTCATGACATATTACTCGCAAAGTTTTTTGACAATTCGTGTGTCAGCTGCTCTTCGTCCGCTATGGCCAAAAAACATGATCATGTGCTTGTGCCAAAACTTCATTCCAGAAAGCTGCATGTGTGTAATTCGCACCTTGTTGTCCTGCACAGCAAGCCTTTGTGCATCGTGAACTGACGTTGTGACTGGAATTGTTGGCAGTCAGCATCAGCAGCATGAGCCCTTCAACGTTCAGCAACGCGTCTGCCCAATTTTTGTAGAACTGCTATTTTCCTACTGAAACTGTCAGTGTTACCATGCTTTCCCCTGTCTTGTGTATTACCTCATAATCAGATTCACTCAGATGGAGAGCCCACCTTGTTAATCTGCTGGAAGTGTCCTTCACTCCTAGTAACCACTTGAGAGTAGTGTGATACACCACTGATTTAAACTTTTGGTCATATAAATGACAGCAGAAGTTCGTATTACCATGTAGAACAGCCAGCATCTCCTTCTCGGTAGTGGAATAATTTTGCTCTGCATTGTTCAACTGTCAGGATGCGTACGTTACTGGACGTTCTTTACCAACTATATTCTGTCCTAGGACAACCGCCAGAGCTGTATTGCTTGCACCGCAAAATAGAATAAATTACTTTTCAAAATCAGGGAATATCAGAACTGAGTCCAAAGTCAGATCTCGCCATTTGACATTTGTTAGCCCATTCAAATTTTGCCCCTCTCATTAACAAAAATTTCGAAGTTGCAGCTAATTCAGTGAAGTCCTTTACGAATTGGTCATAATAATTACAAAGACTGATGGAACTCTGCATCTGTTTAACGATCTTCGATGGTAAAAAATTCTGAACCTCCGTGTTCTCACACCATCCATGCTAATTATATGGCCAAGATAATTTACTTGCGTTCCTGCAAAATGATGTTTATCGATGCTTATCGTTGGTTTTGCCGTTCTCAGTCTTTTTAGTATCCCCTCCAACTGTCCTACATGCTCTTCCTTTGTCCTTTGGAAACACTATTGTCATCCAGATAGATCATACATTATTTCGGTTTCAGCTCCTGAGTACACCATTCAATAATCTCTGAAAGGTGGCTGATGCATTCCTGAGTCTGAATGACATTGGACAACATTGAAGCCGGCCGGAATTGGCCGTGCGGTTCCAGGCGCTACAGTCTGGAACCGCGTGACCGCTACGGTCGCAGGTTCGAATCCTGCCTCAGGCATGGATGTGTGTGATGTCCTTAGGTTAGTTAGGTTTAAGTAGTTTTAAGTTCTAGGTCACTGATGACCACAGCAGTTAAGTCCCATAGTGCTCAGAGCCATTTGAACCATTTGAACAACATTGAAATGATCCACTGGTATGAGAAAAGCTGTCTTGGGCGATCCTCTGGTCCTACTTCTATTTGATGATATCTCCTCTTTAAATTCATTGTGGAGAAATAGTTACACTAATCCAACCTGTAGAGAGTCTCTGTTATATTTTACATCTGATATGCACTGGTGATCATTCATGCACTGCAGTATCGGTAGTCACAGCAAAATTTGTATTTTTTAGTGCCATCTGATGACTTTCTTGTGCCCAAAATTATGGGTCCCCCAGGAACTGTCACTAAACTCAATAATACTGTAGCTAACTGCTGATCGACAAATTCTTCCATTATCGGTTGCATGCAATTTGGAACTCGAAATGGGTTCTTGTATACATCGGCATTATTGCCTCTTGGTATTACGTGTTGCGTAAATGGCGTTGCTGATAACAGACCACTCAGATGAAACAAATCCACGAACTTCAATAACAAAGCTTCCATTATTTACGTATTACTTCCCTGTCAATGTTTCATTTTCTCAGTAAATGTGTATGCACTGACAGTTTCCTTGTGGCAGAGATCCTCACTTGACCTATCCATGACATCTTCCTTGAAAACATCCTGATTAGCTATTAGTAAACCCTTTGGCAAACTCTCTTTGTCCCTGCCAAAATTTTCAAGACTGACCGGAACCATAAATTCTCCGTTCTTGTCATTGACGTACACATACCATACTTCCTCATACAAAACAGTGTCACCTACTCAATTCTTCTTTAATTTCCAGTGGCTCTACAACATATAATAAATCCTTAGGTAGATCCATGTCTGTGCTCAGCCAGATCAGCCCTTCCCTGTACCTTGTATCGTACCACAGGGATTGGTCTGTAGTGCCTGTGTCTGCAGTTTATTGGGTACGACTTTCATGGTCGATAAATCTTGTCGCAGTGTAATACTTGTAGCTGTTGCTCCTAGTAGAAACAATGTTTCACTAATTTCAATTTTACACTGCAGAAAATCATTTTTGCGTGATATTTAGCAAGAAAGTCGAGTCTCAGGATCACACAGTACCTCTCACCAACACGTGGCAGTACTACTACACTTATTTCCCACGTTAAAACTGAACAGCGTTGTCACCTACTCTGTGTAACCTATACTGTGGCGGTTGATTTCCTCCCAAGAGATCCAGACTGAATACTGTCGCGTGAGCCCCTGTGTCAAGCAGAAATTTGTGTTTCCTTCTCTTTTCTTTAGCTAGGAAGCAGCTCTCCGTCTCTGCATACGTTTCTGCAGTCTTGTGTTCTACTGCAAATACCGTCCTACGGATGAGGCGCGCCTGTTCACGTTTAACGATCGGTTATTAGGATCTTGCGTGTCCCATGATTGTTCCCGACAGCCACGCGCTTTATGGACCACCTACAAAAATTCATAACATTCGGGTTGACGTGGTCAGTGCACCGACATCTAAAACACTGCACTTCAAAACAAAAAAAACCCATGGTTGCTCTGCCTTCGTCTAGCAATGTCGGCTAACCTTTTAGGACGTTTCTTCCGACCATTTTTCCATTTTGGCGGCGGCTTTTACGCCACTAATTAGATACACCTACAGTTGCTTTCTCCGAAAGTGACGCTATGAGGGTAGCTGATGTGGGATCGATGGAATGGGCGGGTAAACTCAAAACATTTTTATTATATCCAGAATCAAGGAATCCTTGGCCCTCAACGGCTTCCCATTGCTCTATTTTTCTGCGCAATGCTTCATTGTCTTGCCCTGTTGCGCTGTAGTTTGTAACAAAGCGGCTATCTGACCCTTCAGAACTTCCATCGTTCCACTCAAAGTCGCTCCTTGTGTGTCTATCATTTGTGTAAGCTCTATCTGCCATTATAGTAGAAAGGAGAATAATCTACACACAACAGGAAAACAAACAGGAGCGAAACGACACTTAATCTTTATGCTGTGTCACAGTCCAACGAGATCTTCTACACTGGTGTGTTTCGTGACCAACAATTTAACACATACAATAGATAGAAGAGATGGCTTGAACACATGGCTAGTAGTGCCCAAGTAAATTACAGCATAGATACATTACTGACTGCAAGTAAACTTCTGTAGTGTTCCTACAGAACTGAGACAACTGTGTAGGTTCCGGTGGTTTAAAAAACGAAACTTTTAAAGTGTTGTGAAGGTTCCCACGGCTGAAATCGGCCATAAGAAAATACAGAACAAGAAAGCAAACAGACATCTTTCACTCACCATACTACACTCCTGGAAATTGAAATAGTAACACCGTGAATTCATTGTCCCAGGAAGGGGAAACTTTATTGACACATTCCTGGGGTCAGATACATCACATGATCACACTGACAGAACCACAGGCACATAGACACAGGCAACAGAGCATGCACAATGTCGGCACTAGTACAGTGTATATCCACCTTTCGCAGCAATGCAGGCTGCTATTCTCCCATGGAGACGATCGTAGAGATGCTGGATGTAGTCCTGTGGAACGGCTTGCCATGCCATTTCCACCTGGCGCCCCAGTTGGACCAGCGTTCGTGCTGGACGTGCAGACCGCGTGAGACGACGCTTCATCCAGTCCCAAACATGCTCAATGGGGGACAGATCCGGAGATCTTGCTGGCCAGGGTAGTTGACTTACACCTTCTAGAGCACGTTGGGTGGCACGGGATACATGCGGAAGTGCATTGTCCTGTTGGAACAGCAAGTTCCCTTGCCGGTCTAGGAATGGTAGAACGATGGGTTCGATGACGGTTTGGATGTACCGTGCACTATTCAGTGTCCCCTCGACGATCACCAGTGGTGTACGGCCAGTGTAGGAGATCGCTCCCCACACCATGATGCCGGGTGTTGGCCCTGTGTGCCTCGGTCGTATGCAGTCCTGATTGTGGCCCTCACCTGCAGGGCGCCAAACACGCATACGACCATCATTGGCACCAAGGCAGAAGCGACTCTCATCGCTGAAGACGACACGTCTCCATTCGTCCCTCCATTCACGCCTGTCGCGACACCACTGGAGGCGGGCTGCACGATGTTGGGGCGTGAGCGGAAGACGGCCTAACGGTGTGCGGGACCGTAGCCCAGCTTCATGGAGACGGTTGCGAATGGTCCTCGCCGATACCCCAGGAGCAACAGTGTCCCTAATTTGCTGGGAAGTGGCGGTGCGGTCCCCTACGGCACTGCGTAGGACCCTACGGTCTTGGCGTGCATCCGTGCGCCGCTGCGGTCCGGTCCCAGGTCGACGGGCACGTGCACCTTCCGCCGACCACTGGCGACAACATCGATGTACTGTGGAGACCTCACGCCCCACGTGTTGAGCAATTCGGCGGTACGTCCACCCGGCCTCCCGCATGCCCACTATACGCCCTCGCTCAAAGTCCGTGAACTGCACATACGGTTCACGTCCACGCTGTCGCGGCATGCTACCAGTGTTAAAGACTGCGATGGAGCTCCGTATGCCACGGCAAACTGGCTGACACTGACGGCGGCGGTGCACAAATGCTGCGCAGCTAGCGCCATTCGACGGCCAACACCGCGGTTCCTGGTGTGTCCGCTGTGCCGTGCGTGTGATCATTGCTTGTACAGCCCTCTCGCAGTGTCCGGAGCAAGTATGGTGGGTCTGACACACCGGTGTCAATGTGTTCATTTTTCCATTTCCAGGAGTGTACATTGTTTCGAACTTCAGCTCATAGCTTTTGACCTCACGTCGAAGCTGCGTAGATGGTCAGCTGCTGTCGTCCCGGATGTGCGACTGTGGCACCAGGTGTAGTCGTCTCTACCACTGGAAAGCACTTGTTGACACCAGATACAGAACTCTGGTCCCAGACTCTTACTGTCGTCAGGAAAGAGCCAGGTGGACCTGGTTACGCTCGAGGTCCCGTGTTGGCTGCCATTTGCTCAACTTTTCCCCGTAGCTGGCCGTCTACTGTCATTCACATAGCTAGTTAGGCTTCTGGCAGTTGCTGAGGTAGAATTTTGACGAAATTTCAGTGTCCGCCAGGGATACAACACTGCAACATATCACTTTAGACACACGTACACACACACACACACACACAACCACACACACACACACACACATACACACACACACACACACACACACACACACACACACACATTACATTATGTGATTAAACGTATCCAGACACTTGGCTGAGCTTGGCGGCCGGAGCAGCGGCTCCACTTTGCAGTACCACCAGCACAGCCAAGTGCCAGGTGGCAGTCGTCACCTCGCGGTGTGGCAATCGACTCATGGACCCTGGTGGCCTCCAGCTCTACGTATCGATCTACAAAGTGCACTCGCTAACACCGAAGAGTTGCACCCAGCAGTCACGTCCCATATCCACCTGAAGTACTCGATCGCTCACAGGGTTGGCTTTTAACTCCTGTTTAGGAGACTGGGGCCGGCAGTATTGGTGTCTGCCACAAAAACTTAATGAGCAACAGTGGCCCATACGCTCAAAGGCGGGTGACGGACAGCAACCAGGTCACGCAGGTCAAGCCACCACGAGGCCTGCAGGGTGACTGGCCTCTGCGTTCCATCAGTGTTGCCTTGGAAGTTGGCAGTGGAGCTGGCAGCGGCAGCGCCTTTCCAGCCGTCCCATAGACGATCGAAGACAGCTATGCATACTGAGGGTCAATCTCCATGGCCCGCTCTCAAACTGGATAGTTGCAACTGACACGTCGGGAAGTCAGCATTTAGCACTCAGCAATCTGACATTTCTTTGGAAGAGTCGGATATTTACGTTGGCACAACTTCGCCTTTCAGAGACTCTTCTCTACTGGTTCAGCAAGTGTATCCTTATTGGTGCATTGTACCTAACCTACTTTATGATACTCTGCCCTGTCACTAATATGGCAGTATCACTCGGTTTGCATGACGTCATTACACTTCGCTTCCTGACTTGGGCGCTTGGTTGTTTGCCTAGGCTGCAACAGGTCCCGTGTTGGCTGCCATTTGCTCAACTTTTCCCCGTAGCTGGCCGTCTACTGTCATTCACATAGCTAGTTAGGCTTCTGGCAGTTGCTGAGGTAGAATTTTGACGAAATTTCAGTGTCCGCCAGGGATACAATACTGCAACGTATCGCTTTAGACAAACGTACACACACACACACACACACACACACACACACACACACACACACACACACACACACATTACACTATGTGATTAAACGTATCCAGACACTTGGCTGAAAATGACTTATAAGTTCGTGGCGCTCAGCGTCGCTAATGCTGGAATTTAATACAGTGTTGGCCCACTCTTAGCGTTGGTAGCAGCTTCCACTCTCGCAGGCAGACGTTCAGTCAGGTGCTGGAACGTTTCTCGGGGAACGGCGCCCATTCTTCACGGAGTGCTGCACTGAGCAGAGGTATCGATGTCGGTCGGTGAGGCACGAGGACGGCGTTCCAAAACATACCAAAGGTGTTCTATAGGATCCAGGTCAGGATCTGTTCAGGTCAGTCCACTACAGGGATATTACTGTCGTTTAACCAATACGCCACAGGCGGTGCTTTATGAACAGGTGCTCGATCGTGTTGAAAGATGCAAACGCCATTCCCGAATTGCTCTTCAACCATGGGAAGCAAGAAGATGGTTAAAACATCAGTGAAGGCCTATGCGGTGATAGTGCTACACAAAACAATAAGGGATGCAAGCCCCCTCCACGAAAAACATTACCACACAACAACAACACCGCCTCAGAATTTTACTGTTGGCACTACACAAGCTGGCAGATTACGTTCACCGGGCATTCACCATATCCATACCCTGCCATCGGATCGCCCCGTTGTGTACGGTGATTCTTCACTCCACACAACGTTTTGCTCAATCGTCCAATGTTTATGCTCCTTACACCAAGAGATGCGTCGTTTGGTATTTACCGGCGAGATGTGTGGCCTATGAGCAGCCGCTCGACCATGAAATAAGAGTTTTCTCATGTCCCGTTTAACTATCATGGTGTTCCGAGTGGATCCTCATGCAGTTTGCAATTCCTATGTGATGGTCAGGATAGATGTTTTTCCAATTACACATTACGACCCTCTTCAACAGTCGGCGGCCACTGTCAGTCAACAGACGAGGCCGGCCTGTACGCTTTTGCGCTGTACGTGTCCCTTCACGTTTCCACTTTATTGTCACATCGGAAACAGTGGACATAGGGATGTCTAGAAGTGTGGAAATCTCGCGTACAGAAGTATGACACAAGTGACACCCAATCACCCGACCACGTTCTAAGTCCGAGAGTTCTACAGAGTGCCCCATTCTGCTCTCTCACGATATCTAATGACTACTGAGGTCTCTGATATGCACTAGCTGTTGGTAGGTGGCAGCACAATGCACATAATATGACAAACATATGTTTTTGGGGGTGTCCGGTTCCTTTTGATCACCTCTCAAAACCTCTTCACCATCTTATTGCAGATTTTTATGGTAGTTTAATAAATGTTCACACAAGTATGTACAATTTAAACAAAAGTATATAGGTTTTCTGTTAAAACCGCCTGTGAGAAAGAAAATGCCGTCCTATCAAAATTTGTGGTTTAGTTCTCTTTTTCGCAGTCAATTTTATCTACGATAGAAGGGCAGTTACACGTTAGACAGATTTTGCCCCCATGTATATTGTTTTTTCTTATGCAAAAGTTGTGTAGAGCACAATGTACTATTTGGTTTTCTTCCTTGCAATGTGTCTTAACAGGAAATCTTTACTTATGGCTCATTGGCTTATTATTGGAATGCTACTACAGAAACTGAATCGTTCAAAACTTTCTAATTCAATCCGTTTGCTGAATTAAACTACGCGATATACTGTCACTGAAGCTGCTGTACTCACTGATACAGCTGCAGGACAAATCTCACGTATCCCGTATACCAATGACCCCAACCAATCTGGCCTTTCATTTCAAACGGCTTTAATTCGGAATCGAGATTTCGTTGGCAACAACAAAAAACAAGGCTCAAGGCCAGAGAGAAGTGGAAAGAGGAGATCGACAGAGAAGGGTTACAGGGAGTGGACGTAGGGAGGGAAAAGAAGGAGATGGACAGAACAAAAGGGGACATGAAGAGAGATAGGGCTAGGAGGACATGGGCAGAGGTGAGGGAGGAGATCGACAGAGAGGAGGAGAGAAGGACTTTACTACGTGTGTCTGATTACCAAGCATACTTAGCAATTACGAAGCGTTTCCAGATTTTCTAGTACTTTTATAGTCCTATTCCTACAGCAGGTTACATTTCTTTCCGTATCGTTTATTTCTTCTAACCACAGTTCGTAAGACACACCAACTTGAAATTCAACATGCGCAGGAGAACGGCTATAACAAGTATCTGAAACTAAGTAATAAAGAACATTCTGAAAATTTGGGAATTTGTGGTAAGGTCTTTGGGACCAAACTGCTGAGGTTATTGGTCCCGAAGCTTACACACAACTTACTGTAACTTAAACTAACTAACGCTAAGACAGTACACACACCAATGCCTGATGGAGGACTCGAACCTCCGAAGGGGAAAGCCGCGCGGACCGTGACAAGACGCCCTAGACCGCGCGGCTACCCGGTGCGGCAATCTGAAACTCTCCAGTTCTTTATATTCTATTCACAAAAAACTGTATCAAAAACTATCTGGAATATGTTTCTCAAGTGTCATTACAAACAATGATATTAATGTGAGTGCTATGCAGGCTTTAGTTGTTGCTCATTGAAATAAATATTCATGAAATTATATAATTTTTTCCTAACAGTGGAACCAAACAGCCACAAGAATATTATAATATATATGCACGACATTTTCTGAAGCATACATTGCATACACCACCGGCAAATTTTATTTTTAATCATACAATCCCTGATGAGAGTGGAGAAATTCTAAAATCTCTGGGAAGTGTTAAATAGACTGACTACAGCAATGTTTCTGACAGACGGCAATTATTTTGTGCTGATTTTGCATAAATTCCCTCCCGCTTTGAATTCTATTTCTCTTGTCAAAGAAACAGAGTATGTTTTTTTATGTTTTTTTCACAGGCTTACAAATGTAGAGCTAACATCAACAGTGTAAATCCACAAATCAAATGCTTTAAGGGAAAAAGAAGACATAATATCCTTTATGTCATTTTCCTAAAACTTTTAATTTCATGGACAACAACATTAAACATAGAAAATCACAGTTTTATGTTTTAACGGCGGCACTCATGCACGCTTATTTCTAATATTCATAATGTAAATAAAAAGATGCCATTGGCAATTTGTCCTTAATGGTAAAAGAATTAGTCGAAATGGTTGTTTCTTTATAAATATCCCCAACCCACTGGTAACCACGCACGCCAGCACGCCGATCCCGGATTTTACGAAGGTCGACGTGTCGGCCAACCTGGATATGGTTTTAAGCGGTTTCCCACATTCGAATAACTCAATACTGTTAATACCTGGCTGGCACCCACGTTTTCCTCAACTGCACAAATTCACGATCATTTCGGAAACGTTCTCTCACTTTCAAATAGAATAACACTAGACACAGACAAACAAGGGGTTGGGGGCGAAGGGTGGAAGGAGGGGGTGACGACAGGAAAGGCATCCAGATAGCCTCTACCACTAACGTTGCCGACCTCCTAAAGAAACGGGTTAAGTCCGGAGACAGAAGACGTTATTTATTGATAAGTACCAGTGCATTCATCAAGAGGGAGGTAGCAGATAAAAAGCAAGTGATTAATAGAATGATTATTTCACTTTGTAGCACAGAGTATGTGATTTGGGCACTTCCTGGAATACTGCAATTGTTTCCTGACCCAGGATTCATATCCAGTACCTCAGCTTTCGTGGGTAATGCTCCTGCCAACAGAGCCATAAAGGCGTGTCACGCTAATTTTATTGTTTATTTACAACCCAACAATCATGAAAAAAATAGATTCTATAGTAGGGGGCCCAGTTGTCAGATGTAATTGATTCGTTCCACGTGTAACCTCCCCCTCACTTATCGACCTTAATAACATAGAAAAATTAAACCACGTGTACCTAATGGAAATTTGGGAAAAGCAATCGTCACCGAAGTTAATCTATCGCTAAAGAGGGAGGAAAGGGTCACATCTAAATGAAAGGAAAAATGCAAATGAAATTGGTGGAAATAAATTTTGAGAAAAGGGTACAATTAATAAAGAAAGTAAATGTGCGGTCGTCACGTTAACAATTAATTGGCGTTAATTAGATATTTGAGATTTGGGGAAAATTACGGCCGCCAGTCCTATGGACAACTACTATAATAACTGAAAAAGAACGGTTATTGCACATATAATTAGCACTAAAAGCGTGGCAACTGAAGGTTGACAAGTGTTGTGTGAAAACTGAAAGTTTGTCAGAAGTAACAAATTTCGCTACACTCTGACTTAATTTAGCAAACGAATGAGTAAAACCGGAAAATTGAAAGTTAATTTAGTGACTGAAATTAATAGTGAGATTTGTTTCTGAAGCACTACGAAATTCAGTAAAATAAGGTTAGTCTTGGGCTACCTCAACAATCATTTCAAAAGCTACTTGAATCTGCGCAATTTAGAAATTAGAGATTTAACTTTGAACTTGAATTAAATGATTCTGGATACTTAACAATAGTAACATTTAGTACGTACCAAGCTGAGCTGCAGTCTCAGGTAAGTTAAAATATGCTAACAAAACTCGCACTCTTAATTTGTGCTTGTGTAATCTGAATACCTTAACTGAACTTTGAAATTAAAGCAGTGAAATGGAATGATATTACTTTAATGCTGGCGTCTGAATTTCAACGACACTCGGGTTCATTTCGGAAAAGGAAGGGACCCTGCTTGGTAATGCAATTGGGACAATGAGCAACAAAGGTTCATGCTACGTTGCTGTAATTTTGTGATGCAACAATTTTAAAAGCTGAGGTCTGCCATACAGTTCTAAAACTTTACGTGCTTCCAGTCTTCTTTGTTGGTTGATTGAAGGTTTGAAGCCGTCGATCGAGGAGGTGGCGACAGTCACTCATTGTCGGCCGTCGCTGTTGCAGAAGCTGGATGTTGGCGCGCCTTCTTCTCGACACGGTCACCAGGCGAAACGGGCTCTTGATATGCGCCAGCTAATGCTTCCCGTCCGCGACACCGTGTCAGAAACTATCATAGCAAGTAGAGCGCAATTACATGCTGCCAAACCCCGAAAGCGAGGCAACTCGCGGGAGCGTCACACAACACACCTGCTCCACCGCCCTCCCCCAGCCAGACTCTCTGCCCGCGCTACATGCGGCAGCGTTAACACTACCAAAGATCCTAAACACTTTGGTTCTCCGCACGATGTATTCGTTCGATAGCATAGTTTTCCCTAGACAAGACCCAGCGTAAAAATACAAATAATATTTACAAAACAAACCAATTATACATGGACATAAATGCATAAATATATATGTACAAATAGTAAAACAATTACAATATATAAAGACACAGAAATGTCATACCTTCATGTAACAAAATAAGGAAAAAATTTATGGTACAACAGATGGAAATAGGAGGATATGCGTTTCCGGCGTTACACACGTTGCTAAGAACTTCCCATTATGCTGTATCTACGGAGGTCGGTGAATCAATGAATGAATGAATTAATCGCCCTTCTCTACGATCCTCGACCTCAATTATCAGGCTAATGGGTATAATGGCCGTAGTTAGGATTCTGAGCGCGAAGAGTTCTGAAATATTCCTCATTGCCCGTTCGGCTTGAGGTTAAATTACAGTTAATCAGGGCTCTGAGAAGGATACAAAAGTACATCACTTACTTTTAGAATAATTAAAATATTGCAGCTTATACTTTTCACATACTTATTTCTTATTACCTGAAAGTGTGCGGCAATTGCTTACGTTGATGAAAGTACATTCTTATTACGTAGGCTACAATTCTGAATACGTAAAGGGAATACAAGTATCCCTTTTACCTGCTTCCTATGTTTATCGAGAATTACTGATGTTCATACCAGACGATAGCCTGGCCACACGTGATACTGAAGCAGCCTTTCCGTGAAAACACTTCGCTGTCAGATATTACTGTCAGACTTATATGAAGTTTTACTATACTGGCAGTACACCGTCAATGCCGGACCTGTTTAGTGCACGAACCGTAATGGAAATGAGATTTTGTGATCTTTTTCTCACTGTTAGCTAGACAATCTAGAACTTTTTAGCGAAATGCTTTTTTCATAAATTGTGCATAAATAGTAACGTAATACAAGGCGAGCACTAGGTGTGCAACTTGGCAAAGAAAATGCATCAGTTAGTCATGACATAATAAATCACGAACTGTATGTCATCAGCAGTGCTGATAACGACTGAACTTGCACGTTAATACACCTAAGACAATTTAAAAAGGCAAGGGCCGTTGGATTATATAAAATTACGAAACAAACTGATCAAAAATTGATTCCTATATCCACACAGAAAACGATTCCAGCATATTTTTGTACATAGCATTAGTCTGAAAACAATTTTCGTACCATGAAATAGGCTATTTGACGGACCTCTTTATTTAATTTCGCAGAAGGGTTGTCCAGCGAGCCAATTAATAAGATTCTCGATATTATCTCCAAACTCTTCAGTACAAGCTACTTTACCTGGTGATGTAAGGAGTTTATAGGAATAGTTGCAAGTCCACGCTGTTGTACCTGTCATCTTCCCACGATACTACATCGAAAGATAATACTTGTGGCACCTGTGGGAACATTACGAAATTTAATTGCTGTAATCTGCCTAGAATCTCTAGAACTTTTCAGATAACTTTTAAGAGTAGTGTGTTACTAAACACAGCAAATAGGATCGTCCTTCAAAAGCAGTAATAAATTAGTTAAAATTTTATGTCCTACTTTTCTGTCATTTGCGTCATCCACTGGACCTACTTTCTCCTCCATTTCTTTAGGTTTTCACTTAACGGAAGCTGTCAAAGTGACCACGATCATTTCATAATATCTAGAATTCCATGATCGGGCTCATAGGTTATCAGTCCCCTAGAACTTAGAACTACTTCAACCTAACCAACCTAAGGACATCATACACATCCATGCCCGAGACAGGATTCGAACTCGCGACCGTAGCGGTCGGGCGGTTCCAGACTGTAGCGCCTACAACCGCTCGGCCACTCCGGCCGGCGACTCCTGTTTCCTGAGAACTGTATGTTTCCACATATTCCTCAGAAAATAAAACACGTTCTTAGGGAACTCAAAGAGTGTTATGCACCCCTCAGTGAATAAATATTCGGATGATTTAAACATAGTCTTCATGCAGAAGTAAAATAATACCGAGATAAGAAATCTTTCTTTAAGAAAAGAGTGCGTGTATAGATTCAAATAATAGGATATATATAAACAGCGCTCTTTGTATTGTCACTTTAAGAACTGCCGGTAAACAGCCGCCCATCATTGTTTTCCATTTTCTGTATTAAGAAATTTTGTCGTACTCATGCTCGATGCAATCCTGAAATCCCAGTAGAGACTTGCTCTGACTGCCCAACCAGAATTCAATAAACTTACCCACAACCAATTGGTTGACAGCCGTTTCTGCTTTGGATAACGCCATCTCGTCGGAGCTAATAGTTCCTCAGAAGAAGAGGTGCATTGCGGCCAATGGAAGCTACACCACGTACTTGTGTGACTGTTTCACCATGGGTAGATACTTTCTGCCTTGGAACCGCTTCTCTTACTGACCTGTAAATATAATCATTTCACCCACTCCATCTGCACTGCGGCAACAGTAAGACATGAGTGGATTGGAGACTTCTAAAATGGGGTGCTAATTTTTTTAGCAGTGTATTACTTATTTACTACTAACTCTATTCGCAACAAATTTTGCTGACTTTATTATTCATACGTCCTAGAGTGTATCTGTAAATATACATCATTGACGTTCGATTCTTTGAAGGATCGCGGGTGGGAGGGGAGTGAGTTGCTGGTAGATAAGTCGAGACTAGAACGAAGGGATGGAATGACCCTAGTTTTCGACCTGATGGCGCGACACCACTTCTGTCGGCAGGGGTGCGACGCTCAGTGGGTAGCCACAGCGGCCACCCCGTGAAGTGGTCAGCAGGGGTGCTCGCCGCCGCTGTATCAGCACTGCATCCCCCAATTAGCGCAGCATGCATACTGCACGCGCACCTTGAGTGGCCGCCATGATGACAGCTGCGCGCCGGCTGACGGCCCAGGTTAGGCCACCCCGCGACACACACAAAGGGCACCGCGGAAATGCGTGGGACGCGGCGCGGCTGGCCGTGTTTCCCAATGGGACAGGTCGCACTACAAGTAAAAGGAAGCAAGGTTGGGGTTTAATGTCTTATCGACGACGAGCTCATCAGAGACAGGGAACAAGCCAGGATTAGTTTCAGTCACTCGTCGACCACTCTGAAGCGCCAATGGAAAACAGCGAAAAGAAAGCGAAAGTTTTAAATTTCGCACTTGAAAAATAATTCACGCAGCACTGTCCTAAAGATACACCATCATTTGACCGACACGTAGTCTTCCATAAGGAGGATATAGGAACCGGTTTCACTCGAATTGCGAAGCAACCGAAAGAGTTTGAAATAAATACGTCGCCAAGGCTGGATAGAATCCCCGTTCGGTTTTACATAAAGTACTCTTCGACACTGCCCGATTATTTAAGTTTATCGCTAATCTGTCACCCACCGAAAATTCCCAAGTGACTAGGCAAAAGCGCAGGTGACTTCTACGTATAAGAGATTTAAAAGGATGGACCCACACGCTTACAGGTCAATGTCCTTAACATCGGCTTATGGCAGAACCCTTCGACATGATCTCATTTCGAAAATAATACATTTCCTTGAGATGGAAAAACTTGTGTTAGCACGAATTTACTGGAGTACCACTTGTGCGAAACGCAGTTTGTCGTTCCTCACATGTTATCCTGCGAAGCATGAATGGAGGGAAAAAGGCAGATTTCTAGATTTCCGAAAAGCGTTTGACACGTTGCGCGACGGCAGACCTGTCCGAGCATACGGAATAGGATCTTAGATATGTGAGTGGCTCTAAGCCTTCTTACGAAACAGACGAAAGTGTTCATCAGACACAATGGTATCGTTAAGAGTGCCACATGGAAGTGGTATGGGACCATTTTTATTCTTATAAACGATCTAACTTATGCGATTAGCAGCAACCTGCGACTCTTTGCTGGCGACAGTGTTACTGCGCGAGTAAGTGTTGTCGTTGTGTGTCTGTAGTGTGATACAGGTGGAGTGAACCGATATTTGTTTGGTGTGATGAATGGCAGTATCTCTAAATGTACAAAAATGTAAGTTATGCACATGACTATGAAAAGCAACCCTGTAATATTAGAAGACGTTATTGCTGATGTGTTCCTCGACAGAGTTACGAAAGGCAAATGTCTAGACGTAACATGTTAAAGGTATATGAAACGGAATGAACACACAAGGACAGTAGCGGTGAAAGCGAATCACATACTTCGGTTTATTTGGAGAATTTGAGTAAGCGTGGCTCATCTGTGAAGGAGATTGCGTAGAGAACTGCTCGAGTGTATCAGATCCCCACCAGCTCGAATTAATGAAGACATCGAAGCAATCCAGATGTGGCGACCTCAAGTCTTGTTACTGGCAGGTTAAATAAACACACGGGTATTACGGAGATGCATTGTCAACTCAAATTTCGTTCTTTTAGCGAAACACAGTTGAGAACATCTAGAGAACAGGCAATTCCGGCTCCCTGCAGTACGATTCTAGTGTCGCCGACATATATTTCGCCCAAGGACCGCGAAGACAAAATAAAATAAATCATGGCGTGTATGGCGGAATATATATTGTCGTTTTTCCCTCGCTCTGTTTGCGAGTTGAATAGGAAAGGAAATGAGTAGTATTAGTACATTGTGCCTTTCATCATACACCATACTTTGGCTTGTGGAGTATACAGGGTGAGTCACCTAACATTACCGCTGGATATATTTCGTAAACCACATCAAATACTGACGAATCGATTCCACAGACCGAACGTGAGGAGAGGGGCTAGTGTAATTGGTTAATACAAACCATAAAAAAATGTACGGAAGTATGTTTTTTAACACAAACCTACGTTTTATTAAATAGAACCCCGTTAGTTTTGTTGGCACATCTGAACATATAAACAAATACGTAATCAGTGCCGTTTGTTGCACTGTAAAATGTTAATTACATCCGGAGATATTGTAACCTAAAGTTGACACTTGAGTACCACTCCTCCGCTGTTCGATCATGTGTATCAGAGAGCACCGATTTACGTAGGGATCCAAAGGGAAAGGTGATGCACCTTAGGTACAGAAGAGAGTGGAACAGCACATTACGTCCACATGCTATCACCTTTTTATTGGTCTTTTTCACTGACGCACATGTACAGTCTTAGACAAAAAAACTGACCGCCGGCCGGCCGCCACAGAGACTAAGTCCGAGTCGCTCACTTAAGGTGGCCGATAAAACTGACCGCCCCTGACAACTCAAAGTCCTGCCATCTGCGCAATCTGGCAACACTGTGAGATACGGAAGTGTTAGGCGGAAGTGTTGTCTACTTCCGAGTTGATACGGATGGAGTGAGCCCGTGGTCTTGCGGTAATCGTCGTGCATTCTAAACTTAGAGTCGCATGTTCGCGTCCAGCTTTTTTTTTTTACCACATTTCGGTCTAAAGTTATGAGTATGATTGAACATCGAAGACAACTCGCTTAACATTCTACCCACCCGCAATAACAAGTATTCCAGAAAAAATTCCGCAGG
This sequence comes from Schistocerca serialis cubense, assembly GCF_023864345.2. Taxonomy (NCBI): domain Eukaryota; kingdom Metazoa; phylum Arthropoda; class Insecta; order Orthoptera; family Acrididae; genus Schistocerca; species Schistocerca serialis. The sequence goes on along the minus strand of NC_064641.1, from coordinate 141,927,300 downwards.
ACAGCTCGTGGCTGCGTCGCGATCATAACAGCTTACGCTCGATCGTTTCCTCGCGCTGCAGCGGCTACCGGCCACCGGCTTGACGCCACCCGCCGCCTGAAATCCGGCGCCGCCCATGTGAAGGCGGCGCCACGCTGTCAGTGTATGTATCAATGCCATTTTCGAATTTGAAGTTGTAGTTATTATCTTGCAGTTAAGCGTTGGATTTTGCATACTTGAAAATCGTGAACTACAGTTAAGCATTGTAAAATTGAGTCGCCAGTGGAAAAAGGTGTAACATCTGCAACACAACGTTTACTTTTGGTATAACAGAGGGGCGAATCTAGAAGAGGCAGCTAGAAAGATTTGAACTGTGCGTGGAGCGAGTGCTTTTGGGAAAAATACTCCAGAAAAAGATATTCTTGTTTCAACAAAGATCGTTCTGGCATGAATGATTTTCCACATTAAGGAAGTCTCGACCACTGATATATGTGACATTTTACCATTTTACCATCATGCGACATTTGCATTCAACAGGCAAAGTTCAGAAGTCTGCTGTAGGAGTATTGCATGCTCTAATTCGAAACAACAAAAATCATCGGAGTGACTATTATTGAACGTCATCAGGTCGCTTATTGAGCATTCCTTTGCAGTACTGTTACTGGTGAAGTGTTATGATGCCTTTATCGTTAACGTACTAGAGCACAGAGCAGTATGAACATAATATTTTACATTTGATAGCTCCATAAGTGTGTTTTGGACTACGAATTCTGCCCCAAGGGGTGTGTGCAACACAGCTGGAATTTGTTGTCAACAACTGAGACACATTTCGGTCGCAGTGTAAGAAAATCGAGCCACAAAACTACATCACCTGTGCTACTGCATGATAACTCACTCTGTTGATATGAGAAACAAAACTATCCAGGAGGTTGATCGGAATGTCGTCTCTCAGACACTTGTATTGATAGGGAAGTCCTGTCTCAAGCACTTGTCCCTCTCGTCATATATTCGTAAAATATTACCTTTCCCGATCTTGATCGATCAGCCATCAACGCAATTCATTTCTAGACGAAAATACTCTGAAAACTACTATGGTTTAATGACATCGTTGAAACAAGTAGGTTTCTACGGGCGTAGAATTTGTAAACAACTGTTGCATTGTGAGATAGTTGCAGATATCGTGAAAGAAAATTCAGCTGCTGCTTAATTTCTCTTTGACGATTACTGATGCGTTTGGTAAATTAATGGAAAACGAAAATAAATTATTCATTTTACTAATACAAATTAAATTCAGCTTACTACAGAAACATCACTACGGCAGTCTATCTTAATAAAGCATTAAGTTCAAATATGGTTCAAAGGTCTCTGAGCACTATGGGACTTAACGTCTGAGGTCATCAGTGCCCTAGAATTTAGAACTAGTTAAACCTAACTAACCTAAAGACATCACACACATCCATGCCCGAGGCAGGATTGGAACCTGCAACCGTAGTGGTCGTGCGGTTCCAGACTGTAGCGAAGCATTAAGTGTCTGTAAGACGATTGATCCTATTTTAACACGAATTAGTAGGATATTACCGACTTCTGACTTCGAAAAGATCTGTATTTACTTCATTTTCTGTATCATTCGCAAGGATTATGAAAATGTGGCATTTCATGGATGAAATTATGGATTCACAACAACAAAAAATATGTTGGCAGAAAACAAAAGTGGCATTATGAAACTGGCAGTACCGTAAGGTTTTCGCTCTGACAGTAAGGGTTACTGATAGTACCAAGAGGAATTTTGCTCGAGCGCTGTTTTACGATTCCCTTATTGAGTTTGTATCTGCCTGCTTGTAGCTCTACTACAAAAGAATAAAAAATCTGTCATTCAGTGAGTCTAGAAAGGCGAACGACAGCAGCTTGCACCTGGTAGCCAAACATGTTACCTGAGAAATGGTATTTTCCTAAAGTGGGAAGACATCCTTTTGTGGTTGAATTGTTGGCAAATATCAGTCAGACGTGTGCCGTTGGTCTAAGCGTTTCGGTGTGTTGAATTTGTTCCAATGAATTTTCTACGTGTCTTTTCTGTCCCAAATAGAGAGTTGATGTCTCCCTTTAGTATTTTCACGTCATCTTGGTGAATTTTGCTCATAGCATTTTCGAGTGTGTTCCAGAATTTTTCAACATTTCTGATGTTTTTCTTATTTTCGATGCTGGTGGGGCCATGTGCATTGAGGAGTGTTTATTTTTTACTCGTGCTCTGAATGAGCATAGTCATAAGTCGATTGATGACGGGTGTGATTACTTTGACAGAACTGATGATAGATCTGTGTTCGAGAAATTCCATGGCCAAGATTGGTACGCCTTTCGCTACCTTCTGTTGTGTTTTGCTCTTGAAGATGCAATGGTTTACGTAATGCAAGGTTTCATTGTCAGTTAGTCGTGGTTCTTGAAGAGCAATGATGAGAAATTTTTGTCGGTCGATTTATTATGTTAGATTCTTTACATTTCGTATTTCGATCAATGTATCGATGTTTTCTTATGAAAAAAAAGTTCTTATGTGTGTGTGGAATCTTATGGGACTAAACTGCTAAGGTCATCAGTCCCTAAGCTTACACACTACTTAACGTAAATTATCCTAAGGACAAACACACACTCACCCATGCCCGAGGGAGGACTCGAACCTCCGTCGGGACCAGCCGAACAGTCCATGACTGCTGCTCCTGAGACCGCAGGCTAATCCCGCGCGGCGTATAGTTTTCAAATGCATGTTTTCTGCTTGTAGGGAAATTTACAAGAGATCTTCAATATTCTCTGCCGTGCTAACCTGGCCTCCTCAGAATCCGAAATTCCAACTGCCGCCTGTCGACAGCTTGCACAGTTCGTGTTTGCTTGAGTTTCATTGGCTTGGCTTGGGTGATTCCAGGACCGGACAGGACCAGCGGGTGTTGAAGACTTTGGAAGCAAATATTTTCAGCCGAGCTCATTGAGCTAACAGACGGTGACCAGAGTAGCGGTGATTTTCACTCAGACGTGCGTGGATTTTGGGTTCAACGGACTGAGTAGCAGTTAAGGATTGTGTTAGTATTTCGTTGACCCCAAGTATTTGATTTCCTCGGTACCACCCGTATGGGGGACGGTTCGCCTCTCGGCCCCACGGGATTTTTATTATTATTATTATTGTCATACGACATCAGCAAATCCGATATGGTGCATCTTCCCACCACTAAAATAGATGTGCATTGTTCGATTCACTATTTCCATCACATAAATATGGGTTATAATTACGTTATATTGCTGCTAGTAGACATATTTCACACTTTTTATTAGGCAGTTGCTACCTGTTACTCCATCATAGGAATTTATGTGCGCAGCGTTGTTGCAATACAGACGTTCAAATTATCCGATTTCTGTAATTTCATTTCGATACCAGATCGTTCTAATCGGATTCAGCCTGTCAGGCTTAATGTGCATATCCGAATAAGACTCTCATCATTTGATAGATTGGGTAAACCACATTCTTAACCGGACGGTTTAATCTAGACCACTTATTTATGACAGGGCCTGAATTCTTAAACACTGTGGAAAATAATAATACAATGTGCTTGTTACTAATATGTTATTTAAATATAAATATATGAACGAACGAGATAACAGTTTATTTACAGGAGCAGAGCCCATCCATCATAGCAGAGCAGTGCGAGATTGGTTTCAGGGCCAAGAGAGGATAAAGCTGTTGCCGTTTGTTCCACGATCACCGAACACCAACCAGATAGAGAATATGTGGGCAGAGATAACAAAGTCATTGCCATGTAGACCTACAAATGTAAGTGACTTTTGGACGTATATAGAAAACGTATGGTGGGAAGTAAACCATCACGCTACATTGTCGGCGACTTAATGAAATCAATGCCCCTTCGAGAAATCTTACGTAATGATCGTTGGTGGGTTGGTTACTAAAAGTATACTCGTCCACAAAACCCATGTGGACAATTATCTGATAGTCGGTCAAGCTTTGCTTTGTCGCAGCTCTTTAGATACAAGTCCATTTACTTTCAGTCTCCTCCATACAACTCTTGCAATGCGAGGTAATTGAAAAATCTCATCCACTCAACGCCAACTGAGGAACTGACTGGTGCATGTGTTGTTCAACACACAGTAGTTGTCACCCTCACTGGAATCAATGACTGTGTGTGTGTGTGTGTGTGTGTGTGTGTTTTCGTGTTCACGCACAATCTGAATCAATACTATTAACATTAGAGAGACAACCAACAATAAATATTGCATCAAATATGACTAAAGTATTTTAATACGATGGAAAGTTACAAACTGAATTTTTACCCATCCCACGTCCTGCGTATTACGTTAAATAAGATGTATTAACTCCATAGTATCGTTAGCAGAGACAGTGCGCTCTTGTTGTCGAGGCTCGCGACAAGTACAGCGATTAGCGGTGCCCAATGCCGCCGCGATTTGTTTCTGTTGGCTGAGCGGGGACACTGCAGCAGACGCTTCGCCATAAACAGAAAGAAATCACCTTGGCTCTGATGCAGTGAGCGGATATCACTGCCTGCGTGTTCTTATAGTAACCAACGTGAGACTCTACTCACAGGTGCCATGGAGCAATTGCAACGGGTATCATGTCATTAGTCATCAGAATATTAACCAGTGATGAAATGTCCACTCTCTTTGAATCCCAAGAAATTATGAACCTTCTCACAAAGGAATGTGAGGTGATATCAAAATTTATCCTACATACAAAAATTAACTACAGGGCTTTCATATATGCAGTAGTAGCACACAAGGAAATATTGTCTTGGAAGCGTAATTTCATTTCCTCTTCTCTTGTTTTAGTATGAAGTTAGAAAAAAACACGAAAAACTAAAGTTCCTGAGAAGCATATCAGTCATTTCCTCTTCTCATATCATAACTTTTGTTTTAGTATGAAGTAAAAAAACAAACAGTTTAAGGTTGTGAAGCATAATATGACACCATATTGGTATCGTAGGCGCTATCAGAAACGCAAAAAGCAAGGAGCTGTCGATTCTTTTGTCCAACAGTCTCTCTCCTTTCATGCATTACTCCCGCTAGGTGATTCTTATGTAAGGACTTGTGGGCATCAAGTTCTTCACCAAAACTAGCCTTACGTTATTGTGCTATTTACGGTATGGAAAAAATGCAACAAAGACGATTTCCCCTAGAGCGGTGGGGATATTTGCAAATGTCTGTATTCAGCAATGACTGCCAGCTGCCATTACACTTCACAGAATCCATGCGGTAGGCAACACAACTGTGCGTGCACTTCAGACTTCATTCAGTACGACGTCAGGAGATGGATGGAAACGACAAATTAACGTCGCTTTCCGAGTCGTATTCAATCCAGAATTAGGTGTTATTAAGGTAGGTGAGCGTTCTAGCAATTACACTTTTATAATTCCCATACGAGTATTCCGATAGCCAAAAGAACCTGTTAGTGTGAAACTATCGGGAACTGCATTAATATCAGACTGCAAGAACTTGAGACAATACGTGGACTCTTCTCTTCGCTGGGTGACCAATTACTGATATTTGGGATTCTCTCCGCCCTAGGCGTAATGCAAATGGAACTTCAGAGGCGCTGTCCGCTAATCTTGACAAACATCACCAAATTGTAATCACTGCGAATTACAACTGCGTGATGATATGGCTCAGGTTGTCAGTAGTTGTGGTGGTGCTATGCTGTCAAACTGCTTACGGTAATGTTAATGGTGGCACACATAATTTAGCGTTGACTACCTACTTAAGTAAAGATAATGTTGTGCCGTCGTCGCTTATCTTTATTTGGCCTCAGCTTGAGTAATCCGATTTTACGAACATAGTACTCCATTCGCGGGCTGCTAATGATACAGTATGACTACAGAAATCATCGTGCGGGTATTACATTAATTCTGCAATGAATTGCTTAACAAATATTACCCTCAGCTATGCAGCTGGAATGACTCATTACACAGGTACTCTGTGTTGCACTTGGTTAAGGGATCAGTTCGCTGCAATCCTGCTTCTACTGTTCGTAAATACTTGTATACTTCATAAATGGTTCAAATGGCTCTGAGCACTATGGGACTTATTGTCTGAGGTCATCAGTCCACTAGAACTTAGAACTACTTAAACCTAACTAACCTAATGACATCAGACACATCCATGACCGAGACAGGATTCGAACCTGCGACCGTAGCGGTCGCGCGGTTCTAGACTGTAGTGCCTAGAACAGCTCGGCCACCCCGGCCGGCATACTTGTATACTGACCATTCGTTATTTGACTAAATATGAACTATAATCTGATTCGCATATATATGACACGGGTTAGCGCCGGCACAAAGCAATGACTAAGGGTTGGATGCCGTTGAAGTCCCGTTACACTGATCGCAAGACAAATGTTCGCAAATCACCTCTATTGCCTCAAAAAACAATTGCATCTTAAATATCGAAGGACCGACGTCCACACTGTCACAGCGAGTTGAAATACAGCTAAGACGGCCGATGAACATTCGTGAACGACTGGGCTTCGAACCTGGACCTCCTGCTTACTAGACAGACATGCTGATCACTGTACTATTATTTTTTTAAAAAAGTTTGAAAAGGTAGGCGGAGGCAAAGAGGGCAGGGGTCGAAGATCCGAGGCCTGGCCTCAATGCCTCCCCCATACCTGTCACTGAGCAGCTGCATTATTCCCATGTATTCCATGTTTGCACCCATATATACCTTTAAATTGTGGAACAAAATTGAAATAGTAATTAAGGTAAAATAAATTACAGAATGCCGCCTCCACTGGCGTGCGTTCCTTGTAGAACATAACTTATAACGGTGAAAAGGGTGACGGAAAAATACATAACAAACATTCATTCAGAAATATATTCACAATTTAAGTGATTTTGCACTGAATGCATATGAGGTCTGTAAGGAAGCCATATATTTTTCCACAAATGAAAAAAATTTCGGAGCTGGAGGGGTTTTTCCAAATTAGAACAGTTCTGATTTTAGAACCAACGTAAAAGAATATTCCAGGAATAAAAAACTGAAATAACAGTATTCCGCTTCTAATCAAAAAAACTGTCCACCTCTTCGTAGCCCACGTAAAGCAATAGATAAAAAAATTCGAAACCATTCATTATATTTGTTATTCTTCTTCAGCGTAAAATGTTCTTCTGCAATCATAAGCATCTACTCTTCTAAGTTCTGTTTGTTACGACGTAAAACACAAACTGTCCCAGAAGCCACGAATAACTGTTATTCTTTGCGGACGGGTAACATTTCCAGTTGGGTTGTAAAGCTTCAGTTATCCGTATATGACTCTCTGCGGTTCTGTTGATAGTGCTAATTTCTTCCTAGTCCAGTACCAAATTCTGATTCTTTTTTCACATAAGAAGATGTGTGCAACAGTTTCTACAAGCCGACATTTGTCGCAGTATGGAGATGGTTTCAATTTGGTTTTCCATAATCGTTCCGCTGAGGGTATGGTTTCGTTTACAACGTCGCACCATACGGCACTGACTCTAGTTGGTAGAATTTTATTGTTGATATTTTTCCAGACGTTCCTCCAATTTTTTGTAGGTTAATTTACCGGAATTGGTTTGTGAAGACGATGTGTGGTAGTATAGTCATAGACGGTTCTAGTGTTGGTTTGTGCTGGTGGAAGTCTTATACAGCTCCAATCGCCATTGTGCTTTCGGACGTAATCTAGGCGGGCATGCTACATTAACAGGAGCGTTCCTATCCCCAGGATCTAACGAGAGGAACAGAAGTTTCGTGATGTCTGTCTTAGTGGCATGTATTAGTTTAAAAGCACGTCTTTAATTCCAAGTCCTCCATTTTGCCTCTGCAAAGTCACCTTGTGGAGGGAATCTATGACGATATTTTGTTTCCACACATACCAAGAGGCTACAGCTAATATTTTATGTGCAGTGACCTGCAGTATCGGCAAGACTGCTGCGACATGATATATTTTGCTAAGAATATGTGTATTTATAAAGAGAACTTTCTGCAGTCGATCCAAAAATCGCATGTCATGGTCCTTCAACAAGGTTCCGATGACATTAAATTTCCGCTCCCAATTGTTCGTGGACATGCGCTTGAGCTTCGCCCTTAACCTGTAGCCGAGTTGGAGTCTCTCTTCACTTACATCTAACCAGTGCGCACCTGTTGCACTATTGTAAGAACCGAGATGTAGGTTCATTTGGCTACAAGAATGCGTATGTTCCTCCAGCATGACGGGGCTCCTGCACATTCTAGTCGTCGGGTGACTCATTATCCAAACCTAACATTTCCCGGAAGGTGGATCATTAGATATGGGCACTTTTCTTGGCCTTCAAGGTCCTCGGACCTTATCGCTTTGCCTGCGGGGATGGTTAAAGGCGAAGTCTACAAATATAAAGTAAACCCAAGAGCCGATTTGATCGTTCGGGTTATGAATAGTGCAGCCCTCATAAAAGAACGCAAAGACGACCTCAGTAAGGCTACACGTGGTGTTATCAAGGGGTGTCAAATGTGAATTGAAGTTGGTTGGTAAATTTTTGAAAATCAACTTTGAATGTCCTCATTTGCCTTTGCTTTCAGTTTGTTAGCGTTACGTACTAACAGCTGTATCCCTGTACTCTGTAAAAAGTGGACGCATTTATATGGAATTTTTTTCGTCTGTACTACCACCTGCTAAAATATGCACTAGTCCTCCTGAAACACCCTTTATATGGATATATGTGTGGTGCCTGTTCTTTCAGACATGTCCGAAAGAAAATGCTTCATGGCATTCTGCAACGACCTTCGATCTAGTTGCAGGGGCTGCTACAGATTTCAGAGCTGCTTGGCTGTCTGAATAAAAGTAGATCCTACGATTTTTGTAGGGTCTACTCTAATTTTCCTCCGTGCACATGCTGACAGAAAAAAAACGTGTAATACTGTGGCCATCTTCCCTAAAGAGATTCTAGGCAGCACACCAGATCTGGTACTTTCATCTGTTTTCGACCTGTCAGTAAACCACTATATTATGTCTCCTGCAGGGTTTTGTGGTTCGTTTTTCCACTGCTTCCAACTGTTACATGGCAAAGTTTATTGAAACAGCTAGAAGTTATTGTGTAGTTAGCCGGCATTTCCACAGCCATCGCCTTACTTATTTGGGATTCCGTATATTCTAACTATATCCACTCATTTCCAATTTTTAGCCTTTATGTCCCTGCCGCTGCCTCCATTTTAAGCCACAGGTGTAAGGCGAGCATGTCTAGCATAATATCCATTCCAAGAGTGGATGTCCTGCTAATTCCATCTGTTTGTGAAAGCAGGCCAGTCTCTGCACTTTGCCAGACTCCCTAGCAGCCACCTTCTGTTCGACTTTGTTCATACTATAGGCCAATAAATTATCATCGGTCTTTTTGCAGGGATGTATATCCAGTACGTACTGGGTTTAGACCCCTGTTCACCCTACAGCAGCTTCTAGTGCTTATAAGATTATCTTTCGCAGTGGTAAATACTCTTTATGTGAGGTGTTCATAGTTTTCCATCCAGGGCTACCTCTAGATACACTACAACCCTCTCTAAAGTTTCATCGAGAAACATAATTTTTCAGTATGTGTGCTGGACGTGCTTCCCCATAAATAATACTACACCAATTTTCGTGGGGCTCGTCTTTAAATACTTTTTCACAATGTTCAGTGCACGTAGGTTTAACAGTACTAGCAAATTTTCTAAGTCTTACTGTGAATAGATCGTCTACTTATTCTTTTCAAGAGTAGTCTCCCGCATTCAGCTCATCTATGAGTTCATTCACAATTAGGTTCTTCATCTCTAACCATTTACTCGAAGGTCGTATTACTCGACATCCAGGAAGAGACAGAGAGCATCCAGAAAGGGTAGTGCTTTTTCAACCTTCCCAACAAGTTGGTGCAGTGTTACTTCACATGATTTGCTTTGCAAGTATTATGAAAATGTGGCAGTTCATAGATAAAATTATGTATTCACAACAACAAAAAATATGTCGGCAGAAAACAAAAACGTGGCATTATGAATTTAGCAGTACTTCAAGGTTTTCGCTTTGACACTAAGGGTTACTAAAAGAAGCAAGACGAATTGTTCTAGTCTTACGATTCCCTCATTGACAATTAAAAATCTAGCTTTCGGCGAGGCTCGAAAGGCGAACAGAGGCAGCATGCACCTGACAAGCAAGCACGTTACCTACGAGCTAGCGAATAGGCGCGGTGTCTTCCACTTACTTATTGACCCAGTAAGCGCTATGGCAGATAATCCGCAACATAACAGGCGACAGTAGTTGTATTTCCCATGTGGAACGATTTTCGTGGACTCAAAAGGATTAACTGATATCCTTATGTCACGTCTCAAGCGAAAATCACTCAGTATTAAATTGAAATGACACGATAATGTTAAGTGAATTTAGCAGGATAGTTCTGTGCCATCAAGGAAGTAACTCTTCGGTCACAGAGTTGCCAAACATATTCTGCGCTGTTGCCAAGTTTCAGTTATACCGCCAGGAGGGATACCAGCAGATGTGTTCTGTCAGTGACCTCGGAAGTGACTATAGCTTCGTTTCAAAGTTGCGGGTGGCAAGGGCCGTAAGATCCTCATTATATGTCAAAGAGTCTTATTCGCATTTCTGTAACTAGGTTTAGGGGCTAGAGTGCAATTACTTGTAATACATCGATGCACTGAATGCCAACTAAATGTCATAAATTAATAACTGCAGCAATTATTTGTGTTTTACTGACTTAATTGGACAGAAACCTTGAAAGCGTATTCACCAGATGCGATTCACAATTTTGGAACTTCTCCAGTGGCTGAGTTGGCAATGTATATTTGCTGTACAATATTGTTATTGAGATCACTGTCATTGGCACATCCACCAGAAGGCAGGCATGGCTTATTGTTGTTAACTTTCATGACGGATATTCTGCCTTTGTTCGAAACGTGAAGACTTAGGGTGAATTCGAACATTCCATATGGCGAAAATTTGATGTTTCTATTCTTCCAGATCTAACATTCAAAAACAGTTACAATAAGCGGCAGAAAAGCGCCTGTGAATCAACAATTAATAATGCAATCATAATTAGTGGTATCTGACAAATTCCATCTGTCATCTGATAATTGTGAAAAACTACTTTTTTCATCTTCACAGCACCACAGTATGAACTCAAGGGTTTCATAGGATACCAATACTTAATTTCGTTGTGATCGTTTTCAATGACAGTACGGGAGGAGCAAACCCATCTGACTTGAAACACACTTTTCCAGCGGGATTTGAATCTTTGGCTACAGTTGCAGTAGCACGTCCAGTGAGGTATCAAGAATGTGAGCAATCACTCATTCCTATAGTATAGGCTAGGGCAGAGAGAAGCAGGTTTCCGACAAAGTAAACGATGAGAGACACTGTCGCTGTCACTTATTAAACAGGAATTGTTCAGAAAATTACAACTATATCTAGTGAAATGAGTAGGTTGATGCAGCTCCAGTCCGGCACTATCACTGAGTTGCCAAACAATTTCCGAATAGCACTTAAGATAAAAATGTGTATGTGTGTGTGTGTGTGTGTGTGTGTGTGTGTGTGTGTGTGTGTGTGTGTGTGTGTGCCTGTCTGTTCTTTCGGACATTTCCTAAAGAACAGACACTACGAATCGAAATAGACAGCCTTGTTAAGGCTGTCATGGGCATTAAAATAGAACAACGGCGTCAGATGAAAATTTGTGCCTGACCATGTTCGAACCCAGATTCGTAGTGTCTTTCCTTTCGGACATTCCCGAAAGAACCGCGCATGTGGTATGCGGCAAGGGTGGGAATTCGCGTCTGACGAGGAGCGTGTGTAGATAGGTGCCGAAAAGAGGTTGGCTGTGCATCCCGACAGTGCCCACCGTCGGAGGTTCGAGTCCTCCCTCCGGCATGGGTGTGTGGGGTGCCCATAGCGTAAGTTAGTTTAAGTTAGATTAAAAAGTGTGTAAGCTTAGGGACCGATGAGCTAAGCAGCTTGGTCTCATAAGTTCTTACAAAGAATTTACCAAATTTTAAATCCAAAATACTGCATCTCGGTTCTTACAATAGCGCAATAGATGCGCACTAGTTAGCTGTAGCTGAAGAGAGACTCCAACTCGGATTGTGGTTAAGAGCATAATAACTTAAATTGTGAATATATTTCTGAATGAATGTTTGTGATGTATTTTTCCGTCACCCTTTCCACAGTTATAAGTTATGTTCTACAAGGAACGCACGCCATTGGAGGCGGCAGTCTGTAATTTATTTTGTCTTAATTACTACTTCAATTTTGTTCCACAATTTATTGGTATATATGGGTGCAAACATGGAATACATGGGAATAATGCAGCTGCTCAGTGACAGGTATGGGGGACGCATTGGGGCCAGGCCTCGGATCTTCGACCCCTGCCCTCTTTGCCTCCGCCTACCTTTTCAAACTTTTTTAAAAATATAATAAGTGCAGTGATCAGCATGTCTGTCTAGTAAACAGGAGGTCCAGGTTCGAAGCCCAGCCGTTCACAAATGTTCTTCAGCCGTCTTAGCTGTATTTCAACGCGCTGTGACAGTGTGGACGTCGGTCCTTCGATATTTAAGATGCAATTGTTTTTTGAGGCAATAGAGGTGATTTGTCTTGCCATCAGTGTAACGGGACTTCAACGGCATCCAACCCTTAGTCATTGCTTTGTGCCGGCGCTAACCCGTGTCATATACACTCCTGGAAATTGAAATAAGAACACCGTGAATTCATTGTCCCAGGAAGGGGAAACTTTATTGACACATTCCTGGGGTCAGATACATCACATGATCACACTGACAGAACCACAGGCACATAGACACAGGCAACAGAGCATGCACAATGTCGGCACTAGTACAGTGTATATCCACCTTTCGCAGCAATGCAGGCTGCTATTCTCCCATGGAGACGATCGTAGAGATGCTGGATGTAGTCCTGTGGAACGGCTTGCCGTGCCATTTCCACCTGGCACCTCAGTTGGACCAGCGTTCGTGCTGGACGTGCAGACCGCGTGAGATGACGCTTCATCCAGTCCCAAACATGCTCACTGGGGGACAGATCCGGAGATCTTGCTGGCCAGGGTAGTTGACGTACACCTTCTAGAGCACGTTGGGTGGCACGGGATACATGCGGACGTGCATTGTCCTGTTGGAACAGCAAGTTCCCTTGCCGGTCTAGGAATGGTAGAACGATGGGTTCGATGACGGTTTGGATGTACCGTGCACTATTCAGTGTCCCCTCGACGATCACCAGTGGTGTACGGCCAGTGTAGGAGATCGCTCCCCACACCATGATGCCGGGTGTTGGCCCTGTGTGCCTCGGTCGTATGCAGTCCTGATTGTGGCGCTCACCTGCACGGCGCCAAACACGCATACGACCATCATTGGCACCAAGGCAGAAGCGACTCTCACCGCTGAAGACGACACGTCTCCATTCGTCCCTCCATTCACGCCTGTCGCGACAGCACTGGAGGCGGGCTGCACGATGTTGGGGCGTGAGCGGAAGACGGCCTAACGGTGTGCGGGACCGTAGCCCAGCTTCATGGAGACGGTTGCGAATGGTCCTCGCCGATACCCCAGGAGCAACAGTGTCCCTAATTTGCTGGGAAGTGGCAGTGCGGTCCCCTACGGCACTGCGTAGGATCCTACGGTCTTGGCGTGCATCCGTGCGTCGCTGCGGTCCGGTCCCAGGTCGACGGGCACGTGCACCTTCCGCCGACCACTGGCGACAACATCGATATACTGTGGAGACCTCACGCCCCACGTGTTGAGCAATTCGGCGGTACGTCCAGCCGGCCTCCCGCATGCCCACTATACGCCCTCGCTCAAAGTCCGTCAACTGCACATACGGTTCACGTCCACGCTGTCGCGGCATGCTACCAGTGTTAAAGACTGCGATAGAGCTCCGTATGCCACGGCAAACTGGCTGACACTGACGGCGGCGGTGCACAAATGCTGCGCAGCTAGCGCCATTCGACGGCCAACACCGCGGTTCCTGGTGTGTCCGCTGTGCCGTGCGTGCATTGACACCGGTGTGTCAGACCCACTATACTTGCTCCGGACACTGCGAGAGGGCTGTACAAGCAATGATCACACGCACGGCACAGCGGACACACCAGGAACCGCGGTGTTGGCCGTCGAATGGCGCTAGCTGCGCAGCATTTGTGCACCGCCGCCGTCAGTGTCAGCCTGTTTGCCGTGGCATACGGAGCTCCATCGCAGTCTTTAACACTGGTAGCATGCCGCGACAGCGTGGACGTGAACCGTATGTGCAGTTGACGGACTTTGAGCGAGGGCGTATAGTGGGCATGCGGGAGGCCGGGTGGACGTACCGCCGAATTGCTCAACACGTGGGGCGTGAGGTCTCCACAGTACATCGATGTTGTCGCCAGTGGTCGGCGGAAGGTGCACGTGCTCGTCGACCTGGGACCGGACCGCAGCGACGCACGGATGCACGCCAAGACCGTAGGATCCTACGCAGTGCCGTAGGGGACCGCACCGCCACTTCCCAGCAAATTAGGGACACTGTTGCTCCTGGGGTATCGGCGAGGACCATTCGCAACCGTCTCCATGGAGCTGGGCTACGGTCCCGCACACCGTTAGGCCGTCTTACGCTCACGCCCCAACATCGTGCAGCCCGCCTCCAGTGGTGTCGCGACAGGCGTGAATGGAGGGACGAATGGAGACGTGTCGTCTTCAGCGATGAGAGTCGCTTCTGCCTTGGTGCCAATGATGGTCGTATGCGTGTTTGGCGCCGTGCAGGTGAGCGCCACAATCAGGACTGCATACGACCGTGGCACACAGGGCCAACACCCGGCATCATGGTGTGGGGAGCGATCTCCTACACTGGCCGTACGCCACTGGTGATCGTCGAGGGGACACTGAATAGTGCACGGTACATCCAAACCGTCATCGAACCCATCGTTCTACCATTCCTAGACCGGCAAGGGAACTTGCTGTTCCAACAGGACAATGCACGTCCGCACGTATCCCGTGCCACCCAACGTGCTCTAGAAGGTGTAAGTCAACTACCCTGGCCAGCAAGATCTCCGGATCTGTCCCCCAGTGAGCATGTTTGGGACTGGATGAAACGTCGTCTCACGCGGTCTGCACGTCCAGCACGAACGCTGGTCCAACTGAGACGCCAGGTGAAAATGGCATGGCAAGCCGTTCCACAGGACTACATCCAGCATCTCTACGATCGTCTCCATGGGAGAATAGCAGTCTGCATTGCTGCCAAAGGTGGATATACGCTGTACTAGTGCCGACATTGTGCATGCTCTGTTGCCTGTGTCTATGTGCCTGTGGTTCTGTCAGTGTGATCATGTGATGTATCTGACCCCAGGAATGTGTCAATAAAGTTTCCCCTTCCTGGGACAATGAATTCACGGTGTTCTTATTTCAATTTCCAGGAGTGTATATTTATATTTAAATATCATATTAGTAATAAGCACATTGTATTATTATTTTCCACAGTGTTTAAGAATTCAGGCCCTGTCATAAATAAGTGATCTAGATTCAACCGTCCGATTAAGAAAGTGATTTACCCAGTCTATCAAATGATGAGAGTCGTATTCGGATATGCACAGTAAGCCTGACTGGCTGAATCCGATTAGAACGATCTAGTATCGAAATGAAATTACAGAAATCGGATAATTTGAACGTCTGTAATGCAACAACGCTGCGCACAATAATTCCTATGATGGAGTAGCAGGTAGCAACTGCCTAATAAAAAGTGTGAAATATGTCTACTAGCAGCAGTATATTGTAATTATAGCCCATATTTATGTGA
Organism: Schistocerca serialis cubense; assembly: GCF_023864345.2. NCBI lineage: Eukaryota > Metazoa > Arthropoda > Insecta > Orthoptera > Acrididae > Schistocerca > Schistocerca serialis. The sequence goes on along the minus strand of NC_064641.1, from coordinate 141,911,528 downwards.
TGGAAATAGTGAATCGAACAATGCACATCTATTTCAGTGGTTGGAAGATGTACCATTTCGGATTTGCTGATGACATAATGCCGATAATAATAATAATAATAATAAGAATAAAACCCGTGGAGGGCCGGGAAAAGAATAGGCCTCCGATATGTTCTGCCAGTCGTAAAAGGCGACGAAAAGTACAAACCACTAATAGGGCTAAGCCCCCTTTTAGTGTGATTAGTTGGTTCAGGACAGAACTAAAGAAGCCTCGGACAAGCGCCGTCATGGTCGGGGACGACACTTGAACCCTATGCCCGCCCACAATGGTAACGACACTGCTAGCCAACTGGAAAATGATTCAAATCCAAATAGAGGTGTTTTGCAGGATATGCTTCCTGTAACCACCCCAGAAGGAAAACAAAGACAGAGGATGAGATGGTCAGATGAAGTTAATCGACACCTCATGTTCTGTTATTACCAAGCAACAAACCTAGGAACCAACACAACTGGTTATACAGATCACAAGTATACACAACATTTATTACCAGATACCCAGAATTAAAATTTTTAACAGAACAGCGTCTAGCTGATCAGATCCGTGTAATAATCAAAAATAACAGGATACCCCAGTCAGAATTAGAAAACATCAAACAACAAGTACAACAAATACTGGAATAAAATAATGTGCAATCAGAAGAAGAAGAAAATACAATAATGGACTCAAACATCCCAGAGCAAACAAACAAAGAACAACACGCATCAATTAGTCAGAGGAAAACGAAATCTTAAGACAGCCACCAGAACAAGCACAAATAGAACACAAAGTGACACACATGTTAGATATAGAAGAAAAATTTCAGCTGACATGTATAGACTACAAAGACACAAATACAGACATTAGACCATTCTTGCATAGACCGCCAAATAACCCAGAAGTCGAAACAACAATAAAAACTATCAACACAATCATACACAACAAAATAAATGAAAACATAACTATGGAAGAGTTACAATTACTGGTTTATATAGGAGCACTCACTACACTAAATATACACACTAGGCAGAGATCAGAACCAACCAACATACAGAAGAAACCCACAAAACCAGCATGGCAACACAGGCTAGAGATCAGAATAGAAAAACTGAGAAAAGACATCGGACAGCTAACACAATTTAGAAGAAATGAAATGTCAGAAAAAAAAACGAAAAAGGTTAGGTAAAATCTCACAACAAGAAGTGATAGAGCAATTAGATGAAAAGAAGCATAAATTACAAGCATTGGCCAAACGACTTAGAAGATACAAAAAAAGTGAAAATAGAAGGAAACAAAACCAAACATTCAACACAAACCAAAAGAAATTTTACCAGACAATAGATAACACACACATTAAAATAGACAATCCACCAAACATAACAGACATGGAACACTTCTGGAGCAACATATGGTCAAACCCGGTACAACAGGCATGCACGGTGGATACAAGCAGAAACAGATACATACAAGATGATACCACAAATGCCTGAAGTGATAATTTTGCAACATGAAGTCACCCAAGCAATTAATTCTACTCACAATTGGAAAGCCCCTGGAAAAGACAAAATAGCAAATTTCTGGCTAAAGAAATTCACCCCAACACATTCACATCTAACTAAATTATTTAACAGTTACATTGCAGACCCATACACATTCCCTGATACACTTACACATAGAATAACTTATCTGAAACTTAAAGATCAAGCAGACACAGCAAACCCAGCTGAATATCGCCCCATAACATGCCTACCAAAAATATACAAAATATTACATTCAGTCATTACACAGAAATTAATGACACATACAACACAGAACAAAATTATAAATGAAGAACAAAAAGGCTGTTGCAAAGGAGCACGAGGATGTAAAGAGCAACTGATAATAGATGCAGAGGTGACATATCAAGCTAAAACTAAACAAAGGTCGCTACACTATGCATACATTGATTACCAAAAAGCTTTTGATAGTGTACCTCACTCATGGTTACTACAAATATTGGAAATATACAAAGTAGATCCTAAATTGATACAGTTCCTAAACATAGTAATGAAAAATTGGAAAACCACACTTAATATCCAAACAAATTCAAATAATATCACATCACAGCCAATACAGATTAAGTGTGGAATATACCAAGGAGACTCATTAAGTCCTTTCTGGTTCTGCCTTGCTCTGAACCCACTATCCAACATGCTAAATAATACAAATTATGGATACAATATTACTGGAACATATCCACACAAAATCACACATCTGCTATACATGGATGATCTAAAACTACTGACAGCAACAAATCAACAACTCAACCAATTACTAAAGATAGCAGAAGTATTCAGCAATGATATAAATATGGCTTTTGGAACAGACAAATGTAAGAAAAATAGCATAGTCAAGGGAAAACACACTAAACAAGAAGTTTACATATTGGATAACCACAGCGACTGCATAGAAGCGATGGAAAAAACAGATGCCTATAAATATCTAGGATACAGACAAAAAATAGGAATAGATAATACAAATATTAAAGGAGAACTAAAAGAAAAATATAGACAAAGACTAACAAAAATACTGAAAACAGAATTGACAGCAAGAAACAAGACAAAAGCTATAAATACTTATGCTATACCAATATTGACCTACTCATTTGGAGTAGTGAAATGGAGTAACACAGACCTAGAAGCACTCAATACACTTACATGATCACAATGCCACAAATATAGAATACATCACATACATTCAGCAACTGAAAGATTCACATTAAGCAGAAAGGAAGGAGGAAGGGGTTTATCGACATAAAAAACCTACATTATGGACAGGTAGACAATTTAAGAAAATTCTTTATAGAACGAGCAGAAACTAGCAAAATACACAAATCAATAACTCATATAAATACATCGGCTACACCACTGCAATTTCATAACCATTTCTACAACCCTTTAGATCACATAACATCAACAGATACGAAGAAAGTAAATTGGAAAAAGAAAACACTACGTGGCAAGCACCCCTATCATCTAACACAGCAACACATCGATCAAGACGCATCCAACACATGGCTAAGAAAAGGCAATATATACAGTGAGACAGAAGGATTCATGATTGCAATACAGGATCAAACAATAAACACCAGATATTACAGCAAGCATATTATTAAAGATCCCAATACCACAACAGATAAATGCAGACTTTGCAAACAACAAATAGAAACAGTAGATCACATCACAAGCGGATGTACAATACTAGCAAATACAGAATACCCCAGAAGACATGACAATGTAGCAAAAATAATACATCAACAGCTCTCCTTACAACATAAACTTATAAAACAACATGTTCCCGCATACAAGTATGCACCACAAAATGTACTGGAGGACGATGAATACAAATTATACTGGAACAGAACCATTATAACAGATAAAACAACACCACATAACAAACCTGACATCATACTCACCAATAAAAAGAAGAAATTAACACAACTAATCGAAATATCCATACCCAATACAACAAATACACAAAAGAAAACAGGAGAAAAAATTGAAAAATACATCCAACTGGCTGAGGAAGTCAAAGACATGTGGCATCAGGATACAGTTAACATCATACCAATTATACTATCAACTACAGGAGTCATACCACACAATATCCACCAGTACATCAATGCAATACAGCTACATCCAAACTTATATATACAACTACAGAAATCTGTAATTATTGACACTTGTTCAATTACCCGAAAGTTCCTAAATGCAATGTAACATATACCATAAAGTTAAAAGGAAGTCACGCTTGATCAAGGTCCGCGTCACCTTCCATTTTTAACCAGACATAACGTCTGAGACAAGAAAGAAATAATAATAATAATCCCGTGGGGCCGATAGGGGAACCCTCCCCCATACGGGTGGTACCGAGGAAATCAAATACTTGGGCTGAACCAAATACTAACACAATCCTTAACGGCTACTCAGTCCGCTGAACCCAAAATCCACTAACGTCTGAGTGAAAATCATCGCTACTCTGGTCACCGTCTGTTAGATCAATGAGCTCGGCTGAAAGTATTTGCTTCCAATGGCTTCAACACCCTCTAGTCCTGTCCGGTCCTGGTATCACCCAAGCCAAATCAACGAAACTCAAGCAAACATGAACTGTGCAAGCAAAGTCAACTTTACCCTAGGTTGTACACAACCCGGCTTTCGACAAGTGGCAGTTGGATTTTCGGATTCTGGGGGATCCAGGTTAGCACGGCAGAGAATATCGAAGATCTCTGGTAAATTTCCCTACAAGCAGAAAACATGCATTTGAAAACTAGACTTCGGTAAATTGATCCAAGCACGAAAACTAAATAATCTCACAAAAGAAATCGACCAACAAAAAATTCTCATCCTTGCTCTTCACGATCCACTACTAACTGACAGTGAAACCCTGCATTACGGAAACCATTGCATCTTCAAGAGCAAAATACAACAAAAGGTAGCGAAAGGCGTACCAATTTTCGGCATTGCTTTTCTCGAACACAGATCTATCGTCAACTCTGTCAAAGAAATCACACCCATCAACAATCGACTTATGACTATGCTCATTCAGAGCACCAGTAAAAAATATACACTCATCAATGCACATGCCCCCACCAACATCGAAAATAAGAAAAAAACCAAAAATGTCGAAAAACTCTGGAACGCACTCGAAAATACTATGAGCATAATTCACGAAGATGACGTGAAAATACTAATAGGAGACTTTAACTCTCTATTTGGAACAGAATAATCCTGTAGAAAAATCATTGGTACAAATTCAACATACCGAAACGCTTAGACCAACGGCACACGTCTGACTGACATTTGCCAACAATTCAACTACAAATGGATGTCTTCTCACTTTAGAAAAAACCAGTTCCCAGGTAACATGCTTGGCTACCAGGTGCAAGCTGCTGTCGTTCGCCTTTCTAGACTCGATGAAAGCCAGATTTTTAATTCTTTTGTAGCTGAGCTACAAGCAGATACAAACTCAATAAGGGAATCGTAAGATAACGCTCGAGCAAAATTCGGCAAGCTACTTACAGTAACCCTTAGTGTTAGGGCGGAAACCTTACGGTACTGCCAATTCCATAATGCCACTTTTGTTTTCTGCCGACGAATTTTTTGTTGTTGTGAATACATAATTTTATCTATGAAATGCCACGTTTTCATAATACTTGCGAATGGTACAGGAAATGAAGTAAATGCAGATCTTTTCGAAGTCATAAGTCGGTAATATTCTACTAATTCGTGTTGAAATAGGCTGAATCTACAGACACATAATGCTTTATTAAGATAGATTCCTGTCGTGATGTTCCTGTAGTAAGCTGAATTTAATTTGTATTGGTACAGTGAATATGTTAATTGCATTTTCCATTAGTTTACTAATCGCAACATTAATCATCGAAGAGAAATTAATCAGCAGCTGAATTTTCTTTCACGATATCTACAACTATCTGACTATGCTAAAGTTGTTTGCAAATTCTACACCTGTAGAAATCCACTGGTTCTAACGATGTCATTAAACCAGTGTAGTTTTAAGAGTATTTTCGTCTAGAAATGAATTGCCTTGATGGTTGATCGATCAAGATCGGGAAAGGTAATATTTTACGAATATATGACGAGAGGGACAAGTGCTTGAGAGAGGACTTCCCTATCAATACAAGTGTCTGAGAGACGACGTTCCTATCAATCTCCTGAATAGTTTTGTTTCTCGTATCAACAGAGTGAGTTATCATGCAGTAGTACAGGTGATGTAGTTTTGTGGCTCGATTTTCTTACACTGCGACCGAAAGGTGTCTCAGTTGTTGACAACAAATTCCAGCTTCGTTGCACACACCGCTTGAGGCAGAATTCGTAGTCCCAAACACACTTACGGAGCTATCAAATGTAAAATATTATGTTCATACTACTCTGTGCTCTAGTACGTTCACGACAAAGGCATCGTAACACGTCACCAGTAAAACTACTGCAAAGGAATGCTCAATAAGCGACCTGATGACGTTCAATAATAGTCACTCCGATGATTTTTGTTGTTTCGAATTAGAGCATGCAATACTCCTACAGCAGACTTCTGAACTTTGCCTGTTGAATGCAAATGTCGCATGATGGTAAAATGGTAAAATGTCACATATATCAGTGGTCGAGACTTCCTTAATGTGGAAAATCATTCATGCCAGAACGATCTTTGTTGAAACAAGAATATCTTTTTCTGGCGTATTTTTCCCAAAAGCACTCGCTCCACGCACAGTTCAAATCTTTCTAGCTGCCTCTTGTAGATTCGCCCCTCTGTTATACCAAATGTAAACGTTGTGTTGCAGATGTTACACCTTTTTCCACTGGCGACTCAATTTTACAATGCTTAACTGTAGTTCACGATTTTCAAGTATGGAAAATCCAATGCTTAACTGCAAGATAATAACTACAACTTCAAATTCGAAAATGGCATTGATACATACACTGACAGCGTGGCGCCGCCTTCACATGGGCGGCGCCGGATTTCAGGCGGCGGGTGGCGTCTGGCTGGTGGTCGGTAGCCGCTGCAGCGCGAGGAAACGATCGAGCGTAAGCTGTTATGATCGCGACGCAGCCACGAGCTGTCCTGCGGAATTGTTTCTGGAATACTTGTTATTGCGGGTGGGTAGAATGTTAAGCGAATTGTCTTCGATGTTCAATCAGACTCATAACTTTAGACTGAAATGTGGCAAAAAAAAAAAAAAAAAAAAGCTGGACGCGAACATGCGACTCTAAGTTCAGAATGCACAACGATTACCGCAAGACCACGGGCCCACTCCATACATATCAACTCGGAAGTAGAGGACACTCCCGCCTAACACTTCCGCATCTTACAGTGTTGCCAGATTGTGCAGATGGCCGGACTTTGAGTTGTCAGGAGCGGTCAGTTTTATTGGCCACCTTGAGTGAACGACTCGGACTTTGTCTCTGTGGCAGCCGGCGGTCAGTTTTTATGTCTAAGACTGTACATTACCGAGGGGTGAGGTACACGTACACACGTGGTTTCCGTTTTCAATTACGGAGTGGAATAGAGTGTGTCCCGAAATGTCAGGCCAATAGATGTTCAATGTGGTCGCCATCATTTGCTGCACCCAACTGCAATCTCTGGCGTAAGGAATGTCGTACACGCCGCAGTACATCTGGTGTAATGTCGCCGCAGGCTGCCACAATACGTTGTTTCATATCCTCTGGGGTTGTAGGCACATCACGGTACACATTCTCCTTTAACGTACCCCACAGAAAGAAGTCCAGAGGTGTAAGATCAGGAGAACGGGCTGGCCAATTTATGCGTCCTCCACGTCCTATGAAACGCCCGTCGAACATCCTGTCAAGGGGCAGCCTAGTGTTAATTGCGGAATGTGCAGGTGCACCATCATGCTGATACCACATACGTCGACGCGTTTCCAGTGGGACATTTTCGAGCAACGTTGGCAGATCACTCTGTAGAAACCCGATGTATGTTGCAGCTGTTTGGGCCCCTGCAATGAAGTGAGGTGGTCGCCAATGATACCGCACCATACATTTACAGTCCACGGTCGCTGTCGCTCTACCTGTCTGAGCCAGCGAGGATTGTCCACGGACCAGTAATGCATGTTCCGTAGATTCACTGCCCCATGGTTTGTGAAACCCGCTTCATCGGTAAACAGGTAGAACTGCAACGCATTCTCTGTTAATCCCCATTGACAGAATTGCACTCAATGATTAATGTCATCACCATGTAATTACTGCTGTAGCGACACATGAAACGGGTGAAAGCGGTGGCGATGCAGTATGCGCATGACACTACTTTGACTCAGTCCACCGGCTCTCGCAATGTCCCGTGTACTCATGTGTGGGTTCATGGCAACAGCAGCTAACACACCAACTGCACCCGCTTCTCCTGTGATGGGCCTGTTACGAACCCGTTTTCGTGCTAGGACCATACCTGTTGCATACAGTTGGCGATAGATGTTTTGTAATGTGCGGCACGTTGGATGCTCTCTGTCCGGGTACCGTTCTGCATACACCCTGCAGGCTTCAGCTGCATTTCGTCGACACTCGCCATAGATGAGTATCATCTCCGCCTTTTCAGAGTTCGAATACACCATGGTCACAGTTCCTACAACACTACACTATCCCAGACGTCTAGTAACACGGTGTACTACAGTTGGTCTGCGTGCGGAGACGAATGCATAATAAGAATAGCAGCAAGCGCTACATGCGGACACTGCGACAGCTAGACCAATCCACAACAGTGCACTGCAGCCACACTCGTAAACACGGTCGTCATCCTAAACATGTCCCTGCAGATGCTGTTCGCCGACCGTGGCCCGTGTTTGTTACAACACGCAACTGAACGTCGGAGGTTTCAAGCGTCAACTTTAGGTTACAATACCTCCGGATGTAATTATCATTTTACAATGCAACAAACAGCACTGATTACGTTTCAAAAAAACGTAGGTTTGTGTTAAAAACATACTTCCGTGCATTTTTGTATGGTTTGTATTAAACAATTACACTAGCCCCTCTCCTCACGTTCTGTCTGTGGAATCGGTTCGTCAGTATTTGATGTGGTTTACGAAACATATCCAGCGGTAACGTCAGGTGACTCACCCTGTATATGTAGACATCAACGTAGATTAGGAAATCTGCCATGATCTTTCGAAGTAACGACTGCAGCATTTACTGTGAGGGATTTAAAGAAATCACAGAAAAACTAAATCTTGATTGCCGGACGTGGACTTTAAGCATTGGTCGCCCGAATGCGAGTCCACTAAGTTAATCACTGCACCATTTCGCTCGTAGTTGTACTGGAGGCGTTGACTTCAAAAGACATGTGCTGTGTTTCCCATCACGTCTCCAGCACCCTTTTTCTCATCCAGAAATTTTTAATCTCCGTGCCAAGGCTTGTAAGGATCCGAATTGAGACGGTTTACCTTCTATAAAAATCCAGTTAGATATTTTCCTTCCTGCAAACGTGTGACACCACTGTTGTGGTAATCTGAGTGAAAGTGCCTGAAAATAGCAAGGTATAAACTCTATAAGTTGTAATATTTGGAGGAGATCGCATGTAAATAGTAGAAAAAATCTGGTCCACATATTCCAAATGCACAGATGTTCTACCCTTACATTTTCACATATATTGTTAGAAACAGATCTCAGGAACGATCAGTTCTGGTTTTAGTAAATGTAGGATCACGCGAGGCAATGTTGGCTCCAGTCTTGAGCAGGGTGGGATCTTCCTTCGTCTGGAATCTATTGTCTTTCGTCAGTGAGCTCCATAGTAGTACTGCCTACAATGTATAATTTGGTTCAAACTGAAAAAGCGTTTTAAAGACAAGCAAAACTACACGCATCACTAGAGTGAATAAAACGTTCTAACGCATGACTGAAAAGAAGGTTAATTCTAATAAATCTGACAGAAGCTACGAAATTAAACGAGTTCTTCGTTAAAATGTCTGTGCTGTATTATCACTTCACCAATACAGTTTCCGCTACCAAGTCCGCCCTAAAACACAGTTGTAGACTTAAAAGCACACACATGCTCGTAGTTTTAATACTCCATTCAGTTGCGGGGCATATTCTTGCACTAGTAGCGGGCATTTGCTCAAAACCCGCATCGTACTGTCCAAAGAACCACAACTTCAACCTAAAAATAGTTTGAAATGCTACAGATACTCATCAACTTTGTGTTGCCGTCCAGTACTACAATATTCATTATTATTTATTACTCTGAAATACGACTTCACAGTATGTTTCATGGACTGTTTTTTAGGTCAGCGGACGAAACAATTTTCTGTAAACATAGAGAACTTTCGGAAACGTTATTTACAACTGATCTCACTAGTTCCAAACTACTCAGCTCCTCAACAAAAGCAATGTAAAACGTTTTTACAAAATTACTAAAGCAGCGGAAACTATGTCCTCGCGTTACTACAACTGAATCACGATACCTCAAGGCGAGTGCGCGCGACTCTCTAGCCATACGAATGCGCAATCTTTCTCCCCTGTGATCAGATGGTACACACTATACCCAATCAACTTCATAGCTTTTCTTTGACTCTGTTATTTTCCTCCTTCAGCTGTCCTAAACTCTGAATTTTCAATTTAACTATATACCAAACTTTGTATATTACGAATTTCTTGTAACAATTTATTTATCAACCTCTCCTTCTAAATCAAACTTGGTACACCTTGGTACACGTATGACTTGCTGTCTGAAAAGAAAGGCTACATAAGTAACAACATACCTATCAAAGGGATATGGGTGGGGATGAAAATGAAACATAAAACACCACTTGCAAATACCCAAATTACATTCAACAGTATTTGAGAACGAAAGCAGTTAGCGACTTGCTACAACTTTTAGACAAATTTCAAACCATTACGAAACTTTTTCTTGCTCACAACCTGCAATAAATGATGAATGGAAAAGTGATTATCTCTTGCTACATTGTCGATGTTCATGCAATAAAATTGCCACATCAGGCGCATTTTAATTTATTACTTCTTTTCTACTAATTGCGTTTGCAATAGATTTTGCAGGCAGTGTCAGATATGTCACAGAATGTACATACAGGACTATATCATTTTATGACACATAGTTCAAAAGATATGAGATGAATGAAACACTATATTCTCTTAAACCAGGGTGCAAACTATTCATATTGTACTTTTGCAGTATTTGGTAATGACAGAACTTTAAACGTAATTTCTAAACCTTTGCTATGCTTTCCTATGCTTTAAAGAAAAAGAGGAACAGGATATGAACAGAGAGAATGGAAGAGAAATGGAGGAAGAGGAGATGGATAGAGTGACGGAAGGCAGAATGAGATGGAGAGAAATGGGGGGAGGAGGAGATGGATAGATATGCACAGGAGGGAAAGATACAGGAAGAGAGTAAGAGGAGTTGGATGAAAGATGGGGGAAGTAGATGTAGACAGAGAGAGAGAGAGGCGAAGATGGACAGAGAGAGGAGGAGGAAGAAATAGACAGAGGGAGGGGTAGGAGATGGAGCAGAGGAGGAAGAGTTGGACAACAGGAAGGAGAGGAGCAGTTGAACAGAGTGAGTGAGGAGGAACAGTTGAACAGAGAGAGAGGGAGTAGCAAATGGATGAGGGAAGGAGGAGTAGGACATGGACAGAGAAGAGGGAGAAGGTGTTGGAAAGGAACAAGGAGGGGAGGAGCAGTCGCAGAGAGGCTGGAAGGCTGGATGGAGAGTGAGGAGGAGATTGACAGAGAGAGGAGGGAGGAAGAGGTGGATGAGAGAGAGGGGAGGAGATGGGGAAAGATGAGGTGGTAGGATAAGAACCGAAGAATAGAGACAGGGGGATGGATAGAGAGAGAGGAGAGGAGGAAATGGACAGAGAGAGTGGCAGTGGGGAGATGGACAGAGAGACGGGGAGAATTAGATGGTGATGTTGCTATTTTAATTTATATTGCTTGAATATTAAATTTTGGTGGTTGAAATTATATTTATCATTATGACTTTATTTCTAGTTCTTTTGAAATAAAGCTTACGGAGAGGAGGGAAAAGAAGATAGGTTAGGTGATGATTGGAATAACTAAATACATGGGAAAAATTTGTTTTCTCGGCTAGTAGCAAATAAAACCAGAACAACTACGTATTTAATCGTTTTAAGGAGAAAAGTAAAAATTATATTTTCAAAGTACCTAAACTGGCAACTTGACAATTACTATTTCATGCCATATGTGTGATTCTCTGCATGATTACACAACATTATCCACACGCTCATTTGTCATTAATTATTAACAAATTCCAGGATTGATGCATCACATACATACACATTCAGTCCTCACAAACTACAACAGTATAATAAATGAAAATAATAATGTCGGACAACTGAAAATAATCATTACAATTTGAAGACAAAGACATTAGGTAACATATATTTTTAGGAACAAGATACTGTTTGATTAACTATCTACCAATGAAGTTTGAAATTCAAGTTCACCTTCGCATATTCACTGTAATATATTTACATGTCAGAAAGTTCTTTGAAATGGAATTTTATAAAATTTAGGTTATATGTGATTTTGGTACCTCAGGAATTACTTAAGTATATAAGAAGCAGTCGAATGAAAACGAGACAGACAGGAAAAAGTAAGCCAACTGTCCATTATTTCAAAAGTAATAGCTGTAACTGTTAACACATTTACCCCACTACAAGACAAAATAGTCAGTGCTCGATGGAAAGATGATTGCAGTTCCTACCGAAGCATCATTGTACCCAGGCGCGTATCTCTTCATCCGAAACAAATCGACGGTATCAATATCTTTCTTCAGACTCCAAATATATGAAAATTGCATGGGAGAGATCGGGACGATGTGTAAGGGCTTCCCAGCGAATCGTTCGGAGCTAGTTGAAACAGCAGGCAGGCAAGCTCCGTGAAAGTCATGATGATCTTTTTCTTTGACTGCAATGGCCCGTTCCTCGTTTACTTTCTGGAACGTGGCGCCAAAATTAACGAACAGCTGTTCGTGATCACTTTACAAAATTTGTAGAGCGCCTTCAAGTCCAATAGCCCACGAATGACGGCGGACGGCATCATTCTGTGGCAGGAAAATGCCCGCCCACATGTTGTCAAAGTTGTTTCGGCTACGCTGCAGAAGTTTCTTTGGAAGCCCTTACACATACTCCATACAGTCCCGATTTCCCTATTTTTGGAGCCCTGAAGAAACACATTCGTGGCCGTAGATTTACTTCCTACAAAGATGTGCATGCTGGATACAATCAGGCTACTGCAAGCAGCCACAAACATTTTCCATGACAGCATTGACTGTCTTGTCTCATAGCAGGATAAATGCAGTAACAGTTACAGCGATTACTTCCTAAGCAATAAACAGTTTACTTACTTTTTCCTTCTGTCTCGTTTTGATTTGACCACTTCTTATAAAATCGAACCACGTGCAACAGTTAGCCTCTCTTGTGCGGAGAGACTACATAGTGTTTCACAGTAATTTGTGTGTGAGAAATGGTTTCTTTTTGTTGAAATATACGTTATACAAAATGTATACCAGCATCACTAGGCATGCAGAAAGTGAGCACAGGGCAACAGATGGCAACTTCACAGGGAAGGAATGCAATTTTAGGACTCATGGCTTGCGAGACAGCAAAAAGAATGCTACAGTTCCCCAGTCATCAATTCTGAAGCCATACCGCAGTAGTAAGAGTCGAAGGACATGAAGGGGGAGTCGTAGTTGAGAAAGGAGTGACACAGGACTGTAGCCTATCCCCCATGTTATTCAGTCTGTGTAAAGAACCTGAAATATGAGTTGAAACAACAGACAGTGACTTGAAAAGAGCCGGCCGGGGTGGCCGAGCGGTTCTAGGCGCTACGGTCGCAGGTTGGAATCCTGCCTCGGCCATGGATGTGTGTGATGTCCTTAAGTTAGTTAGGTTTAAGTAGTTCTACGTTCTAGGGGACTGATGACCTCAGAGGTTGGGTCCCATAGTGCTCAGAGCCATTTGAACCATTTTTGAACTTGAAAAGATTTATAAGACAAATATAAATAAAATTACAACGAGGCTAATGGAATGTCATCAAAATAAACCAGACGCTGTTGAGAGAATTGTATCAGGAAACAACACACCAAAAGTGCACGATGAGTACTGCTATTTGTTCAAGAAAGTAAGTGGAGAGGACCGAAGTACAGAGAATTTAAAATGCTTACTCACAAATGTTAGAAAAGCGTTTCTGAAGAGAAGGACTTGGTTAACATAGAATATAAATCTAAATTGGGAGAGTCTTTTCTCAATGTATTTGTCTGGAGAGGTGAGGATGAAAGGTCTTTATGACAACTCGAATAGAAGAAGGGATCGGTTGATGATGCCTAACCTAAGGCGTCAAGGTATCATCAGCTTAGTAACGGAGGAAATTATGGGGACTCATCGGACTACCGTGAACTTGTCGCATCTTGACTGATCCGCTAAATCACAGGAACATAGTCCCATGGAAAAGACTGCGAATATTTGGAACAGCAAGTGAAACGAAGTGATTAGCATCACCACAGTTTGGTAGCATTACGGGATACGAAAGAGACCAGTTGGCTTCATCTGGATGTGGCATACCTGAAGAAACGTATGAGCTGTGTTCCTTGCCGATCTGAGACCGTTGTCCAGTTCACAGGCTTCGTTAGACAGTACTGAAGATGTCTCTCCGGAGTGTTTGTGGTAGACGTTCTGCAATGCATACCATTAACGGTTGCAATACAGGCTGCTCCTTCCACTCGCCATGATGCACCGATCCCTTGACTTTTGGCTTCTCACACAACCTGCTGCAGTATTTACCACTAGTAAAGACCTTTTAGACGAGCTGCATTAGCAGCAGCACCAAAACATGTAAACAGTTGCCTGTGGGGCTGGTATACCGAGAATCTACTGAAATTCTGACATGTATTCGCGTGCAGGTGGCCAATGCTTATTTGGTCTTTGCAGTAACTGACAACTGATCAAGTGCCAGTAGACTGACATTATTTGTGACGGGTATGAAGTCATCAGTCCGCTGTATAGGACACTTTACTTTATTCGTTTTGTTACCTCGTATTAAAGTTTAAAATCTACAGCATTAAAAGTAGAATTTATTTAAGATCTTTGTTTACAGGTGTATAAACGCACTAACGATTTACGAAATCGTCATTACAACTTATAACGTGTGGTTAACGAAATAAGCCGGATGACCGTGATCAGTACGACGATATCTTAAAAACGTACTAGCGAGTGCTGGAAAGTAATGCCTCCGAACTTTTTTTACGAAAACTCTTATATCTTTTTAAATAAAGAAATCGTTGTTAACATTACACATTTTTATCCTCCATGTCTACATATTTATTTCTCAACATACTCACTCTTGCGAGAAACACATTTCTTGCAATGAAAGACCAGAATGTTTGACTTCTTTGACGAAGCCACAACCTCACCTCTGACTGCACCGCTTCGTCACTATCAAAGTGAAGACCTCGAATGTGTTCTTTAAGTTTTGTAAACTAATGAAAATCGGATGGTGCCAAGTCGGGACTGTACGGAGGATGCTGCAAATGTAGCGGCGCTCGTGTGTGGTATGGCATTGTCGTGCTGAAGTGGATGGTGCTCCAGAGGCGAAAAAACAGTTCAAACTCGATTACAGCACGCTGTTTGTCACGCACCGACGTTAAGTCCGTTACACACCGCCGTGTTACACGCTGCAATTTGGGGCCCACCAACGGCAGAGGCCTATAGATATGTAGGCACGAAGAATAAATATGTATATGTTATTATCGTTTGTTTTGTTTAAAAAGCTTTAAGACTTTTCAGATAAAAAATTAAGATACATTACTTTTCAGCACGTCTTCATAGTTGCCACATCTAGCTAATACCGCATTAGTACTAAAAGAGGGCGCACTGAAAGATTTCAAACAACGGGAAGAAACCAAGTAGCCGTACATCATACAAGCTGTTTCCTAAGTATTAGTCAGTATTTACCACCAAAACTTAAAATCAAACATTTGCAGCAATAAGCACCTGACGTCCTCCCCCTCCCCCCCCCCCCCAACGGCCCCCGCCACCAACCACGTCATCCAGTCAGTACAACAACAACCACGGGAATGGAAGACTGGAAGTCCATCAGGTTTTCTACAACTGCAAGAAAACCACGGTAATAGTCACCTTCACGAAAGCTGGCTGTAAGAGTATCTGAAATGATGTTGGTGCTGTCATTTACATCATTCTGCGATCACACAACCAAACATATTTACCGAAATATTCTCTGGACTAGAAGAAATATTCATACTTTGTGTTCAGTTCTGGATAGTTTGATTTATTTTTCTGGAGTAATAAGTTTGTGGAAGAGCGTAACGACCGTCCTCAGTGGACGAGTGGTTCTAAGCGCTTCAGTCTGGAACCGCGCGACCGCTACAGTCGCAGGTTAGAATCCTGCCTCGGGAATGGATGTGTGTGATGTCCTTAGTTCTGTTTAAGTAGTTCTAAGTTCTAGGGGACTGATGACCTCAGATGTTAGTCCCATAGTGCTCAGAGCCATTTGAAACATTTAAATAGAATAATCGAGTAATGTTCTCAGAATTCGGCAGAGTCGCTAAGGCCTGAGGACTAAGAAATTAGTAGTAGTTGGTAACTCCATAGGTAGTGTAGTATATTGGAAGTGTGCGACTTAGCGTGTTTGCCGGCCGGTGTGGCCGACTGGTTCTAGGCGCTTCAGTCTGGAACCGAGCGACCGCTACGGTCTCTTCTAGGGGACTGATGACCTCAGATGTTAAGTCCCATAGTGCTCAGAGCCATTTGAACCATTTTTAACTTAGCGTGTTATTTGAGTTGTCGAAAAAAATCTGTGAAACAGGTGACATGTCATACGAGTGCTATTCGGAAAGTAAGCATCGATCGGTCGCGAGATGGAAATGGAGTGTAAAAATCAAAAATGTTTTGTTTGCAACAGTTAGCTACACTTTCCAGGCACTTCTCTACATAGTCACCGCTCCGACTTACAAGGAGACAGCACGACCGTGGGGTCTGGGTATTGTCCGAAATTTTGTGTGGTGAAAGGGGACCCGTAACACCTCACGTGGTTAAAATATTAGGACGCACTACCTGGAAAATCCCGGGAAAAATCGACCCAAAGTTTCTTAGGTGTCGTATGACTATAAAACGTTGGTTCATTGCCGAGCCGCCGTATGGTCTATATGGTTAGGGCTCGGACTCTTACGACAGAGGTCTCTGGTTCGATTCCTCCTCTAGAAGATTTTTGTTTTCCTTCTGTTTCATTTTCTTTTGTTATTCCACCAATTATTCAGAAAGTTTCCCAAACCTACATTATCTTCAACAAACTAGTTTCATTATTGAATAAAAATTATTTTCTTTTTGTTCAACAACACAATTTATGGCGGTGGGTTTTCCAGTTTTCATTGTAAAGTATGTGAGGAGAAACGTTGGGTTGTTAATCAGAATAAAAAAGACGATTGGGAAACATTCAATTTTTATACATATAACAATTATAAACAAGAACCTCAGTGGTAATTATCGTAAAAACAAACAAAACAATAATTTTTGCGACATCATGCGCAACATATAAAAGCGGATTTTTTACAATCACAGGGCGTTTGCAGTAAATCGTCACCAAAACATGCCCCATTAACATTTACGAAAATGTTCCTGGTTGTTGATAATTTTGAGGCAAACCAGGCGTATTGAATCATGTCTCGGAATATTGGTGACGATAATTGATGGTGAATTATGGAATGAGTTTTTATACAGTCTTCTCGGGTTTTAATTTCACGATTCTCCTGTAACAATGCGCTGCAATTTTGCAAGCGCTTTATGAAATTTTTAACTTGCTTGTAAAAGTAAACATCACAAGGTTGCACCAAAGAAGTGCATTTTGGAGGTATGACTTTTACAGACCAAGTTGGCATATTTTCGTCATCTTGAAAAATTGCATCATATATCTCCGGATTTGTTTGACCTCCACAAGAGTCAATGAGAAGTAAAAATTTATCCTCCCCGATGTAAGATTTTAAGCATTTCCGGAGAAAATCCATGTATAAAACTGTTGTTAATTTTCCGGACTTCGATGATGTTACGATGACGTTCGTATAAGTATTGGCATAGCCATGTATTAATTTGTGAATACGAGGTTCGAAATGACCGGTCGCTTCTTGTAAGCATATGAAGACATGTGGGAGCAGTTTTCCGGATAATGTTACTGAATATTGTGCGGTGTACGAATGCGTCACTTTATTCAAATCCGACTTTTTCACGAAAACTGTTTTACTCCCTTTTTCAGTGAGAGTCGTGTTGAAAACAGATTGATATTGGCATCCTGAAACAATATTATTTTTAATATTAAGCAATATTCGAATGTGTATGTAAATATCTTTTTCTATAATTAATTTTGAATTCATATATTTTGCATCGGTAAAAACATTTTGCACGCAGAAAACATGTATTTACCTGTTTGGTCAGTATTTATCACATAATCCTTATGGTATTGTGGGAGTAAATGGCACGTCTGCCAACGAAAGGTCTCCGCAGACGCCTGGATGTCCTCCATTGACGCCGCTTGTTTTTTAGAAACCAGTTTCGTGATCTTGCGTTGTGAAATTTTGTACTTCTGTTTAAATGCCGTGACCCATCGATTAGACGCCTTAAATTTGAAATCGATGAATTCTGCAGCCGCAGCCAATGTCCATTGCTGTAAATTTCTTGTCGTGACTTGCTGATATTGCTATCTTGCTTCCACAAAACGGTTGTTGGTCCACGAATCTATCACCTCAAATTTATCCATTCGCGTACCACGACTTTTAAAATCTTTCTCCCATTGTGAAAGATATTCTTTTCTCTTCAATTGGCGGCATCCTTTTCTTTGCAATGTCGCCAAGGACCATGTGGGATGCGCTTTAGCAATATTCACGACTTTGACTTTGTAGGTAATGAGAATCATGTCACTTTTAAATCTTTTCGGTGGCGGTTTATATTCGTCTGGAGAGGAATCACTTTGTGGCACTTCGAACTGTTCGTCGTTCTCCTCACATTCTTCGCAATACTCATGAGCGTGAATTAATTCCTCTTCAGTTACGAATATTTTTTCACCCAAAAGTTCCAGTGTATAATTATAAAGTTCTCCGGCCAATAACATAGCATCGCGAAAGATTTCTTCCGAAGTTGTCGATGCAATTAAATTATTTTCCGTCAATAGCTTTTCATAATACACCACTGTGTCCTTCAATCGTAATTTTGATAGGTCACTATGAATGGACTGTTCAGGAATTCCGTCTCCTATTCCAGATGAGCCAGCAACTTCGTCAGTCGACATGTTTAACCTCGGATCGGAATAACACGTTGACATTTGAAACAGGCACGTCTGTTCACGACGAAATCGAAAAACAAACCGCCGTTTGCTTCTCACGGTTCGTGCACAGTCCTATGCGCAGATGACCGTTATAATCCCAAGGGGACCCTTACAAAGCCCCTTTAAACCCTGGAACCCCATAAAACGAAATAGGACAACGAGCACGAATATTTTTCAGTGAATGAAAAACTTTACGTTATTGAGCCAGAATAATGTTTTATAACTAATTTAGGTTTGAGAAACTATCTGAATAACTGGTGGAATAACAAAAGAAAATGAAACAGAACGCAAAAAAAGATGTACTGGAGGAGGAATCGAACTCGATACCTCTGGCGTAGGAGTCCGAGCCCTATCCATATAGACCAGACGGCGGCTCGGCAATGGGCCAACATTTTATACTCATACGACACCTAAGAAACTTTGGATCGATTTTTCCCGGGATTTTTTGGGTAGTGCGTCCTAATATTTTAACCACGTGTGGTGTTAGGGGTTCTCTTTCACCACACAAAATTTCGGACAAATCCACGACCCCACGGTTGTGCCGTCTCCTTGTTAGACTTCTGTCGTAGAGTTGTACCAACTCACTAATACCCTAGTCATAGAAGGCAGCCGCCTGCGCTTTCCACCCAGTCTCTACGTTGACTTCCACAGCTCGTTGTCTCGCGGTCGTATTCTCGCTTCCCGAGCACGGGGACCCGGTTTCGATTCTCGGTGGCGTCAGCGATTTTCATCTGTCTCGAGATGACTGGGTATTCGTGTTGTCCTCATCATTTCATCATCATTCCTTAAAATGGCGAGATTAGACTGTGCAATGGTCGGGAATTTGTACGGGCGCTGATAACCGCGCAATTGAGCGCCCCACAAACCAAACATCATCATCATCATCATCTACGTTGACCTACAGCTCGTTGTCTGTGCCAAAACGTTGTCTTCATAGTCAGTGGGCCATGTGAGCAGAGATGAAACTCAGTGAGAGCCAATTACGGGCTGTATTGTGGGTGACCAAACACTTTCCATAGAAAACGCTGCAGGAGTATCGTCATTGCCCCTGCAAAATGTGACCGAGAATTGTCACAACAAATGAACCGTATGACAGTTACTTTATGTGAGCTGAATGACATGAGGCGAAATCTCTCACCAGGTCGTCATACTTGGCATGAGACACTGTTTTCTAGGCATCTTTACATGCTCACAATGCGCTCAGAACTGGAAAGAGCGACAAGACGCGTTCTGGAGATACTGCCCAACACATCTGTACAAAGTTTCATCGGATTTTCACAGTTGTCTACATTTCGTGACGTATCGTAAATTATTTTCCGAATAGCCCTCATCTTTCCAAATAAGTGTTTCCATCACATTAGCAGAGAACAGACTTGTGGATAAATGTGAAAACAGTCAGAGACTAGTATGGCATGTCACCCTTCTAGACGTTTGGCGAAAAAGCGCAGAAAGAAAAATTCAAGGTGTATTGGACGACGATCAGTTAAGTTTCAGGAAGGGAAATGATACCACAGCAGCAACTATTGAGTCGCGCATTCCACTGGAACTAGCGACACATTCGGGTTTCTCGTGGGTGGCTTTAAGTACCTACGCTTGTTTGGCGTAGGGATCATAAATTACACACACCAACCCTCCTCGTGATCCTGTCTATTAGCGAAAACAATATCTAAATCCGTATATTAATTCCTGAGATTAGCCTTAAAATACAGACAGTACGTATAGAAGGAGACGATATGTATATATTCTGTCAATACTAATATCCTGTGCTCAGTAAAGCAGCGTATATCTTTCAACTGAACGCCACTTCGATGACTTGCGTGTTCCTAACCTAACCCAGTTACACAACCAAGGAACGGGGGCTCGCAGTTCGCTTTGAATCCGAAACATGCGTCGTTTCTGGCGAATCTCCACATCATTGAGAGATAAAAGACAGATTGAAAAATCCATTCTCCGTCCGACCTTTCGGTTTCCATAGACACGCTTTATTACGAGACCACCCGGTCCGACGTAGATTCATTTCAAGTTTCGCGGCACTCTGGAGCTATAGCGGCTACTTACTGCTTTTCCCGTCATAACCCGCCTTCTCTGTGACTACCTAGCTTAAGGCTCCGATTACCACGAAAAATGGTTCAAATGGCTGTGGGACTTAACATCTGAGGTCATCAGTCCCCTAAACTTAGAACTACTTAAACCTAACTAACCTAAGGACATCACACACATCTATGCCCGAGGCAGGATTCGAACCTGCGACCATAGCAGCCGCGTGGTTCCGGACTGAAGCGCCTAGAACCGCACGGCCACCGCGGCCGGCACAATACAGCGTGGGGCAGCGTTCATAGTAGAATATTAAAAACCCATCATCAGACAGTAACTGTAATTTATTCATTACCCCTTATGTCAATTAATAGTTAAAGGTATGCCATTTACTAATGTGTAAGTCATTGTCCATTGCACGGATTACTTTCTGAATATGACTCCTGTCAAATGATGCCCCTCTGCAGAACACATTCAACTAGACGGCGTTGGAAGCTTTCCATAACTCGGCGTAAGGTATTCCCTGGGACATTGCCGACGGCAGTTCTAATGCGATCCTTCAACTCAGGAATGGTGGCACAACGTGTTCGGAAAACTTCTTGCTTCAGGTAGCCCCGAAGGAAAAATTCTGCACACGAAAGGTCAGGTGAGCGAGGCGGCCAGGAAATGTCACCAAAACGGAAAATTACTCTACTGGGAAATGTCTGTCCCAGGAAATCCACGCAAATTCTGGCTGTATGCGAGGTCGCTCCGTCTTGTTGAAACTATAATTGTTCCACATCCACGTCAACCATACCTAATTGGGGAAGAATGAAGTCTTGCAGCATCTGTAGGTGGCGTTCACTGGTGACAGTTACAGCCACACCGCTGTCATCCTCAAAGAAGTAAGGGCCAATAACCCCAAATGAAGCAACTCCACACCACACTGTGACACGACAGCTGTGCAAGGTTCAAATGGCTCTGAGCAGTACGGGACTTAACTGCTGAGGTCATCAGTCCCCTAGAACTGAGAACTATTTAAACCTAACTAACCTAATGACATCACACACATCCATGCCCGAGGCAGGATTCGAACCTGCGACGTTAACGGTCGCGCGGTTTCAGACTGTAGCGCCTAGAACCGCTCGGCCACACCGGCCGGCTGCTGTGCAAGGGCTTGATATGCAGTTCATGTGGGTTTACATCACTGCAATTACGCATATTCTCTTTATTCACTGAACCACATAACTCGAAATGAGCTTCATCTGACACCAGGATGGTGTGCACCATTTGTGGATTTTGGCGAAGGAGATCACCCATGGTTAAACAGAATGTTTCGTATGAAACCCAATCGCGAGGCCTAATTCTCTGAACAATCTGCAGCTTATGTGGGTGAAAATGGAGATCTTCGTGCAATATTCTCCTGAATGAGCAATCGGACATGTGCACAGTTTTCGCATGACGACGAGCAGATCTTTTTGGCCTACGCAGTAGTGCAGCACGAACATTTTCCAAGACTTCTGCAGAACCTGTTGTTCGAAATACACCTACCCACCTCACAAAGGTCCGTCCATCTGGAACTTTCCCATGACGTCCCAAGATGAAATGCTGCCGAAAAAAACGCTGGGTAGCAATAACAGAGTCGTTATTCTTGAAATAACTTTCAACAGCAAAGGCACGATGCTGTGCACTCCATCGCTCCAAATCATTGTCACAGTCGAAATGGCAGTTCATTAGTACACGAATGCGGCACGAGCTGGCGCGCATTCCTGAAGTACGCCATTGTACTACGCAAGTCAAATTACGTTACGAACGCATCCCAAATGTGCTCGATGGTGTCTCATTCGGGGAAAGGGGACGGCCCGTCCATTCGCAAAATATCCTCAGGTTGGAAGGGTTCCAACACCTGCGCTGTTTTGGTGGTCCAGGTGTTATGTTGTTGGGAGGCATACACTTGCGTGGGCATATTGACCTCAAAATCTTTGAAGACGCTACACTCACCGGTTAATCTGATGGTGAGGCTGTATTCCTTCCACATTTGCGACTTTTCAGGGGTGGATTGAGCATAACACGCGTGACCGCATCGAACAGCGGAAGTGGAGGAGCACTTGGTATGAAAGCCTGTACTGGCCCACCTGCCATCCCTATTTAAGTTCCATCGAGCATTATGGAGACAAACTAAAACTGTGTGCCGGACCGAGACTCTAACTCGGGACCTTTGCCTTTCGCAGCCAAGTGCTCTACCAGCTGTGAGGGCGGGGCGTGAGTCGTGCTTGGGTAGCTCAATTGGTAGAGCACTTGCCAGCGAAAGGCAAAGGTCCCGAGTTCGATTCTCGGCCCGGCACACAATTTTAATCTGCCAGGAAAGTTTCATATCAGCGCACACTCCGCTACAGAGTGAAAATGTCATTCTGGGAACATCCCCCAGGCTGTGTCTAAGCCATGTTTCCGCAATATCCTTTCTATCAGGAGTGCCAGTCCTGAAAGGTTCGCAAGAGAGCTTCTGTAAGGTTTGGAATTTAGGAGACGAGGTACTAGCGGAAGAAAAGCTGTGAGGTCGGGGCGTGAGTCGTGCTTGGGTAGCTCTGTTGGTAGAGCACTTTCCCGCGAAAGGCAAAGGTCCCAAGTTCAAGTCTCGGTCCGCCACACAGTTTTAATCTGCCAGGGAAGTTTCATATCAACGCACACTCCGCTGCAGAATGAAAATCTCATTATGGAGACATATTGCAACCCCTCCACATGCACCAACGCTCTTTCGGCAGCAGTCAATCACGCTGGTGGAGTGGGAGCTCATTGCAGAGCGTGCACTGACGTCCGGTGATCAGACATCCTATTTAAGAATCACGTCTTGCCCTTTTTATTGTCCACGGGAATATCATGAATCGGGATGACTTCAATGTAATTAGTGTTTGGGCAAAAGTGTTATTTCTGTTAGTCTCGTAGCGTATTTCTTTCAGTGATATTTTAGTCTACACCGTAACATTTCTTTCTATGTAAAAGGCAAGTTTCATCGAGATATATTATTTGGCAATAAAACATCATGAGAAAGTCACTTTCGACCTTAAGTTTTGCACACCACGGGGTGCAGATAGAAGAAAATTTTCAATATCTGCCTAGCTCTCGTGACCTACAGGAAGGCTACGATAATACATTGTAGAATCAGAGGTTCACAATCCTTAGAAGACTGGAGTTAAGGTACACATACAGACTTATCTCGCATGACACGTAAAAAATGTAAGTGGCAGTAATGTGGTGGTAGAGCATGAGATGAACGAATTAAGAACGGTTGCAGTTTATCAGAACTGTTGAGAGCTTCAACGTCTAGAAAGGATCGAGAAAATTCCATAAGAGGAAAGAAACTGCTAGGTTTAGAGCCGTCATGACCCTGCTTGTTGCATATGTGAAAGATTTAGAGATGTTAGAGAGACACGAGCAGCATACTTAGCAAAGAATTTTGCTAAAGGATGAACAAAGCAAAGACGAAGTTGATGATGAGTAGTGCGGTACACAGTACAAGCAGCTTTGATTCAAAGTTGGGTGGAACGTACTAGTGGAAGGCGTGAGAGATTTATCTTGTCTATGAGGCAGTATTACACGAAAGGACATCAGAACTCGATTGCAAACGTGAAAAAAGCATTCTTCAGTAAAATAGGTCTACTGTTTGTAGGGAAGCAGCCTACTCACGCCGTAATATATTCACATCAGTCTTTCCATTGTGTGCCAGCCTAGTCCGCTGTAACTAGCTCTGATGTCATGAATGTTGCGCAATACTTTAAAAAATCAAGTAAATAACTGAAACGGTTCTAGCATGTCAGGAGTAAACTAAATCAATGTGTGTTGAATGTCAGGTCAATAACTTTAACCATTTTCGAAATTTGGACGTTTTTCTGTAAAAATCATTGGCGCAACAGAAAAGAGCTAGAGACTTAAAAATTTATATTTAGGTTCCTTTTCCATAATAATTTAGTAGAAACAGTGTTCTGCATCTCACAAATTAAAATTTTTGTTGAAATTCATGATTTTCTGGTTTTGTCTTAAAAATTAAGGAAGCAAGATGGATTAAGTAGGCTAATAAATAAGGCTAGGATGTTTAAATTTGAGTAGAAGGGAGATCCGCTATAATCATAAAGATGTGAGAAATTTCAACTGAATGACTATAAAACTATAGCGATAGCGTATCTCCAAAGCGCAAGTTCAGAGCTCGTCTACTGCGTGTAGTGTAATTAAATTAATTCTCTCGCCCAAAATAATTGACTTAGCCACGTCAGATTTTTATTATGATTACTTACCTATGTGCTGATTGCGCATTTAAATTGAGAGCTTCATCTGCCATCAGCAAAGGAAGCGATGATTTATTCAGTAACTTAATGTGGTGCATTACTAGCCCAGCAGCTAGTCGGGAGAGCCGATTTGATCAGGCGTTCCCTTAGCCGTCCGCACCGCGGCTTTTTATATAAGAACGCTGCGCTAGGAAGGAAGGCCCCAGTTCTCTCCAGACGCTGAATAGCACACCATCTGTGTCGGGAGTCGCGTCGCATCGGTATCGTTGCTATAATCATTTACGAGTGAAGTGTTAATTCTGGGATGACTTTAATTATCTATCTTCAGTTTGAGTATGTCGTATTTTCACGTGGCGTCGCGGGCCAGACATTCTACCATTATTTAGCGTGGCGTTTGATGAACCTAATCATCAAATTATGGCGAGCATTCATTTAAACATTTAATTTGGACAGTTATAGTTGCATCAGCGCATTAGACTCTGAACTGCTCTGTTAGATTGTGTGGATTCTTTTTTTTTCATCTGTGGCTTTCAGAATACAGAGAACGTTTTTACACGATCGTTTTTAATTATGAATGCCAGACAATCTCCTAATTCCTCAGAGCTATAAGCTGTAGCTATAAGTGTATTTCTCAGATGAAGTGGGCACTAGGAATTCTAATTACAGGCTTCACGTTTTGCTAATCACTTTCTGGTTGCCAAAATTGTAGTTAGAGAGTCAGTGTTGAGAACGGCAAAACAACAACATAAATAATAGGAACATTTATATAACAATTAATTCCACCCGCCGCCCCACATATGGTTAAACGGCAGGGAAATGCATTCTTTTCTACATTACAATTCTACATTATAAATAACAACATAAATTTCCTCCAGCCGCCCCACATGTTGTCAGGTGCTAATATAGAAATGAGGACGCAGTCTCGGAAAGTGCACGGGTGAACCACAATACTCAATAGACTGTGCTTCTAATGTAAAACGTTAAAACTTAAGGAAACAAATAAATTACGAAATAAAATAGTACTGAAAGGAATTGGGAAGGAGAAAAATCAATAACAGATGCGTTACAAAGAGAAGGAGCGTGTTAGTGTCGCGTCTGTTATGACTTGCAGTGACCGTCATTCTGGCAATGGAAGAAACGCTAGAGAGAAAATTGTTGTGAGAGATATAAAACATGCTAAACACGTTATACGGAACTTTTGATGTACCAGCTCTGTAGAGATAAAGAGATTAGCTCAAGAGAGTGAACGTTCAGGACAACTTCAAAGTAGTACAGCGTAAAAGAAACTTTCAGTTCTGGGGGCAGCTACAAGAAGCGAGGCACGTTTTCACCAGCTAACAGGATCTGATAAAGGTCTTTCTACTGATTCAGTCTGTCGTTTGTATCAAGGGTATGCCGCAGACTAGACGTGAATAGTGGAGGACGCACACTGCCTGACAAAAAAGGTGAACCACCCTGTAGATATGGTAGCTTTGTACACATGCACATCAGTGGATGTGTAAATGGCTGTAGTTATAATTCTCTGTGACAGGAAGAACAGGCACCAGATTGCATTAATGTTGGTCGTCTTTCGTTTGTTAACAGGCATGGTAAATTATATAAAGGGCGTAAACAGCGTCAGAATTTGAATGGTCCCCGAGAAGGGCACGGAGATGGCGCGTACTCGTCAGAGACAGCGTTATCAGCACTTCACAGACTTTGAAAGGGATCTCGTGGTGAGCCTCCATTTCACCGTTTGATCGAAAGGGACTGCCTGGGAACGTGAGGACAGGCATAGTCGTCAACGTCCACACCGACCACGTCTCACCATTCCAAGGGAGGATAGCCGTACCATGCGCCGAGCTCATCGTAACCCCTTTACTTCTGTGTTTCCGATCCGCAAACAAGTAATGGACCCGCTCTAACGTTCTGTGCCACCTTGCACCATTGTCAGGGATTAGCAGCAGCCGAACCAGTCTCATGACGTTAACACCGCAATACACACGACTGCGTTTGGAGAATTGCTGCGACCAGGAAGCATGAAATGCTGATGAATGGCATTGCGTTGTGTTCAGCGATCAATGCACTACCCCAGATGATCATCGTCGGCGAGTATAGTTGCGACCTGCAGAGAGGTTCCATTCTTCCAACGTTCGGGAGAGGCACAGTGATGTTACTTCTGGCGTCATGGTGAGGGGGCCATTGCTTATGACGTCAGGTCACTTCTGCTAGTGACTGAGGCACAATGGCACATCAGTACATCACGCACAGCCTAGGTCCTCATACATCGTGGTGCAAATTTTCAACAGGATAACGCTCGTGCATACAAGGCACAAGTTTCTATGAACCCTCTCTGTGATGGTGAGGCACTCCACTGGCCAGCAAGCACCCCACATCTGTCCCGATAGAACAGTTGGACCAGTCGGAAGTCAGTTCCGTTCCCGTACCAGTATCCCAAAGACCATTTACAAGACTAGTGGGCCATCTTGCCTCAGGAGAGTATTCAACGGTTTTATGACAACATTCCCAACCGAATAAATACCTACAGTCAAGCCAGAAAGCTTCATACCGCCAAGTTCCTTGTAAATGTGACTCTGTTCTGTAATCAGTGAAATTACATCACATACCTTCCCAACCCGTTAAGTTTTATTTCGTTTCCTCGTACCCTACTGGGTGCGTCACTTTTGTTCGACCAGTGTAGTACCGATGAAATAAAGTTTTATGGTGATAATTTTCAGGACACTTGAATGGATGTCGTTTCATTATGAGCACCTTTTTACGTACGACAGGTCTGCAACACGCACGGTGTTAGTCACCTCTTGGTAGCAGAAAGTCGATCCGCCTGTCGACTTGTCCACTCACGTGGTGCATCTCTCTCACATGCAGAGACTGCGAAATTCACACCGTGACGCTTAATACTTCTGCGTCAGTCAATGGGGACACAAGGCGCGTATGATTTCGGTTGGTTCCAGTATGCGTCCTCTGCCTGAGCAGTCATTTGTCTTGTGTGGAAGATCGAACCTATTGACCTGCGCATTTCGGTGTAAATGTTGAAATGTATACAGCCGCGCGCATTGCAGCCACTTTCATGCGAATGAGCTTCTTACTAGTACAAGGTTCTGACAAAGTCGTCGCCGGCCAGTGTGGCCGAGCGGTTCTAGGCGCTCCAGTCTGGGACCGCGCGACCTCTGCGGACGCATATTCGAATCCTGCCTCGGGCACGGATATGTGTTATGTCCTTAGGTGTTAGGTTTAAGTAGTTCTAAGTTCTAGGGAACGGATGACCTCAGATGTTAAGTCCCATAGTGCTCAGAGCCACTTGAACTTTTTTTTTTTTTTTTGACAAGGCCGTCACTATCCCGACAGTCGAAAAATTTTGTAGTCTACATTAACAAACAATAGAGAAAAATGAAGATCGTGAGCTTGAATGTCACCACTGAAAAATCTCTCTCACCCTTCCCTGATTAGTGATAAATCCTGCTGGGGTCTCCAATACGCAGTTGCAAATGAAATTTGTTAACTCAGCCGAGAGCGTTATGAAGAACAGCAACCATCAGCCATTTAATAGTTGTTTAGTTTATTACTTTGTTTAGTTGTGTCTTGAATAAATATGATATTTTTACCAGAGCACAGGCTTTCGTATTCCCTCGCAAACCTCCATTTTTACGACCTACTTGTATCCGTTGTGGAACAGATGAATGTAGCTAAGTTATTTATTCAGTGTTACTCAACGATCGTAAATGTGCAGATCCGGCAACTCAGTTCAATTTAATATCAAAGATTTTTCTGTCATGTATATTCAGATACCACCATCCCACTTTCCATGTTAATAGATACCGCATGTTTCACCTTCATCACGAGCACCAATCCCCAACAAGATCTTTCACGTGTAGATACCCGTCAACTGGAGGACAGAGTGGAAGTCAGCAGTGTTTCCTGAAGAAAGCTGGTTCTGCCTCGTTGCGAATGATGAGCGTCTGTAGGTCAGTAGGCTAGTTGAGGGCCTCCAACTAATCCGTCTGCTTGCTACAGTCATTGGACCTACATCTGGAGTTATGGACTGGGGTGTGATTTCATTTGACAACAGGAGCACTCCCGTGGTTATCACATGCACACTGGCTGTAAATTTGTACGTCACTCTGGTTGTTTGAGCTGTTGTGCCGGCATTCGTGAATAGCATTCGAGGCATTTCTAACACGATAACGCTCGCCCACATACTGCTCTCGTAACCTAACATGCTGTGCAGGTTGTCGACATGTTGCCTTGGCCTGCTCGATCACCAGATCTGTCTCAAGTCGAGCACATATGGGACATCATAGGACGAGAACTCCAGCGCCATCCAATAAGAGCATTAAGCGTCTCTGTATTGACCAACCCAGTGCAACAGGCATGGAAGTCCATCCCCAAACTGACATCCCGCACCTGTACGACACAAAGCATGCACGTTTGCATGCTTGCATCGACATACTAGTGGTTATACCGGTTAGTACCGCACCAGCATTTTACATTTGCAATGGCTTATCTTGCGCTTGCATTAACCTGTAATCTTGCAGTGTTAATTAGTTAAATATGTTTCCTAGACAAATGTAATCCCGAAATTTCTTTACTTTGCATGAATTATTTTTTGGTGTTGCGATTTCTTCCAGCAGTGTATAAGATGCATCTTACCACGCTTTAAGTTGTATTGTGGAGGCTAAAGTTTCAGTGTTCAAATGATATTACGACAGAGCAACTTTCTCTCGGTTTTGCGCATCGCGGAAGCTTTGGAATCTCCTCACTACTAGCCAGACGTGGGATCGTGTTGTGCATAATCAGTGCTTCCTGTTTGGGGGACATATATCAGGGAATGAATGTTGCTCATATTCATATACGAGGGTTGGAACTTAAGTAGTGGCAACCATTTATTCACAACCGATACGAAATATTTACATGTTTGCACCTGTTACTGTCCTTCAGAGTAGTCACCAGCGTTCTGCAGACTTGCCAGCGATGTCGAACACGTAGTATACCGTTAGCAGAGCCTGTTCTGCTGATGGTGCGAATGGAGCGGTCTACTGTCTGTCGAATCTCTGCAACAGTTCTGAGGCGAATACCACGAAGTGGTTCCTTCATCTTCGGAATCGAATCAAAGCCACAAGAACTTAAGTCCGGGGAGAGTGGTGGATGGTACAGTACTTCCCAGTCCCATCGACCGAACAGAGCAGCCACAGATTGTGTTGTATGCGCCCGCGCATTGTCGTGCAAAATGATGGGTTGGTTGCCCAGGAAGTGTCGCCGCTTCTTTCGGAAAGCTTTTTTTGGAGAATCACCTGAGACCAGCTTTGCAATGAAGCATCGACACCTTCTGCGCAACCCATCATTTTGCACGACAACGCGCGGGCGCATACAGCGCAAGATGCGGCTGCTCTGTTCGGTGGATGGGAGTGGAAAGTACTGCACCATCCACCATTCTTCCCGGACGTAAGTCCTTGCGATTTTGATTTGATTCCGAAGATGAAGGAACCATTTCGCGGCATTCGCTTCAGAACTGTTTCAGAGATTTGACAGGCAGTAGACCGCTCCATTCGCACCATCAACAGAACAGGCTCTGCTAACGGTATACTACGCCTTCCATATTGCTGGAAACGGGTTCTACACACCGCTGGTGACTACTTTGAAGACAGTAACAGGTGCAAGCATGTAACTCTTTTGCCGCGCGGGATTAGCCGAGCGGTCTCATGCGCTGGAGTCATGGACTGTGCGGCTGGTCCCGGCGAGAGTTCGAGCCCTCCCTCGGGCATGGGTGTGTGTGTTTGTCCTTAGGATAATTTAGGTTAAGTAGTGTGGACAGTGTCTTGAAAGGAGGGTATAATATGAGAATCAACAAAAGCAAAACGAGGATAATGGAATGTAGTCTAATTAAGTCGGGTGACGCTGAGGGACTTAGGTTAGGAAATGAGACACTTAAAGTAGTAAAGGAGTTTTGTTATTTGCGGAGCAAAATAACTGATCATGGTCGAAATAGAGAGGATATAAAATGTAGACTGGCAATGGCAATGAAAGCGTTTGTGAAGAAGAGGAATTTGTTAACATCGAGTATAGATTTAAGTGTCAGGAAGTCGTTTCTGTAAGTATTTGTATGGACTGTGGAAGTGAAACGTGGACGATAAATAGTTTAGACAAGAAGGGAATAGAAGCTTTCGAAATGTGGTGCTACAGAAGAATGCTGAGGATTAGATGAGTAGATCACATAACTAATGAGGAGGTATTGAATAGAATTGTGGAGAAGAGGAGCTTGTGGCACAACTTGACTAGAAGAAGGGATCGGTTGGTAGGACATGTTCGGAGGCATCAGGGGATCACCAATTTAGTAATGGAGGGCAGCGTCGAGGGTAAAAATCGTAGAGGGAGACCAAGAGATGAATACACTAAGCAGATTCAGAAGGATGTAGGTTGCAGTAAGTACTGGGAGATGAAGAAGCTTGCACAGGATAGAGTAGCATGGAGAGCTGCATCAAACCAGTCTCAGGACTGAAGACAACAACAACTACAGTGTGTAAGCTTAGGGACTGATGACCTTAGCAGTTAAGTCCCATAAGTCTTCACACACATGTGAACATGTGTAACTCTTTCGTATCGGTTGCGAATAAATAGTTGCCAATATTTAAGTTCCAACCCTCGTACAACACTAGCGGCTAGTTCAGGAAGACGTGTCGGCTTTCAGACTGTAGCTATTCTTTCGGCAGGACAGCTGATCGTGACGGCACGGCGGACGCTACAATTAGGCGGTGTTCGCGGGAAGCGTCCCGCCCTGCAGGCGCGTCGTGCGTAGCGCGCAGGAGCGGCAGCAGGCTGGCGCTCAGCCCGCGATAAACAGCGCCGCTGATACATGCGACGCCTCGGGCGCCTTATATTTAGAGAACTCGGAATTAACTCAATCTGGCGCGCGGCGCTCGCGGAGAAGGATTTGGAGACAATTGCAGCGACGCGGCGCGGCGCGGGGGCTCCAGCTCCGGGCAGGCTGGCGCGCCGTAATCCCCCGCGGTTCTCCACCTGCCGCTGGAGCGCAGGTAGCGCTACTGCCTGGGCCCGCATTAAAGCCCGCGCTGCTAAGGCGATTACCGCCGGTCCCCACTCTGCCACTGCCCGTCCTCTTCTCGGGTTCTCCGGGCCCTCATCTGTTAAGCACTCCACCTGCTACGGTATTCTTCAATTAATGGAACCTCTCCGGGATTTATGTCGAATTGACTCGTTTACGCAGCACAGTACCTGAAGGGTAGCAAATTGCTTTTGTTATCGTAAACTATGCCGCCCGCTCTCGTGTGGACTGTACGTGCAGCAGAAACTGAATCAGTTCCTGCGATATTCATTAGCGCCCGCAACCTCTTACGACTAATGCCTAAAGATACAACCGTAGTTTCCAGTCTCTACATCGACCTCTACAAGTCAATAAAGTTTTTAATTATTTTAAGGTTTCTCGGAAGGAATTTACACTCGGCAGCCAACTGCAGCCACAATCCCTCAGAGTTGCTGAGATTCTGATGTGAATCTAACTATCCCGCCCGCTATGCCAGATACATGAGGCAGGTGAATTGCCTTCAGATTACAAGACGAATGTAAAAGATAAAAGTTAAGGCTGTGGCGCAGGCCCATAACGAAACTGTCGATCTTGATTCAGGAAAAGTACATGTCCAGTTACCAACTTTGGAAGAGGGTCTGCCTGAGTGGGGCTATCAGGACGTTGGCGACAGTGTGGGCTGTGGTCTGCTAAGCTACCCTTGACGGGGTGAGAGGGAGAAAGCCTCCTAGGTTCCACAGGTGATTTTGGAACTGATAGAAGCCGGCCGTTGTGGCCGAGCAGTTTTAGGCGCTTCAGTCAGGAACCGGTCGACCGCTACGGTCGCAGGTTCGAATCCTGCCGCCGGCATGGATGTGTGTGATGTCGTTAGGTTAGTTAGGTTTAAGTAGTTCTAAGTTCTATGGGACTGATGACCTCAGATGTTAAGTCCCATAGTGCTAAGAGCCATTTGAACAATTTGGAAGAGGGTCTGCCCGAGTGGAGCTATCAGGACCTTGGCGACAATGTGGGCTGAGGTCTGCTAAGCTATCCTTAACGGAGTGAGAGGGAGAAAGCCTCGTAGGTTCCACAGGTGATTTGGAACTGAGAGAAGCCGGCCGTTGTGGCCAAGCAGTTCTAGGCGATTTCAGTCTGGAAACGCGCAATCGCTACGGTCGCAGGTTCGAATCCTGCCTCCGGCATGGATGTGTGTGATGTCCTAAGGTTACTTAGGTTTAAGTAGTTCTATGTTCTAGGGGACTGTTGACCTGACGTGTTACGTCCCATAGCGCTCAGAGCCATTCGAATTGAGAGAAGAAGTAGTTCGCTTCACAGCAAGTGATTAAGTGTGCAGACCCGTAAGAATACAATTTAAGACTCCTTTATTCCCCAGCAGTTCAAGCTTACTCAGAGAGATGTTTTACACTTTTACACGCGCCTTATATCTTTAAACATCAAAGATTATACCTTGCCACTCTACATGTTAATTCCTTCCATCAACTCCCGTTTCCTGAGTTCTGGCTTTCACTGTCAGAAATGAGTCTTCACTCTCCTGGTTGTCGAGCCGTATGGCGGGCGATGTATAAAATTAATAAAATAAATAAAATTAATTAAATAAAATATTAATTATTTTATCTGTATGATTGTCTCTCCTATGAGTCGTCAGGTTTTAATTATTCGGTATCAGACGCTTGACAATGGCTTTTTCGTAAAGGCAATGTTACTCGTAGTTGACCGTGAAATAAAACTGAAATAATCGGACTTCGTAATTAAATCGTTTCCAAAGACTGCTGCGGTAGGTGCGGACTCATAAACTAAATCTCAATATTACAATAATTTGCCAGCCATGCCAAAACGTCGTACAGAGGTGATTGTCTACTAAACAAAAAAATTACACAGTTAGTTAAATCAGATATATTCAATGAATAAGCCTACAGTTCACAATCCTACTTACTTTTATAAATATAAATTCTTTTCAGAATCGAGTGCCTAGTATGGTTGCAACTCGCAGTAATTTTCTATAACATGAAATATGGCGGTGTGCCAGACAATAAACTAAAATACGTGCTTCTCGCACCACTTCAACCAGAGCTCTCTTTCTTAATCAAACATACGAGTAACGTAATTGTGCTTTTGTTTTATCAGCGACACAGCGCTGCAGTTGTGTGCCATAGGCTTTATTTATTTGTCACTGATTATTTATTTAATTAATATCTCGCGTTTCCGAGGAAACTCACGCTCGGCATGCAAATGTGCCTTTATAGATGGTCGGGTTGGTATTCCACCCCTGCCAAGGGCGTGACCAGACATCTCTTCGCTGATCATATTGGGGCTCAACTCGAAGCGGGACTCATCACTGAAGAACAGTCTATTCAGAAGATACCACACCGAAGACATTGCAGCAAGGTAATGACCGTATACAGAGAGAGCTAGAGAGCTTCTACTGCTTGTATTCGTGCTTGGAATTTCCTACCCTGGCCAGCAACATCGCGGGGTCTCTCCTCAGGTAAGAACGTTTCGAACACAGTGGACAGGGCCCTCCAAACAGCTCGTGATTTTGACGACAGAACGCACCAGTTGGACAGAATTTGGCACAGTATCCATCAGGAGGGCATCCAACAGCCTTGTCAATCAAACGGAATAACTGCTTGCATAAGGGCCAGAGGTGGATCAACGCGCAATTGACATGCTCAATTTGTGGAGCTCTTTCTCTTCAATAAATCATCCAATTTTTCTGAAATTGTAATAGCTTATTTGTCTCTACATGTATATCACCTCTACCCATTTCCGTCCCATTCGCATAATTCCTCCGTGGTGCGTCGTTTTTTGTGGGTGTTACTGTACATTCAACGATACAGTGTGCTGAGAGGATTACAAAACTGTAATCAGCTTTCATCTACATAAAGTAGTATGAATGTTTTTGATGTTACTTTATCGATGTGTAAACAAACAAATAGATATTAAAACATAGGTTTCAAAGTGAAATTAGTCCTCAGAGCAAGGTATTTTGACCTCCTGATTTATTTAAAAAACATCATTTGCTTTGAAAGGTTTTTCTTAAAAAATATCAAAATTCGTATCAGGCTTTGCGGTATTAGTTGAAGAAAGCCATCCCCACAAATTCGATAATGTCACTGCGACATGCTTTTGTCCATATATGTTAGTAAAGCTTGAGATAATTTGTGAAAGATAAACAAAATACGAAAGAAGCTGATAATGTAAAAGGATCACTATGAAAAAGTTGATGAAAGCCATCCCCACAAAATCGATAGTGTCACTGAGAATACGAGGTATTTTGTCCTTCAATATATGTTGGTGAAGCCGGAGATAGTTACTGAAAGATAAACAAAATAGGCGAAGGAAGCTGGTGAAGGAAAAAGATCACTATGAAAATGGATTGATATTTTCAAGTAACGTTATGTAATGACCAAGTGAGTGTTGATTTAGACAGAACCTAAAACAAGGGACAGTCAAATGAAAACGGGACAGTTGGAAAATGTAAGTAAACTGTATATTAGTTCAAAAGGAATCGTCATATGTGTTAGTATATTCATCACACTGTGAGAAAAGACGGTCAGTGCCTTCATGAAAAAAACTTTGCTGTTTCCTACAGAACCATGATTATATCCAGGCGTGGACACAATGCAACTTAGATTGTTGAATGTTCTTAGTTACATAGTATTGTTTTGAGATACTTCAAAGAAAAATGTCCGTATTTTTCAGGTGCGTTGACCTGTACACATCGTGTCGTTATTACAGTTCATATTCATCTGCTGCACAATAATTTTTTTTTTACAGGTTAGTATCGTCGTGGTAAAGTTTTTTGATCACAGTAACATCATTGTATAACAACGTGATTAATACATAAGCGTGTCCATTTCCCATTGCCATTATAGTCGTTGTGATGCAGTTCGTTGTAAGTAAAAGCATTGCTTATTACAGATCAGACGTGACCCGTCGAGTAATTGGTCCACGTGCAGTTCGTTTTTTACATTCCGTGGAAGCTTGGTTGCAGAACCTCGGACGGCACATAGCTGGCGTCGATCCTTGGACAGTCCAGGTAAGAGTGTCCGTCACATTTCGAGAACATTTCATTCCCTGAAGTTCCAACCAAAATTCTTCCACCCGTCGTGTTGTTTTCTGGTCAGGCACTTTGTGTCCATTTAATCCAGTTAACATCTTGAAGTTAGGTACTGTAGTAATGTCACTAGACGATGCACGAATTATGGACTTCACATTTTCAGTTTTTTGCTGAATATAGCTCACCTAAATGTTCGTAGTTATTAATCGAGGAAATCGTTCATCGCGTTTACATAGGTACGATGCATAATGAATGGCATTAACCGTTTCCTTCACATAGGTTTCTGCGTAGTTGCAGAGTTAGTAATGTTCGTTAATGTCCGTGAACAGAGGTTCACTATGCAATGTCTTTTTGGCACTCGTTTTGTTCAAATTTTTACATGATACATCAGTTAAAAAAAAAAGTAATTATACATACACACGTCACATATTTTCTTAGTATAAACATAATACAGTTGCACATAAACATGTTTACATCATCTTTACATCGCTATAGGTTATTACATTGTGTCACATTTGATTACATGAATTGCAGATATTTACATCCTCTTTAGCGGTTTTGCTGGGATATTATCGATGTTTTTTGTGATGTCATCTGAAATTAAGATAGGTTAGACACAACATTCATTACATCAGTAGGCAAGACCAGGCGTTTTCGCTACTCAATAAATATTCAAAATAGTAAGAGAGAGAAAATGTTCGATTCCTCGCGGTTTTTTTTTTTTTTTTTTTTTTTTTTTTTTTTTTTTTTTTTTGCGTGTGTGTAGAGTGTCTGTGTGGCCTTGACTACTGGTAGATGCTTTTCGTGTTGAGAGATGTGCGTCTAATCTATTTCTCAAAGTAAAAGATCGCTTCACAGATGACGTCTGTCGGTTCGTCAGGTGTCATACCAAGTCAGTGGTACCTACAATAACAAATGTTCCGTGAAAAATTAATATATCATTCACTGATACGTAATCATAAATTTTACTTTAATATTCAGTCTTCTCGGTGGAGCCGCGGCGTTGAAAGAAAAGTTCTTCTGTCTTCAACTGCGACTCTGGAACGCTGAAATGAAAATTTCTATACTACTTATTATCTGTGTTGTAGCAACAGAGTTTTTCGAGTTGCTTAGCAATATTTTGATGGGTATGTCTTTGACATTATCAGCATGAAATGCTCTAAGATCTCGGTGTGCGTATAGCCCAATAATTTTGTTAGTTCTACGATGTTGTAACAGATACGCACCAGGGTGCGGTATGTTAACAATTATATAAGGTCCTTCATATAGCAGACGCCACTTAGCGTTGCGTCGTTTGAGTGCAACAGATTTATGATGAGTACGAAGTAGTACAAGCATTCCTACCTCGAATTTTTGTTTTCTTTTTATTATGTTTCTGTGATGTTTGTTTCGTATCTGTGCGTGATGTGTCAGCGTAGTCAATACTTCTTTTATTTTCTGTTCAGGTGTGATTTCCTTGTCTGACAACTTAGGTAATGGTTCTATCCACTGATCGTTCTGTTTGCAATTGAACATGATCTCGTTAGGTGTGTAATTTGTATCGTAAATATTTAATTAATTGTGTACGTCTTCGAAAAGACTTAGGTAGGACACCCAATTAGTATGTTTGTAAGTAGGCTGTTTATGTTTTCTCTATGTAAGTAGGCTGTTTATGTTTTCTCTATGTAAGTAGGCTGTTTATGTTTTCTTATTGGCAACGTTACGTAGCGCTCAATATGAAAATCACTGGCTGTGCTGTGTGCAGTCTGTGGCTAGTTTACATTGTTGTCTGCCGTTGTAGTGTTAGGCAGCTGGCTGTGAACAGCGCGTAGCGTTGCGCAGTTGGAGGTGAGCTGCCAGCAGTGGTGGATGTGGGGAGAGAGATGGCTGAGATTTGTAAATTGTCATGAACTGCTATATTTATATATGATGATATCAAGGTAAATACATTGTTTGTTCTCTACTAATATCTTTCATTTGCTAACTATCCCTATCAGTAGTTAGTGCCTTCCATAGTTTGAATCTTTTATTTAGCTGGCAGTAGTGGCGCTTGCTGTATTGCAGTAGCTTGAGCAGCGAAGATTTTTATGAGGTAAGTGATTTGTGAAAGGTATAGTTTAATGTTAGTCAGGGCCATTCTTTTGTAGGGAATTTTGAAAGTCAGATTGCGTTGCGCTAACAAAGTATTGTGTGTCAGTTTAAGCACAGTCATATGTATAAATTGTTCAAAGGGGACGTTTCATATGTCGACCCTTAGCCGAGGATACCTCACTGGAATCTTCTGATTTTTCTTGTAGTTTGTGTAATTAGTGTAGATTTTGTTTATTGCTAGCGCGTAATTATAGAGAGAATTTCCTTTGTAGTTGCAGTCTTTCATTGTTGTATAGTAAAACAGTTGTGGCATGCATGTAGATTTGCACTAAGTATTTCGCAGCTGCGCTTGCAATTAACTAGATATTATTTTCAGTGCTATGTTAATGTGTTCTCTTATTTTTGATCTTCAAATTGTGTTTTTCTGTGTTGTCGTGTGAAATACTGTGACAATAATGGCGTGTGAAAAACGTAACACTAGGCTCCAAAGTAAACTGA
The DNA here is from genome assembly GCF_023864345.2 of Schistocerca serialis cubense. Classification (NCBI taxonomy): domain Eukaryota; kingdom Metazoa; phylum Arthropoda; class Insecta; order Orthoptera; family Acrididae; genus Schistocerca; species Schistocerca serialis. The sequence goes on along the minus strand of NC_064641.1, from coordinate 141,872,689 downwards.
GAAATGACAGTGAAAATGAAAGCAGTGTGTTAGCGCCACCGAGTAATGAATTAACTGATGTTCAAAGTAGTAATTTGGTAATCGTGCATAGGGAAATGGAGCGGGCGGCAAACAATGGCACGGACAGTGAAACAATTAGTGAAGAGGGAAGCATTATCGATCGATCGGTCGGCAACAGCTCGCCTCAGGAATCCGAAATGACAGGACACAATTTTGCAAATACTGTAGATTCAGGTTTTGCGTCCTCACCGTTTTCTCAAATGAGTCAAGACACATTTTCCGCTTGTAAAAATGTGAATGTTGCCGGTGCAAATTCACTGCCGAAAAGCACTGAGGAACATGTTTCAGACACCAGTGCATTGTTATTACAGTTAATGCAACAAATGGGACAAAAGCTTGAAAAGTTAGACACAATGGAACAAAATCTTCAAAAGTTAGACACAATGGAACAACACCAGAGACAAACACAGCAACAGTTAGACGCAATGGGACAAAATCTTCAAAAGTTAGACACTACACTTGAACAAACACGTGAAGATTTAACCACTGAGTTACATAACATCGAATCGAAATGTCAAAAGGTCTGTAATGACGTAAAAACTCAAATTTGTGAGCATTTTCAACCTATTTTTTCGCGGCATGAAAATGCATTACGGAATCACGAAGCAGCCATAAAAGAACTGCAAACTATTGTTCATGAAAATCATGAGACCTTGCAAGCTAAATTTGACTCAGTTGCATCTACCGATTCGGTTACGCAACTTGCAAAAACTCAGGAAAACTTAAAGGACACAGTAGATACTCTGAAACTTGGTTCAGAAAAACACACTGAGGAAATAAGTACACTATCGGATAAAGTAGCCGAACTTTCAGATCAGTTCACTAACTTATCTACAAAGGTAGATGATGATCTGAATGACACAACACCTGTAGCCTTCACTGACACTGAAGAGTTTGTAGAAATTAGAAAATTCAAACAGAATCAAAATCAAATCAATACACAGTACAAAAGAGAAATCCGGGAAGTACAAGATCAGCTGACACAGGTAATACAAGAATTACGTATTTCAGAGGACACTCGCGCCCCAACACGGGAAGAGGGACTTAGAAATACGGAAAAGACGCAAAATAATAACACAGGGCATTTCGGAAGTTATGAAAGAAACTGGCAATGTGCACCGAATTTCGAGATGGAACGGCCGACACGACCTAACAATGACCGATATGCGACTCGCCGACATGATGATTTTGACTATAAGCTGTTCATTACTACACGTAAATTCAAAACATTTAAGAATTCAGGCAACGACATTCATCCACAAGCATGGCTCCATCAATTCTCTCATTGTTTTCCTCCCAACTGGTCGTTAGAACACAGATTAGAATTTATGTGTGGCTACTTAGAGAATGAACCAGCTGTAAGAATGCGATCGGTCATTCACGATTGTCACAGTGAAGGAGAATTTTATCATGCCTTCCTCTCAGCATATTGGTCTCAAGCCACACAAGACCGCGTAAAACATGGCATCATAATGATGAAACATTTCGAACAATCTGAATTCTCCAGTCTTGTGAAATATTTTGAAGACATGTTGCACAAGAATCAATATCTTTCAAACCCATACAGCCCCTCAGAACTCATCCGCATTTGCTTATTCAAATTGCCTGAACATTTACGACATATTATTTTAGCAGGACGTTGCAAAGATGACATTGAAGCATTTCAGGGTCTGTTACAAGAATTGGAAATTGACACAGACAGTCGCAGGATGCGAAAACAGGAAAACAGTCACTACAGGTCACTTCCGTCACAATTCCGTGACGACAGAAACAATAACTGGACACGACAGGTCTATTCTTACAACCCAAATCGTGACCAAAACAGACACCACCCATATGACAACCACTGGCAGAGTAATAATAGTTACAGAGAAAGATCGCATTTCCGTAGTAATGAATATCACAGAGACAATCATAGAAATAGACAATATGACAACCAGAACTATTATTATCAAGGGAGACAGAATAATTTCAGACGCAACAGTTCAGCGCGCAGTTACGATTCAGGGAGAAATTCTCCACCACATGACCGACACGAAAGAAACTGTGTAAACTACCGACAAAACGACAGACCTGAATTCCATCAGAACTGGCGAGCTTTAAACAGAGCTGGGCCCTCTCGGCAAGGCGAATTTGTGGAAGTTAGGCCTCCTAATCCCAGTAACGACGCGCGGCAACAAAGAGACAGACAATGACTCGCACCGCAGGCACCCACGTGCGCCAGGTGGCTCAGAGAAAAATAACATAGACGCTAACCTTGAGAAAAATTCCAGTATTCTTTACCAACGTATACCGCATGACAACTGCATTCAAGTTCAAACTCTGAGTACTATGAAGAGTAAAGGATTGCACCACACTTCACATGTAAAACCGCTTATTGAAAGATAATCTGCTTTTTAACTTTGTCTTTGCCATAAAACTTTTCACTTCACATTTCTAGTATGCTTTGTCAGATTTAGAATCTGTTAACATGTAACAATGTTTGAAGTTAAATATCCAATCAAGAACCAAGAGAACTTATTTAAACAGAAATGACGAATGCATTGTTATAGTGAACAGACGTCACAGTGTTATTGTGTGTGTACATTCTTGCTTGTTTGTTGCACGATTACGTAACGACTATAAGGCTCACATACTTAGAACATTTACCAGTACTGTTAATGAGATTTTAATGCAACATTTTGGTTTATTTGAAAATACATTATGGATTCAAGGTGCTTTCTGAGAGACACCAGGTGACACAGAGGTTAGTTTATTTGACAGCTACATGACTATATCACGACGCTACTAATGTGTGACACAATTTACCTTGTTGCTTTTGCGGTGTATCTGTTTTATATCTGCACAGTTTTCTGAATTCTTCTGGGAAGAAAAACATGTTTTAGTAGTAACTTTTGTGGTATAGCAACAATGAGACAGCCTTTTTCGTGGCACAACATTACGTTACAGTACAGTACTTTCTTCATCACGGCAATAAGCGTAATAACTAAGACATTTATACGCAAAGCATTTCACTTTTGTGTATTATGAGGTAAGTACATTGACTTCTGCAGAACTTAGCTTTCGGAGGACGATAACTACGACACTTCCACAGAGATTATGTTGCAACGAGACGCACATTTAGGGCTACAGGACACGCATTTGAGTGATTAATTTTGTACTTTAAAAATTTATTTCTTAAGATATTTGAAGTACAATGATACGAAGTTTTTCCATGATACATTTCATTCCATTGCTGTAATCTGTAACACCTGAGGGTACAATTACATTAATCCTCAGGGGGGTACACGCTTGCTTTGTGTACCATGTGTTTGGCAAGCACAAGGAGCCCTAGCTAATATGGTATTTGCTTATACAACTTTACACATCGGTACCATATTTCTCTAACACACAATTACACAGCTATCTGATTATTTGACAGAGAAACAAACATTCTTTTTACTATGTCAGTGACACATGTTTACGCAATTACACAGTTGGATAACTTCACACTTATGAAATTGTACTTTGTCTGTACTTTGTGAAATGCTCATATTTTTTCGGAACCATTGTGATACTATGAAAGCTTTGAATGATGTATTTGGTATGGATTCATGATTTTTACAGTACGTTTGAGGCAGATGACACTTTTGACATGAGCAGAGAATTTTTTTAATTATTGGAGGAAGCTATGACGATTTTGAGATTTGACTGAGGTGTTATGATATTTTTTACGACGACGATGTGTATTATGCTGCTGAGGTATGTTTATGATTACTAAGCTGGTGCTATATAAGGAATTTGGTTATGCTATGTATTTATTATGATGAAATATTGAAGTGTCGTCGCAAGGTTGACGTGTCGACGAATATAAATATGTGTAATAAGGTAAGGAGTAATGAATAGTGATTAGGGACTCTGACTTATGGAAAAGGATGTTGGAAACCAAGAATCGTACTTTAGAATTATGAAATGTGTGTACATGTGTGAATCATGTGTGAATGTATCACAATGCCACTGAAAATTTTTTTGGACACTCTTATATTCATAGGATTTTGTTTCTACACATTTGCAAAGTAAATTCTCGACCTGTGAAATTTTGTATATATGACTGTTACTGTAGCGGAAACTGCTGTCGTAAATATTTCCGTACGAAAGTTAAGTGACCACCTGCACATAATGCGTCGTGGGCACCCAGGTGTGTCAGATGCCTGGCGAACAAGCCATTAGTGTGAGTGCCTCGTCAGAAGCACAGGTAGAAAAAAAAAGAAAGGGAAGGCCATTGTCCGTGCTACTGACATCTCCTTGTTGAAAGCATACTGTGGAGCTCGTAATTTATGATATTTACTGAAATGCCTAATGAAACGATGAGAAACATTTCACAGCTATTGCCTTGCTAGTTAAGAAAAATGCCATATGGCTTGCTTTGTGTATTTATTTACACATTTTGTTTAATATCAAGTTTCTAGCTGCACTGCAGCATTGGTTAAAATAAAATTTTATAGATGTACTAATATAAATATTTTCTGTCTACAGATTGAGTATATAATAATTTTTTTCAAAAAAATGAGGGAGCACAAAGCGACATTTACCTTCACAGGAACTGCATTCATAATTTTCTTTTCAAGTACTTGGTAATTTCTTTTGTAGAATAAATTGTGATGCATCACTCTAATGTTAAGATGTGACATAGGTATTAGACATGGCCATTTTAGTGTAATATTTTTTCTGCTTGCGCTATGTCATGTTTAGGTATAAGTTGCTGCTGTTTGCCAGGCATAGTGTTATTGAATTTGACTTTTGCTAATTTATACTGTAGCTTGCTTTGCAATTTTCCATTTTTTTCATTGCTGTTTATAATAATTGTTTTACGTGCTGCTGCATTGCCTCGTCCCTTAGTTTAGCATCTGAGCTCAGTAGATTTAAGTTAGCTTAAGAGGGGGTAGACTATATGAGAAACTGACTATGGAGAATAGGTAAAGAATGCATTGCGAAGTTATATAAAAAGGATTTGGGCCCAAATGAGTATTGTACAATCAGAAATAATTATTTTGAAAGAAATATGAACAGAATACAGAAAGCATGCTTGGATAAGATTTTTTTTGGTGGAGGCAAAGGTTGAAATAAGACGAAAGATCTATGGAATGAAGTTCTGGGATGGACTGCAGTACCAAATGTTACACTGAAAACGAACCCTGTCCTTTCCTTTTGTGTTATCCCAGTATGTGTTTGTGTACCCTTGTGTATTTGTTTTCTTCCTGTCTCTGTGTAGTTTCATAGAATTTTTTCTTCTTTTAATATTAAGCTACATTCACTATGATGAGGAATACTGTTATCCTCGAATATAATTGGCATTAATAATATGTTATTTACTTTGTAAAGATGTTAGACATTATTAATTCTGTTCTGTTCAATGCTCATGTGTGAAGTTGATGTTTCAAAAGTTATTGTGATCCTTTATGTATGTACTCATGTCATAATTCCACTGATGTATATGTTTATTTCTATTCTTTTGTAAAGCCTGTGTTGCTACAAATGTTATCTGTATTGTTATGTTCTTTAATGATGTATTTTGTACCTTTGTAATTGTATTTTCATGTTGTAAATTTATAATTGTACAGACACCAGTTCTTCCAATTAAGTTACATTTCACTGCACACGTTTCTGTTGGTCATAGTATATGGACAATATGTGAGAAGTAGGCACTGTTAGTGTTTGCACGTGTGTTAATAACTCAGCAAGGGACTGGATAACAGCATTGCTGGTTCTAAGGACAATTTCAAAAACTTTGTGAGTGCACAAGTGGTGGTTATGGACTTGCTACATTATCCGCAAGACTCTTCAATGGTGATTGTGCACCTGCACAGTCACAACAGATGGCTGCTGACCATCTCTACAAGGACTGCAGTGGGTCTACATCTTTGATGATCCATCAATACCATTATTTCTACAAGGACTGCAGTGGGTCTGCACCTCTGGTGGCCCACCAATATCGTAATCTCTACCAGGACTACGGTGGGTCTGCTCTGTGATGACCTACCTACCAATATTCATCAAAACTTCGACTGACTCTGCAGTGGGTTTGCTCTGTTGTGACCCAATACTTGTCTGCATGTCGAGAGTCAGCACTGTCTTTCCGTTGGAAGGACAACACTACTTCTTCAGGACTGCATGGAAATGCACTACTTCCGTGTGCATTTTCTTCTACTGCTCAGACTTTGAGAAAAACACTACTATTTTACCGTGATGAATGATCAGGACTGTCTTTATGGACTGTGAGAAAATTTTAGCTTTTGACCAACATTGTATCAATAAGTGTGTGCATTTGATATGTTTGTTATTGTAATTATGAAAAATTTTATCAAATCATTATTGGCCACTGCCCAAAAATATTTTGTAAAATTTTTTGTGGGGAGCGTGGGGGCTATGTAAGTAGGCTGTTTATGTTTTCTCTATGTAAGTAGGCTGTTTATGTTTTCTCTATGTAAGTAGGCTGTTTATGTTTTCTTATTGGCAACGTTACGTAGCGCTCAATATGAAAATCACTGGCTGTGCTGTGTGCAGTCTGTGGCTAGTTTACATTGTTGTCTGCCGTTGTAGTGTTAGGCAGCTGGCTGTGAACAGCGCGTAGCGTTGCGCAGTTGGAGGTGAGCCGCCAGCAGTGGTGGATGTGGGGAGAGAGATGGCTGAGATTTGTAAATTGTCATGAACTGCTATATTTATATATGATGATATCAAGGTAAATACATTGTTTGTTCTCTACTAATATCTTTCATTTGCTAACTATCCCTATCAGTAGTTAGTGCCTTCCATAGTTTGAATCTTTTATTTAGCTGGCAGTAGTGGCGCTTGCTGTATTGCAGTAGCTTGAGCAGCGAAGATTTTTGTGAGGTAAGTGATTTGTGAAAGGTATAGTTTAATGTTAGTCAGGGCCATTCTTTTGTAGGGAATTTTGAAAGTCAGATTGCGTTGCGCTAACAAAGTATTGTGTGTCAGTTTAAGCACAGTCATATGTATAAATTGTTCAAAGGGGACGTTTCATGTTTTGATGAAATATAGGTCCTCATGAAACGGTTTAATTCTCGGAAAAGTCTCTCGGTCGCGTTACATTGTGGACTAAACCTCGAAATAAATATACTTTTAATGTTATTGTCCTTCAAGAAATTTCTCCATTTTGTACCCAGAGTAGTATGCTGCATTATCTGATAGAATTGCTTTAGGTTTTCCCACGTGCGTCAGGTAATCACTTGAGAATCTTCGTATTATAGCACTTGCAGTGGCGGATTTTAAAGCATAAAGTTTAACATGTTTAGAAAATATATCGTAAAAAGCTAAGATATATTTGACGCCTCCAGAGCTTGCTGGATGCGGTCCACTGATGTCAGTACACAGAATTTCCAGGGGTTTACTAGGTAAAATAGAATGTAAATCTGTTTTTGTGGATAAATTCTGGGGTTTTGATTTTTGACATATGACACATGTTTTCAGTTCCCTGTAAATTTTTCTTCTCATATTGCTAAAATAACAGTATATACTGAGCTTCGCTAAACACTTTTTTGTCCCATAATGACCCCATACTAAGTGTGTGTGCCAAATTAAATTACGTTCAGACTCTTTGGGAATGCATACACACCAGTTAGTAGCATTTGGATGTCGGCGGTAAAATAGCACATCATTGTGTAACTTGTAATACTTAGTCAAAGGATGATTGTGTTTTTCTACCAGTAATGTTATTATTTTATACCAGTGAGGATCAGATTTTTGTAATTCAGCCATGTTTCTGCACATATCAATATAATATTGGTGATACTGCTTGTCTTGCATTAAGAGAATCCTGTAGTCATTTATATTTTCTAAGTCACTGTTGGTATCATTCATACCTTGTGGAAGTCCAGACAAAGTGTCTGCAATGGTGTTGTCCTTACCTCTTATGTACTTAATTTCAAAAGAGTAGTTCTGAAGTGTAACTGCCCATCGTGATAGTCTAGGATGTACAAGTTTACAAGTTAACAAAAATGTCAGGGCCTGGTGATCGGTGTAAATTACTGTATGTTTTCCAAATAAATAATAATTGAATTTCTTGAATGCCCATACTATGGAAAGTGTTTCTAACTCAGTAGTGGAGTATGTACGCTCACATTCAGTTAGAGTGCGACTCGCAAACCCAATAATTCTTATCTGTTCCTCCTCTTTATTCTTTACAACTTCAAATAAGCAACAGCCCAAGCCAGTACGTGAAGCGTCACAAGTCATACAAAAATCTAAATTGAAATCTGGATGGCTCAATATGTTAGCATTCACTAAAGCATGTTTAATTGTATTAAAGTCATTCTGGCACTGTTCCGACCAGATCCAAACTTGATTCTTTCTGAGTAGATTTAGCAGATGTTTACTGTTCAAAAGTGGTTGTGGCAAAAAACGTCTGAAAAATGAACATAGCCCAAGGAATGATTTTAACTGCTTTTTAGTTCGAGGGCTAGGAAAGTTTCTGATAGCATCTAATTTACTGGGATCCGGACGTATGCCCTGTGAATTAATGATATGTCCTAAATACTTTATCTCACTGCAACCAAACTTTGATTTTCTAAGATTGGCTGTGACTCCAGCTTGTGCAAATTTTTCTAAAATTCCTTGAAGTGTGTCAACGTGTTCATTCCAAGATTGTGTAGCTATCAGTATATCATCTACATAGTGTGTGACTGTCTCAACTAAATCGTCGCCAAGCACGGTATCCAGGGCTGTAATGAATACCCCAGAGCTGACATTCAGTCCGAAGGGTAGAACACAAAACTGATAGGTTCGCCCCCCGAACATAAATGCAGTATATTTCCGAGAATCAGGAGTGATACCCACCTGCCAAAACGAATTAGCGAGATCTATTGTGGAAAAATATTTTGCATCTAGAAATTTCTGTAATTGCTCTTCTAAATTTTCAGGTTTTGTGTGAACCGGTAAAATTATTTCATTAATAGCTCGTGCGTCTAACACTAACCTAATGCTTCCATTTGATTTTTTGACAACAAGTAGAGGACTACAGTAAGGTGAGGTGGATGGTTCAATGACCTTCCAGTCTAACATTTGTTTTAATTCTTGCCACACAGCAGGTCGTTGAGATAACGGTACGTTATATGTCTTATGGTAGAAGATCTTGTGAGGCTTAACTTCAATCTTGTACACATATGTGTTGATAACACCTAATCGTTTGGTAAAAACTTGTAAATATTTGGATAACACTTCCTGTAGTTTTATACGTTCATGTACACTGAGAGCTGTAGCTTCACTTATCTTATGATCAAGCAATGTTTTCAAGTCCATTAGCTCTGCGTCAGATGAGCGTGTTTGCATGTCTTGAATGTCTTTGTCAAGTACTAACTGAACCTTGTACCCTGTACAGTGTTTGTCATGCTTTAGAGTTCTCCTGTCCAAATAAATAATAATTACCCTGCTTTTATCATTTAAAATACATTTACCTTTGGAGAAGTCTATAATGCAGTCCTTCTCGCTCATAATATCTATTCCTAATATGCATTTAGTCACAAGGTTTTGTACAACCAGGAATGGCCATTGTACGGTTCCATTACCTATTTTAACGTTTACAAAAACTTGTTTCGTAACCCTACATGACTTATTACCTAGTGCAGTAGTTATTTTACAGTTTTGGGCAGGAAACTCAGGCACAGGTTCCAATTCACACATCTTTTTATAAAAATTAAAAGATAAAACGCTCACAGCTGCACCTGTATCTAGGATAATAGTAGTTGGAATCCCACCTACTACACCAGTAGTGGATGCTAAAACAATTTCATTTGTGTTTAAACGACATTGTGTACTGTCTTGTAAAAGTTCATCGGATATATTGTTATTGTGGTTGTATCTTATAAATAAAACAGGTAGTTTTTGTTTAGAATTACTCGGCATATCATTATTCTGTTGTTCAAGTGTGGTGTCAAATAACTGATTAACATTGAAGCCGCCCCCCAAGGATTCTTCAGCCACGACCTGGGGCAAAGTAGTGACTGTTTCTAGTTTGTTGGATTAGCATTTGTACTAGGTACTGACACAGATTGAGGTTGTGCATCAGGTGTCATTTCTATTATATTCACATTCGGATATTGCCTATTATGATCTCCAAACTTTTGCTGTTGTTGTTGCTGTTGCGCATTATAACTTACCTGTCGGTCGTAAGGTATGCTCCAATTTTGACCTGGTGGCTGCTGTGGTAAAGCAGAGTTTGAATGAAAGTACTGATCGTTACGAGTCCAACCTTGATGCTGTCTTGGCTCGTAGTTATTATTATTTCGATTTCTGTTTGTGCTTTTGTTATTACCTTTGTATCCGTTGTTACCGTTGTAGTTATTACCGCGGTGCCTTTTGTATGGATTGCCGCATGAAATGTTATTACTGTTGTAACTATTGTTTGTATTGGAATACGCGTGTTGATTTTGATTTCCGTACTGAGACGGCATGTGAGTTTGCTGTTTTTGTTGTACCGCGTATCCAACTGTGGGCGCGCCAGAATTGTGTTGGCAAGCCTGCATGTTTTGCATACCACTAGTGTAAACATTGTGGCTGCTGTTTTGCCGCGCGAAGCGCTGATCTTCAAGTAACATGTCAACCGAATCTAAAGCTGTTAAAAAATAATCTGAATCGTCATCCGGGATATGTAGGAGTTTTTCTTTAATGTTGAAAGGCAATTTGGCCTTCAACGCACGGAGTATATCTCGCGTTGCGACTGGTTCGTCTAAAAAGTGTCCCATGTTCAAGTATTTTTCAAAATATCTGCGTAAGTTACCATTTTTACTGTTAAAAGTTTCAGGTTCTAAAATTTGTCTTCTGAGTCGCTCCTGAACGGGTTGCGACTAGAATTTGTTCAGAAAAGCACGCTCAAACTCACTGTACGTGGTACATACGTCAGCTTGACTGTATGCCCAGACAGCTGCATCGCCTTGGATGTAACCGACAATATATGAAATCTTTTTCCGGTCACTCCAAGTGCGTGGAAATGCGTTACTAAAAGATTTGAGAAAAATCACCGGATGAATGGTTCGTTTTTCTGGGATAAAAATCTGAAATTGCCTGTGTTTCATTAAGCTTTCGTCTTCCTTTGCATTATGATATGGATTTGTCCCACTGTAATTACTGCTATGTCCAGCTGGCGAGTAATTACGATAATGTTGCTGTGGTTTACCATGATAATAGCTTGTGTTTGTGTTTCCACATCGTGGTATGTGTTGTAGTCGTGGTGTGTTTTGTTCTTGTGTATTTGTCGTGTGCGGTATGTGTGTGTCATACTCGAATGTATATTGGTTCCTGAACTGTGCATTTTGACTGATATTTTCGTTACATTCAGACTGTGGTCGATCGGTGAATTGTCTCATGGGTGCAGTGACGGATTGTATTGCGTCACTGATCAGCTGTTTGTTATTAGTAATGTATTGCGCTACGGAGTCGTGCACAATTGTTGGTAAATTTTCACGTAAGCATCTATCAAAATGTTTGTCTTTGTTCACTACCCAATCATGAAATTCTTTATTAATATTTTGAAAATGAGCTGTGGCATCAGATTGTAAGATGTCAGTCAGGTGTTGTTCAACATTGTCAAATTTATTCTGTACGTCAGTAATTCGTTTTTCAAGGTTGTCATGTACTGAAGGATATGTTTGAATTTGTTCAGTAAGAACTTCACACGTGACATTAAGGTTTTTTACTAGTGTCTGTAAAAGTGCTACGTCAGTTGTAGTCTTTTCTTGTCTCGTATTAAGCTGGGAAAATTTAGCACTGAGTTCAGTCATCTGTTTGGTCAGTGTGGCGTCTATAAGTTCCACACGCTTACATAAAGTGTCATTACCTGTCTTGAGTGCTATGAGATCAGATTTGATTTCGTCATTTTGTGTCTTTAACTGTTCATTTTGCGTCTGTAAGGTTGCCATATTTTCTGCGTTTTGTTTCATTAGCATTTGTAACATGTCGGCAATGTTTGCCGTTTGCAAGGTCTCTGCCCCCGCCGCGTCATTAGACGTGACGTCATGCATTAACATGGGCTCTGATTGAGACTTTGAAATTTTTGTGGTGGAAGGCCTATTGTCAAAATTTTCGTCAACACTTGCGTCAATGTTTGATGAATCGTCACTACCGGTTGCTGTCGTAAAGTCATTTTCTAACATTTGTCTCTCGTCCGAGTCGGATTGCGTCTGAATAGTACGTCTTTGCTGTTCCATTTTTGCGTATTGTTTTCTAGTTATTACCATGCCACACGTGATATATGTTTCAAGGAAATATTTGACACTGATTTTAAAATAAAATGCAGTTCAGCTTGAATCGGTCGTAGCAACAATGGCTGTCTGTTAATTTAAAAATATAAACTGAATTTGAGATTATTGGTAATGGCTGCTGGCCATGTTACATGATATCGTACAGAAGTCGCCCATATTGTACACTCGTGTATTGGTATTGTTGCATACGTTATTGTTTAAGGAAAAATACTGAGAATGGAATTTATCACTGAAACTGTTATGCGGAAAAGAAAAACTACAGAATCTACTGAAAAGCTAATACACTGAATTATACGTCTGGTCAAGCCTGCTAATGCAAAGATGCTGCGTCTTACCTTATTTTGCTGGAAGCTTCTTTGCGTCTTCCCGCAAAATTTTATAATTGGCAAATATCTTCTGATTTTTGTTATTTCTCATGTAGTCAAGTCCAGGTCCAGAAAGTTGATTTTTCACATGAAACAAAGAGAACAATGTAACAAATGACAAAATAACAAGTCCGACACGCAGTCGCCAATATAAAATTAATAAAATAAATAAAATTAATTAAATAAAATATTAATTATTTTATCTGTATGATTGTCTCTCCTATGAGTCGTCAGGTTTTAATTATTCGGTATCAGACGCTTGACAATGGCTTTTTCGTAAAGGCAATGTTACTCGTAGTTGACCGTGAAATAAAACTGAAATAATCGGACTTCGTAATTAAATCGTTTCCAAAGACTGCTGCGGTAGGTGCGGACTCATAAACTAAATCTCAATATTACAATAATTTGCCAGCCATGCCAAAACGTCGTACAGAGGTGATTGTCTACTAAACAAAAAAATTACACAGTTAGTTAAATCAGATATATTCAATGAATAAGCCTACAGTTCACAATCCTACTTACTTTTATAAATATAAATTCTTTTCAGAATCGAGTGCCTAGTATGGTTGCAACTCGCAGTAATTTTCTATAACATGAAATATGGCGGTGTGCCAGACAATAAACTAAAATACGTGCTTCTCGCACCACTTCAACCAGAGCTCTCTTTCTTAATCAAACATACGAGTAACGTAATTGTGCTTTTGTTTTATCAGCGACACAGCGCTGCAGTTGTGTGCCATAGGCTTTATTTATTTGTCACTGATTATTTATTTAATTAATATCTCGCGTTTCCGAGGAAACTCACGCTCGGCATGCAAATGTGCCTTTATAGATGGTCGGGTTGGTATTCCACCCCTGCCAAGGGCGTGACCAGACATCTCTTCGCTGATCATATTGGGGCTCAACTCGAAGCGGGACTCATCACTGAAGAACAGTCTATTCAGAAGATACCACACCGAAGACATTGCAGCAAGGTAATGACCGTATACAGAGAGAGCTAGAGAGCTTCTACTGCTTGTATTCGTGCTTGGAATTTCCTACCCTGGCCAGCAACATCGCGGGGTCTCTCCTCAGGTAAGAACGTTTCGAACACAGTGGACAGGGCCCTCCAAACAGCTCGTGATTTTGACGACAGAACGCACCAGTTGGACAGAATTTGGCACAGTATCCATCAGGAGGGCATCCAACAGCCTTGTCAATCAAACGGAATAACTGCTTGCATAAGGGCCAGAGGTGGATCAACGCGCAATTGACATGCTCAATTTGTGGAGCTCTTTCTCTTCAATAAATCATCCAATTTTTCTGAAATTGTAATAGCTTATTTGTCTCTACATGTATATCACCTCTACCCATTTCCGTCCCATTCGCATAATTCCTCCGTGGTGCGTCGTTTTTTGTGGGTGTTACTGTACATTCAACGATACAGTGTGCTGAGAGGATTACAAAACTGTAATCAGCTTTCATCTACATAAAGTAGTATGAATGTTTTTGATGTTACTTTATCGATGTGTAAACAAACAAATAGATATTAAAACATAGGTTTCAAAGTGAAATTAGTCCTCAGAGCAAGGTATTTTGACCTCCTGATTTATTTAAAAAACATCATTTGCTTTGAAAGGTTTTTCTTAAAAAATATCAAAATTCGTATCAGGCTTTGCGGTATTAGTTGAAGAAAGCCATCCCCACAAATTCGATAATGTCACTGCGACATGCTTTTGTCCATATATGTTAGTAAAGCTTGAGATAATTTGTGAAAGATAAACAAAATACGAAAGAAGCTGATAATGTAAAAGGATCACTATGAAAAAGTTGATGAAAGCCATCCCCACAAAATCGATAGTGTCACTGAGAATACGAGGTATTTTGTCCTTCAATATATGTTGGTGAAGCCGGAGATAGTTACTGAAAGATAAACAAAATAGGCGAAGGAAGCTGGTGAAGGAAAAAGATCACTATGAAAATGGATTGATATTTTCAAGTAACGTTATGTAATGACCAAGTGAGTGTTGATTTAGACAGAACCTAAAACAAGGGACAGTCAAATGAAAACGGGACAGTTGGAAAATGTAAGTAAACTGTATATTAGTTCAAAAGGAATCGTCATATGTGTTAGTATATTCATCACACTGTGAGAAAAGACGGTCAGTGCCTTCATGAAAAAAACTTTGCTGTTTCCTACAGAACCATGATTATATCCAGGCGTGGACCTCTACGTGCAAAGCAAATCGATGACCACACGTGTCTTTCTTCAGAGCTCCAAAAATATCGAAATTGTAGTATCGTAGCTTAAGGCCACTGCCGGAGCCAGATGAAAATTTCTGCAGGCGCCGCTAGTGGCCCTATGCACATCTACACCCATGAATGACCTCCTGGCCACCGCCAAATGAAGATCACCAGGACAGCACTATAAGTAGAGGGCAACTGGGCACTTTCTTCTAGTTTGAGGTTAGTTCCGTGTTACTTGTTGGTGCCGAATATTCCGCTTAGCTCTTAATAGCTAGCTCTACCGGCAAACTCAGTGTACACAAACACATGCCTGTGTTTTCGATTTTGCAGTGCCTGTGTTATTAAGGACTACGATGCAATGTTTCTTCGAACATGCATGCATATCCGAAGAAAATGCTGGTTCTGGTCGCGGTCCGTCAGATAATTTCACTGTCGTTATTCCATTATCCAGCTAACGGCTGTCAGTATTCGCAGCTGCGAATATATTTCACGTAAAGCAGTTTTCGTCGAGAGCAGACGACTTGGTGGATTGGTTGTAATCGATCTTGGATTTATGAAAAGTGAAGTGAGTTGAATAGAATTATGCCAAAACCCTCAGCGTGGTTTTCTGCATTCATCTAGGTACTGATACACTGGATATGGATATCAGACTGAATTAAGTTGTATACATACAACAGAACAACGAAAATAAACGGTTTCATCAGAATTGTGGCTCGAAGACTACTTAAGTGATAGAACCCAGTACGTTGTCCTCGATGGTGAGTGTTCATCGGAGGTGAGGATATCATCTGGAGTGCCCCAGGGAAGTGTGGTAGGTCCGCTGTTGTTTTCTATCTACATAAATGATCTTTTGGATAGGGTGGATAGAAATGTGCGGCTGTTTGCTGATAATGCTGTGGTTTACGGGAAGGTGTCGTCGTTGAGTGACTGTAGGATACAAGATGACTTGGACGGGATTTGTAATTGGTGTAAAGAATGGCAGCTAACTCTAAATATAGATAAATGTAAATTAATGCAGATGAATAGGAAAAAGAATCCTGTAATGTTTGAATACTCCATTAGTAGTGTAGTGCTTGACACAGTCACGTCGATTAAATATTTGGGCGTAACATTACAGAGCGATATGAAGTGGGACAAGCATACAATGGCAGTTGTCGGGAAGGCGGATACTCGTCTTCGGTTCATTGGTAGAATTTTGGGAAGATGTGGTTCATCTGTAAAGGAGACCGCTTATAAAACACTAATACGACCTATTCTTGAGTACTGCTCGAGCGTTTGGGATCCCTATGAGGTCGGATTGAGCGAGGACATAGAAGCAACTCAGGGGCGGGCTGCTAGATTTGTTACTGGTAGGTTTGATCATCACGCGACTGTTACAGAAATGCTTCAGGAACTCGGGTGGGAGCCTGTGGAGGAAAGGAGGCGTTCTTTTCGTGAATCGCTACTGAGGATATTTAGAGATCCAGAATTTGAGGCTGACTGCAGTACAATTTTACTGCCGCCAACTTATATTTCGCGGAAAGACCACAAAGATAAGATAAGAGATATTAGGGCTCGTACAGAGGCATATAGGCAGTCATTTTTCCCTCGTTCTGTTTGGGAGTGGAACAGGAAGAGAAGATGCTAGTTGTGGTACATGCACTGTATGGTGGATTGCGAAGTATGTATGTAGATGTAGATGTAGAATACTACCACTAGAAATTTAACCATCAGGCATCCCGTTGAGATAAAATACGCACAGTAGAACATTCACACACAAAAATTGATCATGCTGTGCTCATATTGCAAATGTTAACCACAGTATTAATACCGTACAGCACGTGCTCATAAATACTGGAAACCACAATTTTCCCTTAGGTTGGTTGTAGCTGGAATAGCACCACTGCAGATGTTAATAGGTTCGGCTGTTTGCCTATTGCGAGTATTAAATCTCGCCTCCACAAAATTGAAACAAAATTTTATACCTGCCCCTCCTTAAGCTGCGTGTACCTTGAAACTGACTAAGCGACCGGGATGTTTTCACATGTGTCTGTATGCCAGTAATTCTTGAACTGACGCAGAAATTAAACTGGGACAGTATTAGTGCACCTCCCTACGTAGAGAAACCTGTGAAACAGGTGACAATTCGCTCTTGAGATGGAGAGGTCGGTTTCACCAGAAACAGGCCGCCGTTGTTGGAGATGTCCTACATCCTGCAGGCACGTGTTTTGTGCTAGAGAACAAACACAGGAAGAGTAGCGCTTAGTATACCGCCGCTTCGCTTTCGAACAGAACCACACAGGACCTAAAGTTTCTATACGCGCGCCCCGCTGCCTCATCTCTGCTCGCGCACTGCGTGCCATTGTGAGGCGAGGATAAAAGCGCAATTCTTGTACTCCGGCGCTTGTTTCGCGTCCTGCCGAACGCTCCGGTTCGTCACCGCGCGCAGTACTCGCATTGTGTCCCGCCACGGGGGCGCCCGTGGTCGCTGTTTTTCTTCCATCAGCGCTGCGCCGAAGGAAAAGCCACAAAAAATGAGGAGAGGGGCTGACTGGAGGGGGGAGAGGGTCGGTGGCACGCCGTACGAATCCCGCTGAAAATACGCAGATACTGCGACGGCGGCAATGCGTTCGAGCAACCACTGCCCCGTCTCCAGCTGTCGTCCGGGCGGCAGCTCGGAGCTAATCCCCTCGGCACCCACTTGCGGGAACCCAGATAAAAAGCTAGGAACAAAGCTTACTGCATCTGCACCCAAGTCTTGTTGTTTTAAAAATACACTTTTCTTTGTTTTACCTCCCCCATAGTCCGGTATATGCTTACTGCTTCACGTAAGAGGATTCATTTCTGAAGAGTATCTGTCATAAAGATGAAATCGACAATGAAAGAAGTCGTGGTGTGAGAGAAGATACGCTATGGATGTGTATGATGAGGGTACATATAACACCAAACCAATATCAAATACACTACTGGACATTAGAATTGCTACACCAAGAAGAAATGCAGATGATAAACAGGTATTCATTGGACAAATATATTATACTAGAACTGATATGTGATTAAATTTTCACGCAATTTGGGTGCATAGATCCTGGGAAATCAGTACCCAGAACAACCACCTCTGGCCGTAGAAACGGCCTTGATACGGCTGGTCATTGAGTCAAACAGAGCTTAGATGGCGTGTACAGGTACAGCTGCCCATGCAGCTTCAACACGATACCACAGTTCATCAAAAGCAGTGACTGGCGTAATGTGCCAAGCCCGTTGCTCGGCCACCATTGACCAGACGTTTTCAATTGGTGAGAGATCTGGAGAACGCACTGGCCAGGTCAGCAGTTGAACATTTTCTGTATCCAGAAAGGCCCGTACAGGACCTGCAACATGCGGTCGTGTATTATTCTGCTGAAATGTAGCGGTTTCACAGGGATCGAATGAAGGGTAGAGCCACGGGTATTTACACATCTGAAATGTAACGCTCACTGTTCAAAGTGCCGTCAGTGCGAACAAGAGATGACCGAGACGTGTAACCAATGGCACCCCATACAATCACGCCAGGTGATACGCCAGTATGGCGATGACGAATACACGCTTCCAGTGTGCGTTCGCCGCGATGTCTCCAAACACGGATGCGACCATCAAGATGCTGTAAACAGAACCTGGATTCATCCGAAAAGATGACGTTTTGCCATTCGTGCACCCAGGTTCGACGTTGAGTACACCATCGCAGGCGCTCCTGTCTGTGATGCAGCGTCAAGGGTAACCGCAGCCATTGTCTGCGTGCTCCTGCAAACGTTATCGACCTGTTCGTGGAGATGGCTGTTGTCTCGCAAATGTCCCCGTCTGTTGACTCAGGAATCGAGACGTGGTTGCACGATCCGTTACATCCATGCGGATAAGATGGCTGTCATCTCGACTGCTAGTGATACGAGGCCGTTAGGATCCAGCACGGCGTTCCGTATTACCCTCCTGAACCCACCGATTCCATATTCTGCTAACAGTCATTGGATCTCGACCAACGCGAGCAGCAGTGTCGCGATACGATAAACCTCAATCGCGATAGGCTATAATCCGACCTTTAACAAAGTCGGAAACGTGATGGTACGCATTTCTCCTCCTTACACGAGGCATCACAACAACGTTTCACCAGGCAACGCCGGTCAACTGCTGTTTTTGTATGAGAAATCGGTTGGAAACTTTCCTCATGTCAGCACGTTGTAGGTGTCGCCACCGTTGCCAACCTTGTGTGAATGCTCTAAAAAGCTAATCATTTGCATATCACAGCATCTTCTTCCTGTTGGTTAAATTTCGCGTCTGTAGCACGTCATCTTCGTGGTGTAGCAATTTTAGTGTCCAGTAGTGTACTTTAATAAAGCAATGACAAAGTCCTATGCATAGTGATGAATACATGAGAAGAATATTTCCGGCATTTTGAAATTTAAAATTGCAACCCATTGAAGACAGCATGCAACAAAGGTGAAAATGGCAGGCAGAGATAACGCTACGTAAATTCTGTATATTGTGAAGACATAGGAAAGGGTTCTTCACTTAGGAAGCCAATGTGATTGATGGTTATTTGCGAGGAGACCACATGATGACGCGTGTACGAGAGACAAACCTGTAACAGCAAATGACGGGATTCGACATCGGAAGGGTCGTCGTGTACTGAAGTTGCGGTTTATCGTTGGTCTGAATGCTACTACTGCAGCGAATGTCGAATCGATGGGTATGGGAGGGTCGTACTCGATACCACATAAAATCTGAACGACTTCTCGTGAATACAGCCCGAGAGGGCAGATATACACTGTCTGGTCAAAAGTATACGGGCACTTATTATTGAACATTAATATAGAGTGCTCCTCGCTTCACCTTTATGACAGTTTGAACTCTATTGGGTACACTTCCAAACATACAAATTCTGTGGAGGAATGGTAACAGGCCAGACCGAGTGGCCGAGCGGTTCTAGGCGCTACAGTCTGGAACCGCTCGACCGCTACGGTCGCAGGTTCGAATGCTGCCTCGGGCATGGATGTGTGTGATGTCGTTAGGTTAGTTAGGTTTAAGTAATTCTAAGTTCTAGACCTCAGAAGTTAAGTCCCATAGTGCTCAGAGCCATTTGAACCATTTTTTGAATGGTAACACATTATTTCTCTAGAGCTGAAACTACGTAAGGTAATGATTTTGGACACTGGGACCTCGAGAGAATCGTACGTTGTAATTCATTTCGAAAGTGCTCGATTGGGTTAAGGTCGAAACTCTTGGCAGGTCAGTCTATTTCAGCAACGCTGTTGTCCACAAATGATTGCCTCGCAGATGATTCTGAGCCGTGTGGCTCGATCAGCGATTTTCCCGCCTCAGGTATGGGTCATCTTTCCGGTGGTGTGTGCGGAGCGACCGGTGGCGCCACCTACCGGGCTGACCAGGGAGCGAAGAGGAAGCTCTGGCAAGTAACGAGGATTTTGCTTTGGGACGCCTACGTCGTTTGGGAAGTCTGGCGGACAGTACAGGCGCCGTGCGAGGCAGCAGGAAGAGCACATCAAAAAGGGGCTGTTTGCCCGGGTGACGGCGCCGTAGCAAATATACCCGGCGTGGAAGCAGTCACGTTACTGGGAAGTCGTTCGCGTATTTCGCTTCCTGCATGTCGCCTGGAACGGCATCTGAGGCGGCTGTCTTCATCGAACAAGCAAGAGCGTAAGGGCCTTGTTTGTGCTGTAAATTGTGGCTGGAATCGACAGCTGGGTTCAGTGCTGTTGACTTCATTGTCTTGGCCGGCCGTTGCTACTCCTACTGACGAGGGGAGGCCACGACGTTTGCACCGCGGATTTACTGCAAACTTCGTACACTCGTAGTACTGTTGTGTAAGCAGTAGCGCGTACTTCTCAAGCGTTATTGAGAAAATCGCAAGATAATTTCGGTCGTCAAATATCTACCTGTGCGTGGCCATTTTTATCATGAAGCACCGGCAGCCGAGTGGTTACAGTTCAAGCCCGTAATAGCTGGGTCGCTGGATTGAGTCCCACTCGTCAGTTGTTTTCTTTTATTTCTAACACAGTCATTTTCTTTACTATTTGTATTACAATTGATGTAATAAGAAACATAAGTGTATTCGGATGAACTTTCATTAAATTTACAATGTTATTCGGCAGTCTATAAATTTTTATTATCACAAATAATATAATATTCATAACTACCGACTAGTAAACGACCAAACCCATAAAGTGATACTTAAAATGTATGCTTGTCCGTGTCTTCAAAATTGTTCTTATTTAATCAAAAGGGAACGAACAATTGCTTCTCCTGAAGACGCTATTAAAATACACTCGATACTGCATGACCAAAGATCAGCGCCGATATTTAAGGAAATGCTGCGTTATGCACGGTTTGCTTCCAAATTATCGGCTGAAAGAGAGGTTTTTGAAAATTTTAACGAGGTTTGTTTTTACAAGAAAAACCTCAAAAGACCTTGGGTGTGCGGAAAAATAGCATTTATTCAATGCAGTTGGTGCCGTTTAACTTTGTTTTTCACGTATTTACGAAAAATACCATCCCGCAACTTGTACTCGTAATGTCGAAAGCGACGATTAGTTACACATCTTTCGAAAGCCGTGTGTACCGGTCAAAACTTGGAGGTAATAAGTCGTTTTGGCTCCTTACAGGTATGAGGGATTTCTCAAATCACGGACAATCATACATTTTCAGTATCACTTGATGCGCTTGGTCGTTTAATAGTAGGGAGTTATGAATATTATATTATTTGTTATAATAAAAATTTGTAGACTATCAAATAACGCTGTAAATTTAATAAAAGTTCATCCGATTTCACGTATTTTTCCCATTACATCAATTGTAATATATATAGTAAAGAAAATGACTATGTTAGAAAGAAAAATAAAAAAAAAATGACGAGCGGGACCCGATCCACCCACCCAGCGATTACGGAGTTCTAGGCGCTACAGTCTGGAGCCGAGCGACGGCTACTGTCGCAGGTTCGAATCCTGCCTCGGGCATGGATGTGTGTGATGTCCTTAGGTTAGTTAGGTTTAAGTAGTTCTAAGTTCTAGGCGACTCATGACCTCAGAAGTTAAGTCGCATAGTGCTCAGAGCCATTTGAACCAACCCACGCACAGATAAATATTTGACGACCAAAATTATCTTGCGATTTTCTCAATAATGCTTGATAGTACGCTCTACTGCTTACACATGTTGTGGTCCTAATGGAGTACTACGAGTGTACGAAGTTTGAAGTAAATCCGCGTTCCAAACGTCGCGGCCTCCGCCTGTGAGTCTGTCCTCAAATGTGTTAATTTCAACTTTCTTAATACGCAAGGTTTTAGTAAGAGCTGTATGTGATGTGATGAATAACATTTAGTACGGCCTGGAGTACTGATACATTCTGTTTGTGCGTTGCTACCGTCAGTGTTAAGCGCCATTTGTAACAGTTTGGCTGGTCCTCGTGTAAGTGCCGCCTGGTTATTGCATTTATACCACACAACGGAGTTAACCTGACCAGTTGCTATAGATATACATGGATAAAATTTTCCTTGGATATATTTTGCTGCGATTTGCAGTAACATTATTGTCACGTTTCTATCTGTAGTGATAGCGTGTCTGAGAGACACGTGTCTAACTCTAAATGAGTAGTTTTCATAAATTCTTACAAGCTACTGAGAGACCGGTTGTTATTGTGTGTTTAATTAGTTTGAAACTGATTCTATTAATGAAATTACAAGAATTCCTTCAATGACAATATGTGGATGTGGTAATTTAAGACTACATTTCCTCATTAAATTTTAGTAAATTGTTCTTCAGGGTGTTCATAGTTTCTGAGTAAACGATTTTTATCTCATTTCAGTAAATGTGTAATAGGCCGTAAGTGCCGTGGTTTATAAACGTTTAAATTTTGATGTAACTTGCTCTCACCTAAATGGTAATTTTAAAACTGTGTGATGGTTTTATTTGTGTTTTGTCTTGTTTAAATGTGCCAAATAAATGTTCAGTACAAGTGTCGATGGTGATTTCCTTATGTGTCACTTGGTCCAGTCCTACCACCCCACAGCCTGTTGTGCTGTGCTTGTTTTGTTGTGTAGAGGTTGAATTCCATGCTGTGCTGACAAATCAGCTCCTTTACGACAGGATCTATTGTCATGCTAGTACAAACTACCATCGTCTCCAGACCGAACCTCTCCTATACTCAGTACACAATGCTGTAAAATGTGTTAACATACTTCTACACCCAGAGTTTTCGTAAACACGAAAAGGCGACCACAACCCAACCATGAAAAATACCCCCATGCAATAACACCACCTCCGCCATACTTCACTAATGACGCTACTCATGACGGTAGCTGACGTCCGCCATACCCAAGCCGTTTTCCACAGGATTGCCACAGGGTGTATCGCGATCCATCACTGCCAATCACTCGTCTCGAGAGTAATCGACCGTCCAGTGCCCTCGCTCTTTCCGCCACTTCAAGCATCGCTCAGCACTGGCTACAGAAATACCTTGATTATGAGGAGCTGCTCGACCACTGTACACCATTGTTTTTAATTCTCTACCCACAGTCAGTGTGCGATCTCGACTGCTCTAAGCCTATTGGAACTTACCAGTGAATCCTTCCGCTGATTTCGTACTTTTTTTATTTTTTTACGACTACGCTCTGCAATGCTCGCTGGTACGTGTACGTCATGGCGTTTCCACCTCACAGTCACGTCATCAATAGTGGACATCAGCACCTTAGAAGGGTACAGATGTTCCTTATGAGTTGATTACTCAGGTGACATGCAATGACGAGTCGACATCCGAAATCACTGGGTTCTTATGACGGACCCCTTCTCGATCGTGCTGCTTCGTATAGCCATGTGTGGTGGAGCGGTTCCTTTCTGGGATCTAACCAGCACCTACCTGTGAACTCGTTGCAGCATATCGGCGGCAGGAAAACCGAGCAGAAACCCACTGTACTGCGACTCGCACCACGCTGCATACAACGTAACTATTTTAAAAATCGGGAAAAGGTCTTAATTTTGAATGAAAGTAGGCAACACTGGCAAAATTTCGGTATATTCTGATGTTTAGAATTACAAGTTCACTGACAAGCCCGTGCTAGTCCTAACACAGTTATGCACAAACCCTTGCATTCACGTTAGCAAGTTTATGGTAACGTGTTTCCCGAAATCTGAATAGTTAATAAATGCGGGTTGTTCTTAAATGAAAATGCTCGCCATTCTATTAAGTTTAACAGTGTCTAAAGCCCTCAACTTTTTAGTCACCAATCTGCTCAATATGCCACGCGGAATTACTGTCTTTTCTCATACACAAAGTGACTTAAGAAATCCGTACTTTTTAAAACAAAAACCACCAGAATAAATATGCCTTCACTTTAAAGCACTTTTGAGGCATGTAGGACAACTAAAACCGACGAACTATAACTTCGTTCTGAGCTCATACTGCACACGACCGTACCTGATGATGATGTTTGGTTTGTGAGGTGCTCAACTGCGCATGAATCAGCGCCCGTACACATTCCTAATGTGAACACAATCTAATCTCGCCACTGTTCATGAATGATAATAGAATGATGAGGAAAACACTAATACCCAGTCCCCAGGCAGAGAAAATCCCCGAAATGACCTGAATACGAACCCGGGACCCTATGATCCAGAGGTAGCAACGCTAGTCACTAGACCGCGAACTACGGACTACCGTAGACTGCTGTAAGCGTTCTCTGACTCAAAGAGGAAAGACGTGCGAAGAATACTCCGTCCTGATTGGTCTGTTTTCTTTAAGGCCAATAGAAAAACATTATCCTCCCGCGTTAGTTCGCGCTTTTCATAACACACTTTCGAATTTTACTTTTTCCCAAATTATATATTTAACATTCTGATATTTTATTTGTACTTTACGTTATTAACTATTTTCATTTGCACTTGACTTAGCTTTCCTTTTACCATAAACTTACTTAACATATTACGACACAAAATTCTCCTTCGTCTCCATTCGCACTGTCCAAAAAATTTCTCACGCTACTTCGTACAGCGTTCGTCAGTATAACGATGATCCACATATTTACTTCAGACTCCATTCACGAATCATTCACACTATTAAAACATATACAAAACTGTAGAAACATAAATAAACAACAAAGTCTTCAAGAAATAAACAAAACAATTAACAAACTCATTCTCTTGACTTCGCTACTGTACTCCGGTGGATGAAAATTAGAACTAAGTACTCGACTGAACCGGCTTCAGACCATCTGTCACTGTGCGCACATGAGTCATTCTCCCGATACACAGGCTCCAGACAGGAGCGATATAAAGGCTCTACGCCTCGCATTCAACATACCTAGGGTCTGGAAATTGGCTGATTTGCAGCAAAACAAGTGTCCACACGAATAACGTCACGACGTCTGGAGATCATGGACTGTCAGGACGATTGTTGTGGTTTCCTTTGCCAAGGCAGCAGAGAGAGACAGACCGATAGTGCTGCACCCAATGGCAGCACTGCGACAATAATGGCACCACGCCGTCATTTCTGACAGAACCCATTCTGCGAGCCATATCACGATGAATAGGTGCTAAGACTCTGAGGAGAACTAGAGTTACAACACTGCACTGATCATCAGCAAATAGGCCATTAGGTATTCAACACGTCCCACATTGTTCGTGTGGCTGGTAATTTTAAGATTGGCACGTCCAAAAACAGAAAAGTTGGACTCTGCATTATACACTGCCGGAAAAGAAAATTAAGTGCATCTGGAAAAACGATGTCGACATTGATCCGATGGCAGTAACCTTGCCGATAATAGTTTCGACGTCGTCCACCAACAGATAGCGTACTGGCATAGCTACCATAGAGCCATCTGTGTCCACCCTTAAGTAGGGAACGGTCACAGGTGGAAGGCTGAGTGTGGCGCAAACGTGTGAAACAAGCAGGCAACCATACTACAGAGACACACTCGTGATTGCTACAGCCAACTGGGTGAGTTTGAAAGGGTTCAAATTGTGACCTTCAGTGTGACGAAATGTCATTTCGGAGAACTGCTTCATAAGCTGGACGTGCTGCATCAGTTGTGCAACGACGCTGCTATAAGTGGCCAAGGGACGAGGTTCTGGACGTCCACGCCCGCCAGGATCGTCATATTGTAAGGGCAACAGTCGTAAATTGTACAGCAGCACAGGTAAGGTGGCTTGTGAAGCCAGGCATGTCAACAGGACCTGCTGCAGACCGGTTATTAGCAGCAGGACTAGGGGCACGCACACTTCTAACCCATCTTCCACTCACGTCACAGCATCGACGTGCACGGCTCGACTGATGCCGTCAGACAATCTCTTGGAATGGCGCGCCGTGGTCTTCAACGATGAAATAAGATTCTGCCTCCTCGCAAGCGATTGTCGTTTGTGCGAACGGCTTAGACCTGGTAAGCGCTGTCTCCTAGAGTCATTAGTCCAAGACTCGATGGCCCTGCCTCAGGCCTTATAGTCTGGGGTTCGATAAGCTACAACTCTCGGTCAACTTTGTTGCTTCTGGAGGGGACGCTAATCAGCGCTCGGTATGTGCAGAATGTTGTTAGACCCATTGTTCTGCCGGTCTTGCAACAGTAGGGTGATGTTCCAACAGGGTAACGCTCGCCCACAAACTGCTCTACAAAATGTGCAGCAATTTCCCTGACAAGCACGATCTCCGTACTTGGCTCCAATCGAGCACGTGTGGGATATTATGGGTCGAGAAATTACTTGACCTACTATTCAACAGCCGGCCGAAGTGGCCGTGCGGTTAAAGGCGCTGCAGTCTGGAACCGCAAGACCGCTACGGTCGCAGGTTCGAATCCTGCCTCGGGCATGGATGTTTGTGATGTCCTTAGGTTAGTTAGGTTTAACTAGTTCTAAGTTCTAGGGGACTAATGACCTCAGCAGTTGAGTCCCATAGTGCTCAGAGCCATTTTTTTTACTATTCAACAAACAACTCTTTCAAAACTACGTGAATAGTTCTAGTAGAAGTGGAATAATGTATCGCAGGACAGTATTTGTTATCTGTGCGATAGACTGAATGCCAGACTCAAGTCCTGCATTGCCGCCCGTGGACGCTACATCACGTGCTGATATGGGTGTTTCAGCATGGGTCGGTACACGCTACCTCAAAACAGCTTGTGCTATCGATCTGTAAACGTATTCATTTCATATTCTCTCTATGCACTGTTGCAACAATAAATCTTGAATGACTTGGAAACCTCTAAAGGGGTGTACTAATTTATTTTCCGGCAGTGTATTGAGCCGCACATTTTGTCCTAAAAGCCGGAATATCTGTTTTAAACAGAAATAGAATCAGCTGATTTTTTTGACTCGTTTATTAGTAATCGGGTACCACCAGCTTCTTGCAATATGAACCTTAACCGTACTTAAACTAAAAAAAAAATGAGTAAACTACCTTATAATTTGGCGTGTAACGTGTTTGTGATACTTCGTGTTTAGCTCGTTCTGCATACGAATACAAACGTAGGACATAAGGCACAAGAACACCACTGATTGGCATGACCATATTTATCTTAACGGAATATCTCTTTATTACGCCTCACACATATTGCTCTTGTTTACGCCATTAGCTTGGAACGGACCATAGTTCTTCAGTCTCTGCTTCATCGCTGAAAAGTTGAATAAAATTGGAGAGGACAGACACAACCGTAAAAAGCGAGGGTTGTCTGTCTAAAGCCATACACCTGGCCACCCTACGTATTTTGAACAGCGGGTGTTACATTTCTGACGTGATACGGCAGCTGACTGCGTCATATCTTCGAGGACAAAAAAATACCACAAGACCGCATGTCAACAGTGCTGTCCTGGCCTACCTTTGAAAACCAGCCCCGTGTTTGACATCGTGGGAACCCATAACTGATACGCAAGTTTGGGGGAAGAATCATCATGCTATGATCGCGCCAAGTGGGTTTATATTGAATCTACACAATGTGTGTAACGCAATTTTATAACGGCCCTGATATAAATCCTACTTTAAGTGGCTAGTCTCTCATATAATTTATTCATTAAATTAATTGATCGAATGTCCCCTCCAAAAAATGATAGTGGGAAAGGATTCCGGTAAGTGTGACTGTTTAACAGATAAATACCATTACATTTATTTTATTGATGAAGAATTTATGCAAGGAACCATCATGAACATTAACGTAGACTAATCATTAAATAGTCAAATGACGCTGCATAGAATCTATCGTGCTTCTCTACTACGAGAAAGGAGAGCAAAGAGAACAGGCGAGTTGCGTAATATCGATAAATAAGTGGGTAATAGGATGCAGTACCAGGATATCACCTAAGGATGCAAAGTGGTTCTACAGTAGCAACCGCTGAGAAACCTCAGTCCGAATTTCGGGGGGCTGAAAAATCGACTGAAACCCTACAGGCTGGAGCTGCGTATATTAAAGACAGTACAGCACAAGGCGGAATACTTATGACGGCTGCTACTCGTGGTCGGGCGCTGCATGGGGATGGGCTCTGCATTGGAGATCGGTCGAAGCTCGAGTGCAAATAATAATAATAAGCTCTATTTTTGTCCGGTGGGCCGGACAACTGAAACTGTGATTGAAACTACAATGCATGAAGGGCGGCAAAGCAACGACCTCCTATTGCGGCGCACAGGAACCAACTCTCAAAACTCCCTTCCGCCCCGTGACCAGACAGCGACCGTTGCGCTGAGCCAGAACTCGGCCAAATGTCGCCAATAAATAAGGCTTCCGTCTTTGACTCCCGGGCCGCTCTGGATTAGCCGAATGGTCCAAGGCGCTGCAGCCATGGACTGTGCGGCTGGTCTCGGTGGAGGTTCGAGTCCTCCCTCGGGTACTGGTGTGTGTGTTTGTCCTTAGGATAATTTAGGTTAAGTAGTGTGTAAGCTTTGGGACTGATGGCCTTAGCAGTTAAGCCCCATAAGATTTCACACACATTTTGAACAATTTTTTGACTCACACTAACATACTTCGTCAACCTAGGCGCCAAAACCGTTCCTTCCCACCAGTTCCGGAAGGTGACGTCAAACATGTGCTAACGTAACAATCGAGCAGCCTATCACAGCCACCTCCAGGACTTTTGGGCGGGAATCCTCCTGGCGACAGGCGCCAACAGAATGTGATAACTGGAGAGTGATGTGTAGCGCCGTTCTATCAGCTATCCTGTAGAGCTCGGCGAACATTTCTGCGAAACTTCCCAGATAATAGCACAGCTGTGGCGGCGAGCTGGCGTGTTCCTGCCCAAAACGTATGGTTTTTGTGAGAAAACTGCTCACAGCCGTTGTAAAGACAGCGAGCGTCCATCGCTCTTGCCCCTAAGACCTGACAGCAAAAGAGAAAGACGCCAGCCAGAGGTCGGGACTATGTCCATGTTTCTCAGTGACCGGATGTCTCCCCACTCCCTGCCGTTATGAGCGGTTGGCCTTTTCACAGCCCAAAAGTTGCCACACATCTCCCATATGAAATGGGCACATCCTACTCTCGATATGTACATGCCGCTACATAGTGTTGTGGGTTGGCAGGAGAGCCAACACCGGTATGAGAGGAAGCCGAAAGGCACGCGTATTAGCTCACGCAGGCTGGCGTGAGGTCTGGAACAGGACAAGGAAATTAGACTGTAGAAAAAACTGACGTAGCTGGTGGAATACTTAACTTTAATCCATGTACTCTTGACGGTACATGTTTTACAGTATCAATAGTAACTGGTAATGGCGCCTTACTAGGTCGTAGCAAATGACGTAGCTGAAGGCTATGCTAACTATCGTCTCGGCAAATGAGAGCGTAATTGGTCAGTGAACCATCGCTAGAAAAGTCGGTTGTACCACTGGGGTGAGTGCTAGGAAGTCTCTCTAGACCTGCCGTGTGGCGGCGCTCGGTCTGCAATCACTGATAGTGGCGACACGCGGGTCCGACGTATACTAACAGATTTAAAGGCTACCACCTAGCAAGTGTGGTGTCTGGCGGTGACACCACACTTTGTCCTGCCGAAGTAGCTTTTAACGAGCAAAGTTCACATCCGTGACTAACACTCGGTGTTCGGACGTAACCACAAGTACCGGAACGAAGAAGAAGAACGCAAGACCAGAGAAGGCGGTGAAACGAAGTGGGCTAATAGCGTGCTGACCAGGACGTCACCACGATATTAGGGGCTAGCGCCGCTTCTGCCAGCCTCGGTCGGACATTAGTAGATTATTAGCACGGCCTAGTAGAGAGTACTACGAGAACAGTATTGGTGACCCACAAACTGTGTGTCAGACTTGCAGAAACATTGCATACATTCAAGGACTCTGAATTATATTGCCTGTCGCCATCGCTTGTGACAACATGTAGTACGCTGAAGTTAACTATTGTCAAATCAGCTTTATTGATATAAAACTATTAATGTTATTTGCTTGAATTTTTGTATAATATTCCGAGAACGCAGCATCCTTTAGGCACCCTATACGAGACGAGTGGGCAAGACCCCGCATACGGCGACAAGGATTCAACAGTTTTGCCGACGAGTATCCTCCGCACCCAGTGCCCTTTGGCCACGAACGTTTCGTTTATATTGTGGTGGCGCTTTAATTCTCTCTTGTCTTTACTTTTCATGGACGCTCGTTTGCTTTAACAGTTTCTTGTCGTGTTTGCTAATAAGTGGTGAGCATTGCAGAACTTTCCTTTGTTTTTTTTTTTTGTCTGTCTATTGCATTTCTGTCTTCCAACATGTCCACCCCACCTGTCCTACCCCCTGATCAGGTGCCACAGCCGCAAGCATTAGATGCCACACAGCTAATGGAGATGTTTCAGTTTCAGACGCAGCAAATGTCTACACTGCTCAACATGGTGCAGCAGCTACTGGCCAACGCGGCGCGCTCGACAGGAAAAGCACCTTCCACTACAGCTGCTATACAACCTTTCAGACAGTTTTGTGAACATGAAGAAGAATGGCTCGAGTTTTGAGGCACACCTACTAGCCCACAACGTTGCAGGTACTGCAAAACTTCCCTGTCTATTATCCACGGTAGGAAGTGCAGTATTCAGATTAATTCAAAAACTCTTTTCTAACGCCACTCCGAGTGAACTTAATTATGACCAAGTTACTGCTTCGCTAGCTGTTATGGCGCCCTGACACGAATCCGCCCGGTGGACTGTGTCGAGGACCCGTGAGCCAAAGAGTCTGAGGATGCTTTTAGGTGGTTTTCCATCTGCCTCGGCGAATGCGGGCTGGTTCCCCTTATTCAACGTCAGCTACACTATGTCAGCGATTGCTGCGCAAATAAGTTCTCCACGTACGCGTACACCACCGTTACTGTACCACTCAAACATAGGGGCTACCCTCATCTGGTGTGAGACGTTCCCTGGGGGGTCCACCAGGGGCCGAACCGGACAATAATCTTAAAAGAGTGGTTCGGTGTGAGGCAGCGGAGGGGTGAAGTGGACTGCCATAGTCGTCGTGGGGTTGTGGACCACTGCGGCTGCGGCGGTGACGCAGCCTCTCGGTCGTTTCTAGGTCCCCGGTTAACATACAATACAATACAACTGTTATGATCAACAAGTGAATATGGTAGCAGCTAGGTATCAATTCTTCAACTGCAAAATATGGTCAGAACAATATTATCGTGAGTGCGTAACAGATTTTCAAGGTATCACAAGGAAATGCAAATTTAAATGTGCTTGCAGTGCTTTAAATTCAGATATTATGTTGCGTGGTGCGATCGTGTACAATGTACCTATTGTCAAACTCAAATAACAGATGTTGAAAGAGTCTGCTCCATCATTTCAGCAGGTAGTGCAAATACTATATCAGTACGATTCCGGTGCCTTGTCGGCTCATACGTCTCAGCAGCCTGGTATTCGGCGGGTTGAGTCCCTTGCTTGCAGTCACCCCATTCCACACCGGCGGCTTGCGCTAACTACGCCGAGTAAACGAAGTTCCACACCGCATAGGCAGTTCGCTAAGCAGGCGGCTACACAGGCGAACAGAATTAAGTCTTGCCCTCGATGTTATTCACGGTACAAACGCCACGACTGCCCCTCCCGACAAGCTCAGTGTTATGTTTGGGGTAGAAAAGGAGATGTACAATCTGTTTGTTTGCAATGGAACAACCATAAGATTTCAGCATACTCACAAAAATGTAGTCACTAGGGCCATGTCATTAGTGCAGTATATTTCAACTAGCAGGCACGCAGTTTCGTCAGTGGTACGTCATTAAAACATACTTTTTGTTCATTTACTTTTTTGTGGGAAACGTGGGAAATTTCAGTTGGACATGGGTGCCTCTGTCACATTACTAAATCGACACACACACGAACTGTTAGGCTCCCCACGCCTGTCTAAAACTAGCACGCAACTGACGGCTTATAATGGACAAGACATTCCCATTCTCACAACATGTACTTTGCCTGCTACGTACCGCTCACATATGCGAACAGTGTTACTTTTACAGTGCTACAATCGCGTGTGTGAGAATACACTTCCTCTTGATTCATGTGATTTGTTTGACTTCAACATTCAGGACAATATGTTGTCAATGTCTGCATTCAATGCAAAAGACAGTGTAGCTTGCTTGCTAACAGAATTCCCAGAACTCTTTCCTGAAGGTTTAGGGAAGACAACACTCAGCCAAAATTTTGCCGGGCCAGACCTGTTCCCTTTGCATTACAGGACAAAGTCGCTGCTGAACTTAAAAAATTGCAAGATAACGGAGTTATTGCGCCCATATCAGCTAGTCAATGGGCACACCCACTAGTTTTGCTCCCCAAACCTTCAGATTGCATTCGCCTCTATGTTGACTTTAAGTCTGCAGTCAACGCACAAACTGTAATTGGTACGTATCCATTGCGACTCCCCGAGGATCTTATGGACAAATTAGGTGCAGGACACTGCTTTTCAAAAACTGATTTGCGCGATGCGATCTTCAAATACCGCTCGATGAAGAATCTAAAGCCGGCCGCGGTGGCCGTGCGGTTCTAGGCGCTCCAGTCCGGAGCCGCGCTGCTGCTACGGTCGCAGGTTCGAATCCTGCCTCGGGCATGGGTGTGTGTGATGTCCTTAGGTTAGTTAGGTTTAAGTAGTTCTAGGTTCTGGGGAACTGATGACCACAGCAGTTGAGTCCCATAGTGCTCAGAGCCATTTGAACCATTTGAAGAATCTAAAGAAGTGTGTGTAGTAAATACTCATTGGGCTTGTTTAAATATTTGCGTTTGCCTTTTGGCAGTGCTTACCCACCCACCATTTTTCAATAGTATTTGGAGCAGATGACTGCATAAGTGCCAAAGTGTTCAAACTATTTGGACGATATTGTAGTCGCAGATCGTTCGCCTGAAGAACATATTCCAAATTTACGTGCTTTGTTTCGTGTGTTATCTGATGCAGTATAGATTGGAAAGTGTGATTTTCTTAAACCTGAGTTGCAGTATCTTGGTCATGTCATAAACATTCAAGCTGTACATCCTCTTCAGTCACATTTGTCCTCCATACGTGACCTGCCAGTTCCTCGCAATGTCACAGAATTGCAGACAGTTTTAGGGAAAATGAACTATTATATTCGGTTCATACCGAATGCTTCACAAATCGCAGCTCCATTGCATCACTTGCGTCGCAAGAATGTCCCCTTGTTTGGACAGATGAGTGCCAAGCAGCTTTTCAAAAACTTAAATATGCTTATTTCACTTTGATCGTGACAAGCCAGTTGTATTGCAAGTGGCCGCATTCTCTTTAGGAATCGGTGCAGTGCTTTCGCACAGAATTGGTGATAAAGACAGACCTATCGCTTTCGCATCAAAAACGTTGTCCAAAGCTCAGTGTAACTATTCTCAGATTGGCAAAAAGAGGCTTTGGTTATTGTGTATGGTGTCATCAAGTTCACCACTATTTGTACACCAGAAAATTCTACTTAGTAGCGGATCACAAGCCTTTTCAGTCCTTGTTTCATCCGACGAAACCGGTTCCTGTACGAACTACCCAAAAATTGCCAAGATGGACTTTGTTGTTGTCCCAATACCAGTACGAGATTTTGTATCGTCCGACGGCTCAACATGGAAATGGGGTCGCGCTTTCACGTCTTCCGATTGTCTCCGATATTGACTTTGACGTTTCTGCTGCGTCTTGTTGTCGCGTCGATGCTCAGGACTTTGAATTGCTTCAGTCTTTTTCGCTGAACTGTAAGAAAATGGCACAGGCCACGGAAGCTGATTCAGATTTGAACATTTTGCTAAAATACATCCGCACATCTTGACCACTCATTGAATAGCATAAAGAACTCTGAAGTGCTCCGATACTTTTGCTGTGCCAGTGAACTCGACAATGTGACGTAGCACAATTCAGGTGTTGTCATCCATTTTTTTTTTTTTTTACCTAGGAGGTTTACCTGAAGTAATGGTGTCAGACAATGGACCTCAGTTCACGTCACATGAATTTAAAACATTCTGTGAACGCAATGGCGTATAGAATCTAACTAGTGCACCGTCCCATCCACAGTCAAAAGGCGAAGCGGAACGTTTTGTCAGAACATTCAAGCAGCAGATGGCGCAATTTCGCGCCACACACACACCAAGGATCAAGAATTACAACTGCTTCTCGCCTCATATCTATCGCATCCACGAGATGGACCATCGCCGGCGGAACTGCTTCGCGGCCGCCGCCATCAGACGCTGCTCCACCTGTTCCACCCTCCTCAGCATCCGGCGCCGAAGGAAGGCCGCAAGTATTGCTTCGCGCTGCATGATGTTGTCTTTTACAGGGTTTGTTAGCGGCAGCAGACGGTGGGCGCTAATCGAGATCGTCCGCCGACTTGACGCTTGCATGTATCTTCTTTTAGGTCCAGATGGCTTGCAGCGCCGCCATTAATATCATCATCGCTTCTGTCATGCACACGATCATCTTTCAGTCTCTCTTCCCCCAGATTCGCTGATCCAGAGGACAGAACGGCCACAGCAGCTGCCAGAAGGTGTGATCGCAACGCCGCGGGACGACCTCATGGAGACGGAGCCTTCGCCCCCTCCGCCTCCTCTCGTCCTACGGACGGAGTGGATCCGCCCACACAACAGCAGTCGCCACCTTCTTCATCTGGTTTATGGCATCAGGAGGTGGACGCGTATCCTTCTGGTCGTTTCCCTGAGACGTTTCCGCCACAGAACACGCTGGATGGCCGGGTACGGCCGGAAGCTTGACGTCCCTTGAAGCCACAGCTACCGACGATGGGACCACACTCCTGCCTCCCTCGGCGTGGTTGCACTCCCTACAGGACGCGGTCCGTCACTTTCACTTTGACGGGGGAAGGGGGGTGGGGGAGGAATGTTGTAACCTCCCAACAGAAAAATATTTGTAATATTCACATTTAGCGTAACCTCCCAACACAAAAAATCTCGTTTAAGTTCCCAATAAAAAATTTCTTTCCAATAATAAAATGTCAAGTTGTAATGTGACCTTCCATTAAAGACTGACTGCATGTCGAAATTAATAAGTTTTGACGCCAACAGCGCTGCATCATGGCCCTGTGAAATGATCCTGATTAAACTAAAAAATTCTTACCTCACAATGTCGTCAGATAACGCTATCTATATATCTGCTCCTATAAGAAATTTTTGGCACAGCCCAGTGCAATGCTGGCCACTAGATTTTCATTTGTTGGAAAACAACTGATTTTCTTTTTCTTAATCAACATGAGTATGCGCAGGAAAAATTCGTAAAATCTTTAAACTCAGATAAATGATTGACAAAAGTTCTCTTCAGAACAAAAGTTATTATTCAAACATTTCTGCAAGGAATTAGATGGGATTTTAACATTACAACTGTGGTTAAATCAGTTGTGGCAATTAACATATTTACGTGGCAACAAAGAACACTATTTTTTTGTTTTTTTTTTCCTTACACCACATCGCTAAGGCACCACCATCGTTCTGCACGACCGGCCCTACACAAGTCGACCGCTGCACTGCCCTGTCCGAACTCCATAACTCAAGTGTTCTGTGCGAGCTACAAAACACGACTGCTCTCTCCGAGCTATTAAACTCGACTTACTGCCAACACTGCTCTGACCTGCGATTCTATTCTAGCACAGATATTCCATATCGCAGGCAGCGCGTGAGCAATCCATCGAAATTACATCTGCTCAGGTGCGCTAGCGAAAATTAATGAAACTCCTAATGAACCTCTTACAACGTTCTGGCGTAACCACAAGCGCCGGAACGAAAAAGAAGAAGAACGCAAGACCAGAGAAGGCGGTGAAACGACGTCACCCCAATAGGAGCGGCATCTAGCCAAAGTGAATATAAACGCCACTCATGCCAGCCTCGGTCGGACATTAGTGGAGTATTAGCACTGTCTAGCAGAGAGTGCTACGAGAACAGTATTGGTGATCCACAAACTGTGTGTCAAACTTGCAGGAACACTGCATATAGCAATGGGCTTCGAATTATAGTGCCTGTCGGTTCAAATGGCTCTGAGCACTATGGGACTCAACATCTTAGGTCATAAGTCCCCTAGAACTTAGAACTACTTAAACCTAACTAACCTAAGGACATCACACACACCCATGCCCGAGGCAGGATTCGAACCTGCGACCGTAGCAGTCCCGCGGTTCCAGACTGCAGCGCCAGAACCGCTAGACCACCGCGGCCGGCATAGTGCCTGTCGTCCATAGTTTGCGACAACATGTAGTACATTCAAGTTAAGTATTGTCTAACCTGTTTTATTGAAATAAAACTACTAATGTTTTTGCTTGAATTGTTGTACAGCATTCTGAGAACTCAGCATCCTTTAGGCACCCTATACGAGACGACTGGGCAAGATACCATATCTGGCGACAAGGACTTAACACTCTGCCCCGACAAACCCGCAATGAGCAAAGGCAGCACTCTCGCCAACGGGCCACAGCACACGCTTGGCCACGACAACACGCCGCCTCACTTGAGACCCGCCCGTGTCACACCCTCCTTTCCACCAGGTCGGCGCACCCTTTAACTGCAGGGTGGGGCACGAAATGTGTTACCATTTTGTTTTTGAATATAAACTTTATTGTCAATACAATCTGAAAGGAACATATAATTACGATGAAGAGCAGTCCATGGAGATTTGTTCTAATCCAGCACATGCTCAATATGTCCACCATTTCGTTTCCTAACTACCTTCAAACGAACACTGAAGTTAGTGATTACCCTACGGCACAAGCCTTCCGTAATTTCACTGCATGCTTGAAGAATAAGTCTTCTGAGCTCCATTAAATCACGTGGACGTGTCGGGAAAATTTTTTCCTTTAGGTACCCACAAAGAAAAAAGTCACATGGATTGAGATCTGGACTATTGGAGGGCCAATTTTGTCCGTCATTGAAGTGACCTTGAAACCTGACTGAAAAGATCCTCATGTCGAAATGCTCGTGTAAAAACTCCAAGACAGTGCTTGCAGTATGTGGCCTTGCTCCATCTTGCATGAACCACTGCCTGTTGAAGGGCAAGGCAGTAGCAAGAAGTTGTGGAATGAAGCTATTGCGAACCATGCTCAAATAACGCTCGCTGTTCACAGTTTCTTCAAAGAAAAAGGGTCCAATAAGTCCGTGACTGGAAATTGCTGCCCACGCTGTAATCCTCGGAGAATGATGTTGTCGTTCATGAAGCACTTGTGGGTTTTCAGTGGCCCAAAAGCGTACAAAATGGTTCAAATGGCTCTGAGCACTATGGGACTTAACTGCTGTGGTCATCAGTCCCATAGAACTTAGAACTACTTAAACCTAACTAACCTAAGGACACCACACACATCCATGCCCGAAGCAGGATTCGAACCTGCGACCGTAGCGGTCGCGCGGTTCCAGACTGTAGCGCCTAGAACCGCTCGGCCAATCTGGCCGGCCAAAAGCGTACATTTTGTTTGTTAGCCACACAGTCTAAATCAATAAGCGCCTCGTCTGCAAACCAAACGATGTTGAGAGTTTCTTCCCTATCCTCTGCCCACTGAGAAAACCGTAGTCCCTGCTGCTTGTGTTCTTCAGTGGGCTTCTGTGCACAGGTCATCTTGTATGGGAACATATAGAGGTCACTTTTAAGAATGCGTTGAACGGAGCGTATGTATATTCCCAGTTGCACTGCTGCCTTTCTACACGATTTCCCGGGACTTCTCTGTACAGCAACTCGTACCGCTTCAAAATTCTCCGGCGAACAAACAGGCTTAGGCCGAGGTTGCTTCGTTTCCAATACTGTTCCTTCCTGTACAAATTTATCGTACAATCTGTGGATGGTCTTCTTGCAAGGGCCCCATCGTGTGTTGAACTGTTGTCGAAAACGCCTCTGAGTCACAATGAAAAAGTAACACAATTGCCGATCGTTGCTGTGTCGTCAGTCTTCCATTGTCAGTCATTGCTGCTTACTAGTCTCCTAGCAGCAGTATTATGAATTACACGTCATTTCGTAACTCATTTGTTTTTCCAAGTTCTGCTGGTACTGCTGTAGAGATTCCAGCGGGATATCTAATGTGCGTCGTAAATTGTGAAAGAAACAGTTGGTAACTCATTTCGTGCGCCACCCTGTACCTTCTCCTCTGCCATGCCCTCTGACGGAGACAGTAACGCTCCAAGCGCTCTTCCGGCCAGATGGATTTCAAATCTGATGGAATTCCGCGAAATTAAATGCGGCTGCGCGGCACAGAAGATAATATTTCCAGTTACGCGGATTTACTAGCTCTGGGCTTCTCCGAACAACAATCATCATATCCGAGGAAGAATATCGTCTATATTGTCAACTTGTATAGTCTCTCCTCTGTGGCACGCTTTCGTCGAAAATTTATTTCGATAACGCAAGACCGGAAAGAAGATACTCAGCTATCTCCTACGGCTGGCGTTACGTGGGAGGCGTTATGACCGAGCGAGACGTTTACTGTTAAGCTTACGATACAAGAAAATTTAGATAATATATTATTACCGCCTCCGATATACATATTGAAATAAGCACCATGAGAAAATAAGAGAAATTCGATATTAATTTGGATTCTTATCAACACTCGTTCTTCTTGCTCACCATTCTCGAATGAAACAGTAGAACCTAGGAATAATGGTGTTGTCCTAATTTACCTGAGCAACAGATTATAGTGTCAGCATTTGTTGTAAGGACCTCATAAGACAAACTTTTGCCGCTTCCTGCCCTTTCGTCATCGGGAAAGTACGCGTAATCTTCCTCCACTGTGTCCCCACACACATTTTGTGCTTGAACCTCATTATACACTACTGGCCATTAAAATTGCTACACCAAGAAGAAATGCAGGTGATAAACGGGTATTCATTGGACAACTACATTTGCACGCAATTTGGGTGCACAGATTCTGAAAAATCAGTACTCAGAACAACAGCCTCCGGCCAAATAACGGTCGTGATACGCCTGGGCATTGAGTCAAACACAGCTTGGATGGCGTGTACAGGTACAGCTGCCCATGCAGCTTCAACACCATACCACAGATCATCAAGAGTAGTGACTGGCGCGTTGTGACGAGCCAGTTGCTCGGCCACCATCGACCAGACGTTTTCAATTGGTGAGAGATCTGGAGAATGTGCTGGCCAGGGCAGCAGTCGAGCATTTTCTGTATCCATAAAGGTCCTTACAGGACCGGCAACATGCGGTCGCACATTATCCACCTGAAATGTAGGGTTTCGCAGGGATCGAATGAAGGGTAGAGCCACGGGTCGTAACACATCTGAAATGTAACGCCCACCGTTCAAAGTGCCGTCAATGCGAACAAGATGTGACCGAGACGTGTAACCAATGAATGGCACGCAGTATCATCACGTCGCGTGATACGCCAGTATGGCGATGACGAATACATGCTTCCAATGTGCGTTCACCGCAATGTCGCCAAACACGGGTGCGACCACCATGATGCTGTAAACAGAACCTGGATTCATCCGAAAAAATGACGTTTTGCTATTCGTGCACCCAGGTTCGTCATTAAGTACACTATCGCAGGCGCTCCTGTCTGTGATGCAGCGTCAAGGGTAACCGCAGCCATGGTATCCGAGCTGATACTCCATGCTGCTGCAAACGTCGTCGAACTGTTCGTGCAGATGGTTGTTGTCTTGCAAACGTCCCCAACTTGTGACTCAGGGATCGACACGTGGCTGCACGATCGGTTACAGCCATTCGGATAAGATGGCTGTCATCTCGACTGCTAGTGACACGAGGCCGTTGGGATCCATCAAGGCGTTCCGTATTATCCTCCTGAACCCACCGATTCCATATTCTGCTAACAGTCATTGGATCTCGACGAACGCTAGCAGCACTGTCGCGATACGATAAACCGCAATCGCGAAAGACTACAATCCGACCATTATCAAAGTCGGAAACGTGGTGGTACGCAATTCTCCTCCTTACACGAGGCATCACAACAACGTTTCACCAGGCAATGCCGATCAACTTCTGTTTGTGTATGAGAAATCGTTTCGTAACTTTCCTCGTGTCAGGACGTTGTATGTGTCGCCACCGGCGCCAACCGTGTGTGAATGCTCTGAAAAGCTAATAATTTGCATATCACAGCATCTTCTTCCTGTCTGTTAAATTTCGCGTCTGTAGCACGTCATCTTCGTGGTGTAACACCTTTAATGGCCAGTAGTGTACGTTTTGTCCACTCTATATTTTTTTTTCTTCTGGGTCTTAACTGGATTCATTTCTAAGCGAAATAGGCAGCTTCCTTTGAAACCTTTTCCTCACATATTTTTAAGTTCTTCTTTTATTAATAACTTGGAATAGTCGACTCTTCCTTTGATATATCTGTAGCGAGTCAACTAACTTCAGTTGTTTGCTGCTTTGTTACATTTCACACATTTTTAACTGAACTATGACCAGTGGTTCTCGTACGCTAATGACCCAATGAATTTTTCCATTGTCCTAGTCTTATTTAACATAGAATCGTCTCATTCACTCGTTTTGTTTTTACTGTCTTGAATCTCAGCCCATTGTTCATCATCGTTCGTTCTGATGTTTTATTGGTTGATGATGATGATGATTAGTGTTGTAGGGCGCACAACAGGGAGGTTATCAGCGCCCGTTCCTAAAAGTTCAATTCAGAGCTGAATTGTGAGAGAATTGGTATTGTTCAAATTGCAATGTTTTATTGGTATCTGACCTGAACTGTCTTACCTACGCCATTATAAGGATCGTTAGCTTAAACACTTCTTCCATTTTACGGCTGCACTATTTTCCTAAATATCATTCTGGGAAACGTAGATTGTTTGATCGAGTGACAAACCAAAATGATTACTATTGATACTCTGTGAGACATACTGAATCTTTGCAGTCAGTGACTAACGAACATACACCATCAAATACCTAATCCATGTAAAATAGCTGATTACGTTATTCGTAAACAAAGCAGATGATCGCCAGTTAAACGAGTGGACGCTAGCTAATAATTTTTAATACTTACTCTCTTGCTGTTAGACATTTGATTTCTCTGCGCATTGGAAAGCCACATCCCACTCAGCTCGGTTAGGGAAAGTGTTCTGGCATAACTACAAGCGCCAGAACGAAGACGAAGAACGGAAAAGTAGAGAAAGCGGTGAGGAACGTCAGCCAATAGCCCTATGACAAGGACCGAGCCACACCAGGACCGCCCCCTGCAAGAAATGAATATAAGCGCTGTTCCTGCCAGCCTCGACAGCTCAGATCGCCTCAGTGTACTGACATTAGTCAAACGTATTCACGCAGTGTGCTACAAGAACAACTAGTTGTGATCCTTATCAGTTACTCGTCTGGAATTTGTCTATAGCGGTGAACATTACTTTTTGCATGTTGCTTGCGACACCGATGAAACTCCAAAGTTAAGTATTGTCAATTGCTTTATTGAAATAAAATACTAATGTTATTTGCTTGAACTGTTGTATAGCATTTCGAGAATGCAGCATCCTTTGGGCACCCTATAAGCGAAGAGTGGACAAGATCCAACGGAAGGAACTTCATTTCTGACAGTATGTGCGTTTGCAGTAGTATTTGTCTTACAAGTAAGGAATATCCCCAGGAAACCTTCATTGCAAGGTGAATTTCGGAACTATTTTAAGTTAGTTCCAATCATAATGTAGAAATTAGTGAGAATACAGCCTTGTAAATTTGAAAACGTACACTGTCGCTGCTGGACTATCCATCCCTGTGCCTTCAGCGAACTTCTACTAAATATACAGGGGCAATGAGTGTACCGTAGGGTGTGTAATAATAATTTGATATTCATGATTGTATAGAATAATTGTGCGTCATTCACAGTTGTTGAAAGCACAGATGTCCACCCGTGGTAGCTGAGTGGTCAGCGCGACAGTATGTCAATTCTAAGGGCCCGGGTTCGATTCCCGGCTGGGTCGGAGATTTTTCTATACTCAGGGACTGGGTGTTGTGTTGTCCTAATCATCATCATTTCATCCCCATCGAGGCGCAAATCGCCGAAGTAGCGTCAAATCGAAAGACTTGCACCCGGCGAACGGTCTACCCGACGGGAGGCCCTAGTCACACGACATTTACTTTTTTTTTTTTTTTTTTTTAGAGTAGTGATCCGGCAGAAAAATACATAAAGACTTATTAATGGTAAAGCGAGAGACTTTGACACGTTGAGCCACAATATTCAGAAGTGGTAGCAGTCGAACCAGCAGGCTGATGAACGGGGCAGTTTGTGCAGCAGCAGTTTGCACTTCGACAGATCAACGACCGAGCCGATGGGCAATGCTTCCAAGGAGAAAAACGTCCAGCACAATTCGCACATCAGCGGTCAGTACTGCAGGAACTGTCATCATACTGAACACACGTGCGTGACGTATCTGGCAATGCAGAGAAGGACGACATGACAATGCCCGACCAAGCCAGCATACAGGAAAAACAGGGAAAGCCGGAACGTGAGTCTACATTGGTCACGTTTCTGCCCAACGTGGAGGCGTGGATCAAAGAGCAAAGAGTCAGTCGCCACACTAGAAATTTCGCGACATTGGCGAAAACATCGCATAAATACCTCCGAGAAACGGGCATGAAGGGGTGCTTTCAGAAGAGAAGAAAGAGACGAAGAGACGTCGCATGGACGGGTGGAGCGATGGTTAGTCAGCGGATGTCATACTTCGCTCCAACGACTTAGGAACTATGCTGCTCGACAGAAGATGATAGGTGAACGCAGAAGGTGCCTACCAGATGTTACCAGAGAGAAGTTTGTGTGGTACTTACCCAGGTGGCTGGTAAGGACGAAGGATTGGGGTTCAAATGGCTCTGAGCACTATGCGACTTAACTTCTGAGGTCATAAGTCGCCTAGAACTTAGAACTACTTAAACCTAACTAACCTAAGGACATCACACACATCCATGCCCGAGGCAGGATTCGAACCTGCGACCGTAGCGGTCGCTCGGCTCCAGACTGTAGCGCCTAGAACCGCACGAAGGACGAAGGGGCTGCGGCCTCACCAAATGGGCCATTTGTGAACTAGAGGTCGACGAACTCCGTCAGAAGACGCCGAACCTGAGGGTCGCTGGTTCGATTTCGAGACGGAGCACTTGCACCACGCCATAGCCACCTGTTGATAACGCAACGAGCGAATTCACAAGGAGCAGACCGCGCAGCCGCCGCAGTGGGTCACGGGTACGGTATTGAGTGGAAGAGTACGCCCCCTGGCGTTCCGCCGCTACACGGGCCGTCGCCGTATCAAGTAGTCACCGGAATCTGCACGCTACGACTCCGCGCCGCACCGCCGCCGTGAGGAATTGAGCGAGTTAAAACACAATGTATTACTGAGTATGTTTAAAGAATCTTACTTGTCATTAAATGACTGATAGTGGAACCGCCAATGTTCCACTCACACCTCACCCACTGAGCCAAGGAAAGAACCCACTCCACTGCCCACAAAGTCTCGCTTTCCCTCCTGACACCCCTGAAAAACAATGACATTTGCTCCCCTCTGTCACTGACGCTCAATGTCCATTGTTACAAAACCCTGACTCGCTACAATACGGATAACTGCTACTGTGTCTGACACACCTATTAGGTTAATTGAGCACTTACAGCTTCAGCGCGTTAGCGTCCAGTGTATCTGCCATTAAAAAAAAATTTTAGTAGCTACACAATCTGGAAAAGACTCAGATATTCGTAGGTCTTCATGTTCTTTACAGTGTTAGCCAAAGCTGTTTAACGTTACAGGCGCAAGTCTCATACTATAATCACAACTGAGGTCAGCTCACAATTGTTCTAGTGAGTCAGTATCCTGTGCATATAGAGCCAGGGAACTGTTCTGGAGTCTTGATTGACCTCTTGCTGACACATAGCTACGTCTCCTGGCATATTGTTTCGCTGGAGAGTACAATCTTCCTCTGCAGACACAAGTGTAATGCACAAATGAGCGATGACTCCAAGTGTAGCTGCAAGCAACCACCATGCGTTTTGTGCAGTGGTTATGGGCTAGATTGGTTCCGACGGTACGTAATGATTAGTGCTGACTAGT
The DNA here is from genome assembly GCF_023864345.2 of Schistocerca serialis cubense. Lineage (NCBI taxonomy): Eukaryota > Metazoa > Arthropoda > Insecta > Orthoptera > Acrididae > Schistocerca > Schistocerca serialis. The sequence continues at coordinate 141,828,388 of NC_064641.1, read as the reverse complement.
CGCTCTTCCAAAACGCATCCCATATGAGCAAACCAATTGCGAATTTGTCTGATATTGCTCGTAGCTTACTTACTTGGGCTATGCACGGCACTGTTTGGATAAGAACAGCTCGATATAGTCATAGGCTAGAGTCGTGCACCTTGCAGAACTAGCACTCCTGAAAGAAAGGATATTGCGGAGACATGGCTTAGCCAAAGCCTGAGTCGCACTTCGGTAGCTCAGATGGTAGAGCACTTGCCCGCGAAAGGCAAAGGTCCCGAGTTCGAGCCTCGGTCGGGCACACAGTTTTAATCTGCCAGGAAGTTTCATATCAGCGCACACTCCGCTGCAGAGTGAAAATCTCATTCTGGAAACATCCCCCAGGCTGTGGCTAAGCCATGTCTCCGCAATATCCCTTCTTTCAGGAGTGCTAGTTCTGCAAGGTTCGCAGGAGAGCTTCTGTAAAGTTTGGAAGGTAGGAGACGAGATACTGGCAGAAGTAAAGCTGTGAGACCGGGCGTGAGTCGTGCTTCGGTAGCTCAGATGGTAGAGCACTTGCCCGAGAAAGGCAAAGGTCCCGAGTTCGAGTCTCGGTCGGGCACACAGTTTTAATCTGCCAGGAAGTTTCATATCAGTGCACACTCCGCTGCAGAGTGAAAATCTCATTCTAGCAACCAGGTGTTGGCGTCTGGAAAAGGCTGTTCGGATGGCAGACTCGAGGCCACAAGCTTATCAGTGGTAGAATGACCCTGGCGGGAACCTCCCTGGCATGGAGCCAGTAGGCCGCGTGACTCCAGGACCCAACACAACCACCGGCTCGCCATACGTTCTAGCAGCTTAGAAAGAACGTTGGTGAGGCTGATGAGCCGATAGCTATCCCCATCAAGCTTGTTTTTACCTGGTTTGAGCACGGGAATGATGGTGCTTCCCGCCATTGCGATGGAAAGACGTCGCCGCACCTGATCCGGTTGAAGATGACGAGGAGTTGTCGCTTGTAGTCGGACATGAGATGTTTAGTCATCTGTGGATCCGATCTGGTCCAGGAGCTGTGTTGGAGCAATGTGCAAGGTCGCTGAGGAGCTATCACTCTGCAAATGGGGCGTTATAGGGTTCAAAAAAATGGCCTTGAGCACTATGCGACTTAACTTCTGAGGTCATCAGTCGCCTAGAACTTAGAACTAATTAAACCTAACTAACCTAAGGACATCACACACATCCATGCCCGAGGCAGGATTCGAACCTGCGACCGTAGTGGTCGCTCGGTTCCAGACTGTAGCGCCTAGAACCGCACGGCCACTCCGGCCGGCATTATAGGGTTCACTTTGGCGTGTAGTGAACAAGAGAACTTTTCCTTCCATCCGACGATTTAGGTTGCTAAAGGCTGTGGGGTAATTCTCCGACGCAGAGGCGCGAGCATGGTGCTCAGCAAAGTGCTCGGCAATCTCGTAGATAACACACCATCGATGTTAACGCCAGGGACACCTGTTGGGGTCTGGTATCCAAAAACACGTCTGATCTTCGTTCAGACATGGGAAGGTGACATATGGAACCCAATGGTCTAGACATACCTCTCCCCACCCCTCTGTTTCCGTCTTTTTATAAGCTAGCGAACGCGGGCACGCAGCCGTTTAAAGGTTATTCGGAGCTCCGGGGAAGGGTGCCGCTTACGTCGCTATAGAGCCCGGCAATGCTCTTTAATGGCCTCAGCAATTTTCAGCGACCACCAAGGTACTGCCTTTTGCCGGGGCACCCTAAGAAACAACAGGTCGCAATTTACGCCGCAGAAACGATCATCCTGGTGACACACTCAACCATCGCATCGATATTACCGTGTGGGAGATATTCAACAGTGACCACAGAGATGAAAGCTTCCCAGTCTGCCTTGTTTAAAGCCCATCTGCGTAGGCGTCCGTGGGCATGATGCTGGGTCACTGATAGGAAGATGGGGAAGTGGTCACTACCACACAAGTCATCGTGAGCAGTGGACAGACGGGAGAAGTCCTGGGCTGCAAAGTGTTAAATCAGTGGCCGAGTAGCTACCGTGAGCCACACAGAAATCTGTGGGGACCCCAGCATTTAAGAGGCAGAGATCGAATTGAGACAGTAAAGTTTCTCTACCATGGCCAGCAAGTACAGTTCCACCCTACAAGCGGTTATGGGCGTTCAAATCTTCTGAAAGGAGGAAAGAGTTAGGGAGTTGATCAATCAGTGCAGCCAATACGTTCAGGGGTACTGCACCATCTGGAGGAAGATATACATTGCAGACAGTGATTTCTTGCGTCACCCTTATCCCGACAGCCACAACTTCAAGAGGGGTTTGAAGGGGCACAGTTACCCTACATACTGAGCTCAGGACATAGACGCAAACTCCACCTGACAGTTTATTATAGTCCCTACGGTTCCTGTAATATCTCTTAAAGCTTCGGAGGGCAGGGGTCCGCAGTGCTGGGAACCAGGTTTCCTACAAGGAAATGTAGAAAGCAGTTGTAAAGCTTAACAGTTGCAGTAGCTCAGCCAGGCGGCGGAAAAAACCATCGCAATTCCACTAGAGGGTGAGGTGGTCATGAGGCTGGGAAGGCATGGAACATTCGATGAGGCAGTTTACGCCTCCAGGTCACATGCTGCCACGGACTTAGTTCCTGAACAGTCTATATCCATTGTGTCTGAGCTTATGGCGAGATATAGGTCCTCATTGGACGCCAGAATCTCCATCTCGCCGCCAGATGCAGAGCTTGTAGGGAGTGGTGGTGTGGCTGCCACCGCAATTCCTTGGCTTTGGGGATCTCCTTTTTGGATTTCCGTTGCTGATACTTGGGTTTCACTAGCTGGAAGGGCTACACTGATTCAGTCTCCAGGACTGAGGAGGATCATGAAGCCCTACGACCAGCTGCTTTTGGGCACTTTAGCTACTGGCGGGTGTCATCTTTCGCACTAGTAGAAACCTAGGGAGGAAGAGGCACAAGCGACCCCTTCCTAGTGAGAGGAGCTAAAGACGACGCACTGCTCTTGCTGAGAAGTGGGGAATGATATCCCCGATCGTTGGGGGCCAGTGCTCCTAAGGCAGATGGTGCGGTAAAAACAGGGAGGGAAGTGCTCCCCTCCATCAAGTGGGCAGGTACAGTCTTGTGGCTCTGGGAGCCAACTGGAATAGGCGAAACGTAAGGAGCTGGAACTGTTGTTTTAGCAGCGGTGTAGGTGCATGTTATATGCACAGAATGTAGCCTCTCATCTTTTCTCTTAGCCTCAGTGAAGGTCAGTCGGTCCAGGGTCTTGTATTCCATTATTTTCCTCAAACTTCCAGCACTTAAAGCACCACATTGGGGTGGAATATATGGTTTGACACAAGAGCGATAAACCATCACCTTGACCTTTTTGGATAATGTGTCACACTCAAAGGACAAGATGAAGGCACCAGTGGCCACCTGATTATCCCTCGGACTCCCGTGGACACGCCAGACGAAATGGACACCTCGTCGCTCGAAGTTCGCGCACAGCTCGTCAGTAGACTGTGAAAGAAGGTCCCTGTGTAATATAATACTCTGGACGATATTTAAGATCTTACGAGGTGTGATCGAAACAGAAACAAAATGATTCAAATGGCTCTGAGCACTATGGGACTTAACATCTGAGGTCATCAGTACCCTAGAACTTAGAACTACTTAAACCTAAACAAGCTAAGAACATCACACACATCCATGCCCGAGCCAAGATTCGAACCTGCGACGGTAGCGGTCGCGCGATTCCAGACTGAAGCGCCTAGAACCGCTCAGCGACACCGGGTGGCGAAACAGAAACATTGACATGAAAGATTCCCCATCAACTGTCGTACATACGATGTACCTGGGCGAATAAGCTTCACTGTTGTCGTTAGCCTGGCGTCCCTCTCATGGTTTGGCCAGGGAGTGGAACGATTTGGGGTCGTATTTCGCAGCACTGAAGTTAGATCTCGATCGCTTAGAGACTGCTAGTGGTGGACCACCAGCATGGAGTGTCATCCGCCGATGCCATCCACTCTGACCAGGGGCCCTCCCCACAGGCATCATCATCCAGTCGCAGCAAAGACCACCTGGCAGGATGGCCATTGCCGGAAGTTCCAATGCCCCAAGGTGATGGGCATCTACTACAACCAACAGGGTACATGGTGGCCGCACCACAAAAGACGCTACCGACCTACATATCAGGTGCAAACGAGCAAACAAGTCCATTATAGTCATCAGCGCAGAAAGCGATACTGCACAGTGGATGGGGGGAAACGCACCCCAGAGGGTGACCTCGCCCAACAGCTGGAGAATGAGAGGAAGTGCAAATCCACGCCGACAAAGGATGCGAGAGATCTCACTGCATGATGGACATGGTGCACCATGTAAGGCACCCTTCCCCAATAGGTTCGCTCTTCGGGAATTTAGAATAATGGAGGTCAAAGCCTACAGTGGACTATCACATAAAGGCCGAAACATGTGAGACACCTTTTAGTCGTCTGTTACGATAGGCAGGAATACCTCAGGCCTATTGTAGCCCCCGGACCCGCATAGGGCTTTTTGGGGGTGTCCTGATACTTTTGACCACATAGCGTACCAATGTGTGGCATAATGCTGTCTTAAGGGTCAAAGCAGCCCCCAGCCTCGCTGTGTCCCACGACTCTGGTCTAGCCATGTTAACGGTGTGGGAGATAATGTGCAGGGTAGTTAGAGAGCACTCCCAAATAGGCGTGATGCGTCTGTTGAGTAATGTCTCCTTTACTTAAAGAAAGTGGCAGTTGGAAATTTTCCGTGGGAACCTCAAGACATGACACCTCAACAGCTCCACTGGAACATGGATACAAAGACGATTAGTTTCTGCTATTGCCACTTCGTTTTTTGATCATGGAGACTTTAATTTTGCGTCTTAGTGGTATACTATACCGCCTCACAAAAGGATCAGTCTATATACAATGTGCGTCAGCGAAGTGAAGTCGAAAGAAGATAGGGAATTCTGGTGAGGCGCACATACGGCGATATCAACAGCAGCAGAAAATGGTATAGCGAGAGTAGGATTCGTTATAAATAGAAATGTAATGCAGAGCGTCAGTTACTGTAAACAGTTCATTGACAGGGCTGTACTCATAAGATTTGACAGAAAACCATCGTCGACAAGGATAGTTAAGGTACATATGCCGACGGCGCAAGCAGAAGATGAAGTGACAGATATAGTGTAGGAGGATATTGAATGTGTAATTCAGTATGTAAAGGAAGATGACATCTAATAGTCACGGAAGACTGGAATATGGTTGTAGGAGAAGGAACATAAGAAAGGGAATATAGTCTAGGTAGTAGGAATGAGAAAGTAGAAAGATTAATTGAGTTCTACAATAAACTTTTGAAGGTAATAGCGAATATTCTATCCTAGAATTACAAGAGGAAGAGGTATACTTTGTAAAAACGCATAGGCATGGTAAGATTCCAGTTTAAATCATAGTTAGACAGAGATTCCGATATTAGATATTTATTCGTAAGGTGTACCCAGGAACAGATACAGGCAACTCCGATCAAAATTTAGTAATGATGAAGAGTGCGCTGAAGTTTAAGAGAATCGTAAGAAATGAAGTGGAACGAAGGGGAATACTGAAATACTGTGCAATGATGACACGCGTTGAAAGATCGCTAATGAGTTGCGTACTACAGAAAGGACTATCATAGTGGGCTATTCAGTTGTACAGGGGCACAGTTAGACGCAGGTTCAAGGAAGGTAACTCCAAAAACACTTTGGATAACAGAAGAAATACTTCAACTGATCGACGACGGGAGGAAATGAGAAAATGTTCAGAAAAAGACAGCAATACACCAATACAAATCACTCAGGAATCAAATAAATTGGAAGTATAAGACAGCCAAGGCGTTTTTAAATGCTTTTTTTCAAAGGTGAACTGAGATGAACTGATCCAATTTTATCCTTGTTCCACTGGAAAGGTGAGTGAAATAATTGTTAGTTTCAGTGACGCTGAGAAAGGATTGAAATTATTAAAACTGACAAATTTCCACGGCTCGAGAGAAGTCCTATCAGTTTCTACAGTAAATCTTCGGCTGAGTTAACCCCTCTTTAGCTACACTCAAGTGACAAAAGTAATGGAATGGCGCTATGCCCATATACAGATGGTGGTGGTATCACGTACACAAGTTATAGATGGGCAGATCAGTGGCAGAGCTGTCATATGTACTCAGGATATTCATAAGGAAAGTGTCCGACGTGATTATTGTCGCGCGACAGGAATTAACAGATTTTGATAGTAGGAATGTAGACGCATGGGACATTCCATTTCGGAAATCGTTAGGGATTCTAATATTCCGAGATCCATAGCGCCAAGAGTGCGCCGAGAATATCAGATTTCAGGCTTTACCTGTCACTAGGGACAACGCATTGTCCGGCGATCTTCGCTTAACGACCGAGAGCAGCGGAGTTTGCGTTGAATTGTCAGACAAGCAACATTGCGTGAAATAACCGTAGAAATCAATGTTTGATGTACGACTAACGTATGCGTTAGGTCAGTGCAGCGAAATTTGGCGTTAATGGGTTATGGCAGCATAGGACCTACGCGAGTGCCTTTGCTAACAGCACATCTCCTGCAGCTGCGCTCCTGGGCTCGTCACCATACGCGTTGGACCCTAGACGACTGGAAAACCGTGGCGAGGTCAGACAGTTCCTTATTTCAATTGGTAAGAGGTGATAAAGGGTTCGAGTGTAACGCAGACCCAACGAAGCTATAGACTCAAGTTATAGACAAGGCACTGTGCAAGCAGGTGGCGGGTCCATAATGGCGTGGATCTTGTTCACGTGGAATGGAATCGATCCTCTGGTCCAACTGAACCGATAGTGATAAATTTGCAGCCAATCATGGACTTCAAGTTCCCAAAAGACAATGAAACTCTTAAAGAGTTCAGTGCGGCATGTAACCGAATCACAAATTGTTGCGATTGGTTTGAAGAACATTCTGGACAATTCGAGCAGATAGTGTTGTTGTTGTTGTTGTTGTGGTATTCAGTCCTGAGACTGGTTTGATGCAGCTCCCCATGCTACTCTATCCTGTGCAAGCTTTTTCATCTCCCAGTACCTACTGCAACCTACATCCTTCTGAATCTGCTTAGTGTATTCATCTCTTGGCCCCCCTCTACGATTTTTACCCTCCACGCTGCCCTCCAATACTAAATTGGTGATCCCTTGATACCTCAGAACATGTCCTACCAACCGATCCCTTCTTCTGGTCAAGTTGTGCCACAAACTTCTCTTCTCCCCAATCCTATTCAATACTTCCTCATTAGTTATCTGATCTACCCATCTAATTTTCAGCATTCTTCTGTAGCACCACATTTCGAAAGCTTCTATTCTCTTCTTGTCCAAACTATTTATCGTCCATGTTTCACTTCCATACATGGCTACACTCCATGCAAATACTTTCAGAAATGACTTCCTGACACTTAAATCTATACTCGATGTTAACAAATTTCTCTTCTTCTGAAACGTTTTCCTTGCCATTGCCAGTCTACATTTTATATCCTCTCTACTTCGACCATCATCAGTTATTTTGCTCCCCAAATAGCAAAACTCCTTTACTACTTTAAGTGTCTCATTTCCTAATCTAATTCCCTCAGCATCACCCGACTTGATTAGATTACATTCCATTATCCTTGTTTTGCTTTTGTTGATTTTCATCTTATATCCTCCTTTCAAGACACTGTCCATTCCATTCAACTGCTGTTCCAAGTCCTTTGCTGTCTCTGACAGAATTACAATGTCATCGGCGAACCTCAAAGTTTTTATTTCTTCTCCATGAATTTTAATACCTACTCCAAATTTTTCTTTTGTTTCCTTTACTGCTTGCTCAATATACAGATTGAACAACATAGGGGAGAGGCTACAACCCTGTCTCACTCCCTTCCCAACCACTGCTTCCCTTTCATGTCCCTCGACTCTTATAACTGCCATCTGGTTTCTGTACAAATTGTAAATAGCCTTTCGCTCCCTGTATTTTACCCCTGCCACCTTTAGAATTTGAAAGAAAGTATTCCAGTCAACATTGTCAAAAGCTTTCTCTAAGTCTACAAATGCTAGAAACGTAGGTTTGCCTTTCCTTAATCTTTCTTCTAAGATTAGTCGTAAGGTGAGTATTGCCTCACGTGTTCCAGTGTTTCTACGGAATCCAAACTGATCTTCCCCGAGGTCGGCTTCTACTAGTTTTTCCATTCGTCTGTAAAGAATTCGTGTTAGTATTTTGCAGCTGTGACTTATTAAACTGATAGTTCGGTAATTTTCACATCTGTCAACACCTGCTTTCTTTGGGATTGGAATTATTATATTCTTCTTGAAGTCTGAGGGTATTTCGCCTGTTTCATACATCTTGCTCACCAGATGGTAGAGTTTTGTCAGGACTGGCTCTCCCAAGACCGTCAGTAGTTCCAGTGGAATGTTGTCTACTCCGGGGGCCTTGTTTCGACTCAGGTCTTTCAGTGCTCTGTCAAACTCTTCACGCAGTATCATATCTCCCATTTCATCTTCATCTACATCCTCTTCCATTTCCATAATATTGTCCTCAAGTACATCGCCCTTGTATAGACCCTCTATATACTCCTTCCACCTTCCTGCTTTCCCTTCTTTGCTTAGAACTGGGTTTCCATCTGAGCTCTTGATATTCATACAAGTCGTTCTCTTATCTCCAAAGATCTCTATAATTTTCCTGTAGGCAGTATCTATCTTACCCCTAGTGAGATAGGCCTCTACATCCTTACATTTGTCCTCTAGCCATCCCTGCTTAGCCATTTTGCACTTCCTGTCGATCTCATTTTTGAGACGTTTGTATTCCTTTTTGCCTGATACATTTACTGCATTTTTATATTTTCTCCTTTCATCAATTAAATTCAATATTTCTTCTGTCACCCAAGGATTTCTACTAGCCCTCGTCTTTTTACCTACTTGATCCTCTGCTGCCTTCGCTACTTCATCCCTCAAAGCTACCCATTCTTCTTCTGCTGTATTTCTTTCCCCCATTCCTGTCGGGTGTTCCCTTATGCTCTCCCTGACACTCTGTACAACCTCTGGTTCTTTCAGTTTATCCAGGTCCCATCTCCTTAAACTCCCACCCTTTTGCAGTTTCTTCAGTTTTAATCTACAGGTCATAACCAACAGATTGTGGTCAGAGTCCACATCTGCCCCTGGAAATGTCTTACAATTTAAAACCTGGTTCCTAAATCTCTGTCTTACCATTATATAATCTATCTGATACCTTTTAGTATCTCCAGGGTTCTTCCATGTATACAACCTTCTTTCATGATTCTTAAACCAAGTGTTAGCTATGATTGTGTTGTGCTCTGTGCAAAATTCTACCAGGCGGCTTCCTCTTTCATTTCTTAGCCGCAATCCATATTCACCTGCTATGTTTCCTTCTCTCCATTTTCCTACACTCGAATTCCAGTCACCCACGACTATTAAATTTTCGTCTCCCTTCACAATCTGAATAATTTCTTTTATTTTATCATACATTTCTTCAATTTGTTCATCATCTGTAGAGCTAGGTGGTATATAAACTTGTACTACTGTAGTAGGTGTGGGCTTCGTATCTATCTTGACCACAATAATGTGTTCACTATGTTGTTTTTAGTAGCTTACCCGCATTCCTATTTTCCTATTCATTATTAAACCTACTCCTGCATTACCCCTATTTGATTTTGTGTTTATAACCCTGTAGTCACCTGACCAGAAGTCTTGTTGCTCCTGCCACCGAACTTCACTAATTCCCACTATATCTAACTTCAACCTATCCATTTCCCTTTTTAAATTTTCTAACCTACCTGCCCGATTAAGGGATCTGACATTCCACGCTCCGATCCGTAGAACGCCAGTTTTCTTTCTCCTGCTAACGACATCCTCTTGAGTAGTCCCCGCCCGGAGATCCGAATGGGGGACTATCTTACCTCCGGAATATTTTACCCAAGAGGACGCCATCATCATTGAATCATACAGTAAAGCTGCATGCCCTCGGGAAAAATTACGGCTGTAGTTTCCCCTTGCTTTCAGCCGTTCGCAGTACCAGCACAGCAAGGCCGTTTTGGTTATTGTTACAAGGCCAGATCAGTCAATCATCCAGACTGTTGCCCTTGCAACTACTGAAAATGCTGCTGCCCCTCTTCAGGAACCACACGTTTGTCTGGCCTCTCAACAGATACCCCTCCGTTGTGGTTGCACCTACGGTACGGCTATCTGTATCGCTGAGGCACGCAAGCCACCCCACCAACGGCAAGGTCCATGGTTCATGGGGGGGGGGGGGGGGGGCAGATGATGCTACCATCAAATTCGCCCGATATGAATCCTACCAAAATTTATGGGAGATAATCGAAAGGTCGGTTCGTGCACAAAATTCTACACCGGCAACGCTTCAGCAATTATGGACGGCTATTGAGGCAGCATGGCTCAATATTTCTGCAGGGGAATTCCAACGACTTGCGCATGTGAGCATGTGAGCAGTCGAGCAGCCGACCCGAGCGGATCGCTGCTCTCTGCATATGGTGTAGCTGCCGGGACCAGTTCACGTTGGTCATTCTGGCGTGCTGCAGGTCTTCTTTCTTCAAGGGCCACGCATTGCACTCTGTGCAGGCAAAACGTAGGGACTTCCCACTTACATAGTGCACATTTTAAATCTATTTTCTTCTCTGAAAGAAGCAAAAGATGTCGGAACCCTCCTTACCTAATAAAATTTCTTGCACTGGGGAAATTTTGGATCCTCCTCCCCCCAGTGACCCCATCCAATTACCCGCAGCATGGCTACAGCACAAGCGGTGGTGATACCGGTAGACCTCGCCAGTGTCTCAATTCCACTCGCCACTTCCCATGAGGCAGTTGCCTTGAGGGATTGGCAGCACCTGATCGATCTGGTCGTGGAAGGTGACATTACTGAAAAATTGACCCTGCCGAAAATGCTCTAGACACGCCCTCTCTGTCTCCTCAGGCGGCTCAGGCGCCGAAAGAGCTGGAGCCGGAGCCGAAAGAGGACACACACGACTGAGGAGACGGACCGTGGCAGCAGGTCCTGCCACGCCATAGGCACTGCAAAGGCGACACACAGGCAAGTGAACCCACAAGATCACGAGGCAACTGCCGAGTGCTGCTGCCAACTCCATCAACCTCAAAGAGTGAAACAAACAACACAGGGAACAATACAAACAACAGTCTGGGAATGTATTCCCGTAAATCACACGATTGAGTTCAGCACGGTTAGACCTTCGCAGAACTAGATGGTAGAGGTGACCGATATAGTCAGATCGCGCGACCTGCTGAATATGAAGTTATTTCTTCATATGATCATAAAGGTAGAGATCTGCAAAACGTCGCACAACCCCCCAACAATATCACAACTGCCAGCGTTTTGTGCATGCGGGCATTCCATGCGGTCTCGGTCCCCAGTGCCACAAATGCTATGGTGGCCACACAACACAACAGTGCAAACTCCACCAAACGGCGCCACGCAAATGCACCAGCTGTGGTGAGCCCCATCTGGCCAACTACACGGGGTGCATTGCCTACAAGGAGGTGCTGAGGCGCAAAATAGCAAAACACGCCCAACCTATCGCCATCACAACTCCGAAACCACCACCCCTCGCACACCCAGTAAGGAGTGGAACATCCTTTGTTGGAGTGGTAGGTGGCACCCCCAGCAGCGTGGGGAGGGCAGAGGAACCTCAGATCTGCGAACCCACACAGCAAACCCCCCAGCAACAGACACACAGCCAAGTCAGACAACACCCAGCACCACACTCTCATTGGTTATACCACAGGACACCCATAACAATACAACCCTACCCCCCGAGAACATGGATTGCAGCCCATCAAAAGCCAAAGAAAATGCACGCACACAGGGAGAGTCACTGCTACAGAGAAGGTGGAGAAGAGAAACAGTTCGAAAAAAGGGGACACGACTATATGACAAAAAGAAAACACAGAAACGAGACACCAATATGCAGTCACATAAGTCGGACTCCAACCCAACGCCTCACAGAACACACCCTCTCACTACAGGGGCCCCACAAGCGCCCGCAACAACTCAACAAACAGCAGACTCACAAGCCAGACCAAACCCGAGGCCGTCATAAGCACCAGCGGCCGCTACCGAAAACCCACAGGCTGACACTCCCAACACAACACAACAATCCGAGGAATAGTGGAGACATCATTCTTCAGACTCACGGCCACTGATATTGTTATGAAGAATATTGGGTGTGTCTCGCAACTCTTCACACAATTCATGTCGGGCTCACTCAACTGGACTAACATACAAACACTCAGGTAGATGGAGTGTTTCTCGCTTTCCGAGAAGCATAAGATTCAGCAATACACTTGCGTTTGTTATCAAAAGTGTGATCATATGGGATACTAAGCGTAATTTGTGGGTGAACTGAGGATTTTTTTGTGAGAAGGTTGCATCAAGCTCTCTTGGATGGAGAGTCATCGGCTGATGTCGAAGTAACTACGAGTGTACCCATGAAAGTGTGTTAGGTCCCTTGCTGTTCATGTTTTTATTAATAACCTTGTGAGCAAGGCTTTTCGCAAGTGACGCAGTTGTCTATACACAAGTACTGGCTGAAAGAAGCTGCAGATATATTCAGTCAGATCTTGATAACATTTCACCTTGCTTCATATGTTCAGAAAAGTAAAATTGTTCACTTCACAAAAAGAAAAGCCGTAGTCAACGGGTCACAGTTGGAAATGGGCAACTAATATAAATACGTCGGTGTAACACTGTGTAGGGATGTGAAATGGGACGAATACATCGGCTATGTCGTGGGTAAAGCAGGCGGCAGACACAGGTTTATTGGCGTATGTTAAGGAAATGAAATCAGCCTCTAAAGGAGATTGCTTACAAATCGCTTGTGTGACTCATCGTAGAATATTGCTCAAGTGTTTCGAACCCATACCAAATAGAACTAATATGAGGTACTGAACGTGTACAGAGAAGAGCAGTACGAATTGTGACAGACTTTTTTTAGTCGTGGGAGAGTGTCACAGAGGTACTGAAGGGACTGAACTGGCTGACTCGTGAAGACAGACATGAACTACGCCGAGAAAGAATGCTTAAAATGTTTCGAGAACCAGCTTGAAATGATGGAATATGCTACAATCTCATACATATCGCTCCCGTATGGATCGTGAGGACAACATTAGATTAATTATAGCGTGCACGGAGCTGTTTAAACAATCATCCACATTTGAAATGAACGTGAAGAACCTCTGGTAACTAGTACAATAGGGCTTCTCCTCTGATGTGCACTTCACAGTGGTCTGCAGAGTATAGATGTGGATGTAGGAATTACATAAAATGGATTCCTCATACCTTTAGCTGACTCAACAACGGTCGAGAGGCAGCACCGACTATACCAAAACAAGTACCCTCACAGACACCAACCACATCACACGACATTTCAAACCCTTTATGAGCGTTTGTTTGATCATGGGTACTATTTGTGTCCAACAGTGCTTCCATCTTGAGTTCCAAATGCATTAAGACAACGTCTCCTCCATTTACTTGATGTTGTATGTAGTGTTCCTGTAAACCATTGTAACAATTTAAAATACTTGTAACGGAAGAAGAAAGCTTTGGTTTCAAAAAGAGTCTGTTTTCACTTAAATTCGTAAGTTTGGCGCTACTTGTACGTAAGAAATTTGCCATCTAGCATGACAACTATATAGTAAAAAAAAAAGAAGAAGAGAGAAGAAAGGAAAGAGTAGCACAAAATTACGTTTCTGGTAATCCTGGGATGGTTGCAAGAGATAACACACAAGTGGTTGGTGAGTTGTCATAGTTTTCTCAGCTGTGTCAGACATTTTGAAACTATAGAGGAAGTTATCAGACGAACGTGCAGGGAGGCTGCGGATAGTGCGTACACCAGGTATGGAGGGCCATGTTCTACAGGGTACTGAGACAAACCCTAGAACAAGCTCCAGGCAAGGGACCTGCCAACGTGGTGTAAGCCCAAGTACTATTATGTGTAACCTGTATGATAGGCATGTGTGAACGCGTGCATTGCATCCCACGGAGGCCACTCTAAGCATCTAGATATGTGTTGAGTGTGGGTCAGGGATTTTCTCTGCCTCGTGATGACTGGTTGTTGTGTGATGTCCTTAGGTTAGTTAGGTTTAAGTAGTTCTAAGTTCAAGGGGACTGATGACCATAGATGTTAAGTCCCATAGTGCTCAGAGTCACGTGTTGAGTGTCAACATATTATAATTCCCACATTTTTCGGTTGCAATAATCGTATCATTTATCACCTGTTGAGAACCAAACTCATTTGTGACAACCCGTCACAATAGTGGGATGGTTTGGCATCGGTTTACATCGTAGTATCCTACAGGATGACAATTATTGAACTATATGAAAGAAACGCAAATTAGTTACTACGGCCTGCACGCAGTTTATACAACATGTAAAAGTCACTACAGATATTCGGATTTAGGTTACGAAATGTTACACATGGCTGCAATAGTTAGCGATGACGTGGCGCAGACTAATAGCGAAATTCTGCATGTCACACCGAAGTGTCGAATCATCGATGCTGTCGATGACTTCCAGAATGGCTATTTTCAGCTCCGCGATAATTTTGGGGCTATTGCTATACACCTCGTCTTTAATACAGCCCCACATAAAGGAGATGCATGCGTCTAGATCCGGAGAATATGGTGGCCAATCGAGGCCCTTGCCAGTTGTCTCTGGGTACCCCATAGTGCGGTTCCCAAAATGCTCCTCCAGAACATCAGTCTCCTGCTTCGATGGGGTCGAGCTCCGACTTGCATGAACGACATCTTGTCGACATCTGGGTCACTTTGGATTATGGGAATGAAATCACCTTTCAAAATCTCCACATACCGTTCGGTAGTCACCGTGCCATCAATGAATACCGCGTCGAATGTGCCGCGACTGGACATCGCTCACCACACAGTAACCTGTTGAGGGTGAAGAGACTTATCGATCGCGAAATGCGGATTCTGAGTCCCCCAACGACGCCAATTTTGCTTATTGAGGAACCTATCCAGATGAAAGTGGGCTTCGTCGCTAAACCAAACCATACAGCGCATATTAATTCCCATCGTGCCCCGCAACCAACCGTGTGGTTTTCACGTCCTAACGCAAACCGTTCAGAAAATATGACGATACTATTTCATATACACTACTGGTCATTAAAATTGCTACACCAAGAAGAAATGCAGATGATAAACGGGTATTCATTGGACAACTATATTATACTAGAACTGACGTGTGATTACATTATCACGCAATTTGGGTGCATAGACCCTGAGAAATCAGAACCCAGAACAACCACCTCTGGCCGTAATAACGACCTTCATACGCCTAGTCAAACAGAGCTTGGATGGTGTGTACAGATACAGCTGCCCATGCAGCTTCGGCACGATACCACAGTTCATCAAGGGTAGTGACTGGCGTATTGTGACGAGCCAGTTGTTCGGCCACCATTCACCAGACCTTCTCAGCTGGTGAGAGATCTCGAGAGCTGGCCAGGGCAGCAGTCGAAATTTTCTGCATCCAGAAAGGCCCGCACAGGCTCTGCAACATGTGGTCGTGCATCATCCAGCTGAAATGTAGGGTTTCGCAGGGATCGAATGAAGGGTAGAGCCACGGGTCGTAACACGTCTGAAATGTAACGTCCACCGTTCAAAGTGCCGTCAATGCGAGCAGGAGGTAACCGAGACGTGTAACCAATGGCACCCCATACCATGACGCCGGGTGATACGTCAGTATGGCGATGACGAATACACGCTCCCAATGTGCATTCACCGCGATGTCGCCAGACACGGATGCGACCATCATGGTGCTGTAAACAGAACCTGGATTCATCCGAAAAAATGACGTTTTGCCATTCCTGCACCCAGCTTCGTCGTTGAGTACACCATCGCAGGCGCTCCTGTCTGTGATGCAGCGTCAAGGGTAACCGCAGCCATGGTCTCCGAGCTGATAGTCCGTGCTGCTGCGAACGTCGTCGAACTGTTCGTGCAGATGGTTGTCGTCCTGCAAACGTCCCTATCTCTTGAGTGAGGGATCGAGACGTGGCTGCACGATCCGTTACAGCCATGCAGATAAGATGCCTGTCATCTCGACTGCTAGTGATACGAGGCCGTTGGGATCCAGCACGGCGTTCCGTATTACCCTCCTGAACCCTCCGATTACAGTTTCTGCTAACAGTCATTGGATCTCGACCAACGCGAGCAGGAATGTCGTGATACGATAAACCACAATCGCGATAGGCTACAATCCGACCATTATCAAAGTCGGAAACGTGATGGTACGCATTTCTCCTCCTTACACGAGGCATCACAACAACGTTTCACCAGGCAACGCCGGTCAACTGCTGTTTGTGTATGAGAAATCGGTTGGAAACTTTCTTCATGTCAGCACGTTGTAGGTGTCGCAACCGGCGCCAACCTTTTGTGAATGCTCTGAAAAGCTAATCAATTGCATATCACAGCATCTTCTTCCTGGCGGTTAAATTTCGCTTCTGTAGCAAGTCATCTTCGTGGTGTAGCAATTTTAATGGCCGGTAGTGTAGTTCAGTAATTGTCACCGTGTATTTATTACCCAAGGTTGGTGTCCGTAGGAGATTTTACGAGGCAATTCCCGTAGACCAATGAGAGGAAGTAGAGACAGCCACGTGTCCGGAGTCAGCCAGTGTCCCGGACAGGTGGAGCCTCCTCCTACCGCAGAAGCGGCCAGACTGCAGCTGCTCGGAAGCCACAGTACGCTCTGCCGCGCTGTTTGAATTACTGTGTATTGACAGCGCATCAGGCGAATTAATCGAATTGCCGCGACCGTAATGACGCGTTCCGGCGCGACTGGGATATGGCGTCGGCTTCCCCCGCCACACACCTCCTGCTCCTCGTCCTGCTCCTGCCTGTAGCCGGCGACCCGGCGCAAAGCCCACCATATCGGCTATTTATGGGCGCCGGGCCGGCCGTTGCGCGCAGAATCAATGCCCGCTACAGATAAACCGCCACCACCGCTGCTGCTGCGGCAATACGCTTGTTCCTTCCTGCCGACAAATCCTGCTGCCGGCCTGTTGCCTGATAAAGCCACATTGCCGGGGCCTCGCGCCGCCCCTATTGTTTCGTCCGGCGCTCTTGTTAGCCGCCTAGCCAATTTCCCGCTTCACTTGTTACTCGTATTTGATACGGTAACTCGGTACTTAGCAGATTCCTTTTATTTACTACTTCTTATGATGCGATACTGCTGTACAGTAGCTGCAAGCAAATTGTCTTCTTAGGTATCACCTACTCTCACGTGATAAACTGATCAGCAGCTAGTGTAAATACACTGAAGAGGTAAAGAAACGGGTAGACCTGCTAATATCGTGTAGGGCCCCTACGAGCACGCAGAAGAGCCCCAACATGACGTGACATGAACTCGACTAAAGTCCGAAGTAGTGCTGGAGGGAGGGAATTGACACCACGAATCCTGCAGGGCTGTCCATAAATCCGTAAGAGTACGAGGGGGTGGAGATCTCTTCTGAACAGCACGCTCCAAGGCATCCCAGATATGCTCAGTAATATTCATGTCTGGGGACTTTGGCGCCAACGGAAGAGTTTAAACTCCGAAGAGTGTTCCTGGAGCAATTCTGTACGTGTAGAGTATCGCATTGTCCTGCTGGAATTGACCACGTCCGTCGGAGTGCACAATGGACGCGAATGGGTGCAGGTGATCAGAGAGGATGCTTTAGTACGTATCACCTGTCAGAATCGTATCTAGACGTATCAGGGGTCCCATATCATTGCAGCTGCACACGCCTCACTCCGTTACAGAGCCTCTACTAGCTTCAACAGTCCCCTGCTGACATGTAGAGTCCTTGGATTCATGAGGTTGTCTCCATACCCGTACACATCCATTTCCTCGACAAAATTTGAAACGGAACTCGTCCTACCAGGCAACGTGTTTCCAGTCATCAACAGTCCAATGTTGGTGTTGATGGTCACAGGCGAGGCGTAAAGCTTTGTGTCGTGCAGTCATCAAGGGTACATGAGTGGGCCTTCGGCTCCGAGAGCCCATAGTCCGCACGTTGACACTTGTTGATGGCCCAGCACTGAAATCTGCAGCAATTTGCGGAAGGGCTGCCCTTCTGTCACGCTGAACGATTCTCTCCAGTCGTCGCTGTTCCCGTTCTTGCAGGATTTCTTCCCGGCCGCAACGATGTCGGATATTTGATGATTTACAGGATTTATGATATTCACAGTACACTCGTGAAATGGTCCTACAGGAAAATCCCCACTTCAAATGGTTCAAATGACTCTGAGCACTATGGGACTTAACTTCCGAAGTCATCATTCCCCTAGAACTTAGAACTACTTAAACCTAACTAAGGACATCACCCACATCCATCCCCGAGGCAGGATTCGAACCTGCAGCTGTAGCGGTCGCGCGGTTCCGGACTGTAGCGCCTATAACCCCTCGGCCACCCGGCTGGCGAAAATCCCCACTTCATCGCTACCTGGCAGATGCTGTGTCCCATCGCTTGTGCCCCGACTATAACACCACGTTCGAACTCATATGGTAACCTCCCATTGTATGAGCAGTAACTGATCTAACAACTGCGTCAGACATTTTTTGTCTTATATAGGCGTTGCCGACCGCAGCACCGTATTCTGTCTGTTTAGAAATCTCTGTATTTGAATACGCGTGCCTATACCAGTTTCTTTGGCGTTTCAATGTATTATTTATGCATTTGTTCAATCTGGAAACGTTAGTTCCTTCAGGCCTTCTCTTACATCTAAACATGCAGTGCTGTAGAGCTTTGTAATTATGTTCCTGTCGAATGACAGCAATTGTATAATGCAACAGAATTAAAGGATCACTTCTTCCAAACTTTGCAGTTTTCTCCCATTCTGATGTAGTAGTTTGCGTGTCGACAACGTTCCTCCGTAACAAACCATGGCCCCCTTCGACGTCATCCACCGGTTCGGTGATGCTTCAAACAACAAGGCGTCGACACATATGAAAAATTGCCAGAGCTCAAACGTTGATGTGAAATGTGAGTGAATGATGACACATTCGCACCAAATTTCACCAAGTGTCTGTCCAACGCCACCATGGACGTGTCACACGATGGCAAGGTCGTCACACACATTTCATCCATTATTTTGATGCATCTGCGATGGAGATCAAAACCGCGACACCCAGCGTTCAAATCGAGCAGTTTTCTTGTTGGTGGCCGAAGAAAACATCTGAGACACGCTGACTCGCAGAATCGGCACGAAAAGCCCCTAGCATTTGCCGTTAAGGGCGTTAATGAAACTACCCTGATCCGTGGCGCCATTTTTTACTTGACTTAGATCTTGCCTGGCGCCACTGGCTCGAGTTTGCTATCGATTTACTATTTGTTCAATGAGCATGTTTGCTCGCAATCGGCCAAGGAGGAAGTGTTGACTTTGTGGTGTGTCTCTGGGTGAGAAGACGAAAAGACAGTTGGTTTCACAAGGGGAGGCCACGACGTTTGGAACGCGGATTTACTGCAAACTTCGTACACTCGTAGCACTACATGAGGACAACAAAACGTGTAAGCAGTAGCGCGTACTTCTCAAGCGTTACTGAGAAAATCGCAAGATAATTTCGGTATAATATACATATATATATATATATATATATATATATATATATATATGTATCTGTGTGTGTGTGTGTGTGTGTGTGTGTGTGTGTGTGTGTGTGTGTGTGTGTGTGTGTGTGTGCGTGGCCATTTTTACCATGAAGCGGCTGCAGTCGAGTGGTACCGGCACGGTAGCTCAGCGTGTTCGGTCAGAGGGTTAGCTACCCTCTCTAATAAAAAGTCTGAGCGAGTGGAGCAGCGAATAAACTGAACGGGTGTTCTCGGACGTCCGCCCTTAACAAATTCAACGAACAATATAGAATATTTCTTTTTTAAGTGGCTGCCGTTCAAGCCGCTGGATCGAGTTCTGTTCGTCAGTATTTTTTTTTTTAATTTCAACAGTCATTTTCTTTACTATTTATATTACAATTGATATAATGGGAAAAATACATGTAATTCGATGAACTTTTATTAAAATTACAATGTTATTTGGCAGTCTACTAATTGTTGTTATCACAAATAATATAATATTCATAACTATCGACTAGCAAACGACCAAACGCATAAAGTGATACTGAAAATGTATGCTTGTCGGTGTCTTCAAAACTGTTCGTATTTAATCGAAAGAGTACGAGAAATTGCTTCTCGGAAGACGCTATTAAAATACACTCGATACTTCATAACGAATAACCAGCACCGATTTTTAAGGAAATACTGCGTAGTGCATGGTTTGCTTCCAAATTATCGTCTGAAAGACAGGTTTTAGAAAATGTTAACGAGGTTTGTTTTTCCACGGAAAACGTCAAAACACTTGTACTCGTAATGTCAAAAGCGACGATTAATTGTACATCTTTCCAAAGCCGTCTGTGCCGGTCAAAACTTGGAGGTAATAAGTCGTTTCGGGCTCCCACCTGGTATAAGGGATTTCTCAAATCACGGACAAGAATACATCTTCAGTATCACTTTATGCGTTTGGTCGTTTACTAGTCGATAGTTATGAATATTACATTATTTGTGATAACAAAAATTAGTAGACCCCCAAATAACATTGTAATTTTAATAAAAGTTCATCGGATTACACGTATTTTTCCCATTATATCAATTGTAATATAAATGGTAAAGAAAATGACTGTGTTGAAACTAAAAAAAAAAAAAAAAAAAAAAAAAAACCTGACGAATAGAACTCGATCCAGCGGCTTGCACGCCAAAGACTTTTTTAAAAAAAAAAAACATTCTGTTGTATATTGTTCGTTAATTTGTTCAGGGCGAACGTCCGATGACATCCGTTCAATTTCTTCGTTCATTTGATCTCTCAGATTTTTCATTAGAGAGGGTAGCTAACCCTCTGACCGAACACGCTGTGCTACCGTGCCGGCACCACTCGACTGCAGCCACTTCATGGTAAAAATGGCCACGCACAGATATATATATTTGACGACCGAAATTATCTTGCGATTTTCTCAGTAACGCTTGAGAAGTACGCGCTACTGCTTAAACATTTTGCTGTCCCCATGGAGTACTACGAGTGTACGGAGTTTGCAGTAAATCCGCGTTCCAAACGTCGTGGCCTCCCCTTGTGAGACAATGGCGTTGCACGGTTAGAGGCGAGTTGTTTTGTAACATCGGGTTCCTATGAGAGAGGTGAATTGTGCTGTTTGAGCGAAGTTGGTCTGCGAAAACCGCATCCGTCCGACACAGGAAACTTCGTGTTGGACGAGCGGCGTGTGGGGCGCGTCGATCGGTTGGTGGGGTATGTCTTCGTCGCATCCGCCAGCTGGTGCGGGCCGCCGGTTGCGCAAAGGTGCAACTTTGTGGCCGTCCGATCGTCGGTTAGTGACACAGCAATTCATCGGGTTGTATGTGCTACCGCTTCATGTTACTTGCAACCCGGTTCATCTGTTTAACCCTGGACCGATCTGCCGTATACGCCATCCCAGTATCTGTTTAAAACTTACAATCTCAAGACATCTCTTGCATCCACGCAGCGCCGACACCTTACAGAAGATGAGTATTAAGTGCGGCTGCGTTTGACTACAGTAGTCTGAAGAGAGTAACCTTGTAGTTATATTGCTCTAAACTGTGGCTTTAAGATTTAGATTGCAAATTTGACCTGATCTTTTATATATCTGGCTATTTTGTTATTAATATTATTAAAAGCATGTAATATTACTTCCAACTATGGGCTTAAGATTTAAATAGTAAATTTCATCTGAACTTTCGTGCAGCTGGCCCTTTTATTATTATCATTATTACTAGTAAAAGCACGATATATTTGTTTTAAAATGTGGTCTTACACCCCTTTCGTTGGCGCGTTGACTTGCATACATTTTGCCCCCGCTCCACCCATTCCATAGATATTCATCCCTTCTCTAAGGACATCGTGAGCCAGCAACTCTACTGAAATTGGGCTCACCCCTTTGAAGCGTAGTGCGACCACAATTTTAGCTCTTAGGTACACGGTGAAACCAGTGGGGACCACTCAAACCATCCGAAGGATTTTGGACGCTATCCCACACATAAAAGGGTGCTTATGCTAATCAGTCCTCCTGCTTCTCGCCCTCCTGTGGCGTGATCACGAAGGGGTGCGACATTGACACATGTGTGACCGAAATGTCAAAGGGTACCTAAGACTCCACCCGGTCGGCGTCTCCCTCATTGCCAAACGCACGCATTTGTTGAGCAACTTAAAAATGCGTCTGTACAGAGGCAAATGACATCCCAGACACTTGCAGACAGGCAACCCGTTGACACCCCTCCGATTCCACATGCCTGCCAGCAGGAGCAAGAGCAACGACATGCCTGTGTGCAGTTGCCTAGGTCTCTCCTCACAGTTTGTCTCTGTACAGGTTTTAGGCACCGTTGAGCTGAATTTCAAACGTCTGTGTCGCAATGATAAATAAAGACGACGTTTCGAAAAAGTGATCCTTTAATTGTGTTGCACAGTGTAGAAGAAATGCATAGGAATAGTACAGAAATAACCATACTAGGAGATTAGATTGACTGGTGCGGAAAGAGAGTGAGAAATAATAGCTTAAAGTTTACATATGAGATATGAAAAACGTCTAATGGTAAAGGTAAAGGTAAACTGGTATAGCGTCGACAGTGTGACAGAAATACTGGTTCGATGTTGAACAGAAGGAAGGCAGATTGAATATGCCGAGAGGAAAACTATACTATTAATAACAGGTGAAGCTTTAATCTCTTATTGAGTGCAATGTGGTTTCGAATCAGTCGCACATTAGTGGGTACTTTCTTCCAGAGCCGTGTGGCTGAAACTGAGGATTAGATGGAGAAGGATAGTATTTTGTAGGTACACACAACGTGGTGGACGTACAGAAATACCTATTCACAGAAATGTATCAAGCTCTGAGCCACCTACCTTATTTAGCAACAAATCATGTTGCAATTTATAACTTACACCTCGTGAAATTTAATTGATTTCTAATAAGATAAATAATATTTCTGAAAAATGATCATCGGTTTTCCGCAAACCAAGATACAGAGTGTAGTGATACATATACAATCTACCACTCTGATAAATGTAGTTTTAGGTAGAACACCGTTCAACGTTAACAAAACAGTAGCACACAATAATGGAAAAATCAGAAACGAAATACCACTAACAGGTGGGAGGGCAGACAGTACTGGAGGGGAAAGAGAAAGAACGGTACATTGGGAAAAAATAAAGGTTTTATGGTTATGAGAGAACAATAATTTCTAGAATCTCTTGTGAGGAACACGTGATAAGAAAGGACTGAACAGTAATGCTGAAGATAATACTCAACGTCCAGTCAGTATTGGGGAAAAGTGAACAGTTAAAGGAAAGTTTACTGGCTAAAGACGTCTGCCGATGGACAAATTAAGTTTATAAGTCTCGACATTGATGATGATGATAATGACAATGATTAATGAAAATGATTATGATGAGGATAATTGTCACCACTACTGCTACAGTCACAGATGGTCTGCAGACTAAATAACATTTGACATGTCTCTATACATTACTGCCCGTTAAAACTGAAACACCTTGAAGGCAGCGTGCAAAAAGAATGATTTACAGTTACAATTATCTGTGCCTACTCCTAGAAGAGCCAGCTAATATTCTGCTGTCTTCTACGTATATGAGACTAAAAGACCATTACGTTAAACTTAGGGAGAGTCGAGACCGCGCGGAGTCTTACTACTAATCATTATAGTCACACACAATTCGCGACTGGAGCAGCAACCGAGGGCGAGGACGAAAGGAAGGACGGTATTACCCAAAATTCCTTCCGCTACACACCAAAAGGCGGCTTGTGGAACGTAGATGTACTTTATTTTTAGGATTAACTGCCAGTCCACGCACCAAAAGTCGATCCTATGCATGTCTTCTTGTTTTTCGTTACAGTTTTCTAGCATTACACTTTCTCTATACACAACAGCGTCAACTACCAACAGTCTTACGAAGCTTCTCAAAAAATGGTTCAAATAGCTCTAATCATTACGGGACTTAGCATCTGAGGTCATCCGTCATTCCCCTAGACTTAGAACTACTTAAACCTAACTAACCTAAGGACATCACACACATCCATGGCCGAGGCAGGATTCGAACCTGGCGACCGTAGCAGCAGCGCCTAGAACTGCTCGGTCACAGCGGCCGGTTGAAGCTTCTCACGTTATCTGCGATGTCATTCACTTGATGGCTCCCCACACATAGTAATCGCACACCAACATAACATGTGAAATCTTTGGCCAGCTAGAATGACCTCTGCTAACAATTCTGTCAGGAGTGAGGACTGTGAAAATGTTCTCCAAGGTTCGCTCACCTGTATCGGCAGTTGCTCCATCCTGTTGGAAGTAACTGTAGGTCTTTTCTTCCCGCTGCCACGAATGATTTCAAAATTTTGGCTGCGTAACTCGCCGAAGTCAGCGTCTGATGAAAGAAGATGGGACCAATAACGCGGCGTACAGACACTGCAACCAAATCCAACACTTCTGATCATGCACTAGTCTTTCGCGGAAGTTATGAGGATTCTTTGCTGCCCAGTGCCTGTGATTCTGTGAGTTGATATACTCAGATAAAACCAAGCTTCATCAGACATGAAGAACAGATCCATGTCCCAGCGAACAACCACTCTCAAACCTGGAGACGCTGAGGGTCTTCTACTGGTTTTAATGCATGAACAACGGACACTCGGTAGGAATGCATGTGCAGTTCCAGGTGGAGTATTCGTCCGCATGATCGACGTGATGTGCCGGTCTATTGAAAGAGGCGTTGGGTTGATTTAGTATGACTCTGAAGCATTTTCTGGTGAACTGCAGCCACATTTTCTGGTGTGCGGACACGTTTCGGAATGTGTTTTGCCTTGTTCCAAAAGGATCCTGTCTGACGCCATTTTCGGACTATACGTTGCATGCCGCTCATTGCTGTCACTTTGACACCATTAAATTCTCATGAATCAACTGACCACAGCCTTTCCACGACTTTGTTGTCATGTAACTTTCCACAACAAATATACACTGGTCCAATGTGAGCACCGTCGTTCCCTTTCCACTGTTCCACTGACTCAGGCCGGCCGGAGTGGCCGTGCGGTTCTGGGCGCTACAATCTGGAGCCGAGCGATCGCTACGGTCGCGGGTTCGAATCCTGGCTCGGGTATGGATGTGTGTGATGTCCTTAGGTTAGTTAGGTTAAATTAGTTCTAAGTTCTAGGCGACTGATGACCTCAGAAGTTACGTCGCATTGTGCTCAGAGCCATTTGAACCATTTGAACCACTGACTCAGCTCGCACTACTCTCTGAACCGGTGTGGATCACGGGTCAGGAGTACACTTGGGGTGGGCGTCACAGGATGTGGTTTTATGCATACCTTCACGTTCAGTAGTATCCACTCAACCGGGACACTTTTATTTGACACCCCTGCATTTGCCTAATGCGTTTAGTACAATTCTCTTAAACTCTGACCATTTACACTCAACATCATGAACGTTCTAAGTGTAATCTGATATCTGTTTCTTGTGGGCCTCATCGTTCCATTCTTTACACTACTGTTGACACTCTTAATCTATGACGCTATAAGTTCATGGCTACTGATTCCCTGCTCTACCCTGAGTCAAAAGGTTCAATATTTAAAACATTTTCCTTCCTGAATAGAGGGACAAAACATGTGTACCAGAACTACTGAACGACGTTCTATCCTTGTCAGTTTCTTCAATACAATCATCTACATCCACATCCACATCTACATATGCATGTAAATCTACTTTACTGCTCAGAAACTACACATAAGTGCATGAGAGAGGGCACACCGAACCATTTTCACATTTTTCCTCAACCGTTCCACTCTCAAACAGCGCCCGGAAAAACGAACATTTCAGTCTTTCTTGCGAGCTCTGATTATTAAAATGATCTATTCTCCCTATATAGGAAGGTGTCAACAAAATATTGTCCCTTTCGGAGAGGAACGTTGGAGACTGAAATTTCGTTGATAATACACTCCTGGAAATTGAAATAAGAACACCGTGAATTCATTGTCCCAGGAAGGGGAAACTTTATTGACACATTCCTGGGGTCAGATACATCACATGATCACACTGACAGAACCACAGGCACATAGACACAGGCAACAGAGCATGCACAATGTCGGCACTAGTACAGTGTATATCCACCTTTCGCAGCAATGCAGGCTGCTATTCTCCCATGGAGACGATCGTAGAGATGCTGGATGTAGTCCTGTGGAACGGCTTGCCATGCCATTTCCACCTGGGGCCTCAGTTGGACCAGCGTTCGTGCTGGACGTGCAGACCGCGTGAGACGACGCTTCATCCAGTCCCAAACATGCTCAATGGGGGACAGATCCGGAGATCTTGCTGGCCAGGGTAGTTGACTTACACCTTCTAGAGCACGTTGGGTGGCACGGGATACATGCGGACGTGCATTGTCCTGTTGGAACAGCAAGTTCCCTTGCCGGTCTAGGAATGGTAGAACGATGGGTTCGATGACGGTTTGGATGTATCGTGCACTATTCAGTGTCCCCTCGACGATCACCAGTGGTGTACGGCCAGTGTAGGAGGTCGCTCCCCACACCATAATGCCGGGTGTTGGCCCTGTGTGCCTCGGTCGTATGCAGTCCTGATTGTGGCGCTCACCTGCACGGCGCCAAACACGCATACGACCATCATTGGCACCAAGGCAGAAGCGACTCTCATCGCTGAAGACGACACGTCTCCATTCGTCCCTCCATTCACGGCTGTCGCGACACCATTGGAGGCGGGCTGCACGATGTTGGGGCGTGAGCGGAAGACGGCCTAACGGTGTGCGGGACTGTAGCCCAGCTTCATGGAGACGGTTGCGAATGGTCCTCGCCGATACCCCAGGAGCAACAGTGTCCCTAATTTGCTGGGAAGTGGCGGTGCGGTCCCCTACGGCACTGCGTAGGATCCTACGGTCTTGGCGTGCATCCGTGCGTCGCTGCGGTCCGGTCCCAGGTCAACGGGCATGTGCACCTTCCGCCGACCACTGGCGACAACATCGATGTACTGTGGAGACCTCACGCCCCACGTGTTGAGCAATTCGGCGGTACGTCCACCCGGCCTCCCGCATGCCCACTATAGGCCCTCGCTCAAAGTCCGTCAACTGCACATACGGTTCACGTCCACGCTGTCGCGGCATGCTACCAGTGTTAAAGACTGCGATGGAGCTCCGTATGCCACGGCAAACTGGCTGACACTGACGGCGGCGGTGCACAAATGCTGCGCAGCTAGCGCCATTCGACGGCCAACACCGCGGTTCCTGGTGTGTCCGCTGTGCCGTGCGTGTGATCATTGCTTGTACAGCCCTCTCGCAGTGTCCGGAGCAAGTATGGTGGGTCTGACACACCGGTGTCAATGTGTTCTTTTTTCCATTTCCAGGAGTGTATCTCACTGCAAGGAAAATCGCCTTTGTTTTAATGATTGCCACCACAACTCGCATATAAACGACACCCTCTACCATATTTTGCGATTATAGAAATCGAGCTGCTATTATTTGCGCTTTTTCTCGTCTCGTTAGGATCTAAACGGCACAGGAACACTCTAGCGGAGGAGGGAAAAGCGTAGTGTTGCTAGTTCCTTTAGTGGATTTGTTCTAAGTGCTCTGCCAAAGAAATGCAATCCTTGGTTCGTCTTCCCCACAACTTTATCTATGTGATCGCTCCAGTTTCATTTCGTCTTTATTTTTATCCCTAGGTACTTAGTTGAATTGACAACCTTTAGATTTGCGTGACTTATTGTGTAAGCAGTGTTGTTTAATGGACTCCTTTCAATACTCATGAGGAAGATCTCACAATTTTCATTGTTTAGGGTCAACTGCCACTTTTCGCACCATAGAGATGTCGTATCTAAATCATTTTGCAACTTGCTTTGACCGTCTGATGACTTTACTAGTTGGTTAATGACTGTATCATCAGTAAACAAATTAAGATTCTAAGAAGACTTCTCAAATTGTCTCCTAAACCACTGGAAAAGCAAGGGCCTGTAACACTTTCCTGGGGAACGCCAGATATCATAATCGTTTTACTCGACGACTTTCCGTCAACTACTGCGAACTGTGACGTTTCTGACAAGAAATCCCAAATCCAATCGTACGACTAAGATTATGTTCCATAGGCACACAATTTGATTTGAAGGTGCTTCCACTGATCAGCCGGAACATAATGACCATCTACCTAATAGCAGGCATGTCCACCTTTGGCATGGTCAACAGCGGCATGAAAGCAGTGAGGTAATGGCAGATCGCTGGAGGGTGTTGGTACTACATCTACAAGTCACCTGATTCCCGTAAATTCTGGAGCCTGCTGCAGTAGCCGAGCGGTCTTAAGCGCTACAGTCTGGAACCGCCATCTTTAATCTTTAAATATCCCGCCATCCACTAGGTATAATTTTTAAATTTTCCGCCAACGTGACATCATTGAAAAAGGAGTGCCGGCCGGGGTGGCCGAGCGGTTCTAGGCGCTACAGTCTAGAACTACGCGACCGCTACGGTCGCAGGTTCGAATCCTGCCTCGGACATGGATGTGTGTGATGTCCTTAGCTTAGTTAGGTTTAATTAGTTCTAAGTTCCGGGGGACTGATGACCTGAGAAGTTAAGTCCCATAGTGCTCAGAGCCGTAAATTCTGGGCAGGGGAGCGATAATCTCAGACGCCACGTTCAGTCACATCCCAGATGTGTTCGGCCTGGTTCAGATCTGGCTAGCTGGGTACCCAGCACATCAATTAGACCCCGTCACTGTGTTCCTCTAACATCACACTCCCGGTCTTGTAACATGGCGCACAATCTTGTTGTAAATTGCCGTTGCCGTAGGCAACTAGTGTACCTTTCGCCGTCATGGTGGCTTGCACGAGATCCACTAGATCAATGGATTCCCACAAGAAGGCTACCCAGAGCGTAATGCAGCAGCCGCCAGCTTGCCTCCGTTCCGCTATACAGGTGTCAATGAGCTGTTCGCCTGGAAGACGAAGAATTTGCTCCCTCCCATTGACATGATGAAGAAGGTATCGGGATTCATCAGACCCTGCAACGCTCTGCCACTGCGCCAACATCCAGTGCCAGGGGTAAAATACAGGGAGCGAAAAGCTACACTCCTGGAAATTGAAATAAGAACACCGTGAATTCATTGTCCCAGGAAGGGGAAACTTTATTGACACATTCCTGGGGTCAGATACATCACATGATCACACTGACAGAACCACAGGCACATAGACACAGGCAACAGAGCATGCACAATGTCGGCACTAGTACAGTGTATATCCACCTTTCGCAGCAATGCAGGCTGCTATTCTCCCATGGAGACGATCGTAGAGATGCTGGATGTAGTCCTGTGGAACGGCTTGCCATGCCATTTCCACCTGGGGCCTCAGTTGGACCAGCGTTCGTGCTGGACGTGCAGACCGCGTGAGACGACGCTTCATCCAGTCCCAAACATGCTCAATGGGGGACAGATCCGGAGATCTTGCTGGCCAGGGTAGTTGACTTACACCTTCTAGAGCACGTTGGGTGGCACGGGATACATGCGGACGTGCATTGTCCTGTTGGAACAGCAAGTTCCCTTGCCGGTCTAGGAATGGTAGAACGGTGGGTTCGATGACGGTTTGGATGTACCGTGCACTATTCAGTGTCTCCTCGACGATCACCAGTGGTGTACGGCCAGTGTAGGAGATCGCTCCCCACACCATGATGCCGGGTGTTGGCCCTGTGTGCCTTGGTCGTATGCAGTCCTGATTGTGGCGCTCACCTGCATGGCGCCAAACACGCATACGACCATCATTGGCACCAAGGCAGAAGCGACTCTCATCGCTGAAGGCGACACGTCTCCATTCGTCCCTCCATTCACGGCTGTCGCGACACCATTGGAGGCGGGCTGCACGATGTTGGGGCGTGAGCGGAAGACGGCCTAACGGTGTGCGGGACCGTAGCCCAGCTTCATGGAGACGGTTGCGAATGGTCCTCGCCGATACCCCAGGAGCAACAGTGTCCCTAATTTGCTGGGAAGTGGCGGTGCGGTCCCCTACGGCACTGCGTAGGATCCTACCGTCTTGGCGTGCATCCGTGCGTCGCTGCGGTCCGGTCCCAGGTCGACGGGCACGTGCACCTTCCGCCGGCCACTGGCGACAACATCGATGTACTGTGGAGACCTCACGCCCCACGTGTTGAGCAATTCGGCGGTACGTCCACCCGGCCTCCCGCATGCCCACTATACGCCCTCGCTCAAAGTCCGTCAACTGCACATACGGTTCACGTCCACGCTGTCGCGGCATGCTACCAGTGTTAAAGACTGCGATGGAGCTCCGTATGCCACGGCAAACTGGCTGACACTGACGGCGGCGGTGCACAAATGCTGCGCAGCTAGCGCCATGCGACGGCCAACACCGCGGTTCCTGGTGTGTCCGCTGTGCCGTGCGTGTGATCATTGCTTGTACAGCCCTCTCGCAGTGTCCGGAGCAAGTATGGTGGGTCTGACACACCGGTGTCAATGTGTTCATTTTTCCATTTCCAGGAGTGTATTTACAAATTATTCAGAAACCAAATGGCAGTTATAAGAGTCGAGGGGCACGAAAGGAAAGCAGTGATTCACAAGAGAGTCAGACAGAGTTGTAACCTATCCCCGATGTTATTCAATCTTTATATTGAGCGAGAAGTAAAGGAAGCAAATGAGAAATTTGGAGTAGAAATTAAAATCCATCGACAAGAAATAAAACTTTTGAGGTTTGATGACGACAATGTAATTCTGTCAGAGACATCAAAAGACCATGAAGAGCAGTTGAATGGAATGGGCAGTGTCTTGAAAGGAGGATATAAGATAAATATCAAAAAAAGCAAAACGAGGATAACGGAATGTAGTCGAATTAAATCAGGTGATGCTGAGGAAATTAGATTAGGACATAAGACACTTAAAGTAGTACATGAGTTTTGCTGTCTGGAAAGCAAAATAACTGATGATGGTCGAATTAGATAGGCTATAAAATGTAGACTGGGTGTGGCAAGGAAAGTGTTTCTGAAGAAATTTGTTAACATCGAGTACATATTGAAGTATCAGAAAGTGCTTTCTGAAAGCATTTGCATGGAATGTAGCTATTTATGGAAGTGAAGCATGGACGATAATTAGTTTAGACGAGAAGAGAATAGAAGCTTTCGAAACGTGGTGCTACAGAATAATGCTGAAGATTAGATGGGTAGATCACGTAAGTAATGAGAAGGTACTGAATAGAATTGGGGAGAAGAAGAGTTTGCGACACAACTTGACTGGAAGAAGGGTCGGTTGGTAGGACACGTTCTGAGGCATCAAGAGATTACCAAGTTTTTAAAAACGTTCAAATGTGTGCGAAATATTATGGGACTTAACTGGTTCAAATGGCTCTGAGCACTATGCGACTTAACGTCTGAGGTCATCAGTCGCCTAGAACTTAGAACTAATTAAACCTAACTAACCTAAGGACATCACACACACCTATGCCCGAGGGAAAGGGACTTAACAGCTAAGGTCATCAGTCCCTGAGCTTACACACTACTTAACCTGGCTAAGGACAAACACACACACCCATGCCCGAGGGAGGAGTCGAACCTCCGCCGGGAGCAGCCTCACAGTCCATGACTGCAGCGCCTTAGACCGCTCGGCTAATCCCGCAGGGTACCAAGTTAGTACTGGAGGGAAGCGTGCAGGGTAAAAGTCGTAGAGGGAGATCCAGAGATGAATACACAGAGCCGATTCCGAAGGATGTAGGATGCAGTAGTTGCTGAGAGATGAAGAGGCTTGCAGAGGACTGAGCAGCATGGAGAGCTGCATCAAACTAGTTTCTGGACTGAAGACCACAACATCATCAACAACAACAACTGTAATACAAACACTTTTTCATTTGTATGTTGCATATAAGCAGCCTACTATCCTCTATGCTGTTCAGTGTCATGTTTGCTTACATCGGAAAATTATATCTATGGTTAAAGATGGATTTGACTTATAGGTTTCGAAAGTGGTAGTGAAGACAGTTGAGTGTATACAATAAATATTTTTCAGTTTTGTCTGACTAAAAAATTCAGTTACATTGTTCAGTGAGTGCCAATGTGCTACTAGTAATTCAGCTCGCACAACTACGGTGCGTAGAGAGTTAAAATAATGCTGTACAATAGACGAGCAGCTCCTCAAAAGCTCTACATTGCTGTAGCCAGCGCTAAGCGACTGTTAAGGTGAAATAAACAGTGATCCACGATGGACGAGTGGACTCAAGTGATTGGTAGTGATGAATCGCTTCATGCCGTTTGGCAAGTCGATGGAAAGTTTTTGGGTTTAGCAAATCCCTGTTGAGTGCTACCTGCCGTCATGTGTAGTGCCAACTCTGAATTACCAAGGAGGTGGCGTTACGGTATGGGAACGTTTTCCGAAGTTAGGATGTGGTCCTCTTACAGAGCTTACGAGAACGCTCATCGAGAAAGCATACGATCACAGTTTACAGTATTGTGTACTGCTTACCGAGGTGAAACGGTGACCGTTTGTATCAACGTTTATATGAACCCCATCATAATGCAGTATCTGTAAAGCAATGGATTGTGCACAAACATTCCTCAAACTTAATGGCCTGCCCATGTCCTGACCTGAACCCATGGGCTGCCATTTCTCCACAGATATTCAGACACCTCATTAAAAGTGTCTGCATTTGACATCAAGTCGTTTTAAAGGCACCCTTTATTATGTGCCAAGACACTTTTGATCAGGTAGTGTACAAGTCAGTATCGTGCTCGTCGGAGGCTCAAGTAACTACAGTTGGGAGGAGGATGGGGAAAGGAGGGAGGTACAGACTTGGAGAACCGTATAGCTCTGGCGTTAGCGAGCACGCATTGGCTATCCCCACAGATGTAAGCGCTTCTTGGTGCTCGCTGATAACAACAAACGCAAGTGGTTTATGAGCACACTTACAAGCAATGAGCGTCTAGCAGCTCTTCATATGTTCCGTTCGCAGTGTATGCCTACACCTACGTAAACAACTGAGGAAGAAGAAAGGAAGGTATGAGTTTTAACAACCACTAGACAAAGAGGTCATTGGAGATGGTGAACAAATTCGTATCACGGAAAGATGGGGAGGGATATCGCCTCTGCCCTTTTCAAAGGAACCATCCCGGGATTTGCCTGGAATTATTCACGGAAATCACGGAAGACCTAAATCTGCATGGCCAGATGGGTATCTGAACAGTCGTCCTCCCAAAAGCAAGTTCAGTGTGCTAATCGTAGCGCCACCTCACTCTGTTGTAAACATTTCAGATGCATACTGCAGATAGGAAACTTAGGTTTTATTAGGGCTATTCGCTTTACAGTCGCACTACAGTTAGATGAAAAGTTCTAAGGACGCATTCCACAAGTAACTGAAGTTCAGCAAACCTTTGTGATGAAATATTTCTCATGTTCAAGAACAAAACGAGACACCAAATCAATATTTGTCAAGTTACAAAAGTTATTAAACTTACTTAGATGTTCATGCCCGTCTGTCCTCGGAATCGGACGACATTAATTATCCAATAAAAAGTTAGTCAGTACCATCTGGATACTATCAAAATGCTGATACTTTAAACCATAAATTTTTTGAAACTACTTTTCGATATTATCAATAATGCAGTAATGCAAAACTTAAAAAAGCAGTGTTTAGTTAAGAGAAATTGTTACAACAATTTTTATGACATTAAATTTTATTAACTGTATTCAGTTTCTTTAGGTTCTTGTCTGCTAGATGATGGCGTAATGTTTGAGTTGTAACCGTGAGTTCTAATGCGTTATACTATATTTTTGCTAATACACCATTTGATTTCCTTGTATGTGTAACAGGTGAAACGTCCTCTTTGAACAATTATACAAGACTGTGCTTAAACTGACACACAATATTTTTTAGCGCAACGCAATCTGACTTTCAAAAATCTCTACAAAAGAATGGCCCTGATTAACATTAACCTATACCTTTCACAAATCACTTACCTCACCAAAAATCTTCGTTACTCGAACTACTGCAATACAGCAAGCGCCACTACTGCCAGCTAAATAAAAGATTCAAACTACTGAAGGCACTAACTACTGATAAGCATAGTTAGCAAATGAAAGATTTTGATAGAGAACAAACAATGTATTTACCTTAATAGTCATAATGTATATAGCAGTTCATGACATCCAGCCTTACAAATTTCAAAACTCCGCCATTCCTCTCCCCACATCCACCACTGCTGGCGGCTCACCTCCAACTGCGCAACGCTACGCGCTGTTCACATCCAGCTGTCCAACACTACAATGGCAGGCAACAATGCAAACTAGCCACAGACTGCACACAGCACAGCCAGTGATTTTCATACAGAGCGCTACGTAACGTTGCCAATAAGAAAACATAAACAGCCTACTTACACAGGGTAGGTAGGACATGGGTTATATGGAATTGAGTATTGATAAATAACATGACATGTGACAAATAACTGATCTTTTCATACTGAGATGACGGTACAATATCGAAACCGCTAGTAATAAAACTCTTAATACATTGTGTCTCCTTAATTTTCTCATTAATTTCGAAAAATGCACCCCAACTGTTAGAAAACGCCTATAAAAAGAGTTCAGTATGCATTATGCCGAAATTTGCCCTTAATGTTTATAATAAAAGAAGGAAAAAATAACTATTACAGTACATTAGGCAGTGACACAATTCTGCTATCCGTATATAAACAAAGGACTGTATATTTAACCTCAATGGATACTGTAGTAGAAATAAAATCCTCAGCTAAAATGGTTCCAGGATGCCATTGATTAGTTACATCAAAGGTGTTATTAAAAAGTTCTCGAAAGTACTTCAAGTGTTAAACTGACCTGTATATAAAATGTATGTAAAACTAGCGTAAGCAGTAGGTCACGAAAGCTATGGAAAACAGTATCTGAATATCCTGGAGACACCCAGGAATGTATTTCTGAAACCTTGCTCTCGCAGTTAGGTGCAACTGCTAGCTAACACAGTTTCTGTTTGCAACTAAGCTGTAAAAGAGTCACGGCCACATTAGTAGTACTTAAAATGCATTTGTGCAAGAACGTCGTTGAATACTTACTATCCACTAGGCATATAACTATTAAATATTTCACTGATCATTAAATAAATAAGCCCAGGATACAAATTCATTCTTACGTAATACTACCAGATATTTTAACTTACAATAGCCAGTCTCTTTTCTTTATAATCAGCAATATCTACGTCTATTATACAGAAATGATGTGGTTTGTATTACTCTGAAAAGTTATTTCACATCGTTTATCTTTGCTTTTTAAAGATTCGTTTTATACATTGCCTCAAGATCCGCTGCTGCTCTCTGTTGGTGATTTCTAGAGCTGTGTCCTCCATCCATTTCGTAGTATCATTCAAAGGGCCTTTGTTGTTCGTCTGGTAGATGCATCTCAAGACAGCCCTTTTTCATACCGTTACAGATTTAAAGGAAAAAGGTATAATTTTATTATTCATCACATACGTTACCATTCTTTCCCACTGCATTTTTGACAAGTTGGAAACAGAGGAATGAGAAGGAAGAAAATCATATAACAACTTCGTAAGACCTGCCATCTCCTCGGGTTGTTAATCGGCCAGGAAAATTGAATTAAATTGAACGTGCAATGTTGCCCATCAGAAATCACTACATATCATCAGTATTTGCACAAAATGTTACTCTTTTGCTTTCATCTCAATAAATCTGTTATGGGGAATCATCGTCTGTTAGTGGAAGCGTACGGAGAACACGCACTGTCACAAACAACGTACAAAGATTTGTTTGGATGATTCAAGAAGAACTATTCTCAGATGAGTGACGAAGTGCGTCCTTGTCGATGTGGTGCACCATCAGCTGCTGCAACCGGGTCGAGCAGCGAATACTGAACGCTGCGAAGTCACTCAATTTCATTCGCACTCTTAACGACAAACACCCACAGTACGCTCAGATACGTGTCAAATTTGTTCTTCTTCATGGCAATGTCAAACTACACGGGGCAAACCGAGTGCCGGAAGCCTTGAAGGGACTTGAATGGTATGTCTTACCCACCCCCAATATTCACCAAACATCGCCTCTTTCGATGCTCATTTATTCTGATCCAAGTAGCACGGCCTTTCTGAAAAACACATCTTTGAAGTGTGTGTGGATTAACTGAGTAGAACAAGATATTTTTTTCTTTTTGTTGCGAAGTCCTTTTCATTGCAGGAGAAGTGGGAAACGGTTGTAGCTGACGAAGGGCACTACTTTCAATAGATAATCTTCTATTTATAAGGATAAATATGTGTTTTCCGTCTCACGAACTCCCAGTATTAATTCAAGTATCCAATAAATAAACAAATTTGGTGTCGCAATTCGGCCGCTGTAAATGACAAAAATTACTTTCTCATTTGAGAATAGTGGTCGTGTTGTCCTCCATAACTTAACGAATAACGCACATAGATATATTTACTCGATCTCAGTACACTTCGGATGGCCCGTCTTCACCGAGACATTCTCTATTTGAAAATGATAAAAAGTTTTGTGATATAAATCCTTGGTGTTATTATTACAAAGAAATGTTTTCCTTGTGCATAATCTGTACTTAATAAAACCATCCCACCTACAATTATGAAACTATGTAAAACTTTCCTTTCAGCACATGAAGTAGGAGTGTTAAGAATTTGATTAGTTATCTTCAGAAATCTCAGAATACGTTAAATAGATCGCGTTTCGCTTCCAATCCCATCCAGTTTGTCTCTCACCACGTCTGTTGCCGCGACGTCACATTTGGTTTAGAGTTTACGTTACAGAAACTTTTCTGTTGGCTGGGTTTTGAATCACTTGAATTAATGCATTTGTTTCATTCGTTTTTGTGCTTGAGTACTTCATTGTACGAATACCTCTTTGGCTCTACTTTTCGCTTAATCATTGCCCCTGCACCTTTAATTACATGGTTTTCTCATCGTGTTGCGCTCTTTTGTGTCCGCCTACGGTAGCTGAGTGGTCAGCGCAACAGAATGTCAGTCCTAAGGGCCCGGGTTCGATTCCCAGCTGGCTAGATTTTCTCCGCTCAGGGACTGGGTGTTGTGTTGTCCAAATCATCGTCATTTCATCCCCATCGACACGCGAGTCGCCTAAGTGGCGTCAAATCGAAAGACTTGCACCCGGCGAACTTTATACCTGACGGGAGGCCATAGTAACACGACATTTAAAAAAAAAACTCTTGCCGTACCACGATCGTAGCTCTTCCCTGGCCAGTGGCCGCAGCAACCGCCTGCAGGTGCCGCAACCCGCAGCACAGGGTGGGAGCTCACGGACAAGGAAACCGATAGCGGTCGAGTTGTGGCTGTACGATGCTATTGTGTGCACGGGCCGTGATAAGTGCTGAGTTACTCGCGCCCCGCAGAATCTGAGCGCCGTTCCAGGGACCGCTATCTGTCCTCGCTCATTGTTCGCGCCGCATCTAATTTTCGCGCTTTGGTCGCCATCCAGGATTTTGTATATATATGTGAAGGTCAACTTTGTTCCATTCTGTAGCAACTGACGCAGAAAGTGAAACAGCGTCGGAACAGAATAGGAACGTTATGAATCTTCCACGCTAATATATATTAGAACTTCTACTTTTGCACTGCCTGCTTTTCCCCTTTCCGTAGCCGATGTCGCTAACATACACCTCTGTTGTGGCGCTGGGCTCAAAGGTAGGCAGTTCAGATCGTGTTCATAAAAGTAATTTACACCTATAGCAAGGAACAGGATGGGGATGTGTGGAATAGGTTGTCTGCCGGCATCGGATTCCACCTCCTCCCCTCCCTTCAACAACGCAAACATCGCACCACAGTAAACACATCTATTACGGGCACTTACACTCAGCAAATACAGTAGGACATAACTGCGACGCATTACACGGAGAAGTGCTACTCTTTGAGGAAGAGGAAGACAATTTGCGATTAGACGACAGAAAAACCGATCCTGTCTCCAAGCTAACAATGACGTACGACTGAATACACAGGTCTTCGACTAAAAAACTGCATAGGATTTTTTAATATTTTCTTATAGATTTTGACCTCCCAAAAACAGGAAAAATATTCAAAAAATTCTATCACATAGTTTTTTATGTATATTGCAGTATTTATGTTCATAAGTAATAAACCTATGTGTTTTAATTTAATAATTATTAAAAATTATATCAATTATAATTGATAAAATAAACTTAAATTAAAAAATTACAATATTAACTTTTCCTTGTTATCACTTGCATGTTTTACCGTGAACACCTGGTCTCCAGAAGCAAATGCAAAGAATCTTATTGTTCACTTTTATCGTGTTGCGACAAGTCAAACGAAATGAAGAGAAACTCTCAGTAGAAATATTGCTATTCAAGTGAACACTGCTGTTGTTTCTGTCTAGTCATGGCTACAAGAGGTTGTGTTATTTCTCCAAACAGTTTTGTTATATCTATGGTGAATACACTATTAAAAGTCAACAGAGAAACATAAGTGATTTTGTGAGGAAAGTTTATTTTCCTTACGTTAAATTAGAAATTGGTGATCAAGATAAAAAATGGGCCCCGCATAAGGTGAATAGAAGATGTGAAGATCTTCGTTTGTGGATTAAGGTTAAGAAAAATGCATTTCAATTTGGAATTCCTATGATATGGCGTGAGCAGAAAAATCATACCACTAATTGCTACTTCTTTTCAGTTGATGTAAAGGGATTCAGTTCAAAAAACAAAAGAAGCATAAGTTATCCTAATCTTCACTCAGCTATACGACCAGTTCCCCATACATCTGAAATATCTATCCCACAGCCACATTCCAGTCTGGATGAATACCCGTGTCAATAGGAGCAGGAAGTTACATTACCTCCTCAGGGTAAATAAAGCTCAGATTTTTCTTCAGACGAAGATGAAAGGCCTCAGCTATTTTCTCAAAGTGAGCTCAATAATCTAGTAAGAGATTTAGGTCTTTCAAAAGATGCAGCCGAACCGTTAGGTTCCAGATTAAAAAATAAAAACTTTTTGTCATCTGGCACCTCATTTTCATGGTACAGGCACCGATAAAAAGAATTTACCCAGTTTTTATCAAAAGAATGAAATTTAGTTTTTCGCAATGATGTGGAAGGACTCATTCACTGCTTTGATATGCAGTATGACTCATCTGAATGGCGCCTATTCATTGATTCATCCAAAACCGGTTTTGAAGTAGTGTTATTGCACAATGGAAATTAATTTGCGTTGCTTCCGATGGGACCTTCTATGCCTATGGTCGAAAACTATAACGAATTGGCCATTATCCCGAAAAAATCTAGTATCAGGACCATCACTGGATGGTTTGTGGGGACTTCAAAATACCCACGATGTTTTTGGGTCAGCAGGTGGGCTATACTAAATACCCATGCTTCTGATGCTTGTGGGATAGTAGAGCCAAATTGGTTCAAATGGCTCTGAACACTATGGGACTTAACACCTATGGTCATCAGTCCTCTAGAACTTAGAACTACTTAAACCTAACCAACATAAGGACATCACACAACACCCAGTCATCACGAGGCAGAGAATATCCCTGACCCCGCCAGGAATCTAGCCCGGGAACCCGGGCGTGGGAAGCGAGAACGCTACCGCACGACCACGAACAGCGGACTAGTAGAGCCAGAGAACAGCACTGGACTAAAAGTAATTGGTCACCCCGAGAAACTTTAAAACCTGGAGAGAAAAATGTTATAAATACTACTTTGGTATCACCAGAAAAGGTTTCGTAGCCCCCTCCCCATATTAAACTGGGGATGTTGAAACAACTCGTACAATCGGTGCAAAAGGATGGAACTGTTTTAAATATCTAGATACAAAATTCTCGAAGCTGTCAGAATCAAAGTTGAAAGAGGGAGTTTTCACTGGCCCCGACATAAGAAAACTTTTAACCGATACCCTCTTTGTGGAAAGTATGAATGAGAAGGAAAAAGACGCCTGGGTATCGTTCAAGGATGTAGTACGAAAGTTTTTAGGAAATAATAAGGAAACTGAAACTTCCTGGCAGATTAAAACTGTGTGCTGGACCGAGACTCGAACTCGGGACCTTCGCCTTGCGGACAAGTGCTCTACCAACTGAGCTACCCAAGCATGACTCACTCCCCGTCCTCATAGCTTTACTTCCGCCAGTACCTCGTCTCCTACCTTTCAAACTTTACAGAAGCTCTCCTGCTAACCGTGCAGGACTAGCACTCCTGAAAGAAAGGATGTTGCGGAGACATGGCTTATCCACAGCCTAGGGGATGTTTCCAGAATGAGATTTTCACTCCACAGCGGAGTGTGCGCTGATATGAAACTTCCTGGCTGATTAAAATTGTGTGCTGGACCGAGACTCGAACTCGGGACCTTTGCCTTTCGCGGGCAACTGCTCCACCACCGAGCTACCCAAACACAACTCACGCCGCGTCCTCACTGCTTTATTTCCACCAGTACCTCGTCTCCTACCTCATACTCATCCTCATTTATGAACTTATTACATGTTGAAATGTTTCCTTGTGAAGCTTTCCGGTTATTTTCTTGGCGATTGTTGTTTTCCCTTTACATACACTATGTGATCTGGTGTATCCGGACACCTGGCTGAAAATGACTTACAACTTCGTCGCACGCTCCGTCGGTAATGATGGAATGCAGTTTGGTGTTGTCCCGCCCTTAGCCTTGATGACAGCTTCCACTCTCGCAGGCATACCTTCAGTCAGGTGCTGGAAGGTTTCTTCGGGAATGGCAGCCCATTCTTTACGGAGTGTTACATTCAGGAGAGTTATGATGTCGGCCGGTGAGGCCTGGCACAAAGGCGGCGTTCCAAAACATCCCAGAGGTGTTCTATAGGAGTCAGGTCAGGACTCTATGCACGCCAGTCCATTACAGAGGTGTTATTGTCATGTACCCACTCCGCCACAGGCCGTGCATTATGAACAGGTGCTCGATCGTGGTGAAAGATGCAATCGCCATTCCCGAATCACCACTGCCAGTGGGAAGCGATAAGGTGCTTAAAACATCAATGCTAGGCTGTGCTGTGATAGTGCGAAGCGAAACAACAATGGGTGCAAGCCCCCTCCATGAAAAACACGACCACACCATAACACAACCGCCTCCGAATTTTACTGTTCCCACGACAGAGACTGGCAGATGACGTCACCTGGAATTTGCCATACCCAGACCCTGCCATAGGATCGCCGCATTGTGTACCGTGATTCGTCACTCCACACAATGTTTTTCCACCGTTCAATCGTCCCATGTTTACGCTCCTTACACCAAGCACGGCGTCGTTTGGCATTTACCGGCGTGACGTGTGGCTTATGAGCGACCGCTTGAGGATGAAATCCATGTTTCCACAACTCCCTCCCACCTGTCATAGAACTTGCAGTGGATCCTGACGCAGTTAGCAATTCCTGTGTGATGGTCTGGATAGATGTCTACCTATTACACATTACGACCCTCTTCAACAGTCGGCTGACGGCCGGGGTGACCGAGCGGTTCAAGGCACTACAGTCTGGAACCGCACGACCGCTACGGTCGCAGGTTCAAATCCTGCCTCGGGCAGGGTTGTGTGTGATGTCCTTAGGTTAGTTAGGTTTAAGTAGTTCTAAGTTCTAGGGGACTGAAGACCTCAGCAGTTTA
Organism: Schistocerca serialis cubense; assembly: GCF_023864345.2. Lineage (NCBI taxonomy): Eukaryota > Metazoa > Arthropoda > Insecta > Orthoptera > Acrididae > Schistocerca > Schistocerca serialis. The sequence goes on along the minus strand of NC_064641.1, from coordinate 141,786,685 downwards.
GTCCCATAATGCTCAGAGCCATTTGAACCATTTTTTTGAACAGTCGGCTGTCTCTGTCAGTCAACAGACGAGGTCGGCCGATACGTTTATCACATCGGAAACAGTGGACCTAGGAATTTTTAGGAGTGTGGAAATCTCGCGTGCAGACGTATGACACTAGTGACACCCAATCACCTGACCACGTTCGAAGTCCGTGAGTTACGCGGAGCGCCCCTTTCTGCTCTCTGACGAGGTCTAATGACTACTGAGGTCGCTGATATGGCAGCCCAATGCACCTAATATGAAAAACGTATGTTTTGGGGGTTGTCCGGATACTTTTGATCACATAGTGTATGTCAACGGATTTATATGTTATATTTTGTCGGTTGAGGCGTCTTGTCACGGTCCCCGTGGTTCCTCCCGTCGGAGGTTCGAGTCCTCCCTCGGGCTTGGTTGTGTGTGTTGTCCTTACCGTTAGTTAGTTTAAGTTAGATTAAGGAGTGTGTAAGCTTAGGGACCGGTGACCTCAGCAGTTTGTTCCCATAGGACCTTACCACAAATTTCAAATTTTATTTTGTGAATATATCTTGTATGCTATTGTCACATGCGAGCTCACCTCCCGAAACGAACTGGAGCTTCAGCTTGTCACCGGTCATCCCTTTACACTACATCCTTTCTCTCGGGGCTGCTGATCTCACTATGGGAGAGCTTCTGCTGACGTTAGAACGAGAGAAGCTCATGGCGAGTTACGGCTGCGACTCGATCCGTATGGCTTTAACGGCAGCAACTATCCAGGTTCTGTTTCCCATTCGATACACATTTTTAACTTATCACACGCAATGTACGAGACATATGCTCTATTTGAAACAAAAGAAAAGGGCAGCGATCTGAATCGGCTTCCGGCCGTCTATACAGATTTGACTTGCCGCTTAGATGCCTTACTATTCTTACTACAAACAGCATTAGTTCTTTAAAAAGATTCATCCCGTTTCATAAGGTTTTAGTTTTTACGTGAATGAAGGTACAAACTTAGGATAATATGAACTTACAGTTGGGAATACAATGTTTTTGTGTTCAAAAGGAACATCTAATTTTATGCAGGACAGAAAGAGAGTTAGAATTGATCATAACGTCATTTCCCTTTTCTGTTGTGTTACAGGTCAGGATTTCAACTGACAGTGAAGCTATCATCAGTGCGTTGTAATCAAGTAGACTAATGTTATTATAATCACACATCATACAATCTAAGTCACTGATGTGCAAGCATTAGTGTGAGTTGGACTAATACACGACACATAATCAATTCTGACTCAGACATCTACAAGCAGTAGCCCAACTAACACTAACGCTTGTACGTGCCTGAGTTAGAATGGATTATGTGTCATTACGCCTCTCAGCATTTGAAGCATCTATCTTATTTAAAGTCCACAGTTCTTATTTTTATTTTTACTCAGGTAATTCACGTAGTAAGCAAAGTCTCTTCATTACGAAAGCCGATCCCGTTCTCAGTACCATTCCTCGCATATGACATGTTTCTCCTTGTGCTTATGATTATTCAACGTCCTCTTGCGACTAGATTGTCCGTTATATTTGAGTTTTTATACTACAGTGTCGCTTCGGATCTTTCTGGACGCAACTAACAGTTTCGTTTCTAGATATTGGAACCGAAATTTAGTATCGTAAGTAATGGAACCTAATAATATCAACATGAGCTACACACGTAACAGCATTTATGCGTCGGAACATAGCTATTTGCTCCAAATCACAGCTTTAAATATAGTTTGCTAAGGATAACAGGGTAGATGATCATTCATCGCCACAGTTACACCAAAAGAATGTGGCACAACACACGCAAATCGATATGTTCGGACGTTCCTTCCTACGCTGTTTAGGAAGAGCTAGAAGCAGCTTTTCTAAGAGGTTCAGCGAGTAGTTTTGTCATAGCACGAAAGCCAAAATACATAAAACTGGTGATTAAAAACGATTCAGTGAGCGCACAGTTTGTTGATAATTACATTGAAAAAGTCAAGTAATTTTTTTGAAAACTAGGAGGTTGTATTGCTTTCTCAAACTCGTCATAGCGACGTCGAGTTATAAGTACGGTTGCCATAAAGATTCGCGCATACTTAATATAAAAATATAGTGTTTGAGAATTCTGAAGTTATACAGTGCGTACGTAGAAGCTATTTCCCATATTTTACCAGGGGCTAATAGAGTTTGTCATACATATTACATATATGTGAAAATCACGAGTCGTCGTAATCATGTCCTTCAGTTGCAAAATTGATTGTTGTGTCGCACCACGCACTGATTATATTACATCACACAAGCGGCAAACAAATTAAACACTGCAGGCATCTCTTCAGGAACAGCTTCTCAAGAAACTGAGAACGTTATTTTTCACGGTATATTTACTAACAAAAGAGATGCAATACTTATTATCATAGTGAATTCAATAGTAGCTTTATCAGTGCATTAAGCAGAGAAGTTCTTGTTGTAAAAGACCTATATTACAAGCCCCGACGTTTTTCCATCTTCATTTAATGAATGGTGTACCACGTAACCGACAAACAGAAAGATCTTTTGTAAGTTAGGCACTACAGAAAATTCGTCGGTTGACATTTTCACCAGAGTTCCATTACTGGTAACTGCTGTCCTGTCACATCATCAGACTACGTCTACCCAGTTTTGATCAATAGCGTCATGACTTTATATTGAATCACTTCAACACGTCGTCCATATTGGTGCTCTCCAACGGTAATAAGTATTCCATTAAAAGAACAGCTCTATGTTGATTATTACTGTTTTGTCAAGTCCATCCTCGAATTTTTACTAACGTACGTGGCTATATAATTGATCTTGAAGAATGATACATCTGACACTTCTGTAGTGGAGTGAACGGTGCAGACCCAGATTAATTGGTAGGTTGGTCGTCCCTTAAACCAGGACGGCTTGCGCAGGACAATCGGTACCGTAACAGGAGTAACTCGGCAGTCGCGGAATCTGGAGAGCTCAGTTACAAAATATACTTTTTGTTTAGTACGACGCTTTTACAGCGGTACAAGATGGAGACTTAATGGCGTACGTCGTTCCCCAGGCAGCAGTGACTACCTCAGCACATGGAGGTGTTCTGGGCCATGGTGGCATATGGTCGCCTACATTTGCGCTGGTTTAGCCAAGCGGCTGCGTTAATCTGTTGACTTGAGGACGCGGAGCTGACGTCACGCGTCGGCTGGCGAGGCCCACCAGAAATACAGACCCCGCAACAGGCTTCTGACGTCACACCATTCCGCTTGTTCGCCACACTTCGCGGACTCTTAGTTCCGTGCAGGGCCCACGGGAGATCATTTTAATTGAAAATCTACCCACTAAATATCTTAACCTCGTCATGTGCTATCGAAAGCTCGCATGTATTTAAATGCACAATCAACAATTATTAAAATGGTCTGAAATAGTTTCTCGCTTCCTGATGGAGACAGCTACTGGCTCTCGTAAGACCTGCAGTGTGACGTGCGCCACGGTCTGTCTTTCTGTGGGTCTCGTCGGCAGGTAGCAGGTGTGTGTGTGTGTGTGTGTGTGTGTGTGTGTGTGTGTGTGAACAGCTTGCTGCTGCGGCAATCAATAATGTGTTTGGTGCACTTATGAGCAGGCTCCGAACCCAAGACCCCTTGGAGACACACAGTGAACTGATGAATTCGCCCTAGACGTGGCAGGGTATCGTAGACCGGCGGTTAGTGGATGAAGCTGAGCCGGTTGCCCCACAATGGGCTTAATTTTTTTTGTGATGTCTAGACGTCGGTAGTAGTCGAAGATAAGATACTGCTGAGCGTCAAGTATTAAGACTGGCTTCGCCCAGCTTTATTATCAATGGACTCTCCTCCGGCTACATAGGAGACCTAGAAAGCATAGTGTGCATGAGATAATTCAGCTCGCCACTGTGGCAGATTAGGGTCTTGCACCATGCCCTTTCAGCAATATTCCATCCGCCACAAGTGGTGAAGTCTCTACATAGAGCTGTCGCCGCAACAGTTCATTATGTTTTCAGAAAATTCCCTAAAACAATATTTTTAATTAATTAAATGCATATTTAACTATTTGTGCGGACTATTAAATCTGACACTGGTACTTAACTGAGGAATATTTCTAGTTTAAATATCAAACTTTTTTACGTTATACAACTCCTGTACAGCTGCTGTTGCAGACAACACAGTTGCTTTGTCAGTACCGGAATCAGCATTCCGATGTTAACAGATACTCAATACTCTAGTTAAAAGAATTATATCCACAAGAAAGGCATCGTATGGAAGTATTTATGGCAACGAACAGAGAATAGAAAATTCTAGCTTCCATTTTTTAAAATAAGGCATCACGTGAAAGTATTTATGGCAATGAAATGAGAATGGAAAATTCTAGCTTCCATGTTTTTAAAATAAATAAACAAAGCCCTTTCTCCTCCGTGTCATATATTTGGTTACAGCGTAAAAGGCAATAGTTGTTTGTACGTATCGTCCCCAAGAAAAGCAAGTAACAATAATTTCGATATACTACATACAAGGAGATATTACAAAAAAAAGCGATTGACAGGTATACGTTTGTGAAACAGTGAGTTGGTAATATCAGTGGTGCGTCCGTTTAAAATGAGTTTACCTTGTAAAGGCAATCGCTTTTCTCACTTTGCCAATTCAGTTTCTCTGAACGGAGTATATTATTACATAAGCTTCAGTGTGGGACTCTTCAGCCATTTTTCCGATACTAGTATAACGCCAGTGTGTCAGACAGCTATACTCTGAAAACAATATGAAATGGTAACTTTTTTATTCTAAATGAGGGATCCTAAATCGACAGAACATAAAGCTCTAACCATAATATACAATTAAGGGATTTAATTACGAACTGGCAACAGTTGTCGGCATGTCCCTGCCATGTATGAAGAACACGAGTTTTCTAATGCTATGTAAGATACACAATCGCCATGCATCCATCGTGCAATAGAGATGTGTAATTTAAAGATTTAGTACAGCTTTAAATTAATGTAAAACATTGACGTCGTTTGAATCGTGTTTAACCTCATAGCCACTGCCTCACATGGACAGAAACGTTATGATTCTGATGAAGTTAATAATATTTACGTAGAAAATGCAACAAATCAGTGGGCTTCGTTAGTAGTTTAAGCCTCGTAGTCTACAGATATCTGGCAGCAACGCCAGAAATTTATTGCACACGATTAGGTCAGAGGTACGGATTTCTACTGGCAGTGCTGTATTGTAAAATATCCGGTATTTGGATAGGCTAATGGCGTGTCAGTTCCGTGTTTGTGTACCGCGCATCAAATTACAAGCGAGTGTGACACCAATCTACATTGTCACCGACTGATTGGAACAAAGTTTGCAGCCACAAGCCGCACAGGGACGCGGTTTGACAGTGATACACGCCGATGCTCACATATGGAGCTGTGATAACGTTGAAAAGGAAAACTAGTGTTCAGCTTCCCGTCTTCGAGGTTTGTACAATGGAAGTACCATACCTTCGCCACTATAACAGACCAAAACCTATTTTAAAATACGGAAGTACTTCTGTTCTGCCATCCATCAAGGTAATTTACCTGTAAAACTCTGCCGGCCGCGGTGGCCGTGCGGTTCTTGCGCTGCAGTCGGGAACCGCGGGGCTGCTACGGTCGCAGGTTCGAATCCTGCCTCGGGCATGGGTGTGTGTGATGTCCTTAGGTTAGTTAGGTTTAAGTAGTTCTAAGTTCTAGGGGACTTATGACCTAAGATGTTGAGTCCCATAGTGCTCAGAGCCATTTGAACCATTTTTTGTAAAACTCTGCATCTGTCTTCAATTGTCGTTTGAAGGTTAACGAATATATAGACGACAGGAGTGTTGTGTGACACTCGGAATTTGCGTACAACCGATGTTTGAATGTTAACGAATATATAGACTACAGACTGAGGTTCGCGCAGATGCGGATATCTGCGGTAATATTGACTTTGTGGATAAAAACCCACGTGGTTGCGAATAACAGCGGATACATCTGCCGGTGTTAATAATAATAGTTACATTGCATTTGGAAAATGTCACGTTACCGCCTGGTCTGCTGATAAACCTCTTTATTTACACAAGCGGTTTCGGTCGGCTGTCCATCATCACGTTGCTGTAAACCAGTTAAAGTAACACATAAGTAAAATTACAGGCTTATACTGTCACAAACCTGTTAACTGATGTAACTGTTGACGCAACACACAAGTAATAAAATGTCGCTCACTTACATAAGCCAGCCGGAGCGGCCGTGCGATTCTAGGCGCTACAGTCTGGAACCGAGCGACCGCTACGGTCGCAGGTTCGAATCCTGCCTCGGGCATGGATGTGTGTGATGTCCTTAGGTTAGTTAAGATTAAGTAGTTCTAAGTTCTAGGCGACTGATGACCTCAGAAGTTAAGTCGCATAGTGAACCAAGTTACATAAAAGTATTCCCAGCATCATGTTAGGCGAAATATAAAACTGTTAATGCCAAATGATAAATCAATTAACTAGACAATCATAATAAAAGTATGCCATAACACAGAGGTGGTTCTTTAGTCCGGAACCACTCGGCTACTACGGTCGCAGGTTCGAATCCTGCCTCGGGCATGGATGTGTGTGATGTCCTTAGTTAGGTTTAGGTAGTTCTAAGTCTAGTGGACCGATGACCTCATATGTTAAGTACCATAGTGCTTAGAGCCATTTGAACAGATGTGACTCATTATCAACAACACATATTAAATAGATGTAAATGCTTCACGTTTGTTCAGAGTTACTTGTTATCATATCGCAATATAAATTACATCGCCAGTTTATAAAAACTGTTTGCTAGTCGACTCATTCATGTTATTTGCAATCGGTGATAACACAGTGAACAAATTCATACCACATAGGGCTTACCAAACAGCTGATCACTGATTATTTGCTAGAACTAAGGTTGGTCATAGACATCATACATCGATAGTGAGTAGTATGTTGCCATTATCATGTTGAGTGTCGTCTGCGTGATAAGTACCGTGTGATGGTCATAACAGATAGTATGTATGTTCTATCTGATAACAACCTGTCACGTGTTACAAGCACAGTTCCGGTGACAGAAAACAAAATACATAGAAGTAACAACTTACAGGCAGTAATAGGCACTAGTGTGAAATACGTTACAGCCACATACATGTATGCACTGCTTACATCGCACAATCACATTTATGAACCCGGCCATACACATATATAAAATGTATGCCTTACCGAATGTCCAAAATTATTTCAGTGTAACAGACGTAACACGCCCCATTTCATAGGCAAATAGTTATATCAACATCTCACATAACAAATTAAGGTGGCAGTTGCGTGCAGTGTATGAACTTCTTTACAGAAACAGATACCCATTTTGTATTTTCTATGAAGTGTACAGCTGATGCCAGTTTACTAATTATTCATATTACAAGATACACTGAAGCGCCAAAGAAACTGGTATAGGTATGCGTAATCAAATAAGGATATATGTAAACTGGCAGAATACGGCGCTGCGGTCGGCAACGCCTATAAAAGACAAGTGTCTGCCGCAGTTGTTAGATCGTTACCGCTGCTGCAATGACACATTATCAAAATTTTAGTGAGTGAACGTGGTGCTATTGTCGGCGCACGAGCGATGGGACACAACATCTCCGAGGTAGCGATGAATCGGGGATTTCCCCGTACGACCATTTCACGAGTGTACTGTGAATATCAGTAATCTGGTAAAACACAAAATCTCCGACAACGCTGAGACCGGAAAAAGATCCTGCAAGAACGGCACCAACGACGACTGAAGAAAATCGTTCAGCGTGACAAAAGCGCAACCTTTCCGCAAATTTCTGCAGGTTTCAATTATGGGCCCGCGTCCGAACCATTCAACGAAACATCATCGACACGGGCTTTCGGAGCCGAAGGGACACTCTTGTACCCTTGATCACTGCACGACATAAAGCTTTACGCCTCACCTGGGCTCATCAACACCGAAATTGGACTGTTGATGACTGGAAACATGTTGCCTGGTCGGACGAGTCTCGTTTCATATTTTATCGAGCGGATGGACGTGCACATGTATGGAGACAACCTCATGAATCCATGGACCCTGCAAGTCATCAGGAATCGTCGAAGCTGCTGGAGGCTCTGTAATGGTGTGAGCCGTGTGCATTTGGAGTGATATTGGGCCCCTGATACGTCTGGATACGACTCTGGCTGGTGACACGTACGTAAGCATCCTCTCTGATCACCTGCACCCATTCGCGTCCATTGTTCACTCCGACGGATTTGGGCAATTCCAGCAGGACAATGCGACACCCCACACGTCCAGAATTGCTACAGAGTGGCTCCAGAATCACTCGTCTGAGTTTAAACACTTCCGCTGGCCACAAAACTCCCCAGACAAGAACGTTGTTAAGCATATCTGTGCTGTTCAGAACAGATCTCCATTCACTCGTACTCTCACGGATTTATGGACAAACCTGCAGGATTCATGGTTTCAGTACCCTCCAGTACTTTAGACATTAGTTGAGTCCATGCCAAGTCGTGTTGCTGCACTTCTGCATGCTCGCGGGGACTCTACACGATATTAGGCAGATGTACCAGTTTCTTTGGCTCTTCAGTGTATATATTAGGTTGTCTCGTAAGCTCGTTCGTTTTGCTCGTGTGTTAAACCTATAGCACCTACAAATCCTGAATCCTTTGTGCGCCCCAGGGTAACACACTTGTGCTGGATACGGGGACGATGGAGTAAGAGCTCTGTCAAAAATAGCTCAGACAATTTAAAGGTGGGAATTTCACAGTAACAGAGAAACCTGGATCTGGACGGCCACCGGTTACAGATGTGGGCATGATAGTCCACGAACGACAACGTAAATGTTAAAGTTGGAGCTCAATGTCGCACGTACTGCTGTAGCCAGAAAATTGAAGAAGCTGGGTTAGGTAAATATTCGCGATGTATTGGGTCCTCATGAACTGACTGAAGCGAATTTGATTCAGTGCGTGTCCATTTGTGACTCTGTTGAAAAGCAATCAGAATGGCCCCTTTCTGGAGCGGCTGGTAACTCGAGATGAGAAGCGGATAGTGTACATCAACTCCAGGAGAGTACATCGTGGAGCAAGACAAGTCAGCCACCACTATCGGTTCCTAAACCAGGACTGCATCCGAGAAAGATTCTGCTCTGTATCTGATCGAATTGCCAAGACGTCCTGTGTTACCAATTCCTTCCGAACGGGACTATCACTTCCTAGAAATAGTAGTCGCAGATGGATTGACTCAAGGCAGCGGTTGATGCGAGACGACAGGATTTGGGAGATGATGTCGTCTTTCACCACGACAACGCCAGACCACATGTATCTATGGTGACACGTCAAAAGCTGCCTTCTTCTGAGTGGGATATCTTACCATAACCGCTGCATTCGTCAGACATTGCACCTTCCGACTTTCATCTATTGCGCTTACTGCAGAATTTCCTGAATGGCAAACACTTCAACTATTTAGAGGACTGCGAACAAACTTGAAGAGTTCACCATCCTGAAAACCCCCACATTTTAGAAGAGTGGTATTTATAAAAATCCACAGAAATGGTATTATACTGTCTATAACAATGGTGTATACTGCAGGAAATAAATAGTTTGTTTACGAAACCAATCTGCCTTATTTAATTATATTGTGCACGATCTTGGATGTGAAGTGTGTAAGCAGACAGGCTGGCAATCACTCTGTCGTAGCTGTGCTGCGGGAAGGTATGTTCTCAGGCGTTCTTTGTGACTGCACTGTGACAAAAAGCAAACGAACTTACGAGGCAACAAACTTGGCGCTAGAATGACCATGTCAACAGAGCATCAGAAAGAATGCGACACCCCACACGTCCAGAATTGCTACAGAGTGGCTCCAGAATCACTACGTGTAACTTGTATACAGTGTGGTAACATAGCGATACAGCTAAAATAGTTGAGTATGCAGACGTTTAAAAAAAATAAAACAATACTGCAGCTACACTACTGGCCATTAAAACTCCTACACCACGAAGATGACGTGCTACAGAAGCGAAATTTAACCGACCGGAAGAAGATGCTGTCATTTGCAAGTGATTAGCTTCTCAGAGCATTCGCACAAGGTTGGCACCGGTGGCGACACCTACAACGTGCTGACATGAGGAAAGTTTCCAACCGATTTCTCATACACAAACAGCAATTGACCTTCGTCGCCTGGAGAAACGTCGTTGTGATGCCTCGTGTAAGGAGGAGAAATGCGTAGGCTTACCATCACGTTTCCGACTTTGATAAAGGCCGGATTGTAGCCTATCGCGATTGCGGTTTATCGTATCGCGACATTGCTGCTCGCGTTGGTCGAGATCCAATGACTGTTAGCAGAATATGGAATCGGTGGGTTCAGGAGGGTAATACGGAACGCCGTGCTGGATCCCAACGGCCTCGTATCACTAGCAGTCGAGATGACAGGCATCTTATCCGCATGGCTGTAATGGATCGTGCAGCCACGTCTCGATCCCTGAGTCAACAGATGGGGACGTTTGCAAGACAACAACCATCTGTACGAACAGTTCGACGAAGTTTGCAGCAGCATGGATTATCAGCTCGGAGACCATGGCTGCGGTTTACCCTTGACACTGCATCACAGACAGGAGCGTCTGCGATGGTGTACTCAACAACGAACTTGGGTGCAGGAATGGCAAAACGTCATTTTTTCGGATGAATCCAGGTTCTGTTTACAGCATCATGATAGTCGCATCCGTGTTTGGCGACATCGCGGTGAACGCACATTGGAAGCGTGTATTCGTCATCGCCATACTGGCGTATCACCCGGCGTGATCGTATGGGGTGCCACTGGTTACACGTCTCGGTCACCTCTTATTCACATTGACGGCACTTTGAACAGTGGACGTTACATTTCAGATGTGTTACGACCCGTGGCTCTACCCTTCATTCGATCCCTGCTAATCCCTACATTTCAGCATAATGCACGACCGCATGTTGCAGGTGCTGTATGGGCCTTTGTGGATACAGAAAATGTTCGACTGCTGCCCTGGCCAGCACATTCTCCAGATCTCTCACCAACTGAAAACGTCTGGTCAATGGTGGCCGAGCCACTGGCTCGTCACAATACGCCAGTCACTACTTTTGATGAACTGTGGTATGGTGTTGAATCTGCATGGGCAGCTGTACCGGTACACGCCATCCAATCTCTGTTTGACTCAATGCCCAGGCGTATCAAGGCCGTAATTACGGCCAGAAGTTGTTGTTCTGGGTACTGATTTCTCAGGATCTATGCACCCAAATTGACTGAAAATGTAATCATATGTCAGTTCTAGTATAATATATTTCTCCAATGAATACCCGTTTATCAACTGCATTTCTTCTTGTTGTAGCAATTTTAATGGCCAGTAGTGTATTTAAGAAACATCAGCAGCTATTTGCAGACGCTACAAGACGAATAAAAACAAAAACAGGTAATTAATATGCTGTGCGAAAAAATATTTTGCTCAACATGATGCTGTGAATATTTTTTGTAGCTACGTGACATTTTATTACGTGTGTGTTGTAGTCGACATTTGCATCAGCTAACTTATTTGTGGCATTTTAAGCATGAGATGTTATTTATGTATTATTTTATTGGCGTACAGGGGCTGATGATTGCTATCCAACCTAAACTAGTTGTGTAAATAAACAATTTTATTAGTAGTTCAAGACGATAACACGACAAATTTCAGGTGTTAAGGAGCTGCGGGACATCACCACCTAGAAATGTATTTACTTTGTACTTAAAATTACCAGTATTTTGAGTACCCTGTAACTGCATTATATGCGCTCGATAATAATAATTATTGCTATTTGAGGTTGCTATTACTACTGATAACTTGAATAAAAGTAAACCAAGGGCAATGGAATGTAGTCGAATAATCTCCGGTGATCCTGAGTGAATAATATTTGAAACTGAGACAATGAAAGTAGTCGACGAGTTTTGCAGCAGTTGTTTGGGCAGCAAGATAACTGATGATTGCCTTAGTAGAGAGAGCATAAAATGCAGACTGGAAATAACTGGAAAAGTATATCTGAAAAAGATGAATTTGTTAACATCAAATGTGGATTTAAGTGTACGAGGGCCTTTTTGGAAAGAATTTGCTTGAAGCATAGCCTTCTACGAAAGTAGAACGTGGGCTATCAACAGTTCAGGCCGGAAGAGAAAATAAGCTTTTGAAATAGAGTGCTGCAAGAGAATGCTAAAATCAGACGGATATATCTCATTACTAACGAGAAGGCCCTGAATCCAATTGGGAAGAAAATAAATTTGTGGCACGACTTGACTACAGGAAGGGATCAACTGGTTGGACACATCATGAGCCATCTAGGATTCTCAGTTTCTTAATGGGGGGTGGTGGGGCGGGGAGGAATACGAATTTGAAACCACGCCTTGACTAAAGGGTTGAGACTGAAATCGGTGTAGGGTGCAGCAGCTAAGCAGAGATGAAGAGGCTGTTGTTGTTGTGGTCTTCAGTCCTGAGACTGGTTTGATGCAGTTCTCCATGCTACTCTATCCTGTGCAAGCTTCTTCATCTCCCAGTACCTACTGCAACCTACATCCTTCTGAATCTGCTTAGTGTATTCATCTCTTGGTCTCCCTCTACGATTTTTACCCTCCACGGTGTCCTCCAATGCTAAATTTGTGATCCCTTGATGCCTCAAAACATGTCCTACCAACCGATCCCTTCTTCTAGTCAAGTTGTGCCAAAAACTTCTCTTCTCCCCAACCCTAATCAATTCCTCCTCATTAGTTACGTGATCTACCCACCTTATCTTCAGGATTCTTCTGTAGCACCACATTTCGAAAGCTTCTATTCTCTTCTTGTCCAAACTAGTTATCGTCCATGTTTCACTTCCATACATGGCTACACTCCATTCAAATACTTTCAGAAACGACTTCCTGACACTTAAATCTATACTCGATGTTAACAAATTTCTCTTCTTGAGAAGCGCTTTCCTTGCCATTGTCAGTCTACATGAAGAGGCTAGCACAGGATAAACTAGCTTGGAAACCTGAATGACACCTGTCTTTGGAATGAAGACCAGAACAACAACGACATATTGTTACCATTTTGGGGAGGAGTATCGTTAAGTTGGCTGGAGTTACTACAGTCCAGGAGAATTTTCCGTCGTACCTGCATCTGTCCTTCAGGGACGAACCCTTTGCCAGAAAATGTTCGAAAGCTGTTAGAGCATACAACATTCCCGCAGAATTATTGACATCCTTTCGAGAGCCAGCCACGACAAAACTATTCCGCCTGATGTGCAAACTATGTGAGACATGCTCCCAAATTCCACGAAGAATGTAATAATTCTCAGCCCAGAGAAAGCACATGGCTTCAGGTGTGAATATTAGCGACCTATCAGATTAATGAGTACTGGCCCCAAAATACTGACACAAATTATTTACAGAAGAATTTGAAAATTAGAAGAACTTGATCTTGTGTAGGTAATTTTGGGTTCCGGAGAAATGTAGGAACACGCAAGGCACCATTGATCCCACTACGTATCTTACAAGACTTTTTGCAAAAATAGACATAATGTCTGGTGGAATACCGCAATCACTGGTTATACAATGTTACTTATAATCCGTCTTGATTGCAAAAACGTTTATTCACATTACCGGTTTCAGTTCGTCTAGAACCATTTTCAGATCTGCAATTTCGGTTACAGGGGTAACCCGTCCACACACAGCAGCCTTCATGTGAAATGTGACGTAGCATGTGAAGGTTGCTGTGTGTGGACGGGTTACCCCTGTAACCGAAATTGCAGATCTGAAGATGGTTCTAGTGAACCAAACGGAAACCGGTCATGTGAATAAACATTTTTGCAATCAAGACGGATTATAAGTAACATTGTAAATCTTACAAGATAGGTTAAAGAAAGGCAAACTTGCGTTTATAGCATTTGTAGAAAAAGCTTCTGACAATGTTGACAGGAATACACATTTTGAACTTCCGGAGGTAACACAGCAGGAAGCGAAAGATTATACTCTGAAGCGCCAAAGAAACTAGCATAGGCATGCGTCTTCAAATACAGAGATACGTAAGCAGGCAGAACATGACGCTGCGGTCGGCAAGGCCTGTATAAGACACGAAGTTTCTGGCGCAGTTGTTAGATATGGATACTGCTGCTACAGTGGCAGGTTATCAAGATTTAAGTGAGTATGAGCGTGGTGTTAGAGTCGGTGCACGAGCGATGGGACACAGCATCTCCGAGGTAGTGATGAAGTGGAAATTTTCCCGTACGACCATTTCACGAGTGTATCGTGAATAACTTGAAACCCGTAAACACCAAATCTCTGATATCGCTGCGACCGGAATATAATCTTGTAAGATCGGGACCAACGACGACTTAAGAGACTTGTTCAACGTGACAGAAGTGCAACCCTTCTGCAAATGGCTGCAGATTTCAGTGCTGTGCCATCAATAAGTGACACTGTGCGAATCATTCAACGAAACGTCGATATAGGCTTTCGGAGCCGAAGACCCAATCGTGTACTCTTGATGACTGCACGACACAAAGCTTTAAGCCTTGGCCTGGGGCACTCAACAACGACTTTGCACTATTGATGACTGTACAACCCTCCTACTTCTACGGCTAATTATGCTTTTCTATATGACCGTGTACCTTAAGTCCCTAATCTGTTGGGAAAATGCATCTACTCCGAGGAATAATGCAAAAGCGAGAGAAGTAGATGAAGTTATAATCGAATCGCCACTTCTCAGTAGTTTAGCAATGACGCTTAGTACGTACGGTTAACTTTTGAAACGTCCCCTTAGAAAAATTATACATTTCTGTGCTTAAACTGATACACAATATTTTTAGCGCAACGCAATCTGACTTTCAATAATCCCTACAAAAGAATAGCCCTGACTAAGAATAACATATACCTTTCACAAATCACTTACCTCACAAAATTTTCGTTACTCGATCTACTGCAATACAGCGAGCGCCACTACTGCCAGCTAAATAAAAGATTCAAACTACTGAAGGCATTAACTACTGATAGGCACAGTTAGCAAATGACAGATTTTGATAGAGAACAATCAGTGTATTTACCTTAACAGTGTTCAAAAGTCATAATATACATAGCAGTTCATGACATCCAGTCTTACAAATGTACTGTCTCTGATGGACACACGTCCAGATCATCAGCTCTCAAAACGCCGCCATCCCACTTCCCCAGATCCACCACGGCTGGCGGCTCACCTCCAACTGCGCAACGCTACGCGTTGTTAACTTCCAGCTGCCCAACACTACAATGGCGAGTATTCCAACAATGCCAACCAGCCACAGACTGCACACAGCACAGCCAGTGATTTTAATACAGAGCGCTACGTGGCGTTACCAATAAGAAAACCTAAACAGTCTACTTACACAGCCCCCATGCTTCGCACAAAAAATTTTACAAATTGTTTTGGGCAGTGGCCAATACAGATTTGAAAAATTTTTTCATAATTACAATAACAAAGAAATCAAGTGCACACACTTATTGATACAATGTTGGTCAAAAGCTAAAATTTTCTCACTGTCCATAAAGACAGTCCTGATCATTCATCACAGTAAAATAGCACTGTTTTTCTCAATGTCTGAGCAGTAAAAGAAAATGCACACGGAAGTAGCGGATTTCCATGCAGTCTTGAAGAAGTAGTGTTGTCCTTCCAACGGAAAGACAGTGCTGACTCTTGACATGCAGACAGGTAACGGGCCACAACAGAGCAAACCCACAGCAGAGACATTCGAAGTTTTGAAGAATACTGGTAAGTAGGTCATCACAGAGCAGACCCACTGTAGTCCTGGTAGAGATTATGGTATTGGTGGGCCACCAGAGGTGCAGACCCACTGCAGTCCTTGTAGAAATAATGGTATTGGTGGGCCATCAATGATGCAGACCCACTGTAGTCCATGTAGAGACGGCCAGCAACCATCTGTTGCGACTGTGCAGGTGCACAATCACCATCGAAGAGTCTTGTGGACAATATAGCAAGTCCATAAACCACCACTTGTGCACTCACAATTTTTTTTTTAAATGTCCTTAGAACCGGCAATGCTGTTATCCAGTCTCTTGCTGAATTATTAACACACGTGCAAACACTAACAGTCCCAACTGCTCACATACTGTGCATATATTATGACCAACAGAAACGTGTGCAGTGAAATGATACTTAATTTGATGAACTGGTGTCTATACAATTATAAATTTACAACATAAGAATACAATTACAAATGTACAAAATACATCATTAAATAACATAACAGTACAGATAACATTTGTAGTAACACAGGCTTTACAAAAGAATCGAAATATACATATACATCAGTGTTACAGGAATTATGACATAAGTACATACATAAAAGATCAGAATAACTTCTGAAACATCAACTTCACACATGAGCATTAAAACAAAACAGAATAAATTATGTCTAAACATCTTTACAAAGAAAATAACGTATTATCAGAAAAATTCTACAATGTAACTCTCATCAAAAAAACACATAAAGACAGGAAGAACACAAATACCCAAGGGTACACAAACACATAGTGGGATAACACAAGGAAGGGACAGGGTTTGTTTTACTGCAGTATTTTGCAAACAAAATTTTCTTTACTGCTCGGAAATCTCCCTTCGTTCTTCACTGTTTCCAAAAAGTCCTATCTATACCTGCTTTTCTGTACTTTTTTTGTATAACTTCTCAATGGATTTCTTCCAATGCATCGCAACTCATTCTCTTATATAGTCTACCCCCTCTTAAGCTAACTTAAATCTACTGAGCTCAGATGCTAAACTAAAGGATGAGGCAATGCAGCAGCACAAAACAATTAATACAAACAGCAATGAAAAACATGGAAATTGTCAAAGCAAGCTTCAGTATATCTGAATTACCAAGCAAATGCAACATTACAACTAATATGAGCCAATGTGCAGCAACAAGAAAAATAAATCAGTAGTAAAACTGGCTTAACAGAGTAATACAAAGTGAAATTTAGTAGCACTATGCCTGGCTAACAGCAGCAGCAAATGCAATAACTTATATCTAAACATGACAAAGCTCAAGCAGAAAAATATTACAGTAAAGACAACAGTGCAGATAAGGGAAATGTCTATTCACATCTTAATATCTATGTCATTAAAGTGGTGCACCACAAAAACTTATTCTATGAAATAAATTACCAAATACTTGAAAAGAAAATTATGTATGCAGTTCCTGTGAAGGGAAATGTCTTTTTGTGCTCCCTCATTTTTTTTTTTGGAAGTATCACAAAATTATTATTTACTGGATCTATAGGCAGAAAATATCTATATTAGTACATCTATAAAAATTTATTTTAACCAATGCTGCAGTGCAGCTAGAAACTAGATATTAAACAAAATGAGCAAATTTGTACATAGGAAGGCATGAAACATCATTCATTAGCGATATGGCATTTCATAAGGTAGTAAAAAAATCTCTCAACTAGAAAGACAGTAGTCATAATCAGGTGTATAGACATAAAATATTTCTCGCCATTTCATTAGGCATTTCAGTAAATATCATAAATTAAGAGCTCCACAGTGTAATCATATGTTTTCAAGTTTGGGCGTGTCGTATTTGTGATGCTTTCTACAAAGAAATATCAATAGCGAGGATAATGGCCTCTTTTTTTTTTCACCTGTGCCTCTGAAACGCACACACTAATGGCTTTTTTCCAGGTGACTGTCGCACAGCTGGGTGCTTACAGTGACCTACCTTCCTTACCGAAATATTTACGACATCAGTTTTCGCTACAGTGTCAGTTTGATACAAATAAGATTTCACAGGTCGAAATATTTGCGTTATAAATCTGTAGAAACAACATCTCATAACAGTGTCCAAAAAATTTTCGCCGGCATTGTGATACATTCACGCATTTTACACATTTCATAACTCTTACAATACGATTCTTGGTTTCCAACATCCTTCATCACAAGTCAGAATCCCTAACCACTACTCATTATTCCTTACCTTATTACATGTATACATATTTGTCGACACTTCAATATTTCATCATAATAAATATATAGCATAATCAAATTCCTCATATAGCATCAGCTTATTGATCATAAACATACCTCAACAGCATAATACACATCGTCGTCTTAAAAAAAATAACATCATAACACCTCAGTCAGATCTCTAAAACGCTGTAGTTTTCTGCAATAATGTCAAAACCTAAAAAAAATTCTCTGCTCATTTAAATAGTGTCACCTACCTCAAACGTACTTTAAAAATCATGATCTCATACCAAATACATCATTCAAAGCTCTCATAGTATCACAATGGTTCTGAAAAAATACGAAGAATTTACAAAGTACATACAAAATACAGTTTCATAAGTGTGAAGTTATCCAACTGTGTAATTGCATGAACATCTGTCACTGACGTGGTAAAAAAATGTTTGTTTCTCTGTTAAATAATCAGATAGCTGTGTAATTCTGTGTTGGAGAAATATGGTACCAATGTGTAAAGTTGTATAAGCAAATACCATATTAGCTAGGGCTCCTTGTGCTTGCCACACACATGGTACAGAAAGTAAGCGTGTACCCCCCTGAGGATTAATGTAATTATACCCTCAGGTGTTAGATATTACAGCAATGGAATGAAATTGTCACGGAAAACTTTCTTTGTAATTCAAAAATCTTGAAAAATAAATGGTTTAAGTACAAAATTAATCACTCAAGTGCGTGTCCTGTAGCGCTAAATGTGCGTCTTGCTGTAAGATAATTCTGTGGAAGTGTCGTAGTTATCGTCCTCTGTAAGCAAAGTTCTGCTGAATTCAATGTACTTACCTCATCATAAACGAAAGTGAAATGCTTTGCGTATATATATCGTAGTTATTACGTACCTTACCGTGATCAAGAAAGTACTATAATGTGACGTATTGTTGTGCTATGAAAAAGGCTGTCTCATTGTAGCTATACCACAAAAGTTACTACTAAAACATGTTTTACTTTCCAGAATAACACAGAAAAACTATGCAGATATAAAACAGATACAGCGCAAAAGCAACAATGTAAATTGTGTCACATATTAATAGTGTCGTGATATAATCGTGTAGCTATCAAAGAAACCAAATGCTAAGTCATCTTTAATCTCACCGAATGTACTTCAAATAAAGAGTACCTTTTCGAGTAAACCAAAATGTTGCATTAAAATCTCATTAGCAGTATAAGTTTTAAGTATGTAAGCCTGATAGTCGTTACGTAATCGTGCAACTTGTTGCAAGAATGTACAACACTCTGTCGTCTGTTCACTATAACAATGCATTCGTAATTACTGTCTAAATAAGTTGCCCAGGTTCTTGACTGGATATTTAACTTCAAACATTGTTGCATGGTAACAGTTTCTTAAGTCTGACAAAGGATATTAGAAATGTGAAGTGAAAAGTTTTATGGCAAAGACAAAGTTAAAAAGCAGAATATCTTTCAATAAACGGTTTTACATATGAAATGTGGTGCAATCTTTTACCCTTTCTAGTACGCAGAGTTTCAGCTTGAAAGCAATTATCATGTGGTACACATCGGTAAAGAATACTGGAATTTTTCTCAAGGTTAGCGTCTATGTTATTTTTCTCTGAGCCAGCCGGCGCAGGTGGATGCCTGCGGTGCGAGTCATCGTCTGTTTCTTTGTTGGCGCACGTCGTTATTATGATTAGGAGACCTAACTTCTACAAATTCACCTTGTCGAGAGGGCCCTGCCCTGTTTGAATCCCGCCAATTCTGATGCAGTTCAGGTCTGTCGATACGATTATACCGTCTGTCGTCATGTCGGTAGTTCCTATAGTTTCTTTCTTGTCGGTTAAGTGGTGAAGAATTTCTCCCTGAATTATCACTGCATGGTGGACCAATGTGTCTGAAGTTATTCTGTCTCCCGTGATACTAATAGTTCTGGTTGCCATATTGTCTGTTTCTATGACTGTCTCTGTGATAGTCACTACCACGGAGAGGTGATCTTTCCCTGTAATTATTACTATTCTGCAATTGTTGTCATACGGGTGGTGTCTGTTTTGGTCACGATTTGTGTTGTGAGAATAGCCTTGTCATGTCCAGTTATTATTTCTGTCATCGCGGAATTGCGACGGATGTGACCTGTTTTCGCGTTCCGCGATTGTCAGTGTCAATTTCTAATTCTTGTAAGAGTCCCTGAAAAGCTTCATTACTGCCAGCTAAATAAAAGATTCAAACTACTGAAGGCACTAACTACTGATGGGCATAGTTAGCAAATGACAGATTTTGATAGAGAACGAACAATGTATTTACCTTAACAGTGTTCGAAAGTCATAATATATATAGCAGTTCATGACATCCAGTCTTACAAATGTACTGTCTCTGATGGACACACGTCCAGATCATCAGCTCTCAAAACGCCGCCATCTCACTTCCCCACATCCACCACTGCTGGCGGCTCACCTCCAACTGCGCAACGCTATGCACTGTTAACATCCATCTGCCCATCACTACAATGGCGAGTGTTCCAACAATGCCAACCAGCCACAGAATGCACACAGCACAGCAAGTGATTTTCATACAGAGCGCTACGTGGCGTTACCAATAAGAAAACCTAAACAGCCTACTTACACTTTATATATTTTTAATTATGTAAACTAGTTTTTTAAGTAACTCTAGTTAATGAAAAATTTGGAAGAAAGGTTTTCAAAGTATGTCATTAATGAAATAACCAACGGTCGCTATTACTTCACCAGAACAGGAATAATTAAATTAAAACCGAACTTTATACTAGTAAGCAATCTTACGCAAGAATAGTTATTGGCCTCATGACGTAGGAACAGTACCTAACGCACACTTTCAAGTACTTCACACCACAAATGTCACAGCAGTCAGTTAATAATTAAATAGCAAACACATGCAACATATCATATTAATTTTCAAAGATAAGTTAAAGTAAGAGTGTTTACTGGCTGTGTACAGAATCTTTTGGTTACGTTACTCACCGTAATACTGACTGTCGTAATTGTAGCAAGTAGAAAGAGTGTTTGAATTTAGCAGTTATTTTGATATTTCTTTGTAATAAAAGCTACAAATTATGCCACAAGCTATAAATTAGAACTGTTCTCCGACAATGAAATTCAGTGTCCAAATTTCGTGAAGGTTTAGGACCAAATTTTTATTATGAAAGTTATTTTTAGCAAATGAATTAATAGTGGCTTTTGCATCGTTCTATTTCTGACATCATTCATACTACAACCAAAGATTTCATTATTATGTAATTGTCCAAAAGTTGAAAAATTATAGTCGATAATCTATTAAATTAATATTCACTTCATTTTCAGTTCATTTTCTGATTATTTCGGTTCATACAAAGGGATAGGATGAATACTACTTGTATAATTACTTAGGAAAATTATTTACATGACAATATGCACGAAAGCAGTGTTATTCAAGCAATAAAATTCCAACTCCGCTGGACTGTCTATTACACTTCTTGTTATAAAAAGTCTAGATCTTACTTCACTTTATGATGCCGTCGGTTTGTCGAGTGGCTTCATTTAGTGGTAATAGGGCACGGGTTGATCTTCTTGCCATACCATAGCCAATAACAAGGGTCCACAGAACGATTGATGTTATGTGAATTAGCCTTGCTGCATTTGTACTGTCCCCAATCAGTGCCATAGCTTTCCCATATTAAACATCCGCCAAAACAACAATTTCAATTTTCACTGCTCCGCACTTCGGAAACAGACTTGTTGTCTCCACACTTTTCCATATCCACACCGGCGAATACACACAACCAACGACACCAATCGTCTCCTCTCGACTCCCAACTGCTACAAATTTTGGCGCGCTCGCACGCCCAGCGATAATGCATTTACAGTTTATTACATTCCTTGACAATAGCTTTTCCCTGACTAGGCCAGCGTGTCTACCTGCAAACTTCACAAAAGACGTAGAAACTTTATGATCATCCACAGAGTTGTGGTGTTACAACTGGAAACATGTTACCTAGTTAGACGAGTATCGTTTCAAATTATATCGAGCGGATGGACGTGTACGGGTATAGAGAAAACCTCATGAATCCATGGACCCTGCATGTCAGCAGGTGACTGATGAAGCTGGTTGAGGCTCTATAATTGTGTGGGGCGTGTGCAAATGGAGTGATATGAGACCCCTGATACATCTAGATACCACTCTGACAGGTGACAGGTACATAAGCATCCCTTGAATCCATTCATGTCCATTGTACATTCCGACAGACTTGAGCGATTCCAGCAGAGCAATGCGACCCACCACATGTCCAGAATTTCTCCAGGAACACTGTTGTGAGTTTAAACACTTTCGCTGGCCACCAAACTCGCCAGACATGAATATTATTCAGCATATCTGGGATGCCTTGTGAAGTGCCGTTCAAAAGAGATCTCCAACCCCTCGTATTCTTGCGGATTTATGTACAGTCTTGCAGGATTCTTGGTGTCAGTTCCCTCCAGACAGTTTCCGCCAGACAGTTCCCTCCAGTCAGTTCCCTTCAGACATTAGTCCAGTCCATGCCACGTCGTGTTTCGGCACGTCTGCGTGCTCGCAGGGACCTTTCACGATAGTAGGCAGGTGTACCAGCTTCTTTGACTCTTCAGTGTATATAATTTGTATAGGTATCTGACAGCAATAATAAGAATCGAAGGGCATGAGAGGTACGCAGTGGTAGAGAAGGCAGTGAGACAGCGCGTCCTTGATGTTATTGCTGAGCAAGCAAGCAAGCAGGTAAAGACAGCAAAGATAAATTTGAAGAGAAGTTCAGGGAGAAGAAATGAAAACTTTGACGTTTACATACGACGTTGTAATTCTGTCAGAGATGGCAAAGGTACGGAATAGCCAGTGTCATCAGTGACGATACGAAAAGAACATCAAAACCAAAGCAATGGAATTGGAGGTTAGGCGAATTACACTGATATGACAAAAGTCTGTGACAGCGAGATGCACATACACATATGGCGCTAGTATAGCGTACACTAGATATTAAAGGGCAGTGCACTGGCGAAGCAGTCCTTCCTGCTGAGGTGATTCATGTTAAAAGCATTCCGACGTGATTATGGGCGTACGAGATGAATTAACATACTTTCAACGCAGAGTGGTATTTGTAGCTAGATTCATGGGCCATTCCATTTCGGAAATCGTTGGAAATATATTCCGAAATGTACAGTGTCAAGAATGTGCCGAAAATACCAAATTTTCGTCATTACCTCTCACCAAGGACAACGCAGTGGCCGATGGCCTACACTTAACGGCAGAGAGCAGCGGCGTTTGCGTAGAGTTGTCAGTGCTAACGGGAAAGTAACACTACGTGAAATAACGGAGAAATCAATGTGAGACGTGATGTACGACGAACGTACCCGTTAGAACAGTGTGGCGAAATTTGGCGTTCATAGGCTATGTTAGCAGACGACCAACGCGATTGCCTTTGCTAGCAGCACAACATGGCCTGCAGCGCCTCTCCTGGACTCATGACCAAATCGGTTGGGCCCTAGACGACTGGAAAACCGTACCCTGGTCAGACGAGTCCCGATTTCAGTTATACGAACTGATGGTAGGGTTCAGGTGTGACGCACACCCCACGACGTCATAGACGCAAGTTGTCAACGAGTCACTCTGCGAGCTGGTGATGGCTCCATAATGGCGTGGGCTGTGTTTACTTGGAATGGAGTTGGTCCTCTGGTCCAACTGAACCGGTCAGTTACGAAATGGTTGTGTTGTGGCTACTTGAGGCAATGTGCAGCCATTCATGGACTTCATCTCCCAAAACAACAATGGAATGTTTCGGATTACAATGCGCCATGTCACCAGGTTACAATTGTTCGCGACTGGTTTGTAGATTATTCTCTACGACGTCAAACGTAGATGAATATTGCATATAGCAAAGGACTCGGATTTGTATTGCATGTCGCCCATCGCTAGCGACACCATTGTTAATTCAAAGTTTGACACACGGTTTCTGGATCACTAATAACTGCTATCGTAGTGTTCTCTGCTAGGCCTGTCCGAATACTGAGTGGCAGAGGCCTGCAGGAGCGGCGCTTGTATTCTCCTTTTGTAGAGGCCGCTCCTGTCGTGATGCAGTCCTAATCAGCGCACCACTGGCCAACGTCGTTCCACTGTCTTCTTTGCTCTTGCGATCTTCGTCTTCGTTCCGGCGCTTGTGGATAAGCCAGAACATTTACTGCATCAACTCAGTTGTAAAGGATTCAGACGTTTGAAGCTGTTTAACACAAGGTGTCCCAAAAACAAGATGAACTTCAGGGGTTAGTTCCTTATACAGAAAAAAGTAAAAAAAATCTAGTAAACTGGGGCTATAAAATGCATACTTTAAGAGGTATGAACACATGGTCATCTTCCATACTATGAAACAGACCTCTTCTATTGCAAGGTCTTTGCTCTCCATATTTTGGGAGGAGGAAATATTGATCAAAACAAGAAAAAAGTCTACAAATCATGGTGTCTAAAATGGATACTTTAAGAGCTATGAGCACTTGTTCATTTTCCCTGTTTTGAAACACATCTTCTGGACAAGCGGGCATTGCTCTTATTGTATGCATGTTAGAGCCCACGTTTACTAGACTTTTTTCCCTTGCTTTGGTCCATACTATCTCCTTCCAAAATATGGCAAGCAAAGGACTTGCAGTAGAAGAGATGTGCTTCATAGCATCTACGATAAACAAGTGCACATATCTTTCAAGTTATGAATTTAGAGCTCTTATTTACTAAACGTTTCTTTCTTGTTTTGGTGTGTGTAACATGTCCCTAAAGTTTGTCGCTCTTTTTTGTGACACCCTGTATGTGGCATTCCGATTCTTGAAACTCATGTTTGGAGGATTTACCGGTTCCATGGTGATACAGGTAAATAGTTGACAACCCGTGTCGTGTGCGCTCTGTAAGCCATATTGGCGTAAGACTTATGCATTGTGAAGGTGCCCAGTGTTTGGCCGAAACCAATCATAAATACTTGTACTACGGTTGCGTGTAAATGAAATGGAGTGAGCAAGGCTAATTTAACGCTGAAGATTGTTTTCTGCGTGCCTTGTTGGCTTGAGTGGCAGTTAGCTATGTTTTGTTCAACTCCTAAGTACGCCAAGTAGTAGAAGCAAACCTGTCCCAACTTTAGAGGTGCGTTAAGCCAAGCAGTATGCAACAGCGTGGTAAAACCTACACAGCAGCCAGCTTGCTACAAACTGAATTAAGTCTAAGTCGAAGCAGGGCCGATTCTCCGCCGGAAATCTCAGGATTATCCCTTCCCCCCAGGAAATGGCCTCTCGAATATTACTTAACGATTTATACATCGGGGCGGCCGACTGCGGGATCTCGCGCCGCCGGAAAATGGAATTGCACAGCAGGAAGTAATAAAAATATCGCCGGCCCCCACGGCGTCCGCGACGGAGACTGCCCGGCCGGCGCTAAATTCGCCGATATCCCTGCGGCGCCGTTCGGCGCGCGCATAAATCAGGAAATTAACGTTTTATATAATTACAGAAAGGGTCGGCGTTGGCGGGGGGCAGCAGGCTCCCGGTCCGACTGCAGATGCAACGCAATAGCACAGCGCAGGTAGGCCGGCGGCGTGGCCAGTTAGCCGTGATAAATGGCGAGTTTCATCTAATATAAGGGGCGCGCCCCGACTAATGAAGGCCGGATATGAAGATTAGTGGCACTGCGCGATCGCCCGCCGGCCGTTTATCAAAGGGATGCGGAACTTTTCGCGCGCCGTATATCGCTGTGTTCCGCGGGGTCCTTCCGGCTGTCAGCGCGCGGCGAGTTTCCTCCGAGCGTCTGCTAGGCTAGACGACTGCCGCTTCCTAGGATCACAGCGAAACACGGCCCCGGGAGCAGACAACATTCCATTAGAACTACTGACGGCCTTAGGAGAGCCAGTCCTCACAAATATCTACCATCTGGTGAGTAAGATGTATGAGACAGGCGAAATACCCGCAGACTTCAAGAAGAATATAATAATTCCAATCCCAAAGAAAGCAGGTGCTGACAGATGTGAAAATTACCGAACTATCAGTTTAATAAATCACGGATGCAAAATACTAACGCGAATTCTTTACAGACGAATGGAAAAACTGGTAGAAGCCAACCTCGAGGAAGATCAGTTTGGATTCCGTAGTAATAGTGGAACACGTGAGGCAATACTGACCCTACGACTTGCCTTAGAAGCTAGATTAAGGAAAGGCAAACCTACGTTTCTAGCATTTGTTAACTTAGAGAAAGCTTTTGACAACGTTGACTGAAATACTCTCTTTCAAATTCTGAAGCTGGCAGGGGTAAAATACAGGGAGCGAACGACTATTTACAATTTGTACAGAAACCAGATGGCAGTTATATGAGTCGAGGGACATGAAATGGAAGCAGTGGTTGGGAAGGGAGTGAGACAGGGTTGTTGCCTATCCCCAATGTTATTCAATCTGTATATTGAGCAAGCAGTAAAGGAAACAAAAGAAAAATTCGGAGTCGGTCTTAAAATCCATGGAGAAGAAATAAAAACTTTGAGGTTCGCCGATGACATTGTAATTCTGTCAGAGACAGCAAAGGACTTGGAAGAGCAGTTGAACGGAATGGATAGTGTCTTGTAAGGAGGATATAAGATAAAGATCAACAAAAGCAAAACGGAGATAATGGAATGTAGTCGAATTAAGTCGGGTTATGCTGAGGGAATTAGATTAGGAAATGAGACACTTAAAGTAGTAAAGGAGTTTTGCTAATTGGGGAGCAAAATAACTGATGATGGTCGAAGTAGAGAGGATATAAAATGTAGACTGGCAATGGCAAGGAAATCGTTTCTGAAGAAGAGAGATTTGTTAACATCGAGTATAGATTTAAGTGTCAGGAAGTCGTTTCTGAAAGTATTTGTATGGAGTGTAGCCATGTATGGAAGTGAAACATGGACGATAACTAGTTTGGACAAGAAGGATATAGAAACTTTCGAAATATGGTGCTACAGAAGAATGCTTAAGATTAGCTGGGTAGATCATATAACTAATGAGGGGGTATTGTATAGGATTGGGGAGAAGAGATGTTTGTGGCACAACTTGACTAGAAGATGGGATCGGTTGATAGACATCAAGGGATCACCAATTTAGTATTGGAGGGCAGCGTGAAGGGTAAAAATCGTAGAGGGAGGCCAAGAGATGAATACACTAAACAGATATAGAAGGATGTAGGTTGCAGTAGGTACTGGGAGATGAAGAAGTTTTCGCAGGATAGAGTAGTATGGAGAGCTGCATCAAACCAGTCTCAGGACTGAAGACCACAACAACACCAGGATCACCGAAAACTACTTCCACTTCTATACAGGTCGAGATCCATACTAAACCCAGAGTCTCAATGTTTTGACTATTTTGTGGGACCAAACTACACCTTCATTACACTACTGTCCAATTTCTGTATCGTTTGGTCCATTTAATACGAGCACTTTTTTTGTGTCCCTGCAGGTAATGATTTAGTATCCGGTTGTGTGGGTGATGCACGCTACAAGAAGGAAAGTGCGCCCAGGTAGTCAAGAACAATATAGCTTCATGATTCACACTGAGAGTAGGCAATAAAGTTTGGCTCAGGATAGCAACTAAAACAGTTTCTGAGTGAATGTAACTGAAATGATTGTCCTGATAATATGATAATTGGTGTAACACAGTAAGTGTTCTTGAAGGTACAAGGTGAGTACACAGTTTGTCACAGTATGGGCAACATTGCCGTAGGCAAATTCCATAATATGCTGCGCTTAGGTTCCGACTGGCATGCACTGCATTCTCACCGAGAGACTCGCTGAACTACCAACGTCGAGTGTTCGTGTCGAGGCATCGGGGTTGCGACTGGAACGCACACTGACTGGGAAGCTGCTAGACGGAATGCTAGGAAATAGTGCCAGTAGCACGTGGCTCGTCGAAGGAAACTACTGCCGGCAACAGCAGCGTTATATCTGGCAGATTTGGAGCCCCCACATACTGCAGCAACTGGCATATGCAGGATGAAATAGGGTAGAGTTGCGGACGTCTTTATAGGCCAGCACTGCTTTGTGTGCCTGGTGGCCGTGTCGTAAGCTCCCAGCAAAGACGCCGCATCCCTCTTCCCTACGGCGGAGATGACAGATCCATCTCACTCCGTAACAGGCAGCTGTGACGTAGGGGATAGTTGAGCACACAGCAAATGAACTTCTGAGAAGTAACTGACTCCAGATCGCCACTGCAAGTAGTGCCCTTTGCAAGGTTCGGTCGGATCGTGACCCTACAGTGGCTAGTGAATTTGGCTGGCAGTACGTCAGGACGTAGAGCAGTTTCATTGTCAGGGTTAGGATTGCAGCGATGGTGGATGGAGTCAAACGGTGGACCGTCAGTAAAACATCACTGGCTAAGAAAGTCTTTCATAACATTGCAATGACTAAAGTGAAGCTCGAGGTCCAGACAGTAGTCTTTTGACATAATTGGTCACGTTCGCAGTTGGCGCCAGAATAACGGTGGATGTCGATGGCAGCGGTGACAGCGTGCTGCTTCAGCGCAGTGTTAGTGTGCTGGTGCAGTGCCTCAAGGCTGCTGGCAATGGACAGTGGAAGCCAGCCCTGGGTAGTGGTCTGCTCCTGTAGTGGCAGCGTAAAGCCCTCCGTACTGAGAGGGCTACATTATGGCTTCCAGCACCGCTTGTGGCGATAACTTGTGCCTACTCTGGATGACGAATAATGTAGACCCACCCAGGGTAGTGGACAACGACAGTGCGAATGGGCAACTAGATGGCCCAGACACGAACATGTGGCACACCAGGAACGTAGCCACCAGCAGAATGTTTTCTCTCAGCCAGTGATACAGCAGTGAGAAGGCAAAAAATTGACCGCATACAGACAACTCAGGCAGAGACCTCCAACTATTGGCAGTAGAGTCTGTCGGTGGTAGCTAGCTGCTTTATCCTGGAATGCAAGTGGTCTTGCTATTGTGCTTATCAGCTGGTGTCGACTATGTCACCTGGCATACTGTGCACAACTGAGCACTTCTGAGCAAACTGAGACTGAAGGTCTAAATTAGGTTGTGTTTGTGTGAGCTGGGCTGGCTAGCGTTTCGACAGTAATCCTCGAAACTGCAATGTGTAACTCTCTGGTGACTCTGAGTTTGTCTGCCCTTGTTTTCCCCTCGGGTCAGCACTTCTAGAATCCCTACTTGTGCTGCAAGGTGTCGCGACTTCGGCTTTCAGGTACGCTGGATGGAGCCTTCCACATCGTCAGCATACTGAATGAGAGTTCTTGCATTCCTAACACTCACTCTTCCTCCATAGCACCTATTTATCAACCTGATAGGCGCTTCTTTCCAAATAACACTGTTCTACTGAATCGACACAGGAGCAGTTCATTTTCTTAGGTTACTGTACCATTTGATCCACTAAATACGTCCACCTTTTTGTGCGCTGGAAGTAATGGCCTTTTGTGAGGTTAACTGACTCAAAATGACCACAGAATGCAGTTCCCTTTGCAAGATTCGCTCAGGAACAGGTTGAGACGGAATTGCATTCACTGACAGTAACAGTTCCTGTTTGGTTTCGACTTACTGTCACCGACAAGGTATCACACTACACTGCGATCTCTGTGAATTATGGTATTTTTACAAACATTGTTTCACGCTGTGTTACAAGCCCTTACTTGTAGACACATACGGCAGAATGTGTTGAGATACCTATGAATAGGGCAACACCATTAGCAGTGTGTGATTCCAGTTCTGCACAGTCAGGTCGAGAGGCTTAGTAACTCTGGGATCACAATTTTGTTAGTGTTTCGTAGGTCGAGCTGGTCTACTTATGCAACCTGGTGTTTAGAAACTATATGTGTTACACAACTGACTGTGTACAGACCGGGTTAAAAACCCTGATAATAAGGTCAGGACGGGGTCGGATACGTAAAATCGAACAAAATTTCGCAGAAAACCGTAGGTCAGAAAAACACTGTTGTGGATCTTCGGCCATGAAACGTAAGTCAATTAGCGCACACCGAAGAGATAACAATACAGTAGGACAATCGCCATGCGGCTCCGTAAGGTCCAGTATTATTAAACAAACCTGAAAGCCACATATTTTAGTCTTCTTCGTTGATCCATTATGGACCGTGGGATAACGGCTGGCATGAACTTCTTGATGCAATAATTTACCAACAGCCGTATGTATTGTAGAAATTTATTTTATTTTGTGAACTTCTATGTGCTACTAGTTTCGGCATTACATTGATGCCATCTTCAGGCCCCACACGTCATAGTCGTAAATCGCTATACACGGAAGGAGCCATATAACTGGATCCGTGAATCAAATCGTCATGCAACACCTCTTGGTGGCCAGGTGACATAGACCGAGGCCGAAACTGATAGCACATAGAAGTTCATAAAGTAAAATAAATTTCTACAATACATACGGCGGTTGGTAAATTATTGCATCAAGAAAAATATATTTTAGTTGTTAATGTGCAGAGAGCATGAATGAACTTCCTGTTCACACAAGTATGTCTAAAGTTACTCAGTAAGCGTAGGTCAAGACAATGGCAGTACAGAAAACAGAAATTAAATTTTCAGCTCTCTTATCTTCTTCAAATCACATTTCTTTATACCAAATGCTCGGAATACTCGGCTCAACTATAGCTTTTAAGTTAACATCCCAGAAATACCACCATCACAGACTAACGCAGCAACAGCTTAGGCGGACAAAATTGCACTGTTGATCCTTCGTTACTGTCCTTGGGTTTTACACTCCACAGCGGATGGTTCTCTCTGCAATTTCGTAAGATGGCACTTCAGCAGTAAGAGGAAAACTTGGTGCTGTGGCCATAAAACCGGCACTAAGGAGTAATGGAAGAAAGTCATTATGTCAGATTTGTCTTGTTTCATACTGTTTCCAACTCCTGGCCGAGTCTGCCTTCCAAGAGTGAAACATGGCGTGGGTTCGTTGATTATTTCGGTTGCCATATAGTGGTACAATTTGTACAGAAACCATATGGCAGTTATAAGAGTCGAGGGACATGAAAGGGAAGCAGTGGTTGGGAAGGAAGTGAGACGGGGTTGTAGCCTCTCCCCGATGTTATTCAATCTGTATATTGAGTAAGCAGTGAAGGAAACAAAAGAAAAATTCGGAGTAGGTATTAAAATCTATGGAGAAGAAATAAAAACTTTGAGGTTCGCCGAATGACATTGTAATTCTGTCAGAGACAGCAAAGGTCTTGGAAGAGCAGTTGAACGGAATGACAGTGTCTTGAAAGGAGGATATAAGTTGAACATCAACAAAAGCAAAACGAGGATAATGGAATGTAGTGGAATTAAGTCGGGTGATGCTGAGGGAATTAGGTTAGGAAATGAGACACTTAAAGTAGTAAAGGAGTTTTGCTATTTGGGGAGCAAAATAACTGACGATGGTCGAAGTAGAGAGGATATAAAATGTAGACTGGCAATGGCAAGGCAAGCGTTTCTGAAGAAGAGAAATTTGTTAACGTCGATATAGATTTAAATATCAGGAAGTCGTTTCTGAAAGTATTTGTATGGAGTGTAGCCATGTATGGAAGTGAAACATGGACGATAAGTAGTTTGGACAAGAAGAGAATAGAAACTTTCGAAATGTGGTGCTACAGAAGACTGCTGAAGATTAGATGGGTAGATCACATAACTAACGAGGAGGTATTGAATTGGGGAGAAGAGGAGTTTGTGGCACAACTTGACAAGAAGAAGGGACCGGTTGGTAGGACATGTTCTGAGGCATCAAGCGTTCACCAATTTAATATTGGTGGGCAGTGTGGAGGGTAAAAACCGTAGAGGGAGACCAAGAGATGAATAGACTAAGTAGATTCAGAAGGATGTAGGTTGCAGTAGGTACTGGGAGATGAAGAAGCTTGCACAGGATAGAGTAGCATGGAGAGCTGCATCAAACCAGTCTCAGGACTGAAGACCAAAACAACACAACATAGTGGTACTGCATGGATACCACGTTTGCCCTGCATGATAGCATTGGTGACAAGAAGTATGTGACCATTTTTGCTGATGAGGTCCATACCATGGTACAATGTTTGTTCCTCAATGCCAGTGCTGTGTTCCAAGACGATATGGACCCCGATCACTCAGCCCGCATGCTCCAGGACTGGTTTTAAAAGCTTGAGGATGAACTGTCGCATCTCCCCTGGCCACTACAGACACCAGATCTCGCTACTATTGAGCCATTGTGGTCTCCTTTCGAGACAAAGATGCGTGATCGCCGTCCACCTAAATGACCGCTACCTGAACTCACCATTATTTTACAGGAAGATTGGCATCAGATTCTCTTGAAAACGATACAAGACCTATATTTATGTGTTCCGAGACGACTGGAAGCTGTTTTCAATACAAATTGTCCTCCTACACTGCATTAGGCATGTCAATGTGTTCTGCTTGTGATTATTCAATTTTTCTATCCATTCCCTGTATATCCACAGTTCGGGAAACGAATGAAATACAAAAAATCCGAAAAATGAAGGAATACAGAACTATACTTAACTTAGAGATGCTATCAATAGAAAGGGTATCGTACTAAAGCGAAATGACGGCAAGTAAAATGAGAAGATATCGAAAAGGAAGTAGTCCTCAGAAGAAGAAAATTGGCATGCAAAAATATAAAAATAGCATTTGGTGAGACGAAAAACAACGCCGCCAGCATTTTTAGACCGTGTGACTGTCCGTAGACTGTAACTCTCGTGTGCAGGTGCCACAGACGGAAATGGTTTTTCTTCCTTTTGTTTTTTGTGGCTCTGAGCACTATGGGACTTAACTTCTAAGGTCATCAGTCCCCTAGAACTTAGACCTACTTAAACCTAACTAACCTAAGGACATCACACACATCCATGCCCGAGGCAGGATTCGAACCTGCGACCGTAGCGGTCACGCGGTTCCAGACTGTAGCGCCTTTAACCGCTTGGCCACACTGGCCGGCTCGTTTTTTGTCATCGCTGTGGTATAGAGGAGGCTTTCGACATGTATATCTCTTGCTTTTTACCGCATGTGTTCCAGGATTCTAGTGCTTTGTTGGGTTCATAACAGGCTAAGAGCTGTCATTACGTCTTCAATGAAGAGGCTTGTGTGTGCCGAGATGTACGTTATTCTGTTTTGAGTGTATTTTGAGACGCATAGCATTCTACACTTCCTTTAGTCGTTTCAGATTTGAGATGTGAGGTGTCTCCCTAAGAGTTGTGTGCCGTACAACGCAATGGTCGCAACCTTTGTGTTGAACAGTCTCGGCTTCTTTATTTCAAGGGTTGCCTTCATTGCTCTTACTATTTTCGCTTCAATCGGCTTGGAAAACGTAAGGTCGAAATGCTCTTACTATTGTCTTCGTTGTAATAGAGAATGTATGGCCTACCAGCTACAGGAATTACACAGCCACCGGTTTTAAGGGGCAGGTGGAATACAGTATGTACGAGGGGCTGGTGAAAAGTAATGGCTCAGAATTTTTTATGTTAAAACTCTTAAAGATTTTTGAATGAAACAAATTTTATTAACGTTCTAAATCTTTATTTTTCATTTCTCAATACAGTCTTCCTGGCAACAAACACATTTCTCCCAACGAGAGACAACGTTGTTGATACATTCACTGCAGAATGTTCTCTTTGCCAACGTAGTCACAACCTCACCTCTGCTTGAGCTGCTTCGTCATTATCAGAGTGAAGTACTCTCTCTAAGATCTGTACATGGATGAGAATCGGATGGGTTCAAGACAGGACTGTATGGAGGATGGTCGATGACAGTGAGTCCGAGGTATCGAATTTTGTAGATGCCGCAGCGCTCGTGTGCTGTCTGGCAATGTCGTTGTGAAGGAGAGGGTTCTCCATGTGTGGACACATTTTTTTGCGCTTAGAAACTCGTTTCTCACGCACCGACGTAGTTACGTTACAAACCAGCGTGTTATTCCATACAATTCGGAGCTCTCTAGCTGCAGAAGCTTGCAGCTTGCGTAAAAGTTGACCGAGAAATATACCTGAGACGAAACACCTCAACCGATACTGAGAACAGAATAAAAATTCGAAGGCATTACTCTGCAGCACTCCCTCGTACGTGAACCAAGGAGTATAACAAAACAGAAGATTGAGGGACTGGAGTTCGGATTAGAAAAATAGGGATGCAGTTTCTATCACCTACTTCTCAACCTGTGAATCGAGGATTAATATTCAGGATGAAATGTTCAAATGGTTCAAATGGAACTAAGCACTATGAGACTTAACATCTGAGGTCATCAGTCCCCTAGACTTAGAACTACTTAAACCTAACTAAACTAAGGACATCACAAACATCCATGCCCGAGGCAGGATTCGAACCTGCGATCACAGCAGCCGCGAAGTTCCGGACTGAAGCGCCTAGAACCGCTCGATCACAGCGGCCGGTGATGAAATGTTATCATTAAGATTTCCTGATGGCATTGTTTTCCTGATGTCATTCCTGATGACGTATATCATTGCAAGCAAGGAACAATTAAAGGATTTTTTGGGTATGTCAGTTTTCCTCCTTTGATATAAGCATTTCTTTTGGTTATTTATCCTGATGGTTTTCGTACCTTGTTGAAACTTGGCAGGATGCTAGTCCTGCTCCCTTAACTACTCTGTGAATATAGAACGTTTCTCATAGCATTCAAAGCACCAGAACAATCGTCCTATTAACTTAGGAATGAAAATCATCAGGATAAATAATCACAGCAAATGCCTTACCCCAGTGCTGGAAAACTATGATATTCAGAAAGACATTCCTGAGAGCAAACAGGTTACAGACGATGACACATACATTAACACAACCTCTATGACAAACCTAATACAGGAAATGATAGGAAACGAAAAATATTAAAATAAAATAAAATCTATATAAGATATGACAAACACACTTTACACATTTAGTACTGACATTTAACCATTGGAAGCAACATCCAAAACTTAGTGAAGTAAATGAGTGTTCATTTGCTAGTGCTGTGCAAATGAAGATGCGAATGGCAATAACCGGAAGAACAGCTATAGAACCGGAACAAGAACACATGTGGAACAGCATATACAACATTTGTACCTAGCAATTTAAAATATTATTACGTCATAAATCATCAGAAAGTACCAGAAATGTTGTTATCGTCAATGTACAATGTGTAGTACGTAAAACAAAATAGCGTAAACACAAAAATTTATATATTTCAGACCAGTGATGATGCCTTTCAAATATAAAGCCCAAACGCTTGTAGCACGGAAATTTAATTTCGCTCTTTTGAATTAGAGGAACACAAATTGATAACAACTAACATAGTATTACATTCAACTGCGGGCGACAGGCCGGCAAAAATTACAGATTTTCATGAACTGTTTTTAGTATCTGACTACGGACTATAATTCCCACAGTATTATCTCACTTAATACCCTTAAACCTCATTACCTTTGTTTTACGTTTATTCAGGTTTATCTTTTAAACTATTTTAAAGCTATAATCCTTTCATTGAAATTGATTTTGCAAGTCATTTGAACCTACTGGCAGAATTATGTTTGGTCGACAAATCTTCGAGATTTTCCACTGTCTACGTCAGTTCCTTTCCAAAATTCCTTCCTAGATTCCTTCACTGCTCACCTTACGTACAGACTGAATAAGAAAGGCTACAACCCCGACTTAATCTCTACTCAAGTGTATCTTATGTTTCATGCCCTACGAATCTTTTTCTGTGCAAGTTGTAGATAAGACTGCGCTCCCTTTGTTACGTCAAACGCTAGGCTAAGCGGTCTGTACAACAGGGCAAGTATAAATGGGTCCAAAGGCACATAAGACGACAGAAAGAATTAAGAAAGTCGAAATCGTCTCAATAAAGCAGAGGGAGAAATAGTCACTGACAAGTCGGGAGTAATGTAAGCAATGTTCGAAGTATCCGTCTTACTGTTCCGTCTTTCTGTGCCTTAACCTGAAGCATATATCGAGTACGGTTCTCCAAAAATATCACAAACATTCGGTCAAACTAGCAAGATCTCCAAATATTTAGCTATCGGCAAGCAATTCGGCGTTCCTTATTTGCGTGCATCAGTCTGTAGACGTGGGAGTAGAACTACGTCGCTTATCGTTGGCCACAATGGCACGCCTAGTCAATAAACAGTAGGTATGAAGATTCCTCCACGAATTAACCACATTATCTGAGATAACATGAATAACATTGTAAATACAGATTCATTTCGGAACAGGCCACATACAGAATGTGTCTCTTACTATTTCAGGCTGTAGGGCGGCCTGGGAATTTTAGGGGCAGGAGGTATGTGAATTCTCAGTCTCAGTACCGATATTTCTGGAATCTTGATGGAGCGATATCGGGTAAACAGATATGAGAGACCGGGAAGTCGCACATGGGACTTCAATGGAATCTCAAGGAATGCCAATACGTTGGAATACTCCACGTGTTTTGGAAATGTGCTCCACAAATTATGTGTCTTTCTTACCTGTAATTCCCCTTCATACCATGTGAAATTGTTGTAGAACATTCAAAAAAAGTGCTGAACGTTCCTTACATACGCTGTTCTTATAAAGCATATACGCACTTTTCGACAGAGGGTGCACGCACAGTTGGGGTAGAGCAAGTAACAGTTATTACCAATTATATTAGGGACTAGCCTAGCGTCCGCTGCTTCACTTGCGTTCGCTGTATGATACTCACACTTTTTTCCTTTTTCTTTAATCGAATTTTTGTGTTGTTCACAAACTGCAACATTTTCTAAACTTCTCACGGCAGTTCTAAATGTACTTCTGGCCAACTGGTAACTGGAGTTGGAGTTTTTGGTTATGTGTGTCTTTTGAGTTCTTGTGGTGATATTTCAATAAAAGCTTTCATCCCTAACATATATTTCTTTAGA
Source organism: Schistocerca serialis cubense (assembly GCF_023864345.2). Taxonomy (NCBI): domain Eukaryota; kingdom Metazoa; phylum Arthropoda; class Insecta; order Orthoptera; family Acrididae; genus Schistocerca; species Schistocerca serialis. Next base: position 141,749,794 of record NC_064641.1, on the reverse strand, counting down.
AGACAAATACGTCCTCATAGATTTAGGTTTACTTCTGTTTTAATATAACGAAACATTTTCGTAAAAATTTTTAAACCTTATTTCATTTCCTTAGGGATTAAATTTCCAAACAAGTACTGAAATACAATATTTTATTTCTAACTGAGACACAAATTACATATTTTCAGAGACTTAGTTTCAAAAGTGCTTTCGTCGTGGAATATTAGCTTAAAAAATTTCACCCCATATTTTATCCCCTTAGGGGATTCCAAAAACAATGAGAAACACATTTTGTTAATTTCTAACTGTGAAATAGAATACAAATTTTCTTGAAACTTCCTGGCAGATTAAAACTGTGTGCCCGACCGAGAATCGAACTCGGGACCTTTGCCTTTCGCGGGCAAGTGCTCTACCATCTGAGCTACCGAAGCACGACTCACGGCCGGTACTCACAACTTTCCGTCTGCCAGTATCTCGTCTCCTACCTTCCAAACTTTACAGAAGCTCTCCTGCGAACCTTGCAGAACTAGCACTCCTGAAAGAAAGGATATAGCGGAGACATGGCTTAGCCACAGCCTGGGGGATGTTTCCAGAATGGACAAATTTTCTTAATTTAGCTTTAAATACGCTTTCATAATGAAGTATTTTCACAAAAGTTTTCACTCTCTATTTCACGCCCTTAGTGTTGAATTTACACAAACATGTTAGTACGGTTTATTTTTATTTCCACCCGATAGGAGAAATACCAGTTTTCATAGAGTGTGGCAATTAGTTATGGATTCAAAATTTCCTTAATCTCGACATTTTTTCAAAAAATCTTTCATCTCTCAATTCACCACTTAGGGGTACCATTTTCGAACACTCCCTTACTAAACGATGCCTGCAGCAGAAGACCAATACCGTTTTTAAATTTCAAGCTTCTATACTTAATGGTTTCGGCTGGGCGATAATATGTCAGTGAGGCAGATCCCATTTCGCCCACTTAGGGACTGAATTTTTGCAAAAACACTGAAACATGTAATTTTTTGTGTATTACCGAGAAGCCAAATTCGAAAATTCACAGATTTATCTTTAAAAATATTTTCATAATGAAATATTTTCATAAAACATTTCATCCCATTTTTCCCCCTTACTGGTGACCTTTCAAAAATACTGAAACACGTATTTTCGTATTTCTATTCGAGAAGTCAAATAGTAATTTTCACGGCAGTATCTTGAAAAATGATTTAGTATTTCTTTAATTACGATTTATTATCAAGAAACAGTCACCAACTTTTGCAGCTCCGTTAGGGTTAAATATCCAAAAATATTGAAAAACTGATTTCATTATGTCTGACCGAGAAACAATATACAAATTTTTCGCAGTTCTAGCATCAAAATGCCTTAATAGCGACATATTTTCAAAAAAACCATTCATCCCCAATTTCACCCCTTTAGGGGCGCAATTTCAAGAAGCCTTGTCTTGAACGATGCCTACAGTATAAGACCAACACCCTCTCTAAAGTTCAATTTTGTACCCGCAGCGGTTTGTGTTGGGTGGTGATGAGTCAGTCAGTCAATCAGACAGGACATTTTATTTTATACTAGCTGTACCCGCAATGCGCTGCAGTGCCACGGAAAGAAAAAGTGTTAGGGAATTTTGATTTGTTTATTGAAGTGCTTTCGGATACACAAAATTTTTGGTTTTTCCGTCTGATGCGTAGACAAATGAGTCAGATGGTTTCCCGACGCGTGGGAAAGCCACATACAGCTGTCCATGTGAGAAGGATGCATCATCTAAATTTAGTCCACACGTTTTCTAATCGCGAATCTCGGAAAGTTATTCACTGACTGATTCGAAATTTTAAGTTACACAACGTTCCATCGGAATACGCCTCCGGTTGTACATGCTTTCTTTAAAAAAATGCGTTTGCAATTTGTGTTACTAAAAGCTTTAGCTGTAAAGAAGCTATAAAACAACGTCATGTCTAAAGTGGCAGTTTCTCACGCATCTCAGTATTTGTGACGTCAAATACACTGAACTGTTTGTGTTACAGTGATATAAATTTTCTAGCACATTTAGTGATATATGGCAAAATACACTGATCATCCGAAACATAATAACCACCTGCTTAATAGCTTGTCTGTCCGTCTTTGGCACGAAATACGTCAACGATCCCGCGTATCAGTGATCCAACAGTTTGTTCGTAGGTTTGTGTAAGCATGTGGCATTAGATGTCCACGCACAGGTGATGTAATGCGCGTAAATAACGGGTCACTGATTGGCGTACCCGGTGACGTCGCTCGTTAGCGACGCAGATGAATTCTATAGGATTTAGATTACGAGAATTTGCTCACCGAGACATTAATTTGTGTTCACTATAATGCTCCTTAGACCACGGTATCTCAGTTCTGGCTCCGAGACAGGGACAATTACACTGCTGAAAAGTGACACAGCCGTCGGGGAAGACATAAAACATGAAGGGATGCGGGTGGTTCGCAGTTGTCAGCGTATCTTCGATTACTATCAAAGGTCGTATGTAATTACGACGTTTGTGGAGACGACCACCGACATAATGCAGCAAAAATGTGAATTACGCTAACAGCCGACACGTTTCCACTGATTGATGGTAGAATCCCGATGGTCCCGAGCCCCGTGTCGTTTGGACAACGTGTAAGCACATAGGGTATCTGTTGCGGAACCCCATGTTCATCACTGTAGGATGAACGGTGTGCTCCGAAACACTTGTGCGTACCCCAGGATTGTGTTCTTTCGACAGAGATGCCACAGATCACCACCAATCCTACTTCACACAGCGGAAAAGCCCTCTATCCACACGTTCTGTGAAGGATTGTGGTTGTCCAACTATTTAGCACATAGTGATACTTTCACTGTCCTCCTACCTCTTCCCGTAGATGCTCATGACAGTAGCACCCGAACATTCGATCAGCTTAGCCGTTTTCGAGATATTCCTTCACAGGTTCTGCGTAATAATAATCTACTCTTTGTCAAAGTCTCTTATCAATGGATTTGCCCAATTGCGGTACACATCTTGGCTAGGGTGTTTTCCCGTCCTTGTCTGCTCCGCTTACGTACTTTTGTTACGGCATCACGTGCGCGCAACCCCACCAGGCGGCACCCAATCTTGTGGTGTACAGTTGTCATAATGTTTCCTTTGATCAGTGTATGTTCCAGAATGGAGTTAGCAGTAACTAAGTAATACAAGTGAAAGGTCATGCCTGATGCGGCAGTTTTACGGTACGTACAGCGAAAATGTAGTAAGCGCTAGCATTTTCTCCTGTTATCATTCTGTGGAGGATGTAAGGGATAAAAAATTTTTTACCTGTTTGAAATTATAAATGAAATAAAGTTTGTTGGCAGTCGCTAAGTGTCCTCATACTCGAACAGTGGATTTATAAATGTGGCGTTGTGGTATCTCATCGTATATAACGTCATATCTCCTGAACTATTAGTCGTACTCTTTCCGGGAGAGGGGGGGGGGGGGGGTGAGGGGAAGTTGGAACCATCCGCGTGTGTACAGAAGACAAATCCCTAAACTTTCATGGTAAGAGGACGAATGGTTATGACCGCTTAGAAGACAAACAAAGAAACAACCATTTTTAGTTATATAGATTTCGAGGTTTATTCGAAACTCTCTTACCGCAAGTAATGGTTATACAACAGATAATAATGATCTATTGAGAATAATATGTTAATGAATGGATGAAGGCACATTTTGTAACTTGTGTGATGCTATCCTTACAGCTCCTACCAATATAGGTCTGATATGTGCTGGCAACCTTTTTTTCTCTCTCTCTAGTTTTCCTTCAGAGTTCGCTGAGCAAGTGATCTTTTGAAATATAGGTTTCCTCCATGAGCCCTGTGTAGTTCAGTGAAATGATATTGAAAATACACGAGCGATTCTCAAAGCGCATGTTAAACTGGATTGAAATCCGCGAAAACGGGATGCCATGATTGCTCTTAACGTAGAGTCGTAATCGAATACTATAGCATTAGGAAGCAGTTGTGAAATGCAGGAAAATGAGATGTAGAGTTGGTACGAGTGCTAATGTAAAACATAACCAAGCGTCAGATAAAGCGCCTCTACAGGATATAACAGAAGGGTATGGCGAAACTTTCAGGAAACATTCCTCACACGGAGAGGAAGAAAATATGTTATTATGTGCACACGGGTTCACAATCGCTTATTGCCACGTTACAGCTCAGTTTCCCCAACTCTCCAGCGCATTAATCATTAGAGACACACAGGAAAAGAACGTTTCAGCATAATTATGAAGTACATTTCTAAGTGAAATGTTCAAAAGTCTTCGGTTAGCTAGGATTCATGCGTAAACCCGTCTTCGCACTGAATTCCAGATGCGTCGAGTAGGTTTAGGACCGGAGTGCATGGAGGCCAAGGATTGGTCCATCTTTACCTATTTGTCTGTCACGGAATCTGCTTTCTAGGAAGCCACAAGCGTTGATTCTGAAATGAGGATGAGTTCCGTCGTGCATGAACTACATGTTTTGACGCTCTGTAAAGGCACATGTGTCAGCGGAACAGGCAGAGTATTCTCTATGACAGCATTGTAGGGTTTCCCCGTTGAGCCTGGGTGGAAGAATATCAGGCCCTAAGAAACAATAACCAACAATGTCGGTCCAAATGATGATAAAAAATCGGTTTTGATGACTTAATTCGAAAATTTCGTGAGGATTCTCCACAGCCTATTCGTGCTGATTATGAAAATTTACAATATGATCGCGTTGAAATGAAGCTTCTTTCGTGAACATCATATCTGCACCACAGCGAGGTTTAACACATTGCTGAATAAACAATTCACAGAAGTGTACCCGTGCAAGAAAATCATCTGCCAACAGTGCCTGCACATACTATATGTGGTACGAATATAGCAGGTTCTCGTGTACCACTCTCCAGACAGTCATGTGGTCAATATTTCTTGTTGCGGCTAAATGTCTTCCGCTTACGTTAGGGTTGTTGTCAACTGCACGAAGAAGTTCCTCCTCCAGTTGAGGTTTTCTCGTCCTTCTAGGCCTTCACCAGTTGCGGGCAATAGGCTTAAAGTCACATGATCCCTAAGATGGTATTCTGAACATTTCAAGTAAGAAAATGTTTCATGTAATGCTGGTACTTTCTGTTGCTGAATGTTTTCCTTGACTGACATGATTATGAAAAGAAGTAGAAAATGAGCTCTAACATGGAATGTTCTGGACCCATTCACATAACTTTTTTTCCCTCTATTTATGAGGAATGTTTCATCAGATTTTGGATTTACTACTTTGCTACAACATGCACAGTGGCCGTAATCAGCCTTTTTTACTTACGTAGCTCTGTTAATAGCAAAATTTTCTAATCGTCCTCCAGTTCCATGGTTCTGATGATTTGTAAACTAGGGAAGTAACTTTATCAGATTCATAAATCAGTGTAACAGGAAGTTAAAGCATATGATAATACTTACTTAGCAAATATCTTACGTCTAAATTGTATGAAAATTTAATGAAAATGTTTTTGAAAACCCTATCGTCTGCCACCCGGTTTGAAAGCTGGAACGCCTACTTGTGCGCGGTAGAGACGAGGTTCAGCACAAAAAAAAAAAAAAAAAAAAAAGTTCGGTGTGATATAAATGAGTAGGATTAGTAACGTGCATCAGTGACCGTACGGCATCTATTAGTAACAGTTTAACAGTGAATTATTATTTATATACTGCCGTAAATTTGTTGGAAAAATCATTTTTGTTTCTTTGAAAAATAGGGGCTGGGGGACAGAGCGTCATCAGTCTTCTGATTAGTTTCATACTACGCATCACGATTTTCTCTCCTGTGCCAACCTAACATCCTGAATTATTTGTTCGATAAATTTCAATCTCTCACTTCACTTACACTTCTGCCCTCCACGGTCCCTTCTAGTGTGTCCTTTTGTTCTGTCATTTCCTCTAGTCAGTGTTTTTCCACATAATTCTTTCCTCGCAGGTTCTCCACAGGACAACCTTCTTTCTTGTCTTATCATTACATCTAATATTCAGCATTCTTTCGTGAAATCACATCTGATGCACGTAGATTCTCTTTTTTCCCTGCACTCCCACAGTTCATATGATACTGTTATCGACACGTACTTTGACAGATATTTCTTTGTCAAATCGATGCTTACGTTTGATATTAGTATACTTCTTTTACGGAAGAATACCACCTTCTACTGCACTACTGTTTTTTGTATCCAACTTGTTTCGTCTTGCGGCCGTTCTTTTGGTTCTGAAGTATTATAAATTAGTATTATATCTGTGGGGAAACTGCACAACTTTTTCGTAACTCAAAAAGTCTTAATTTGTTTAGATTTGTGGCATCACGAGTCACACGTCTTTTTCAATGACTTCACGTCGGTGAGAAATTTAAAAATTACAAGATGGCACTGGTGGTAAATTTAAAATATTGAAAGGTATCTTTCCTTTGTGTGAGATAAAAATTAGGGAAATATCTCATTTTTGATAAAATGTGCAGTGAACGAATAAAGATTTGCCTCGGAGAAAGACGCGCTACAAATGCGTTGGCAGTATGTGTTTAGTAATATTGCACACATCGAGGTACAAGCAAACATTCTATCGTTCTGAAGAAAGTCGTTTAAATTTTTAAGCCATCGCATTTCATGACCTTCTAATGTATCAGGCCCTGGTGGCTAATGAGCATCATATTGTTTGAAGGTTCGCTGATCTTGAAAATGCTATACTGGCTTTCACGTAAAAATTGGTAATGAATATCAATTCGGAGTTCGTAAAAATATACCTGCAGGTTCGACATTGCGATAAGCAATCTATCGTTCTGCCTTCAAATAATGTGCGCACTACTTCCTAATACATCTACCTGAAAAGTATAATACCGTCGAATACAATTAATCTGGTAGTAACAAAAGGTTTCTACAATAACTGCAGACACCAACTCCACCAACTTCTTTCCTTTTCCAAGGTTGCCAGTCACAAGCTAGGATAAAGGAGGAGCTATAGAGGAGTAACACATCTTAAGAAAATATTGGTTCAGCTGGCCATGCTAATAGTACTATACAAGACCCCCTTGCTAGTGCTATGGTGAACACCGCAACGGCAGAGAAGAAGGAGAAGATAGACTTCAACTGGCAAAAGAGGCAGTCTTTCGTCCAAGGCTAAAATGGTCAGAGAGTACGATAGTTCTACATGTTAGTGGCGATGCTCCCAACATCATGTTCCACATGTTAGAGGGGACTGAATCACTAATATTTCATGCTAACAACTTGGTCTTAGGCTAACAACTTGATTTTGGGAGTTCAAGGATGACCCTAGATTTCCTACTGTCTACAATTTACAACTTTAAATCGAAAATTGTGAAGTTGCCAGAATGGATGCAGTATCCCAGGTGGTAACACTGATGAGGAATCCACCATCACAGCTTGTAATGCATTGGGATCTAGGGTTCTGAGGAGTCTCAATATTTGCAGTGATGAAGATGTGGGCTATACTGCAAAGCCTTCCAAGTTTGAGTTCAAGAAGAAGTACTTCATTAAACGTAAATTTTTCTCTGAAAATTGGGAGACAGAAGGAATTGGAATTATTTCTACAGAACTATATACAACTTACAACAGTGCAGGAAACCAGATTCTTAGATCAGAATGTATCTGACACAACATTACAGAGTTTAGAAAGGGAAACTAGCAATAAGAATAATGGAAAATATGCCAGTGTTTGGAACTGCATTTTATGCAAGCAAAAACGTCGTAGATAGTGGAGCTAAAGAATTACATAGTTGAATCAAGAATTCTAGGAAGGGAAATAAATTGAATTAAACTGCGTGGCTTTTGCAGACGAATTTGCAATACATTCAGAAAATTTGAGAGACGCACATATTCAAATAAATCTTTTGGAAGAAATATCAAATAGAACTAGTCTCTAAATTTCAGCTGAAAGAAACAAAATGCATGCCAAACATAAAAAAGCACCAAAATCCATAGAAACACAAGTAGGTAAACTACAGCGAGTAAGTAAATTCAAATGTCTCGGAGAAATTGTACAACAGTAGGTATGAGAGTTAACAAAATGTACAGAGCATGTGGTTTGTCAAAGAATATTTGCAACAAGAAACCAATACCTAGAAGAGCAAAACTATAACATTAAACCACATAGGTACAACCATAATGTTTATATGGATCTGGATGCCTATCAGTGAACTATAAGAAGGACAGAATTGAGGTACTTGAAAGATGGATAGTTAGAAAAATAATGGATGTAACACATACTTCATATGGCCGCAAAACGAGAAGAATCATGAGATCTACAAAAATATTGAGAAAACATCTGAAGTAATGACTAACAGAAGATTAAACTTTTTCGGACACCTCTACCAAATAATGAGGAAAGGCTCACGAGACAAATATTCCTGTATTTCTGGAAGGAGAAACCGACAATAGAAAGGTTAATAGAAATAGGGGAAGATCTAGAAAGAAACAACATCAAAGAATCATAAATAGCAGACAGAAATCTTTCTTAGAAATAAAATATTAAATTTAGAAGGTTTTCAGTGCTTAAGAAATAAGAAATCGGGAACAACATCGACATAAGAAAGGAAAAGGCAACATGGGAAGAAGATGAAAGAGCATTGAAAGCATAGAAAAGAACGAGGAAAGAAGAGGAATTGAAGTTGTTACATGATCCTAGTTGCACAATACAATAAAATAAAAATAAAAAACCTACAGACACCACTATTCATGAATAAAATTATTATTGTTCGATAAATCAGATATTACACAGAAAGGAAAACACGTATCTCCTAATACATCCAATATACAACAAAAATGAGTAGCCGGAAGAGCAAGTCTCAGCTTCCTAATACATCATTTGTTTCTCACAAAAATAAATGCAATATAGAAGTTACTCATTATGCCTTTGCATACTGCCTCTGAGTTACAATTAACATCTGTTTTCCAATCATTGATATTATGTATATATATGTTGTGCTATAGGGCTGATGGTCTCTTCATCAAAGTGATAAAAAAATGAACTCGTTTTTGTATGATGCGCTTAATATGTAGGATGGTAGTGGGCGGGAAGTTAAAAAAAATACAAGATGTCACTCTGAGGAAAAATATTCAGCCAGTCAAAGCGCTTAAAAGTTGGAAACGCTATTGTTGGTCAAATTTTAAAATTTTAGTGGAGTTTTCCTAAGCAAGCACACACACACACACACACACACACACACACATGCACACACACACACATGCACATACACACAGCTGATTTTTCTGCACTGTTTTCAAAACAATCTCTTTAACCAGCGTTAACACAGAAAATTCGGTCTTATCAGTAAATTTCGTCTCTCTCTCTGTTTTAAGCTCTACTAACATTTGTATCAAATATATATATATATATATATATATATATATATATATATATATATATATCTTTGTATCGTTTACTTGAATGAAGTGTTAATATTATAAGTATCACACATCGAATGAAAGGGAAAAAATACTCTAGATAAAATTCTACTACAATTTTTTTTTATGTTTTCATACAATAAGTAATATTAAATATCTTTACACTAAGATCAGAGCACAAATCGTTCTACATCTTATGCTGTCACACAGTAGAAACAAATTTAATTCGTATTTTTATTCATCTTCAGCACTTTTTTGACTATCATCTATTGCAAAGAATAGGTTTTATACATGAACATTCAGTAACTGAGTCTTTCAATTTAAAATTTTCTGCAGCAATCATAAACTTCAAGCAATAATCGACGCCTCTCGAAATTTTTCTTCAGTACATATTACTTCACTGTCATGTGAATTATTGCCTACTGCTTTCAAAACTAGCAAGAAAACTAGTCACTCTCCAAATTCATTCAGATCATTTCAGTGGACATTTCGATATCCGCTGTCGAAATTTTGGAGACTATCTTCCAGATGTGAACGTTAGCTTCCTGACTGTAATCGTCCCTTTCTTCTTCTACTACTTTTTCATTATTGTCATCATTATCATCACCTTCCACATCGTACTCATCTTCTTCTCCTCCAGTGTCTCCAATTCATGCTTTTATATGTACATGTTTTCTTTTGCTTTAACTTCTTTGCCTTGGTTTGTCTTCTTCTCCACTTTGCGAATTGTTGTCTCAGTCCCTGAAAGTGTTGAAAAATACGTCTGATGGGAAGCTGAAATGCATGCTTCTTGAATTGGCCCTTCTCCTCTGACAAAATCTGGCGAGACTTTTTGTGTCCAGCATTAGCCACAGTTGGATTATGGTCCGAAATGCGTCCCCCCCCCTCTCCCCCCCATGCTGATGTACTGACATTATCTCTTAAGAATGGTCTGCCAGTTTTATATTACACAGGTTTAACGAAATGGGTGTATTTATATCCTTTGTTGGAACTTGCTTGTCTGTAGGAGAGATATCTTTTCTTATGAGCAACGGTAGCCCTAAACATTCTATCATAATTATAAGAACCACGTGTTGTATAACTCTCTCTATTAACAATAGCTACAGAACATTAAGAAGCTTTGTAAATGATGATTACATCTTATGTACAAGGTGTTTATAAATGAATATCGGGGTTTTAACGCTTTATAATATTTATTACACATTGGAGCGTGCTTATGGCGTCCAGGTCACTGTGCGCCACGTTTTATTGGACTGCGTTTTATTTTCTGACCAGCGGGCCGCGGCTGACTTGCCAGCGGACCTTCCATCTCTTTTAGGCCACACTCGGACGAATGTGGTTAAAGTTTTAAAGTTCTGTGCCATGTCAAATGCTTTTACAAAGATTTTAGGGAGAGTATCTTAATTTGATCACTGTGTGACAAGCTCGCCCATATTTTATGTAAGTGGCCAGCCAATGACAATTTATTGTGGCATTCTTGTTGCTACGTTTTCCCTTTCCGTACGTTCTACTTTCTTATGTGGCATTTTCCTTCTTTTCCTGCTTTCTTTGCGTGTGTTTTTAGTTTTATTAGGTCTATCCACATTCGTTCTATTTAATGTGTGTCAGGGCGCTGATGACCTCGACGTTGAGCGCCCATAAGCCCCAACACACGCAGACAATATTTATTACATTAAACTTACAGCTATAAATGGTATGTCAAATCAGAGAGCAACTTAAACAACTGTGTTTCACACTAGTGCGCATGCGCAGCGCGCGATGTTTCCGCCGCAGTTCGCTAGACAGTGGTTGTAGTGAAGATGGCGACCAGTGAACAGAAAGCGTTTTGTGTTTTGCAGTTTGCAAAGACCGAATCTATAGTTACTGTGCAACGTGCATTCCGGCTAAAGTTCGGTTGTGATCCTCCAAGTGATAATAACATTTATAGATGGTATCATCAATTTGAAGATACCGGCTGCCTTTGTAAAGGGAAGAACACAGGACGACCAAGAGTTAGTGAAGAGACTGTGGAGCGAGTGAGAGAGTCGTTCACTCGTAGCCCAAAGAAATCAATCCGGAAGGCTAGTCGTGAATTACAAGTTCCTCTGTCGACTGTTTGGATTGTTTTGAGAAAACCCGCACAACTACGTCCTTACCGTTTACAGCTATTACAGGCTCTAAAGCCGGCAGACCCTATATTACGTGCCAACATCACAAACTAAATGTTGGTGACGATGAAGATTTTCTGGATCATGTTGTCTTCAGTGATGGATCGACCTTTCACCTTAGTGGACATGTTAACACTCACAATGTGCGCATCTGGGGCTCAGAAAATCCTCATGATGTGGTACAAATGCAACGAGATTCCCCTGAAGTGACTGTCTTTTGTGCCGTATCCCGGCGGGAAGTTTATGGGCCTTTCTTTTTTGGTGCACCTACTGTAACCGGGACTTCTTACCATGATACACTAGAGCAATGACTCTTCCCTCAGTTGGAAGAAGATGAGTCAGAGACCTTCATTTTCCAGCAAAATGGCGCGCCATCTCACTGGCATAGCGAAGTATGCCATTGGTTGTACCCAAGTGCTGCATAGGCCGCAAGGGGCCCAATGACAGGGCTTGCTTTGCATGGCTTCCACGTTCACCCGACCTAACGCCATGCGATTTATTCCTTTGGGGCTTCATCAAGGATCGTGGGTACGTGCCTCCGCTACGAGCAGACCTCTCTGAATTAAGAAACTGGATTGAAGCAGCTGTTGCTACAATAACTGAAGACACACTTAATAGCATTTGGGAAAAACTCGGCTATAGACTTGATGTGTGTCGTGTGACAAATGGTACTCACATTGAACATTTATGAGGTTCTTGGTAAAACTGTTTGAGTTGCTGTTTCATTTGACATACCATTTATAACTGTAAGGTTAATATAATAAATATTATAAAGCGTTAAAACCCCTATATTCGTTTGCAAACACACTGTATATACAGGAAGTAACGTAATTAAAATCACAAAACTGACACAAATGAAATTATAAAGCAGAAAAGCGTTTCTAGCAAACATAGGCCTGCAAACAAACTGTCTGCAAGATGTCTGCGGATGCCTCGTTAAGGGCCGTCACTGACTTAATTTTGAAGTATTGCTCTTTTTAGTACAAATGTATGTGAAATGTCGACATTTTGATCAAATACACATTGGTTAGGGTCTATCGTAAAATGAAATATAATGCTGTTTGTTTCGGTAAGGATATATATGTTAGGAGTGAACTGGAGCTCTAGAGACTTTTTATACATCAACAGTACTGACGTTGTATAACTAATTGCCCGACGGTGGCTTTCAGATGAGAGAGCTACAGCCAGCTACAGGAGGGGTTACGTGTGCTACGTTATTTAACACAATAAATTAACAATAAATATACTATACATGTAGGGTAATGGCTTGACTAATGCTTGACGAAATGGTGCTTGATGTTTACACAAATCAATTCACTGTGTTACATGGCTCACGCTTTTTAGCTAGTGCGTTTGGGTCGCGTCCCAGCGTAACGTGGTAACATGAAACGCGTGATGTTTATCAGGACAGGCATCAGCAAGCGTGAACTCGCTGGCAAAGCGTTTTTGCTTGTTGGAACAAGCCACAGCTTCTCGTGGCTTCTCTGTCTGAAAAAGTACACACTTAATGTTGTCGGGTTGGTGAAACATGACAAGCTTGGTAATTGCTGCGGTATTTACTTGTTCATTCATGCCTTCAGCTTGTTGGAACAGTCTGAACCTGTCAGAAGAATACCTAAATTGTCAGAACATATCGGTAACTATCGACTGAACAGGAACAAATAGGCTTAAAAAAACAGTTACAAGTACATAGCGAGTCACTGATTCTGCTTCGGCGCTGTTGTTTCTCTACATTATGTGTTCGCCGTTGAGTTAAAAAAAAGTCTAAAATGCAGTTCATACCATTACAGCAAATACAGTTTATATTTCGCTTCTCGATTACTCGTTGTAATTCAAGCAAACAGTGAATTTTTTTGTAGCATTATATTGTTAATTGTTGTGTATCCTTTCTTTCCAGGATGGTGTAGAGTGTCCTCTTGATTCTGCACCACATACGATTTACACTCATGTTCATAAATTAAGGATAACTACAGAATGTGGTGCCACACAACGTGGCACTACACAAAACTGGCGCTAATAGCATAGGCGCATAGGGAACACACACGACACAGATGTGTGAGTCCACGATATTGGTGATAAGTTGAGAAAACCGTGTGCTACAAGATGCCACTGTTTCCCGCACATGTACCCCGCTATTAGTGTGGGATACTATCACCATGCACACGTACACAGGCCGCACAACGGGTTGGCATACTTTGGATCAGGTGTTCGAGCAGCTGCTGTGGTATAGCCTCCCATTCTTGCACCAGTGCCTGTCGGAGCTCCTGAAGTGTCGTAGGGTTTTGATGACGTACAGTGATACGTCGACCGAGAGCATCACAGACGTGCTAGATGGGGTTTAGGTCTGGAGAATAAGCAGGCAACTCCATTCGCCTGATATCTCCTGTTCCAAGGTGCTCGTCCACGATGGCAACTCGGTGGTGCCGTGCGTCACGCAGGAGATATTAGGAGGAAGGTGGGACCCACTGCACCCTAGAAAAGGCGGACATACTGGTACAAAATGACGCCCCGATACACCTGACCTGTTACAGTTCTTCTTTCGAAGACATTCAGGGGTGTACGTGCACCAATCATAATCCCACCCCACACCTTCAAACCACGACCTCCATACAGGTCCCTTTCAAGGACATTAATGGGTTGGTATCTGGTTCCTGGTTCACGCCAGATGAAAACCCGGCGAGAATCACTGTTCAGACTATACCTGGACTCGTCCGCGAACATAACCTGGTGTTGTACACTGGGGACATCTCGTACTGTAGCACCTGGACAAGTTTCCTGTCTGCTGGAATCGTTGCCATAATCTTAAGATCACACTTTGTGGCACACGGAGGGCCCGTGCTGCGACCTGCTGTGTTTGACCAGCCTCCAGTCGCCCTAGTATTCTAACCCTCATAATGTCATCAGTATGGGTTCTTTGAGCCATTTTCAACACACAGTCACCCTTAGCACGTCTGAAAACGTTTGCACACTTACTCGCTGCACCGTACTCTGACGTGCACCAACGCACCTCGACATATGTGGACTGCTGCCAGCGCCACCGTGCGACGACCGCAGGTCAAATGCACCGCATTGTCATACCCCGAGGTGATTTGAACCCGCAAACCACCCACCAGAGCGTTGTTTCACCATGTATTAGCATTATCCTTAATTTATGAGCATGAGTGTGCTTTTTTCCGAAGGAACCCGCGTTTTGGATGAAAGTAGTGTGGTTCCTTCTGGCGGTTTCATTCTAGGTTGGGACAACGCCTTGCTTCGAGGTGGGTATAGCTCCAGCGAAACGGTTTGTGGAAAACCATCAGCATCATACTATTGGCTCAACTGCTGTGTCATGGTAAATGACGCAAAATTGTATACACTCAGTTATTTCGTCGGAGTCACGTGTCCTCGTGAAGAGTATGGAGAAAGTGAAGTGAACTGCTAGAACATGATGTGGATAATAGTGAAGACAAGGGCAGCCCCTGTATGTCGAGCGATACAAACCAATGACCTTTAAGTTAAATGTGAAATTGCTGGGTCAGTGGTGGTGTGACAGATACTTGCAAGATTTCCCATTCGACGCGAATGAGCGGAATGGACCTTTTCTTGAATAAAAGAATGTACCTTCTTGTAATAAGATTTATATATAGAGTGTTATTGTTTGCTTCGTTTTCTCCCCTCCATATGTAATAGATTTTACTGTGATAATCAGCATGTAAACTGGAGCAGTGAACAGTAATTGATGTTTACTCCATATGTGCAATTCTAGGATTCTGAACTGTTTAAGAACAGACTTAGGCAAGGATCGTATCCTTCACTTGACTAGCACGTGGACCACTGATCTGTAACTGAACTTTACTGACGAGGCAGTTCGGCATTTGACATAAACGTGTTTTGTGATGTATAAAACAAGAAGAGAGAGATAATTTACTGATGAGATACAATTTTATGTGCTAACCTTGTGAATACTTTAAAGAGAATATTTTTGAACAAAAATACAGGTGTGTGTGTACGAGAGATTTGTTTAATAACTAATAGAATACATTTTAACGTGGTACCCAGTTCAGCTGAAAGGGAAGAATAAATTTGTGGAAATATTGGTGTATAATTGGATACGTTTGAATATGATGGACTACATACTAACTAGCTATTTCGTTTTGGATAAAAATATATGCCGCTGCGACTGACAGTGTAATTTTTCAGGGACGCAAATTTTTTTAAATTTTCTTGACAATGCCACTTCGTTTTGTTTCAATGTCTGGTAAAAATAATGCTCTGTGATTAGTTGTTCATTTTAATGGAAGCTTAAAATATTGTTTTAAATTTTCCTAGCGGCAACATCTTGCATTTTAAACCGCTGTGATCAGCTGTTTAATTTTCAATGGATGCCATAATAAAATTACTGCCAGTGTTTAAATTTTCTACCATCCCCATCTTGGATTTTTAACTTTTCTCCCAGTGCTGTTTTTGATTTTTAATTTTCTTGCCGTTTTTCATCTTTAATTTTTAAATTTACTGCCATCTGTCATCTTTAATCTTTTAATTTGCCACCATCCGCCATCTTCAATCTTTCAATATCCCACCTTCTACCAGGTATAATCACTCAATTTTTCACCAACTTCACATCATTGAAAAAGAAACATTGCTTGGGTCGTCATCACAATGTGGTCACAGACCATTGGGCTTTGGCTTGTAACATCACAAATGAAAACAAATTAAATTTTTCCACTTGTAAACAAAGTGGTCCAGGTTCCCTATAGATGCACTACTGAATTTTCCACGGTGGCGGAAATGAGAAGGTGGTGACTCTGAAGCATAGATCAGAAACACCTAGAATATTTTCATCCAAATGTGTTGGGTTGTGAATGTAGGAGTGACATTCCACAAAACCACTAGGGCTGAGGGTGTTGATGAGAATGGGCGACATGTAAATATTCGAAAATGAGCTGTTGGTACTCATTTCTTGTATTTAGTCACGTGTTGTAAATCAGCAGAGAATCAGACATATGTGAGAAATATATGTCACATATGTACATATCTACTGTCTTCTCCTAACAATCTGGATCGATTTCAGCCGATATTGATACACATATTACTATTTGGAAAGAAATACTGTGGCGGTAAAAACCACCAACCTCCCATTGGGATGGATGTTGGGTTGATAACGGGGTGATGAACAGACAGAGACGGGGGACGAGGAGACGAACAGGTGTAGAGGGAGAGAAGGAGATGTATAGAGAGAGGAGTGAGGAGGAGATGGGCAAGAGAGGGGGAAAAGGGATTGAGGGAATAGGGGGAGGAGGAGATGGACAGTGAGCGGAGGGAGGGAGAAATGGACAGAGTTAGCTAGTTAGTCACACTTTCCATGGATCATGTTAACCATTCTTATATCGAAGTGGTATGGAACGTGTTACTTGACAGGAGATGTAAACATGTTTAGTGTCAACATTAATTAACACATTAATACCCTGTCGTTGGACTACGTTAATCAACTGACACGCAGTCAAACGGCCATGTGGTACTACGCACTGCACGTGAGTAATCATTTCTCTCTCGTTATAGTTTTCGCTGTCTCCGCTAGCACCAAAATCGTCCTATGGGACATGACTTTGGAATCGCCCTATATATGTGATCATTTTTATTCTTGTTATCAAGGAAATATGCTTGGACGCAAGAGATATCTTCAGCCTTTACTTGTGAAGTACATGCATAAGTAAAGCAGCATTACAAAAGAAAACAGACATTTTTCAAATCAACGGTACAGGCAGTCAGCTAAATCATTTTAGAGAAACTACGGAAAACCCTTATCTGGATGCTGAGAGAGAGATCTAAACCCCACTATCGGCTGAATTCAAGTCCAATGCCTTTATCACTGAATCACCTCATTCCGTAGTATGAAGATTACAGCGAACGGAAATGCTACTCAAGATAGCATCCTGAACGTATTCTGTGGTATTCACGCCGGTAAATCGAGCTGGCTATTTTCTAAAGTGGATTGTTTCCAGTTGAAGTTAAACGGCCATTAAGACGAATGAAGCGTGGAAAAGTATTGCCATATTGTAGGATAAAATCATCACCTATTGCGGCGTCGTTATGTTGTTCAGTAACGTCAGGAATGTGACCTCTACATATCATTGTAGTCACAATAACACGCGGAAGACATAGACATGTAGGCTCGAATTAATGTGACAGATTTTTCATTAGTGTAATTTACAGTAGGAACATCTATACAATGTGCATACGGATGCGCACAACAGAATTTTTGACTGCCGTGATACACTCTAAGACAAAAAAAAAAGTAATACACACCACGAAGGAATTATCCGAGTGGGACGGAACTCGGTCGATGTGCTGTGCAAGTACAGAGAAAAAAATGAAGACAGTTTCATAAAAATTGGATGATTTGTTCAAGACAAAGGGCTTCACAAATTCAGCAACTCAACAACGCGTTTGTCCACCTGTGGCCCTTATGCAAACAGGTATTCGGCTTAGCATTGGTTGATAATGTTGCTGGATGTCCTCCTGATGGATATCGTACCACATTCTGTCCAACTGAGTAGGTATATCGTCAAGATTCTAAGACGGCTGGAAGACTGTCCTCATAACGCTCGAAATATTCTCAATTAGAGAGAAATGCGGCGATCGTGCTGGCCAAGGCAGGATTTGTGAAGCACGAACACGAGCAGTAGAAACTCTCACCGTGTGCAGGCAGGCCATCTTGCTGAAATGTAAGACCAGAATGGCTTGCCATGAATGGCAAAAAAAAACGGGATGCGGAATATCGTCGACGTACCGCTGTTATGTAAGTGTGCTGCGGATAATGACCAAATGGGAGCTGTCACGAAAAGAAATGGAACCCCAAACTATCCTGGTTGTCGCGCCGTAAGATGGACGACAGTCAAATTGGTATCACAAGGCTGCCCGGGGCTTCTCCAGTCACACACAAAGGATTTATGACGTCATCAAGGTAACGTCACAAGCAATACCCCTTTTTCAAAATGGTTCAAACGGCTCTGAGCACTATGGCACTTCACTTCTGAGGTCATCAGTCCCCTAGAGCATAGAACTACTTAAACCTAACTAAGCTAAGAACATCACACACATCCATGTCCGAGGCAGGATTCGAACCTGCGACCGTAGCGGTCGCGCAGTTCTAGACTGTAGCGCCTAGAACCGCTCGGCCACCGCGGCCGGCACTCCTTTTTCAATGATGCCACGTTGGCGGAAAATTTAAAATTATACCTAGTGGATGGCGGGATATTTAAAGATTAAAGATGGCGAATGGTGGGAAATTTAAAAATTAAACATGACAGATAGCAAGAAATTCCAAAATTAAGGTCGAAAAATGACAGAAAAATTGAAAATCGAAGACTGAACTCGTAGGAAAGTTAAAAATCAAAGACTGGGATTGCAGTAAATTTAAACATTGCAAGATGACAATCGCAAGGATTCATTTTTGGTATCCGTTATAAATGAAACAGCCAGCCACTGCGACTGAAAGATAATTGTCTTAAGTGATGAGTCCCGTTTCGAACTGAGTCCCGATGACCAGCGAGGACGTGTCTGAAGACGCCCCGGTCACCAATCGGATACCAACCTGACTGTTGCCCACTATACAATCAGGAGGACGTTTTCCTGTGCCATTTCTTTTCATTCCAGGACTCTGTTTGGCTGTCAACTGCGGTACCCTTACAGCACAGCGGTTGCGTTTCTAACAAACAATTCGGCGAAACCATTCCAAACACATGTGACGTTAAAGTTTCGTTCTTAGAGCTGAAAGTAAACAAACTTGGTTGTACGAAAAGTAACGTCGCATTTATCATTTGATGTGGGCGACATGGGCAGTACGCTATTCGTGTTTCACAGATATTCCTGATCTGTGATCATGAGATTTCGACAATTGACAAGGGGAGGAAGAGAACTGACAGGAGATTGTGTTCAATGTTGGATGGACTGGGTAAAAGATGCACGAAACAGTGCAAGAACAAGTAGTTAGAAAAAAATACTCAGTTAAGCGATAAAGTCTGTTGAATCTTTGTTAGTGTCTTCTGAACTAAGGTATTACAATATGAGCCATGAACTCGAGGAAGGAAGTTGCTTTATGATGGCACTTTTTAATAAATATTCTTGAGGAATTAATTAATAAAGAAATTTTGTAAGGACGCTCCCTGTCCAATGGCTTTGTGTATTTTTATATAAATGAACACCCACTATCAAGTTTATTTGGTGTTGCCTATAATTTGAAAGGAAACTCGGTATTTGTAAATAAAGTGAAAATATATTTGCCCCCCCCCCCATCCCCCACCCTCCCAGCCAATCACGTGAACAATTATGTATATACTTTTCTGAGTTCGTTTGTACTTTTCAGAAAAGCTGATTGGTTCATGCTAGTTCGTCGCCAAAGAGCGTCAGCAGTAAAACGGGATATATTAATGTAAACTCAGGTAGGCGCCTCACAGAATATATAAGTAAATAACATCTACAGTATCGGAGAGTGAGGCAGCGATATACAAACAGCAAGAGTATCAAACTGGCAAACACCAGATAAGGGAGCGAGTCATGTGATTCATATAGCTTTGGAACTGAAGGTGACAGATGTCCCATGGTTGAGCGGGATAAAATATGACAGCACCGTAAGGAATAAAAACAGAATAAATTAGGAAAGATATATTGCTGCGACACTGGCTAGTCTTAATTAACAAATAATTAATAAACTATGAGAAGTAATAAAATTTATAAATTTGTGGTAAGATTTTGTGGGACCAAACTGTTTAGGTCATCGGTCTCTAAGCTTGCACACTACAATCTAACTTAAACTGACCTACGCTATGGACAAAACATACACCGATGCCCGTGGTAGGACTCGAACCTCCGAAGGGGAGAGCCTCGCTGACCGTGACAAGACGCCCGTGACCACGCGGCTACCCCGCGCGTCCGAGAAGTAATAGAAAGTGTGTATTATCAGTCAAAGTTCATATTTCAAATCAAGTTTCATAAATTTTTGGTTCTTAAGTGAATAGATGACATATTCTATCATTAAACCTTCAGTGTTCATGAGTGTGACCAATGCTTTCACAGTTTTGACGAAAAACGATAACAAAATGTAGACTAATCGAAAGCTGAACAGTTATTCTGTGCCAATGTTAATGGCACCAATATGTAAACGAACTAAGCACTCCTGTTTATTGACAGCAAATTTTAACAGTATCAGCACAATCATAAAACTTAAGAGAAAGTTTTACAGAAGAATCTAGGGTAGTTTCAGAAAGTCAGAATATGCTATCAAAAACTTGGACGCTTTTTCTGCTCAGTACTCCCCTTTCATGATCGAATGATGGACAGTAATAGGTTTCGATTCCTGTTTTATGGTACTTAATGACACGGCTCTTAGATCGGGTGAAGTAAACCTCGTCCCGTAGTTGAAGTAAGTTTGCAGATTAGTTTCTTTGAATAAATTTTGGAAATATGTGGTAAGGACTATTGGACCAAACTGCTAAGGTCATCTGTCCCTATAATTACGCACTACTTAAGCTAACGTAACTTAGGCTAAGGACAACACACACCCATGCCCGAGTGAGGGCTCGAACCTCCGACGGATGGAGCCGCGCGAACCGCGACCAGACGCCCAAGACCGCACGGCTACCGCGCTGCGTCTTTGAGTATGTAACAGTAAATATTGGGCTCTGCAACCAGTCACTCAATCAATACCAAGAGGAGGGAGGGAGTACTTTATGCATAACATTTTAAAATACTATAATCTAGTCAGTTCCTTTATATATTAAAGTTTTGAAAAAGTTTGAAACCTTACTTACTTATCAATATCGTCTTTAAATTATGTTGTGAGTAACAATTAACGAATCTCGCATTTTATAAGTAATTTTCTAGGGTAGACATAAAGTACCCCCCCCCCCCCACCTCTCCGCCCCCCGCCCTTCCTCCCTCCCCTTGGTAGTATACGTTATTGAAAGTGCGTTAGTATTGCTAAGAGTTTTCTAAAAGATAATTTTAGGTTTTGAACCCAAGTTACACATCACTATCTCTTTAAAACGAATGTTGTTAATATAACTCAATAAAAATTAACTAAGTTTGTTTTTTCCGCATTTTTTTGGCTTGGCATAATGTACGCCGCTCCCCCACCCCGCACTCCGTCGTTGGTAATGTGCCTGATGGAAAATGTATTGAATTGCTTGGGTTAAGCATCCCTCGATGAACTTTCTGCATGCTTAAATCGTGGTTAGAAATAGATGGCACATAGTATGAAGAAGAGGAGGGTGAAACGTAACTGACTCCCCATGTTTCACTGAGTCTGACCTCCTCCTCACAAAGAAAAATACATTCCCTTTGAATCAAGTGGCAAATGTTTGCTCTACTCAAACGCGATGCAGCAGCAGCGTAGAATAGCACTTGTTTGATATACAACTACGGCTAATATAAAACCACACTGCGCCCAAATTTCTAGATTTCCGGAAAGCATTTGAGACGGCGCTCGATTGCAGACTGTTAACGAACGTGCATATGGAATAAGATCACTGATATGTAAATATCTTCAACATTTGGCGGCCCATTCAGCAACTGTATAAATATTAATTTTAATTTTAATAATCAACAGCCTCAGTTGCACCGTTTACCTAGAATTTACCTAGGTTTCAGTCGGGATAACCCAACCGTCTTCAGAATATCAGTAACTACAGTTTATCCATAGTGGACATCGTCAAGCTAAAACTAAAAATCCATAAATTATCGTCAGACTATAAAACGTACCTGGAACTGCCTCGGCCCCACTTCGCGACCGCGATGCGGCAGCCACGAGTGCAGTTCCAGATAGGTTTTATAGTCTGACGATAATTTATGGATTTTTAGTTTTAGCTTGACGATGTCCACTATGGACAAACTGTAGTTACTGTTATTCTGAAAATATTGCGTTATCCCGACTGAAACCTAGGCAAATTCTAGGTAAACGGTGCAACTGAGGCTGTTGATTATTAAAATTAAAATTAATCACTGATATGTGTGTGGCTCGAAGACTTCTAAAGTAATAGAAGCCAGTTTGTTGTCCTCGAAAGCGAGTGTCCGTCAGAGACAAGCGTATTGTCAGGAGTTCCTCAGGGAAGGATTGCTGTTGTTCTTGATATACACCACTGGCCATTACAATTGCTACACCAAGAAGAAATGCAGATCATAAACGGATATTCATTGGACAAATATATTATACTGGAACTGACATGTGATTATATTTTCACGCAAATTCGGTGCATAGATCCTGAGAAATTAGTACCCAGAACAACCACCTCTGGCAGTAATAACGGCATTGACATTCCTGGGCATTGAGTCAAACAGAGCTTGGATGGCGTGTACAGGTACAGCTGCCCATGCAGCTTCAACATCATACCACATTTAATCTAGAGTAGTGACTGGCGTATTGTGACGAGGCAGTTGCTCGGCCACCATTGACCAGACGTTTTCAATTGGTGAGAGATCTGGAGAATGTGCTGGCCAGGGCAGCAGTCGAACATTTTCTGTATCCAGAAAGGCCCGTACAGGACCTGAAACATGCGATTATGCATTATCCTGCTGAAATGTAGGGTTTAGCAGGGATCGACTGAAGGGTAGAGCCACGGGTCGTAACGCATCTGAAATGTAACGTCTACTGTTTAAAGTGCCGTCAATGCGAACAAGGGGTGACCGAGACGTGTAACCAATGGCACCCCATACCATACCGCCGGGTGATACGCCAGTATGGCGATGACGAATACACGCTTCCAATGTGCGCTCAGGTCTGTGATTCAGCGTCAATGGTAACCGCAGCTATGGTCTCCGAGCTGACAGTCCATGTTCGTGCAAACGTCTTCGAACTGTTCGTGCAGATGGTTGTTGTCTTGTAAACGTCCCCATCTGTTGACTCAGGAATCGAGACGTGGCTGCACGATCCGTTACAGTCATGCGGATAAGATGCCTGTCATCTCGACTGCTAGTGATACGAGGTCGTTGGGATACAGCAAGGCGTTCCGTATTACCTTCCTGAACCCACCGATTTCACATTATGCTAACAGTCATTGGGTCTCGACCAACGCGAGCAGCAATGTCGCGCTACGGTAAACCGCAATTGCGCCAACCTTGTGTGAATGCTCTGAAAAGCTAATCATTTGTATATCACAGCACCTTCTTCCTCTCGGTTAAATTTCGCGTCTGTTGCACGTTATCTTCGTGGTGTAGCAATTTTAATGGCCAATAGTGTACATAAATGATTTGGCGGACAGGATTGACAGCAATCTGCTGTTTTTTTGCTGATGATGCTCTGGTGTACTATAAGGTGTCGAAGTTGAGTGACTGTATGAACATACAATACGACTTAGACAAAATTTCTAGTTGGTGTGATGAGTGGCAGCAAGCTGTAAATGTAGAAAAATGCTGATGAGTAGGAATATCAAACCTGTAATGTTCAGATACAGTATTACTAGTGTCCTGCTTGACACAGTCAAGTCGTTTAAATATCTGGGCGTAACGTTGCAAAGCGGTATAAGTTGGAACGAGCGTGTGAGAACTGTGGTACGGAAGGCGAATGGTCGACTTCCGTTTATTGGGACAATTTTAGGAAAGAGTGATTCACCTGTAAAGGAGAGAGCATGTAGGACGCTGGTGTGACCTACTTTTGAGTACTTCTCGAGTGTTTGGGATCCGTACCAGGCCGGACTGAAGGAAGACATCAAAGCGGTTCAGAGGCGGGCTGCTAGATTTGCTGCCAGTAGGCTCGAACAACACGTAAGTGTTACGCATATGCTTCGGGAACTCAAATGGGAATCCCTGGAGGGAAGACGACGTTCTTTTCGAGAAACACTATTGAGAAGATTTAGAGAACCGGCATTTGAAGATGACTGCCAAACGATTCTACTTCCGCCAACATACATTGTGAGTAAGGTCCACGAAGATAAGCTCCGAGAAATTAGGGCTCATACGAAGGCATATATACACAGTCGGTTTTCCCTCGTTCTGTTTGCGAGTTGAACAGGAAAAGAAAAAACTAGTTGTGGTATCAGTGGCGGATACATATGGGAGGTGCGAGGGTCCCCCCCCCCCCCCCCTTCCGGGGTCACCGCCATTGTTACCCGATCCGCCCCCGCCTGTCAGACCGCACGCTATTCGTTCGTTTCTTTCGTCAGTCGACTCGACTGAATCGAGTTATCGAATAGTTGCACTTTGCTATGTAACACGCGCGTCCGCGTCATCGTATTATATACGTATCGGTCTGGCACATAGATAGCTAACACATACCTACGAGAAAAGTCGCGGCCATTCTAGTGATATCGTCACGTCATGGAGGAGGATCGACTTAATGGCTTAGCTCTGTTGAACACTCACCCTGACATTGATTGTCCTATTGACGATGTAATTAACCACTTTGCCAGGAGGAATAGGCGCATAGAATTCACCGTTTCAGGAAGAGAACCCCAATTCAACTTTTTTATATCGTAAGATGGCATTGTCTTTTACATGTGTATAATCAGTTTAAATAAAACTTTATTAAATTTTGCATATGACTTGACTTTTTTTATTACGGTAAAGGTAAAGGTAGCTCAAGATATCTTAAGCGCCCCCTCCTTGAGGTTTCTCTGTCTCCGCCACTCACCGTACGGTGGCTTACGGAGTACTATGTAAGTGTAGATGTAGATGTAAGAGTTGAGCAGAGTTACACAACGATGCTGATCCGTAGGCAATGTCTTTGAAATTATGGTGAGATTATATGCTTAAGTTTTGTACATTGTAATTGACGGTCTAATCGGAACCTTTCTCATTGTCCTCAAATCAGTTTCTTACAGTATATTTGAGTGATGCGTTCTCTCACTTTTATATACACATAAAAGCCGGTTGTTTATCTTTGAAAGGTGACTACTATAAGAACAGATGAAAATGCGCACCAAGAATCTTACAATCACTCCAACTGGTAATTTTATAAGGGTGTGCAACAGAAAATCTGCTATGATCATGGTGGTCGTTATTCCAACAATTCTTGCAATGGCAGGGATCTTTTGTTATTTATAGTATTGTACGACAAGAGCTTTGTTGCGTTCCTTTCCGTTTATACGTTTTCGTCAGACGTTTGTGCTCACACAGTGGTGTCCTAAGATTCACATCAGTAGCCGAAGAGCCAAGTGCACATTTAATTGAGCCACAGTATACAACCCGTGCTGAAAATATATGCACTGACGTGGTGGTATTCGCAGCGCAGTACTGTTAGACACGGAACTCGAGAAAAAACTGAACTAATTACTCTGTAATTGATGAATAACATAGAACATGTTTCCACAAATAATTCAGTTAGATATTAAATGCTAATTGTATTGCGACCTCGCAGTCGCTCCTGAAATTATGCAGTATTTGTAGGTATTCGCTGGGTGAGAAGAGCTAGTGTCTATTTGTGTAAAATCATTAATTACAAATACCGAAATGTATTTGCACCTAGAAAGGCAGAGTTATGATAATATATATGTAACGACAAGAAAAACACTTGCATGAAGTATTATAGCCTATTGTGCACTGTTTCATACCCAAACACAACATGTTTAGTTTATTGAGAGAAATTTAGACAAGGGGTCTGCAGAAACCAATCAACTGTCGAGGACAAAAAGTATCATGGCTACAAAGAACAACGAAGGAGTCATTCTTTCACTTTACGGTCACGCAAATCTGTTAATAATGATATGATACATATTGCCCTAGGACGACATCTTAAATTTTCGTCATTAAATTTACCAACAGCTGATTATATTGCAGAGCTAATTTCACAGCAATCCAATTTCGTTGCCGCATTATGTGTATAAGTACGTTTTCTGCACGGCCTCCATTATTTCTTCACTCCGGTCTTTATCTACCGCATTTGCTCCCTCCTGTAAGCCTCCATTCTCGCACTTTTTGAGATATTCTGTTGTCGTCTACACATCTCGTAGTGATTACCACACTGTTCTAGCTGTTTCCACTGTATCCACTGTACCAATGCACAATGTATTTCCATCATTCGCTTGATATCTACATTCCCTACACTGTGCATTCTGCAGGTTTTGAAACTCCTTCTTCAACATGTCACTCTCCTTCCGTCGTGACTTTCTCGTATTTTTTATGTGTATTCACAACGAGCTGAAGTGTGGACGCCAAAATATGACTCAAGCCCTAAGTATTCGCTGGGTGAGAAGAGCTAGTGTCTATTTGTGTAAAATCATTAATTACAAATACCGATTTGTATTTGCACCTATACCTCAACACACAATGCTGATCAGCAAGAGCTTACGGCAAAAATCAATAAATTCATATTTGCTCTATAAGAATTACCACTGATTCGCGAAAAAGAGGAAAAAGTATTGGTTTCCACATGTTTATTTCCGTTATGTGTGTAATCCGATCAGCAAACGCAATTATCTGAGTAACAGAAATACGTCGCAGGTGATGCTGGTTTAATTTGCTCCCAGTTTACATGGGGCACAATTGCTGTTAATACAATCACAACGAATAAACGGCGCGCCGGAAACGGTTACTGCACCTAATTATAATCGTTATTGAATTAACGTGTTTTGTAAAGTGAAGGTTGCAGCGGTTTTATTCTTTCCGCAGCACTACTGCATGCCCACATTTGTACGTTCGAGAAATTTTTCATATCCACGTGACGGTAGCGTTGCGGTTTCATTAAAAGGAGATCCGAATGGATAACATGACATTTCACTTATTGTACGAGTATATTTCAGTTCCATCCTAGTTCTGCAATCTAATTCATCCCTATTTCATTCACTTTTGTTGACAACAAAGAGGTGTTACAATATTGTGATGTCTTTCTCCGATGTTCACCAGTTGTCGTGTCACCGTCAGAAAGAAACTGAGTTCGTAGCGTTCAAATCCAAAATGGCTAACAGATTCCCTTTTGGTTTTCTGGTGATTTCCTAACCTCTTTGGCTGTACTCTAGAATTATTCCTCAAAAAGATAGCCTCCGCTTCCGCCCTATCCTCTTTTTCGTTCCCGTGTGTACATTATGTGAAGGAACGAACAGGGGTTGGACAAAAATTCATTATGTGAACAAAAGTATCCGGACAGCTGGCTGAAAATGGTTTAAAGTTCGTGGTGCCCTCCGTCGGTAATACTGGAATACAATATGGTGTTGGCCCACCCTTAGCCTTGATGACAACTTCCACCCTCGCAGGCACACGTTCAATAAACAGGTGCTGGAAGGTTTCATGGGGAATGGCAGTACGTTCCTTAAGGAGCGCAGTCTAAGGAGAGGTATTGATGTCGCTCGCTGAGGCCTTGGCACGAAGTCGGCGTTACAAAACATCCCAAAGGTGTTCTATAACATTCAAGTCAGGACCCTGTGCAGGCCAGTCGATTACAGGGATGTTATTGTCGTGTAACCACTCCACCACAAAACGTGCATTATGAACAGGTGCTCGATCGTATTGAAAGATGCAATCGCCATCCCCGAATTGCTCTTCAACGGTGGGAAGCAAGAAGATGCTTAAAACATCTATGTAGGCCTGTGCTGTGATAGTGCCACACAAAGCAACAAGGGGTGCAAGTCCCCTTCATGAAAAACACGACCACACCATAACACCATCTCCTCCGAATTTTGCTGTTGGCACCAGACACGCTGGCAGATGAAGTTCACCGGGCATTCGCCATACTCACACCCTGCCATCGGATCTCCACATTGTGTACCGCGATTAGTCACTCCACACAACGTTTTTCGCTCCTTATACTACGCGAGGCGTCGTTTGGCATTTAACGGCGTGATGTGTGGCTTATGAGCAGCCGCTCGACCATGTAATCCAAATTTTCTCACCTCCCGCCTGTCATAGTACTTGCAGTGGATTCTGATGCAATTTGGAATTGCTGTGTGATGGTCTAGATAGAGGTCTACCTATACACATTACGACCCTTTTCAAATGTCGTCGGTCTCCATCAGTCAACAGACGAGGTTGACCTGTACGCTTTTGTACTGTATGTGTCCCTTCACGTTTGCACTTCACTGTCGCATCGGAAACAGTGGATGTTTAGGAGTGTGGAAATCTCGCGTACAGGCGTATGCACAAGTGACACCCAATCACCTGACCACGTTCAAAGTCCGTGAGTTCCGCGGAGTGCCCCATTCTGCTCTCTCACGATGTCTAATGACTGCTGAGGTCGATGATATGGAGTACCTGGCAGGAGGTGGCAGTACAGTGCACTTGTCATGAAAAACGTATGTTTTGGGGGGTGTCCAGATACTTTTGATCACATAGTCAAGCCTGCAGGTTGCGTTGTTGGTATTTGACCACGAACGCCACCTGTCGCATGTCAGTTGTGGTCAGAACAGTATCTTGTGTATTTGTGAGTGCGTAATATCGGAACTAAGTGAATCCCAACCTTGGGACAAATGGTGTTGCTTTTATGGTGTGTGACTCCGTAACCGAGGGAGCTGAAGAGTTTGGTGTTCCAAGAGACACCTTTTAGAAGACTTATGCCGTATACGGGTCAAGAGAAAGAAAATCATCGGCAAGTCACAATGCAGCCGAAAGTGTGTGCTGAGTGATCGTGACAGATGGTCACTGAAGAGGACTGCGACGAAAAATATAGCTGCAATAGTCACTGCAGAACGGAATATTGTACTCGTGAACCCTGCCAGCACCAAAACATCATGAAGACGCTCCAGAAGCAGTGAATTTCAGGACGAGCTGGAACTGCAAAATCACACGTCAGTGATGCGGAATACCCGTAACAGGAAAACGTGGTACCGAAGAATAAATTTGGTCGATGGGGCAATGGAAGGAGGGCATTTGATCTAATGAATCTTGTTTCACCATGTTTACAACTTCTGGACAACTTTACACCCCAAGAGTGAAGCATGGCCATGGTTCGTTGATCATTTGTGCAACCATGTCGTGGTATTCCATGGTCCCTCTGCACGGTTTCATTATTGCCAAGAATTCTGTGACCAATATGGCTGATCTGGTAAATCCGATTATACAATGTTTTTTCTAAAGTGGTGATGTTGTGCGTCCAGAAGACAGGTTCGTGTTCACACAGCTTGTATCGTCCAGGTTTGGTTTTGTCACCACGAGGATGAACTGTCGAATCTCCCTGGTGTAATGCACCTCTTCCTCCGGGAGACCAATATTAATTATTATCAGTAGTAGTATATTAAGGTACAAATTATCATTTTAAACCTTTGTGATCTCCCTGGCCGGCCGATGTGGCCGAGCAGTTCTAGGCGCTTCAGTCTGGAACCACGCGACCGCTACGGTCGCAGGTTCGAATCCTGCTTCTGGCATGGATGTGTGTGATGTCCTTAGTTAGGTTTAAGTGGATCTAAGTTCTAGGGGACTAATGACCTCAGATGTTAAGTCCCATAGTGCTCCGAGCCAATTTTTGGTCTCCCTGGTGTGCCTAGTCGACCACAAGTCCCTGTCACGCTGTTCACTCTAACAACAGAGTACATAAAGGGTTGAAGACATGGAGAAAGCAATGTATCATCACAATTTTAATTTAGAGTAATATAACTTCTTACTTTTATTGGTCGTTGTTGCACACTCGTCGTCCAGTGATGAATCTCGCCATCCGCTATTTGTTAAATCAATTTGAGGTCCAGGGTGTGTATTCTACTGCGTAAGAACTGACACATATTTAAACTTCCAACTTTTATTTTATAAATGCTGATCGTGACGATATTCAATAATTTTCAATGTAACAGCTTTTCCAATACATCATTTCGTTCCCTCTATCCTTGACCTTCTCAAAGCAAGGGTATTACAATAGGTCTCAGAACCAACCGCCCATTGTCTCTACACCCACCAACAACCGGCTCCTGTTCACAGAGCTTACAAACTGTGCAGTACTGTCAACCTTGGTTGTATATCGATATTTTACACATCGCACGTATACATATATGAAAAACATAGTATGAAAAATGAAAAGTGTTTACAATATAGCTCTGTGGCAATATACCTCATTTCATATCAGCGCACACTCCGCTGCAGAGTGAAAATCTCATTCTGGAATATACCTCATGATTGTCATATTAACTGTTTTGTAACAAAATAATAATATGTTTATGTTTACGTAGTTAAAGTTCACTTGCTCCTTCAAGTTGGTTGATGCCACCGCACACCTCGCCAGCCGGTGGTATCGGTAGTTTCAGTAGTCCGTTACATTACACTGGCCACCGTAAGCACCCTTTCTCATTACTTATGAGCATTTGGAGAGGAGGTTGTGTGTTTGCTGTCCACCTGAAGCTGCCATTATTTTGCAGGAAGAAGGGCGTAAGATTCGATTGAAAACCTGGATCGACTTGTATTCATCCATTCTGACATGGCTTGACGCTGTTTTGAATGTCAGCGGATTTCTTGCATCGTATTACGCACAGTAGTGTGTTGTATTTTTCCCTTTTGTTGTCCACTCTTCTGTATTTTTCCTGTAAACTGTCGTTACAGTTTCGTGAGAACAACATGTGTTGTCTCTAACGTTGCTGATTTCAGTTCCCTGAGAGTCTTTCTGACAACTGTCGAAGTACGAGTCAAACAGCACGTCACTGCGATCATTCGACATCCGTTTTGGAAGAGTACTCCATGATAATTCTGTATCTGATATCTTTAAAAAATGCACTGTGCTTTCTGAGGTAAGTACCAAGAGCTGCAGTTCTGTAGTTCGTTTCTTTCTCTGGTTTTTGAACGTTGTATACTTTTCCGGGTGTAAGAGGAGTCTGTCACATTTCCTGACACGTCGAAGGATGCTACTTAATTGTATAAAACAGCATCGTTAATGAGACTGCTTTAATATACCTCGAGTAATAAGCACATACACAAAGTAAATAGAACTGAACACTGTTCATACGTTAGCCATAATTTTATACAAACAAATTTATTTTTTTCGTGATTAATATTTGGCCACAGTGAAGGCGTTGGCTACGGCAATGGCAAGACCTTCTTCAGAGACAAACCACCCTTTGTGACGCGATCTGCTTACCAAGTATCATCGACATCCACTACATACCTATCTGGTATCGGCATCTTCACGTGTAATCACAGCGAGGTACCTCTGAATTCATTTTGTCATTTTCTTTACACGGGTTCCAGTCGGACGAATAAACTACTAAATAAAGAGCAGAAGTTGAAAATAGTGCTTGAGTTGTAAATTTCTTTATTTTCAGACGACCGGTTTCGGACTGTTATAAGCCCATCTTCAGGTATCGTACCGGGCGCGGTGTGCCCATCTTCAGGTATCGTATCTGTGCTGTGGTCCCCGAGCGCCGTGTGTACTAAGCGCGGTGTGCTGTCTGTGAGCGCAGAACAGGGAGTCTACGCTCACAGACAGCACACCGCGCTTAGTACACCCGGAGCTCGGAGACCACAGCACAGATACGATACCTGAAGATGGACTTATAACAGAAACCGGTCGTCTGAAAATAAAGAAATTTACAACTGAAGCTGTATTTTCAACCTCTGCTATAATGCTCAGTTGCGGACTTCTCCCAACAGGGTTGTTTGTAACAAAACAAAGAGTTACCAGCACTTGTAGACGAAGCAATAAGACACAGCAAATTCTGTGCAGCGTGATGCGACAAATCACTAGTTGTTCCGCTGAGATATCATTTTAGTTTTAGAAGAATGTTCAAATGTGTGTGAAATCTTATGGGACTCAACTGCGAAGGTCCTCAGTCCCTAAGCTTACACACTACTTAACCTAAATTATCCTAAGCACAAACACACACACCCATGCCCGAGGGAGGACTAGAACCTCCGCCGGGAGCAGCCGCACAGTCCATGACTGCAGCGCCCTAGACCGCTCGGCTAATCCCAGTTTTGGAAGAAACTGTGGGTAGGTAATGCAGTTCGGTCACACAAAGATTAGAAAATGTGGGAAAATTATGGAAGGGTAGAGTCGTTTCTTTTCCTCAAACCGAACAAACGTAGCTTTTTCTCACTTAGTTTGAATTTATCACTTCCGAAAATGGCGCATTTTAGCTGGTAATGAACGTTTCAGCAAATGGTAATTCACAGGCCCGCAGATGTCTCTCCTTTACTGCATGTTAGTGGGTGCAAATTCCTTAATTAGCGTGCATTACAAAAACGAGCTTACTTTACAAAAATGTCCACATACGAGGACACGGAAATGAATATAACTCTTAGGAGGGACCTGCTTTCCTTCCTGTTGTGTATAACAAACTGTAAAAAGAAGCACAAAACTGAAATGGATCTTCCTGCAAATAAAAAAATGCTTTCTTGCTCTTGACGCACATCAGCTGCCCGTGTTACCCTCTCTTGCTTCAATACCCAAAGCACATCTTCGCGACACACCTTGAATTAGCTTTCAAATGAAACCCTGTGATATTTCTTGATACTCTTCCATTTATGCTCCCTGCTGCTGCTGCAGCGATTCTGGAAGAGTTGCACGATCTCTAACTCTTCCCTTCCAATAATCTCATACGTGCTCTGTGGGGTCTATATCGGGTCTACATGCTGGCCACTGTAAAACATTTATATTGTGTTGCCGAAGAAAATTTTGCACTAATGC
Organism: Schistocerca serialis cubense; assembly: GCF_023864345.2. Classification (NCBI taxonomy): domain Eukaryota; kingdom Metazoa; phylum Arthropoda; class Insecta; order Orthoptera; family Acrididae; genus Schistocerca; species Schistocerca serialis. The sequence continues at coordinate 141,716,777 of NC_064641.1, read as the reverse complement.
TGCAACATGGGCACGAGTATTATCGTGCATCAGAATAAATTCCTCCCCCAATATCTTGTGCCAAATGTCGCAGACGAGGATCAAGCATTTCGTTGATGTACCTCTCCCCTGTTAGACTTCCGCTATTCTTTCTGTGGACCACAAGCAGCCCTGTTGTAATGTCCACTGTAATGCCCCCATACCGTTATAGCGCCTCCTCCTAAATTATTGTTGGGGACACTATATCTTCCATACTACGCTCTTCACGAGTTCTCCATGCCCCTCTACGAACATCACTTCCGTGTAAATTCACTCTAGTTTCGCCTTAGAACAGGACTTTCCTCTAGTGCTTTAACTGACAATGTCGGTGGTCTCTGGCAAAGCGCATTCTCCATTGTATGTATGATATGCTTATACGAGGCACTTTGTTCAGGCATCTGTGCCTAAACTGATTCTTGGGTGTGTCTGCTACGGATTGTTTGATCACTTAACAGTTATCCCGCAGCTTGGCAAAAGTCTTCGCGTAGATTAAGTGCTGTTTTTGTGTGGTGCCTCGATACAAAAACTCAAAGATAGAGATCATCACAACAGCTGTTATTTTCCTTCCACGATCCCAACCTTGCTGTCTAGCAAAAGTACGCCTTTCATTGTATCGTTTCCGCAACTTAGATATTGCATTTTGACTTACACCAAGTTCTCTAGCTACGTATCACTGTGAATGATTCACCTGCAGAAGATTTGCTCTACAATTGTCTTCTTCCATTGCCAATCGTCTGTTTAGCCTGTTACTGACTCTGCCACGACCTCGCATGCATATGCAATGTAGTATATTGTAATTAAAAACTCTGACATGCTGCACATTCGCATTATTTTGAGCACTGTGTACTTCAGCGCGCTCTCTTGACATGGTAAGTCTACAAGGCTAACAATGGATCCATAGGAAGTTTCCCTTACCGAGTTGCTTCATATGGACAGGTAGTGTAGGGCAAGACTAGGATTTCAACGTATGAAAATATGAAGATGCAACTCTGAATAATTTTCGAGAAAACCGAGTTTGAAAATTTTAGGCGTCCTTATATATTTTGTATGTTCGCTAACGATGACTTCCCGGCACGAAAATTCGCTTCTTCTGAGATGCCACGCGAGATTCTGGAGGCAGATGAGGGTTATGTTAAGGCGTGTATAGTTGAAGGCATCACCTCCATCGTTACGTCGTGGAATAAACACCATTTCATACTGATATGCCTTCGTACGAGTATTGATGCATGATAAGAAGCAGTTCAGGACAGCATACTCATGGGTCGAGTAGTTCATTGTGCCGCAATAATAACCAGAGGTAACTTACTGAAAGTGGTTAATTTTTAGGAATTCATATCTCATTCGGTAAAAACGGAACCCTTATAGGATCACTTTCTTGTGTATCTGTGTGTCTGTCTGTCCTACTGTTAGCCACTTCTCTCAGGAACAGGTAGAGGATAGTCCAGGAAATGCCGCAATGACTATATATACGCTGAAGAGCCAAAGAAACTAGTACAATTGCCTAATATCGTGTAGGGCCCCCGCGATCAGGCAGAGGTGCCGCAACACGACATGGTACGGATTCGACTGATGTCTCAGGTAGTGCTGGAGGGAACTGACACCATGAATTCTACCGGTCTGTCCATAAATCCGTAAGAGTACGAGGGGGTAGAGATCTCATCTGAACAGCACATTCCAAGGCGCCCCAAAAATGCTCAATAATGTTCATATCTGGGGAGTTTTGTGGCCATTGGAGGTGTTTAAACTAGGAAGAGTGCTCCTGGAGATACTCTGTAACAATTATGAACGTGTGGGCTGTCGCATTGTCGTGCTGAAATTGGCGAAATCCGTCGGAATGCACAACGGACATGAGTGGATGCAGGTGATCAGACAGGACGCTTACGTACGTGTCACCTCAGTCGTATTTAGACGTATCAGGGGTCGCATATCACTCCAACTGCTCACACCCCACGCCTTTACAGAGCCTCCGCCAGCTTGGAAAGTCCCCTGCTGACATGCAGGGGCCATAGATTCATGAGGCTGTCTCTATACCCGTACCCGTCTATCTGCTCGATACAATTTGACACGAGACTCGTCCGACCAGGCAACATGTTTCGAGACAATGTCGGTTTTGACGGGCCCAGGCGAGGCGTAAAGCTTTGTGTCGTGCTGTCATCAAGGATTGTGAGCCTTCGGTTCCACCAAAGCCCATAGCGATGATGGCTCGCACTCTGCCACTTGTTGATGGCCCAGCATTGAAATCTGCAGCAATTTGCGGGAGGGTTGCACTTCTGTCACATTTAACGATACACTCTAGTCGTCTTTGGCCCCTTTGTTGCAGGATCTTTTCCCGGCCGCAGCGATGTGGGAGATTTGATGTTTTACCGGATTCCTGACATACATGATACACTCGTGAAAGTGTCGTACGGGAAAATGTCCACTTCATCGATACCTCGGAGATGCTGTGTCCCATCGCTCGTGGGCCGACCATAACACCATGTTCAAACCCACTTGAGTCTTGATAATGTAATGTAGCATTCGCGGGTAGCAGAGGAAACTGCCGCTATCGCAGTTAGCTTCCTTTTAGCAGGGGTTGAGTAAAAGTGCTGAACTCTAACGCAATGTGTAATACTGACGGCGGCATTGGCGTATGAAAGGCATCTGTTATTACGGTAATCAGGTATCGTTGCGAGAAATAATCAGTTTGTGTATAATCAAGCAATTTTCTGAGATTATAGTACGTTAAGAAAGACGCACTTGACGACACTGCGTAATTACAGCTAATTATGTACTTGGTCAAATTATGGTGTGTTTCGGTACAACAGCAACGCAAGGTAACATACAGAAGAAGAGGTTTAAGCTTAGATTCCTAACAAAATCTGATGTTGACTGTCAATTATGTAGTGTTTATTTGGTAAATTGTTCGAATCTGTACCATTCGATAGGCACCATACTGTTGTTCAGTACCGCAGCCACACAGAATTGTCGAGGAAGAATGCTCCAGTGCATCCATTCATGTCCATTGTGCTTTTCGTCTGACTTGGGCAATTCCAGCAGGATATTACGACACGCCACATATCCAGATTTGCTACAGAGTGGCTTCAGGAACACTCTTCTGATATTAAACACTTCCGCTGGCCACCAGACTCCCCAGACATGAACATTATTCAGCACATCTGGGATGCCTTGCAACGAGTTGTTCAGAAAAGATGTCAGTCCCCTCCCCCACTTGAACTCTTACGGATCTGTGGACAGCCCCGCGCAGGATTCGTGGTGTAAATCCCTTCACCACTACTTCGTGTTGCAGCATTTCGGCGTTCTCGTTGGGTGCTCGTGCAGGTGTACCAGTTTCTTTGGCTCTTCAGTATAGATGCAATTTTGTACGGCCGTGAATAGCACCGCCATCTATCGTAACTTCATGAAACTGTAGGGGCTGAAGGGGAAATATTCACGATGCTCACATCAGATTTCGCATTTCTTTTTTCGACCTAAACTGGCCGAGAAAATCCAAGGTGTTACATTACTTACTGAACTCCCTCGTAATACCCAATACATAACGAACATCTCCACCAAGTTTGACAAATACCGGGCTGGCGCCTCGTGGACTAGCAGTTCCAGTTTCTGTCAGTTTATTTCTCCATTCCGCAATAGCTTTTCTTGGTAAACGAACAGAAGTAGCAGCACCAGTGCAAGCCGGCAGGGGGTGTTTTCTATCGCTCGGCGGGTGCAGGCTGCGCGCGCTGCACGGTGCACCGCAGCGGCTCGCGGGGTCACGCACGGCTGCCGGTTAGCACGCGTGCCGCCGCTCTAATGGCCGGCCGCTAACCCCGTGCTAATTGCCGGCGGGGGCGGCGCCGGCTGGCGGTGGCCCCGTGCTAGTGGTGGCGGCGGCGCCAGATAGCAGGGACTCGGTAATTAACGAGTCGCGAACTCGCGGCCCGGCGCGTGTGATCTCGCCGGCATGTGTGGCAAATGAGCGGCAGCGCGCCTCTGACAGACTTTCCGTCGGGCCTTCATTTGCGCCCGAATAAAGGCCGCAGCTTCAGCCGGCGGCCGCCGCGCCGAGCGACGCGGCGCCCCAGTCGCGCGGCCTTTCTCGTTAAGTTTCCGCCGGCTCGCGATGCGCCCCGCGCTTCGTCACCCTGCTCCGAGGCACGCAGCGTGCGCGCGGCACTGAGACGCCAGCTTCTGCCGTCTGCGTTTTCTCCTTCCGGTCTTTTCGTCTTCACTGTGCGGGTACGGATATACACTACTGGCCATTATAATTGCTGCACCACGAAGATGACGTGCTACAGACGCGAAATATAGCCGGCAGGGAAAAGATGCTGTGATATGCAAATGATTAGCTTTTCAGAGCATTCACACAAGGTTGGCGCCGGTGGCGACACCTACAACGTGCTGACATGAGGAAAGTTTCCAACCAATTTGCCATACACAAATAGAAGTTGACCTGCGTACCATCACGTTTCCGACTTTGATAAAGGTCGGATTGTAGCCTATTGGTATTGCGGTTTATCGTATCGCGACACTGCTGCTCCCGTTGGTCGAGATCCAATGACTGTTAGTAGAATATGGAATCGGTGGGTTCAGGAAGGTAATACGGAACGCCGTGCTGGATCCCAACGGCCTCGTATCCTTAGCAGTCGAGATGACAGGCATCTTATCCGCGTGGCTGTAACGGATCGTCCAGCCACGTCTCGATCCCTGAGTCAACAGATGGGGACGTTTACTAGACAACAACCATCTGCACGAACAGTTCGAAGACGTTTGCACCAGCATGGACTATCAGCTCGGAGACCATGGCTGCTGTTACCCTTGACGCTGCATCACAGACAGGAGCGCCTACGATGGTGCACTCAACGACGAACCTGGGTGCACGAATGCCAAAACGTCATTTTTTCGTATGAATCCAGGTTCTGTTTAATAGCATCATGATGGTCGCATCCGTGTTTGGCGGCATCGCGGTGAACACACATTGGAAGCGTGTATTCATCATCGCCATACTGGCGTGTCACCCGGCGTGATGGTATGGGATGCCATTGGTTACACGTCTCGGTCACTTCTTGTTCACGTTGACCGCACTTTGAACAGTGGACGTTACATTTCAGATGTGTTACGACCCACGGCTCTACCATTCATTCGATCCCTGCAAAACCCAACATTTCAGCAGGATAATGCACGACCGCCTGTACGGGCCTTTCTGGATACAGAAAATGTTCGACTGCTGCCCTGGCCAGCACATTCTCCAGATCACTCACCAATTGAAAATGTCTGGTCAATGGTGGCCGAGCAACTGACTCATCACAATACGCCAGTCACTACTCTTCATGAACTGTGGTATCGTGTTGAAGCTGCATGGGCAGCTGTACCTGTACACGCCATCCAAGCTCTGTTTGACTCAATGCCCAGACGGATCAAGGCCGTTATTACGGCCAGAGATGGTTGTTCTGGGTACTGATTTCTCAGGATCTATGCACCCAAATTGCGTGAAAATGGAATCACATGTCAGTTCAAGTATAATATGTTTGTCCAATCAATACCCGTTTATCGTCTGCATTTCTTTTTGATGTAGCAATTTGAATGGCCAGTAGTGTACCTACATCTACATATGTACTCCATAATCCACCGTACGGTGTGTGACGGAGGGTGCCCTTTACCACTACTAGTAATTTCCTCCCCTATTCAACTTGCAAATCGAGCGAGGGGAAAACCAGTATTTACACATGCCTCCTACCTCTATTATCATCGTAATAATCACGTGAAATATGCTTTGGTGGTAATAGAAGTGTTCTGCAATGAGATTGAAATGCTGGTTCGCTACCTTGTCTGAATAGTATTCCACAAAAAGATCGTCACATCTCCGGCAGGCATTCCCATTTCAGTCCACGAAGCATTTGCGTAACTCTCGCTTGCTGATCTAACGTACTAGTAACTAATCCAGCAACCCACCTCTGAATTGCTTCGACGTCTTCCTTCAATCCGACCGGGTGGAAACTCCAAACACTCGAACAGATCTCAGATAGATTTCTATACGTCGTCTGCTTCATAGATGAACCACATTTTCCCAAATTTTTCCTAATAAACCGAAGCTGACTTTTGCTACTACCGTCCTTAGATGCTCTTTCGATTTCATATCGCTTTGCTACGTTACGCTCAGAGATTTAAACGGCTTGCCTGTATCAAGCAGTACACTACTAATGCTATATCCAAACATTACATTTTTCCTCCTACTCATCTGCATTAGTCGGCCGGGGTGGCCGAGCGGTTCTAGGCGCTACAGTCTGGAATCGAGCGAGCGCTACAGTCGCAGGTTCGAATCCTGCCTCGGGCATGGATGTGTGTGATGTCCTTTGGTTAGTTAGGTTTAAGTAGTTCTAAGTTCTAGGCGACTTATGACTTCAGAAGTTAGGTCCCATAGTGCTCAGAGCCATTTGAACCATTTTTCATCCGCATTAACCAACAATTTTCTCAAATTTAGAGCAAGCTACCAATAATCACACTAAATAGTAATTTTGTCTGTCATCTTGTATCCTCTTACAGTCGCTCAACTACGACACCTTCGAATATTCCCCAGCATCATTACAAAGCTGCAGACTGCTATGCACTCGCTCCGTCGGATCATTTATGTATACAGAGCATAGCAGCGGTTCCGTCACACTTCCCTGGGGCACTCCTGACGACACCCTTGTCTCTGATGAACACTCACTCTCGAGGACAACGTTAGGACACACATTTGCAGCTCTCTGCCGCTAGGAGTCTCCGAATTGTGGTGTGTTACATTACTGTGTGTTACGTAACTATATCTGTGCGTAAGAAATAAAGTGCTGCAATCGAGTCTGGAAGTCAAGGAGTTCCTCCACACACGGAGTACCCTCTCCATCAGCATCACAGTGCCACATCACACACGAGTGCTGCAGCGTCTGCAGCAATCCGACGCCTTGGGCTCCCTGTCATCGATCATACTACATACAATCCCGACTTCGCACAATATGATTTTCATTTGTTTCTAAAACTTAAAAAAACACTTCCGAGGATTTCACTTTGATACTGATGAAGCGATGCAACCACGGAGGTGAGGTTGTGGCTCCATCAACAAGATCAAAATTTCTACACTGATGATATTAGCATACTGGCCTCTCGTTGAGAGAAATGTGTTCATTGCCAGTGTGACTATGTTGAAAAACAAGTAAGTAGCCATCAAGAATAAAAACGTTGAAGTATATATATATATATATATATATATATATATATATATATATATATAGGGTGTTACAAAAAGGTACGGCCAAGCTTTCAGGAAACATTCCCCACACACAAAGAAAGAAAATATGTTATGTGGACATGTGTCCGGAAGCGCTTAATTTCCATGTTAAAGCTCATTTTATTACTTCTCTTCAAATCACATTAATCATGGAATGGAAACACACAGCAACAGCGTGACTTCAAACACTTTGTTACAGGAAATCTTCAAAATGTCTTCCGTTAGCGAGGATACATGCATCCACCCTCTGTCACATGGAATCCCTGATGCGCTGATGCAGCCCTGGAGAATGGCGTATTGTATCACAGCCGTCCACAATACGAGCACGAAGAGTCTCTACCTTTGGTACCGGGGTTGCGTAGACAAGAGCTTTCAAATGCCCCCATAAATGAAAGTCAAGAGGGTTGAGGTCAGGAGAGCGTGGAGGCCTTGGAATTGGTCCGCCTCTACCAATCCATCGGTCACCGAATCTGTTGTTGAGAAGCGTACGAACACTTCGACTGAAATGTGCAGGAGCTCCATCGTGCATAAACCACATTTTGTGTCGTACTTCTAAAGGCACATGTTCTAGCAGCACAAGTAGAGTATCCCGTATGAAATCATGATAACGTGCTCCATTGAGCGTACATACTGACGAAATTAAAATGAGCTCTAACATGGAAATTAAGCGTTTCCTGACACATGTCCACGTAACATCTTTTCTTCATTGGTGTGTGAGGAATGTTTCCTGAAAGTTTGGCCGTACCTTTTTGTAACACCCTGTATAGGTGTGTGTGTGTGTGTGTGTGTGTGTGTGTGTGCGTGTGTGTGTGTGTGTGTGTCTGTCTGTTCGTGTCCGCGGGGTGCGTGTGCACGTGTTTGTATGTTTTTGTATTTATCTATTTTTTAAAGGGTGGATGATTATTAAGTTTTGCACAGCAGTCTTAGAAATGGTTACAAAAATGAATGATAAACTAAACAATTCGCTATTAGCCTATAAACACAATTTTTCATGACCAAAAGAATAAAGAAATAGTACGCATTTCTTCGCAGTGACATACAACATAATAGTTACGTTGCTCTGTACCCTGTTTTCGTTTTGACGGGGCACATATGTTTTCTCATAGTGGACGTAGAAGAAACAGGAGTACCTACAACCATTTATCTGCGCTGGAGAACATTTCTATGTTTTTCGTCTGAAGCGTGGACTACAGTTCCGAATTTTTTCTAGACATGACTCCTCTCCATATGAAGCAGTTCTATACACAGCATCAAATAGCTTTCGTTTTGCACCCTCAATAGTCTCACAAGACTCAGCTTCCTAGAAGGCCAAATGATCCCGTCAATCGGTCGTTTGCGCCCTACCAGGGCCACAGTACAACAGCGAGATGGTGCACTCAACTTCCTCACTGAGTGACGACTAGCCACACACTCCTGCGGGATTCAGGAAGGAGTGAATGTTATCTTAATGAAAATAACACATCTTGCTGTTATTCATTAAAAGTTTTGCTTACTTGCAATATAAGCTATCTGTAGGCTTACATTAACTTTCAGTATAGGAATTCGTAAACTTTGAAAATAAGAAATCAAATGCGGCAATGTATTTGCAAAATATGACTGCGAGGAAGTATAACTTGAAGGTGCGTATCTGGTTCCCAGTCCGTTTAAACAGTCGTACTGGCAATTATACTCTCTGAATTCAACAATGTGAAAGATTAAACTTTTAAACTGATAAATGTGCCCTGGTAAAACTCAACGTTCTTTTTTATTATTTAATTTTGCGCAATGGAAACACCGTGACACTTCTCTTGTCTTGAGTGCGCGTCGCATTTGCTGAACTACAACTAACTACTGAGATGCACCTGATACAATGCGCCCATTTTTTTTTTTAAATCCAAAGCAAACTTAGTTCATAACAAATACGAATAAGTAAAAATTATAACTCATATTTCAGCATATACTTTGGACGCGGATAATGACTTGGGATAAATTATAACATCAAATGTAATCAGCTATCTGATTAGAAGAGTTCTATACTGAAAAATCAACGCCTACTTCGCTTCACGAACATTATTACGCAAAAATTAAAGTTCCTGAATAAGTAGCCTTTAACGCCAAATGAGACCTTTTCAAAAACGCAACTCCTAAAAATGACATTAAATGTTCAACAGTAATTCCTACCACCAAATTCAAATTGAAAATTATGCTTGGCTGTTTTCCTTTCCCTATACTCAAGTCTCTGGATGTTTGAACCAAGAATGCGTAACTACAAGCTGCCGCGATAAGGTACAAAATCTGAAGTCAGTTGCCTTAAATTAAATCCTCTTCCATTATTCATGAAAACAATCATAATAAAATATTCTTCTCAAAATTCTTCGATCTCTTTTCTCATCCCAAATAATTAGTCAGTAGATCAACATGTGGCACATCCTCAGAATACGACTGCAATCGTAGCACTCGGCCTATGCCGTACTACTGCTCATGACACACCACTGCCGATAACTACGTCTCCTCATCTCTCGATTAACACTGCGCATCATCTGCCGCGCATCTTGCAAACCAGAGATGGTCCAAGCAAGCCTCCAAGGCGAGGCAGCATCTCTGATGACACTGCGCGTTTATATTTTCAAACAATACAGAGGTTCATACACTTTCGTGGCATCCAAATACTAGAGAAATACTCATGAAACTATCTGCAGCCCCCTGTCAGCATGAATTTTAATAAAAAGCGTTTCAGACTCTGTACCGCGGCTGTGGAAAGGCGTTCCACGAACCCCAAACAGCACCGAGCATCTCACCGGAGCCACCCTTAGTCTTGCGAATAGCGTTGACGTAAGAAGCTGGAGAAAGGACGGAGTCGTCTTTGAGCCGCGGTGGCGAGCCGCTGCTAATGAATGGTCCGGGACGAGCCTTTGTTGCCACCGCGCTGTTGGCCGACCCTTTCACTGAGTCCGCACTAACAGCCTCGTATGGCGTGTCTGTTGCCACCGGCAAACAGCTGCTGAAAACGCAAAACTCCTACAGCTACACTGATAACATTTTCAGTTAAACTTTTGTGTACATTTACATGACTACCCTGCAATTCACACGTAAGTGGTTGTTAAATTGTCCATCGAATCAATTGTGACACTACGCACTGATAAGCCAAAACCTCATGACCACCTGCTTCATAGCAAGTTCGTCCGTCTTTGGAACGAAATACATCACTGACTCTAGAACGAGATTTTCACTCTGCAGCGGGGTGCGCGCCGATATGAAACTTCCTGGCAGTTTAGAATTGTCTGCCGGACCGAGACTCGAACTCGGGACCTTGGCCTTTCGCGGGCAAGGGCTCTACCAACTAGGCTACCCAAGCACGACTCACGCCTCGTCCTCACAGCTTCACTTCTGCCAGTACCTCGTCTCCTACCTTCCAAACTTCACAGAAGCTCTCCTGCGAACCTTGCAGAACTAGCACTCCTAAAAGAAAGGATATTGCGGAGACATGGCTTAGCCACAGCCTGGGGGACGTTTCCAGAACGAGATTTTCACTCTGCAGCGGAGTGTGCGCTGATATGAAACTTCCTGGCACCCAAGCACGACTCACGCCCCGTCATCACAGCTTTACTTCTGCCAGTACCTCGTTTCCTACCTTCCAAACTTTACAGCAGCTCTTCTGCAAACCTTGCAGAACTAGCATTCCTGAAAGCAAGGAGCACTTTCCTGCGAAAGACAAAGGTCCCGAGTTCGAGTCTCGGTCCGGCACGCAGTTTTAATCTGCCAGGAAGTTTCATCACTGACTCTGCTTATCGGGGATCGGGCACCTTGTTGGTAGGTTTGTGGAGGTATGTCTACGCACAGGTCCTGTGATTCCCGTAAGTAACGTGGCCTTGACGCGGCGATGGCGCCCGACAGCGATCCTTATGGGTTCCGTAGCGTCTGCATCAAGCGAATTTGGTCACAGAGACATCAACGAAAGTTCACTATAATGCTCTTCAAACCAATGCAACACAGATCTGGCTCCGAGACGGGGACACTTTTACTGCTGGAAGATGACATCGCCGTCGGAGAAGACATCAAGCATGAAGGGATGCAGGTGGTTCGCAGCTGTTATCGTGTCTTCGATTACTACCGCAGGAAACATGCAATCCCAGGAGAATGTCTCCCAAGCGTTCTACTGCTACCACCAGCCTGCGTTCCTGGCACGCTGCGCGTTTCTAGCCGCCGTTCGCCTCGATGACGGCGTTTGTTGAGACGACCATCGACCTAGTGTAGCAAAAATGTGACTCACGCGAAGACCCGACACGTTTCTACTGATCGACGGTCGAATCCCGACGGTCCCGTACCCACTGCAGTCGTACCTGTGTCGTTGGGCCTACATATAACCGCGTGAGATGGTCTGCTGCGAAGCTCCATATCCAACAATGTGCGATGACCGGTGTGCTCCGAAACACTTCTGCGTGCACCAACATTGCGCTCTTTCGGTCGAATGCCACAGATCACCGTCCATCCTACTGAGCCGTGGCGGCTCGGTTTGCTGGCCTAACTACCTATGGCATCGTTATCGTTAGTCACCTTGTAACACCGAAAATGCAGGATGCATAGCACTGTAAGTAACTTGTTTAGGTTTTTTTTATTGGTAACGCCTCGTAGCGCTCTGTATGAAAATCCTTGGCTGTGCTGTGTGCAGTCTGTGGCTGGTTTGCATTGTTGCTGGCTATTGTAGTGTTGGGCAGCTGGATGTTAGCAGCGCGTAACGTTGGCAGTTGGAGGTGAGCCGCCCGCAGTGGTGGATGTAGGGAAGTGAGATGGCGGATTTTTGAGAGCGGATGATCTGGACGTGTGTCCATCAGAAACAGTACATTTGTAAGACTGGATGTCATGAACTGATATATATATATATATATATATATATATAATGACATTTGAACACTATTAAGGTAAATACATTGTTTGTTCTCCATCAAAATCTTTCATTTGCTAACTATGCCTATCAGTAGTTAGTGCCTTCAGTAGTTTGAATCTTTTATTTAGCTGGCAGTAGTGGCGCTCGCTGTATTCCAGTAGTTCGAGTAACGAAGATTTTTGTGAGGTAAGTGATTTGTGAAAGGTATAGGTTAATGTTAGTCGGGGCCATTCTTTTTTAGGTATTATTGAAAGTCAGATTACGTTGCGCTAAAAATATTGTGTGTCAGTTTAAGCACAGTCATGTATAATTTTTCTAAGTGGACGTATCAGCACCTGCTACCGATATGTAACTTTTTTTAATTTTATGTAAATATTTGTAATTTAAATGCATTCCTTTAATAAGTAAGGACATTGCTTCACTGTATGTGTACGTTTAGGTAGAAGTCTGTTGACGTTTCATTGTATTTATCTGTGTTTTACTGAGAAAGTTATAAGCTCTGCGAAAAGGCCAAAGGAATTGTTATTTGCATCGACTGGCAACGATAACAGCAGTGCTTGTGAGTTGTAAAATCTTTGGGGAGGGAGTTGTTGAGCAGAGCGCGCGGAGAGAAGGAGAGATGGGTTCCAGCGCTTGTAGTGTACGAAGTATGGCGTTAACGCTCTCGCAGTAGAGAGTACCATTTTCGGCGGCATCATGTACGCGCACCGGCAAGATGTCTAGAGCAGGAATACGGACAGTGGGCGAGCGGAAGAGGCTGTATTAATTACGATTGCCCGTACCTATAATTAGCTGTGCCTCCACAATATGCTAGTCTCTTCAACAGTCCACAGCTCGTGGTCGTGCGGTAGCGTTCTCGCTTCCCGCGCCCGGGTTCCCGGGTTCGATTCCTGGCGGGGTCAGGGATTTTCTCTGCCTCGTGATGACTGGGTGTTGTGTGATGTCCTTAGGATAGTTAGGTTTAAGTAGCTCTGAATTCTAGGGGACTGATGACCATAGATGTTGAGCTCTATAGTGCTCAGAGCCATCTGAACCATTTCTCTTCAACAACAACAGCAGTTCCAGCAACACAGTTTCGTCGTCGGCTCCGAGTTTCGTCGTATGCACAGCACTGAAGTAAGACTGTTCATTGGTAGAAAGTATTAACGACTAACCCAGCAGCACAACTGAATGTAATTTGATTGATAAGATTTATTTAAATAATAATCAGTTAAACTCAGGGTGATTGTGACCTCATTGCCCCAGACATTGTTACCAAGCGTGATCCTTGTTCCTTTATTTCCTAATACGCTAACTGAGTGTCATAAGAAACAAATCGAATAATTGCAGCCAGTTTATTAATGAATAATTTCTGTTTTAAGATTTTTATTCTCAGTCTACTTTCAATTAACTAAAGTAAAGCAATTTAATTTTTCAAGTTTCAGAATCAATCACTGGAAAAAATCCAAGCCTAAAGAAATACACAAATTAAGAGTGCGGAAGTTTTATTTATTTCACATACAGCTTGGAGCACACGGCTGTTTGGTTTGGTTCGTATGCTAATATTTAATTCTGTTCAAGTCAGCAAAAAAGGCTCAGTTGTTCAGACAATAATATGAAATCCAATTTGCAAAACAAGCAACGGCAAGTAAAAAGTGCTTGCTTTTTTTCTAAATTTCTTTGATGACTTTATGCGAGTGACTTCTCGGTTTTCTTTATCATTACATACTCACTTAAAATTTTTAAAAGAAAGTGGCAATCTTTAGATGCCACGTCAGTGTTTAATAATACATGTTTTTCTTTCTTATCATCTTGTACAGGATTTTGGATGAAAATTGCGCTAGTGGGCCGGCGACCGTTAATTACTTCCTTTTCGTTCATTAGTGTAACTTTAGGATTCATGATCAGTGGTGCCCCTTTCTGTCCAGTGTTGTTCTTGAGTGAATGCACAAAATAACTTTCATTTTCCAAATTATAGCCTTGTTCGGTTTAATAACTTTTATTTTTAGTAGACTTTCCATGTCAGATGGAAACCCAGTTCTAAGCAAAGAAGGGAAAGCAGAAAGATGGAAGGAGTATATAGTGGGTCTATACAAGGGCGATGTACTTGAGGACAATATTATGGAAATGGAAGAAGATGTAGATGAAGATGAAATGGGAGATATGATACTGAGTGAAGAGTTTGACAGAGTACTGAAAGATCTAAGTGGTTAAAAAGCCCCCGGAGTAGACAACATTCCATTAGAACTACTGACAGCCTTGGGAGAGCCAGTACTGACAAAACTCTACCATCTGGTGAGCAAGATGTTTGAAAGAGGCGAAATACCCTCAGACTTCAAGAAGAATATAATAATTCCAATCCCAAAGAAAGCAGGTGTTGACAGATGTGAACATTACCGAACTATCAGTTTAATAAGCCACAGCTGCAAAACACTAACACGAATTCCTTACAGGCGAATGGAAAAACTGATATAAGCTAACTTCGGGGTAGATCAGTTTGGATTCCGTAGAAATATGGGAACACGTGATTCAATACTGACCCTACGACTTATCTTAGAAGCTAGACTAAGAAAAGGCAAACCTACATTTCTAGCATTTGTAGACTTGGAGAAAGCTTTTGACAATGTTGATTGGAATACTCTCTTTCAAATTCTGAAGGTGGCAGGGGTAAGATACAGGGAGCGAAAGGCTATTTACAATTTATACGGAAACCAGATGGCAGTTATAAGAGTCGAGGGACATGAAAGGGAAGCAGTGGTTGGGAATGGACTGAGACAGGGTTGTAGCCTCTCCCCGATGTTATTCAATCTGTATATTGAGCAAGCAGTAAAAGAAACAAGAGAGAAGTTCGGAGTAGGTATTAAAATCCATGGAGAAGAAATAAAAACTTTCAGGTTCGCCGATGATATTGTAATTCTGTCTGAGACAGCAAAAGACTTGGAAGAGCAGTTGAACGGAATGGACAGTGTCTTGAAAGGAGGGTATAAGATGAAATCAACAAAAGCAAAACAAGGATAATGGAATATAGTCGAATTAAGTCGGGTGATGCTGAGGGAATTAGATTAGGAAATGAGACACTTAAAGTAGTAAAAGAGTTTTGCTATTTGGGGAGCAAAATAAATGATGATGGTCGAAGTAGAGAGGATACAAAATGTAGGCTGGCAATGGCAAGGAAAGCGTTTCTGAAGAAGAAAAATTTGTTAACATCGAGTATAGATTTAAGTGTCAGGAAGTCGTTTCTAAAAGTATTTGTATGGAGTGTAGCCATGTATGGAAGTGAAACGTGGATGATAAATAGTTTAGACAAGAATAGAATAGAAGGTTTCGAAATGTGGTGCTACAGAAGAATGCTGAAGATCAGATGGGTAGATCACATAACTAATGAGGAGGTATTGAGTAGAATTGGGGAGAAGAGGAGCTTGTGGCACAACTTGACTAGAAGAAGGGATCTGTTGGTAGGACATGTTCTGAGACATCGAGGGATCACCAATTTAGTATTAGAGGGCAGCGTGGAGGGTAAAAATCGTAGAGGGAGGCCAAGAGATGAATACACTAAGCAGATTCAGAAGGATGTAGGCTGCAGTAGGTACTGGGAGATGAAGAAGCTTGCACAGGATAGAGTGGCATGGAGAGCTGCATCAAGCCAGTCTCAGGACTGAAGACCACAACAACAACAACAGACTTTCCATCAGATGGGTCGGTTGTACACTTTTCTCCTACTTATGGGTACCACTTCTTCGGGAAAGATAGCCTTATACAATTAGAAAAAATCCATTAGGCATACACGCGATCCTCGGTCGCATTTTATATCGTAATCAGGATAGGCCGATTAGTAAGAGGGAGGTTACAACCTCCCTTGTGACTTATCTTTGGTTTCCCTGGTTGACGTGCGGTGGGGTGAGTTGTGAAAGACACGTGATGGAAGGAGGAGGGCTAGAGCAGCAGTGCCTGGCGTTGGGGTTTGATTGGGCAGGTTTCGGATGGACCACGCACGTACCCAGCCGGATCACCGAGCGGCTTGTCGAATGTTGTACAGTTGAAAAGGAGCTAAAAGGATACTGCATATTGATCTTTAATTTTTTAAAGGAAAATTAGCGCAACATATTATCTTGTTCAGTGAATAGTATGTATTTGTTCTGCAGTATGCCTTGGCTCGAGTGGCCAATGGCTTTTAGTGCGTCTTCTTGGAAGCCACGTGATTCTATTTAGTGGTAAACCGCTTGTGTGCACCCGCTTGAAGTGCGATGTCATGAACTGAAGTGGTAACACCGGTGAGTGGCATTGTACCCTGAGGTAATGTCACGGTACTGGGTATGAATTTGAAATCTAATTGTGATTTAGTAAAGTGTATTTATTCTAACCTACGTTGATGTGTTTTAGTCATAATTGAATTACATAGCGCTACTATTGTGAGAAATTACTGCCTTCCTTAACTGCAACTGCTCTGTTTGTACCTGCACCTTGTCAGTTACATGTACTGGCTTATCATCTTACCTAGACAGAGGCGTATGTATTTATTGTGTACGTCAAAATCCATTCTAATTATCTCTGTCAATCTTAGGGAGTTTCCCCTGATCTGATCAAATGCCCAGAAGTCACGACTGCAAACACCAAGATAAACTCGCGTGTTTCGCAATCAACTGTGAACATAAATCGGATGCGAGGCAGCACCTTCAAGCAATAACAGAATGTGCACTCACAAATGATGAGACTGGCTTTAGGAAGGTAAATACAGCTCGTAACCTTAGATCTTAATTAAATAAACTATATATATATATTAAAATAAATAAAATTAAATGAACTACATATATATATAGTTTAAATAAACTATATATATATATATATATATATATATATATATATATATATATATATGTATGTATGTATGTATGTATATATATGTGTGTGTATATACCCTATATATAGTTTATTTAATTAACTTTGGCTTTGACTAGTTGTTTTATCTAAGGTTACGAGCTGTATTTATCTTGCTAAAGCGAGTCTCATCATTTGTGGGTGTACATTCTGTTATTGTTTGAAGGTGCTGCCTCGCATCTGATTTATGTTCACAGTTGATTGCGAAACACGCGAGTCTACCTTGGTGTTTGCAGTCGTGACTTCTGGGCCGCTAACTTGGCGGAATCCTGCCCAACGCCCGAGGTTTAAGTTACTGACGCGGGAACGCTTAGCCGCATCCTCTGCCATACCTAGCAAAAGAAGAGTAGTTGTCTTGTTCCTTGGAGCTATACCTGGGTTGAGCGACTACTGCCGACTTTGTAGACTGTGGAGTTTGGCGGGATTAATTCATTAACTTTGTAAACTACGATTCAAATTTCTTTTTTTAATGTTATAAACTTAGACCCCTTGTGTTTATTGCATACTGTTGCCTTTTGCTTATATTGGTAAATTCCAGTAGTTTGTCACCTTATATGTGGCTATAATTCTGATGGTTTTCATGTTATTAATCTGTAATGTAATTGATCAGTATGTTTTTCTTAAATAAATGGTAACTTGGTAAAAACGACGAACTCTCTGGTGGGGTCTGCCTTGTTCGTATTGATGTTTGATACTTTTTCGAGGTTTTCACAGGCTGTGTGAAATAATGATCTGCCCTGTGTCAAAGTCGCTTATGTCAATGGATTCCTGATTTTCGGCCCATATCTTCACTAGGATGATCCCTCGTCCGTGTCTACTCTGCTTACATATTTTGTTACCGCGTCACGTGCCCGCAACGCCAGCAGGTGGTTTCCAATGTCGCGGTGGGCAGTGGTCATTGTGTTTTGTCTGATCAGTGTAATACCGATGTGATACCTAAAATTTTTGCCCGTTGTGTTTATTGTAAATATGAGGTACTTGTTTTATTCTGTAAAGCTTTAGATGAATAAAAGTTAATAAGAAACAGAAGCACGAAACCCACTACTATAACATGCGCGAACGTGGCGAGTCTTCCGTTGACGAGTTGTGTCAAGTCGCCCATTTAAGGGCACTGTTGCATATTCAGGTGTAGCGTGATTTTACGGTCAATTATTCTGTAAATCTTTAGATGTTGTGTGTTAATCAGAAATGTGATACGTGTTGTAACCTGTATTAACTATTTTACATGCTGATGTTTTTATTATGGGTTAATGCTGTTAGGGAAAGTTAGGGAAAGCTATACCACTGGTACAGAGTAAAGACTTTTGTAGCAGCTCTGTCTCTGGATGGGAGTGTGACGTCAGAATAGAGTGCGCAAGAGACTTGATTGGTTGTGAGACGTGATGGGGAACACACTCAAGTGGCGTTTAGTGTTGCGTCTATGTGGGACGCAGTTGTTACTAGCGAGATACCAAGAGCATGATGAGCGTGGGCACATTAAGCTCCTATAACGTCAACATTCTGCCCCATAATTGGTCCTCGCGAATCAACGTGCGCCAGCAGTATTACATGGATGATGTGAGCATTGTAGACGACAACGAAGACGACGGCTTAACGTCTGCAACGAACTGTAAGACAGCTTTATTTCCATTCACTTTAGAAACGTTGTGAGCCATTACACAGTGACATTTTCAGTGAAATTTATTGCGTAATAAGTGTTGTACGTGAAAACTGTAGGTACCTGATCTCGTCATTATCCTCAGTCATTGTCACCCACCTAGGGACCTATTCCTCTCCAGTCATTGAATACCCGACTGCCGTTGTGTAAATAGCTGAAAGAAAAGTGTTGAAATAATTGTCAGTTTTATTTGTTTGCTAAAAAAATAATTGCAAGTACTTAATAATAAAGCCTCAATAAGTTAACCGTGTTGTTCAGTAATATTTAAAGGCGAAGTCATTCTTGCTAACTGACTGAAGAAAAAATAAAGTAAAACAACTAAACTTAAAGTACATCTGGCAGTCTTAAATTAAAGAAAAGAATAAATTACATTCGCATATTTTATACATGCGTCTGTTGCAATAATGCTATTGTGTACTGACATGGTTCGTATTTCACGTAGTTAATAAAGTAAACGCTCATAGTAATTACGATCTGTCAACAGTACGTCGCTTGCCATGTCCAGAAATGTAATGCACGCCAGTAAAATTTAATCGGAGGTTACGTGAAGTGCTATCACAACGAAAGAGCTATCTCCAGTCAATCATTTACTTCTTAATAACCTTCCGTTGCCACATGTACAGCCAAATGGTTATGTCTTCATTGCTGTCGGCATTATTGATGAGATATTGGACAGACAGCGCCAGATGGGATGACGACCGTGTTGGTTAACTTCTGTATTATTTCAATTATTTTGTTGTGGACTCCTTGAATGATGTGCTACTCCTTTTCGTTTCGTATCTAATGTGAATGACGTCACTGTCTTAAGTATTGAGCCAAATCTGTACAAGTAGAATGTGCAGGATCAGAACAGGTTGTTATTTAGAAAGATTTGTTGTATAGTTCTAACGGCTCAGATATTCTTCGCTTACGATAACTTCATTCAAAAGCAAGTTCATTAGACATTCGATATTACGGCCATATTATCCCGTCAACCGACTGGTACTGGGGAGAGGCTTACACATTATCAGACCCAATCGAATAGCATGTGTGAAAAGGTAACATTTAAAAATTTCCGTGCGACTTCAGATTTCGCTCATTTCTTACGATGATCATTATGTACTATGCACGTGAGATTCAACACAATATTTTCGCTTTCGGATGTAGAAGTTGGTGATTATAATGTCGTGAAAAGATCTCACCGCAAGGTCAATGTGCTTTGTTTTAATTATTGCCATCTCAGCTCTGGTGTCGTACTTGTGATACTCTCTCACTTATATTTCGATAAAACAAAACGAGTTGCCCTTCTTTCAACCTTTTCGATGTCCTACGTCAATCATTTACGGAAATGATCCCGTACTGCGTTTCAGTAATCCAGAAGAGCGCGGACAAGCGTAACGTAGTCAGTCTGCCTACTACATTAGTCGCACCTTCTGAGTGTTCTGCCACTAAAATCCAGTTTTTGGTTCGCCTTCCTCACAAAATTTTCTATGTGATGGCCCCCATTAAACTTGTTAGTTTAGTTAGTTGAATCGACAATCATCAAATGTGCATGGTTTATCGTGTAGCCTAAATTTAACGGAATTTTTATGCAGCCCCTCAAACTTTTTAAGATTCCGTACATCGATCGCTAAAAACGGAACCCTTGCTGGATCACTTTATTGTCCGTTTGTTTATCTGTCCGTCTGAGGTTCAAAACAGTTTTTATCAGGAATAGGTAGGCTCATTAAGTTGAAATCTGTCACATACTAAGGTCCACGGTTCCTCAGAGATGAAAGAAGTGAAGCTTCTACGTCAATGCAATCAAAAGATGTGGATATATATATCACATATTTTGACACAAATTCATTCATCAAAACCTACAGGCTGCTTCCCGTTGACACAGAATCATGAAATTTGACAGGATACAAGGTTTTGCACTAAAATTAAAGTAAAAAAATCAGAAAATTATTAATCTGTAATTATATTCCACTAAAAATATTTTTGGCATTTGTTATCAGAGTGTCTATGTCTTCGTCTGTCTCTTAAGACACCTTTTTCTCAGGAACTTGTGGACGAATCGAATTGAAATTTATATCACATACTCAGCTCTGGTGTAATAAATGTAAGTTTCTAAGTCAATGTAACCAAAAGATGCGGCAATTTATATCACATATTTTGATACTAGCAAACTCAGTCAACCTATATGACAATTTCCCTTAACGTACAGTCATGCAGTTTGGCAAAAAACGAGATTTCTCAGTACAAGTAAAGGAAAAAATCTGGAAATTGTGAATTTTTAGATGTATCTCACGAATAGATACTTTCCTCATTTGTATCCTACTTGGAACTTGAAAGTCTTGGAATCCGTGAGACCGATAACTTCCCAGTATCAGTATTGATAACAGGCCAAAATCGTCGAAATCCTTGATTCCCGGAATGGATGAACCATATATATATGTATGGGATAGGCAAAATAAAGTGAAAATTTGTAATAATGGAATGGTTGTGTTTGACGGTCAACAACGCAGGTAAAGCGCGTGTTGCGCTGGATTGCGCGCGTTCTGTACGGTCTAGGCATCAGTGCAGATTGTTTACAAGTAGTGCACACTTCGTATTTCCATTCAGAGGCCGAGGTCGACGTGCAGTGAAAGACCTAACAGAGCTCCAAAGAGGGCAGATTGTCGGGGCCCGGTTAGTTGGAGCATCAGTAACCAAGACAGCCAGCTCATTGAAAGTTTCAAATGTTCAACTGTGTGTGAATTGCTAAGGGACCAAACTGCTGAGGTCATCGGTCCCTAGACTTACACACTACTTAAACTAACTTATGCTAAGTCCAACACACACACACATACCCGGGGGAGGACTCGAACCTCCGGCGGGAGGAGCCACGCAGTCCGTGACAAAGCGCCTCAAACCGCACGGCCACTCCGCGCGACGGAAAGTTTCAAGAACAACTGTTTCAACAGTCATGAGATTCTTCACAAAACATGGAAAGACATCGTCGTGTAAAAGTAATAGCAGTCGCAAATCGAAACTAAATGACAGAGATCGTGGTCCGATAACACGAATTGTGTCAGAACACACAATCCTACAGCGGCCAAAGTGACTGCAGAGCTCAATAGACATACTCGAGACCTCTTTTCTATCGATACTATCCTCCGAGAAATGCATAAAGTAAATATTCGTGGAGGAGCTGCTATACCGAAACCAATACGGCGGAAACGACCATTCACAACAACTCTGCCGGCCGAAGTGGCCGTGCGGTTAAAGGCGCTGCAATCTGGAACCGCAAGACCGCTACGGTCGCAGGTTCGAATCCTGCCTCGGGCATGGATGTTTGTGATGTCCTTAGGTTAGTTAGGTTTAACTAGTTCTAAGTTCTAGGGGACTAATGACCTCAGCAGTTGAGTCCCATAGTGCTCAGAGCCATTTGAACCATTTCACAACAACTCCCATACCGCTCCTACGACGTCATCACGTAAACACGACAACAAACACGAAAACAGATCGACAAACCACCAAACAGATATTCCTCCAAAATGTAATGAAACTCACGGGACAAGCAGCGTAAACTGGGGTTATTTGGGTGGGGACAAACCAAATATAAACACACGCCTCTACACTAAACGACAAAAAACACTAAAATAACAAGACCCACAACCCTCCCAAATTCCACTACACAAAATCCACTGGGATTGATCACTTCCCTTTACCTATATAGGTGAACCGAAACAACCGATACCACACTATAAATCTCAAAAATTTCACCACCACCACACTAAATACTACCCAAAAAAACTCAAAAATTTCACCACCACCACACTTAATCCTACCCAAAAAAACCTAGAAAATCAAAATTGGAATAGACCACTTCCCTTGACCTATAAGTTATCCTTACGACATCTTCACATATAGCCGTCCCTGGTCCGAGACGCCGGAACTTTTGTAAGCCTCATTCCTTCACGACACACTGAACACTTCACGACATCAGACAACAGGCCGAATAGCTGAAGAAGTTTTATTAGAAACAACTCACTGTCCCCCATCATCTCCGACAACCGGTGTCAGGAGCATAAATCCTGGACGGCTGATCAGTGAAAACAAATCATATGGTCGGACGAATCAACCTTTCCGTTATTACCAACATCGGGTCAGATTTACGCATGGAGAACGCCAAAAAAATCCTACAATCCTGATTGCTTGATTCCAGTGGATAAACATGGAGATGAAAGTATGATGGTGTGGGCAGCCTTGTCATGGTATTCTGCTGGTCCCATCATTACTCTCGAAGGACGTGTTACACCCAACGATTATGTAAACATTTTAGGTGATCAGTTGCACCCCATGATTCAAATGTTGTTCCCCAACAATGATTCCGTATTTCAGGACGATAATGCATTTACTCACACAGCCAGGACAGTAAAACCGTGGTATGAGGAGTATGCAACTGAAATGCAGCGTCTCCCCTGGCCAGCACAGTCCCTGAACTCTTGTGGGCGATACTGGAGCGCAGACTCCAGAGCAGGTTTCCGCCTCCCTCGTCACTACAGGAGTTAGAAGAGATTCTGATCGAAGAGTGGCATGACATTCCACTGGAGACCGTACACTCATTATACGCTAGTATTCTAAGAACCATCGCAGCTGTATTACGGGAAAATGGGGGTCCAAACCGTACAAACGTATATATATATATATATATATATATATATATATATATATGTGTGTGTGTGTGTGTGTGTGTGTGTGTGTGTATGTGTATTTTAAAGAGCCAAAGAAACTAGTATACCTGCTTAATATCGTGTAGGGCCCCCGCGAGGACACAGAAGTGCAGCAGCACGACGTGGCACAGACTCGACAAATGTTTGAAGTAGTGCTGGAGGGAACTGACACCATGAATCCTGCAGGGCTGTCCATAAGACCTCTTCTGAACAGCACGTTGCAAGGCATCCCGGATATGCTCGATAATGTTAATATCTGGGGAGGTCTGTGGCCAGCGTAAGTGTTTAAACTCAGAAGAGAGTTCCTGCAGCTATTCTGTAGGAATTCTGGACGTGTTGGGTGTCGCATTGTCCTCCTGGAGTTGTCCAAGTCCGTCGAATTGCACAACGGACATGAATAGATGCAAGTGATCAGAAAACAGGATGCTTACGTACGTGTCACCTTTTGTCAGAGTCGTATCACATCAACTGCACACGCCCCACACCATTACTGAGCCTCCACCGGTTTGAAGAATCCCCTGCTGACATGGAGGGACCATGGATTCATGAGGTTGTCTCCATTCCCGTACACATCCATCCGCTCGATACAATTTGAAACGAGGCTCGTCCGACCAGGCAACATGTCCAACGAGTCCAGGCGAGACGTAAAGCTTAGTGTCGTTCAGTCATCACGAGTACACGAGTTCGCCTTCGATTCCGAAAGCCCATATCGATGATGTTTCGTTGAATGGTTCTCACGCTGACACTTGTTGATGGCCCAGTATTGAAATCTGCAGCAATTTGCGGAAGGGTTGCACTTCTGTCACGCTGAACAATTCTCTTCAGTCGTTGTTGGTCCCATTCTTGCAGGATCTTTCTCTGACCGCAGTGATGTCGTAGATTTTTACGTTTTTTCCGGATTCCACCGGATTCCTGATATTCATGGCACACTCGTGAAATTGTCGTACGAGAAAATTCCCACTTACCGCTACCTCGGACGTGGTGTGTCCCATCGCTCGTGCGCGTACTGTAACACCACGTTCAAATTAATTTGAATCTTGATAACCTGCCACTGTAGCAACAGTAACCATCAAACGACTGTGCCAAACACTTGTTGTCTTATATAGGCGTTGCCGACCGTAGCGCCGTATTCTGCATGTTTACATATCTCTGTATTTGTATACAGAACCCACAGTGGGAGTCCTATTCGCACCTGACCAATTTTAATTCTTTAAAGTCAATTAACGTATTTCACACCATACGTACAACATCGTCTGTATTGAGACGTGTTTCGAGCTCCTGATGAATTTACTGGGCGGTAAACGACACCGTCATTTCCGGAAAATCTAAGGGGGTTGCTCAGGTTGTCTCCTAGATAATTTATATGGATTATAGTCCGATCCACGAATGACTGCTGTTCGCGCTGGTTGAGACATGGATGGGAATTGTGGTGTTGCTGGTTACATGCGACAAAAACGGTTCAAATGGCTCTGAGCACTATGGGACTCAACTGCTGAGGTCATTAGTCCCCTAGAACTTAGAACTAGTTAAACCTAACTAACCTAAGGACATCACAAACATCCATGCCCGAGGCAGTATTCGAACCTGCGACCGTAGCGGTCTTGCGGTTCCAGACTGCAGCGCCTTTAACCGCACGGCCACTTCGGTCGGCTACATGCGACATCTGCAGTGTGTGCTTTCACGTGCTTTCCACTTCAAGAAACAGGCTTTGTTATGAATCCCACATAAGTCGTATTAAAGAGGGAACCCTCTTACTTCGTTTACAGTTTCTTGATGGCCAACAACGTAAGATACGAACCATATTCTGATGAAAAGGAATGGAGGTACGCTTCTGCTGCATTTTCTCTTCACGATGGAAAATTCTCACAGTGCCGTTATTGAAGTTAATTTTCCAGAGTAATATTTTCCGTTGTAACAACAGAGATGCCTGGTGTATGTGAAAAGTTATGTGATGGTATCAAAAAGTAAAGGAAACAAGAGTTACTATCAAAATACCTACACTTGCCATCAAAGTAGTCACCGTTACTTACAATACACTTCTGACATCGGTTGTAAAGTAAACACTATTTTTGAAATCTCTCTAAGAACAGTGTTCTCGCGTTGTTGTAAATGGCTTGTCAAGAGATTTGTGTGTGACCGGACCTAAAACTGGCCGATAGCGCGGCAGTCGAATGCACGATGAGCTAAACAACCCAGTATATCAGCACATGTGAGTTTATCCATATCGTCGGTGCCCGGCACAAGGGACACACCATCTCTGATATACTGCAGGTGCTGTGTCAGTGATACACTGTGAGTTGAGATGAAGGATTCCTTTACTTTCTTCCAGTTTCTTTTTCTTTCTGGAACGTTTTCTATGCTTTATTTGACAGTTTATCAATTTGTTCTTATATGCAAGAACTCTTGGTTTAGCTGCTCGTTTTTTATATAAATGGAACGAAAGATTGTGGTTAATTCTACCATATGAGTCTTTTAATCATGACTGACTAGACTGTACGAAGGGTGGGAATTAAAGGTTAAACGATAAATGAAATGAAATGAATGTACCGCGAGTATAGTGTTTCGTCAAAAACCACCGGCGGCCGTGTCAATCAGAGAGAAGCAACATTTCATGACAGTGACCAGCCTTTGGATTAACTTTTCGTCATACAGCTTGTTTTACAAGATTACATACTGAAGTCAAGATTCTGGTGCAGTGTAGATGGCCCAACCGCATCCAAATTTCTCAGGAACGGGTAGACATAACAACTTGAAATTTGTGTCAGATACTAAGGTCTACGTCCTCTTGGTGCTAAAGTAAATGTTAGCTTCTAAGTCAATCCAATCAAAACGTGCGGCCATTTATATCAAACATTTTCATATTCTCAATCTCTCTCATTAAAACCTACAGAGTTGATGTAGAATCATAGTTCAAAAAAATGGTTCAAATGGCTCTGAGCACTATGGGACTTACATCTGTGGTCATCAGTCCCCTAGAACTTAGAACTACTTAAACCTAACTAACCTAAGGACAACACACACATCCATGCCCGAGGCAAGATTCGAACCTGCGACCGTAGCGGTCACGCGGTTCCAGACTGAAGCGCCTTTAACCGCACGGCCACACCGGCCGGCTAGAATCATGGACTTTGGCGTTAACCACTTGTACTGTACAAGTAAAGAACAAGAAGGGGATAATGCAAATCGGTAGTTATATCAAACGAACAAGGATTTCTTTTGTCATTTGTTGTCCGACTTCACCGTTTAAATTAAAACATTATTGAAACTCTTGGAATCGCTGGGACCGATATCCGGCCAGTATCAATGTCGATAACTCCCGGAATGGATGAACTGTCTGCATGCATAATAAAGTTTGTATGGATCCCCCAGAGCGAGTCCTCCTTGCACTTGGCCAATTTTTTTCCACCTGTCTCTTTTACAGTTGACTGTCCCTTATAGTTGCAGTAACAGCAATTCTTGAGACATTCTACCACAATATCAGTATTATTCTCATTAGTGTGCTCATCTAAGTATACGTTTAAAAATAAGAATCCTCGTGCAGTACTACACTACTGGACATTAAAATTGCTACACCACGAAGATGACGTGCTACAGACGCGAAATTTAACCGACAGGAAGAACATGCTGTGATTTGCAAAATATTAGCTTTTCAGAGCATTCACACAAGGCTGGCGCCAGTGGCGACACCTACAACGTGCTGACATGAGGAACGTTTCCAACCGATTTCTCATACACAAACACCAGTTGACCGACGTTGCCTGATGAAACGTTGTTGAGATGGCTCGTGTAAGGAGGAGAAATGCGTACCATCACGTTTCCGACTTTGATAAAGGTCGGATTGTAGCCGAGATCCAATGACTGTAGCAGAACATGGAATCGATGGGTTCATGAGGGTAATACGGAACGCCGTGCTGGATCCCAACGGCCTCGTATCACTAGCAGTCGAGATGACAGGCATCTTATCCGCACGGCTGTAACGGATCGTGCAGCCACGTCTTGATCCTTGAGTCAACAGATGGGGACGTTTACAAGACAACAACCATCTGCACGAACAGTTCGACGACGTTTGCAGTAGCATGGACTGTCAGCTCGGAGACCATGGCTGCGGTTACCCTTGACGCTGCATTACAGACAGGCGCGCCTGTAATGGCAAACTCAACGCCGATTCTGGGTGCACGAATGGCAAAACGTCATTTTTTCGGATAAATCCAGGTTCTGTTTACAGCACCATGATGGTCGCATTCGTGTTTGGCGTCATCGCGGTGGACGAACATTGGAAGCGTGTATTCGTCATCGCCATACTGGCGTATCGCCCAGGGTGACGGTAAAAGGTGCCATTGGTTACACGTCTCGGCCACCTCTTGTTCGCATTGACGGCACTTTGAACAGTGGACGTTATATTTAATATGTGTTACGACCCGTGGCCTCCCCCCGGGAACCATGGACCTTGCCGTTGGTGGGGAGGCTCGCGTGCCTCAACGATACAGATAGCCGTACCGTAGGTGCAACCACAACGGAGGGGTATCTGTTGAGAGGCCAGACAAACGTGTGGTTCTTGAAGAGGTGCAGCAGCCTTTTCAGTAGTTGTAGGGGCAACAGTCTGGATAATTGACTGATCTGGCCTTGTAACACTAACCAAAACGGCCTTGCTGTTATGGTACTGCGAACGGCTGAGAGCAAGGGGAAACTACAGCCGTAATTTTTCCCGAGGGCATGCAGCTTTACTGTATGGTTAAGTGATGATGGCGTACTCTTGGGTAAAATATTCCGGAGGTAAAATAGTCGCCCATTCAGATCTCCGGGCTGGGACTACTCAGGACGACGTCGTTACCAGGAGAAAGAAAACTGGCACTCTACGGATAGGAGCGTGGAATGTCAGATCCCTTAATCGGGCAGGTAGGTTAAAAATTTAAAAAGGGAAATGGATAGGTTAAAGTTAGATATAGTGGGAATTAGTGAAGTTCGGTGGTGGTAGGAACAAGACTTCTGGTCAGGTGAATACAGAGTTATAAATACAAAATCAAATAGGGGTAATGCAGGAGTAGGTTTAATAATGAATAAAAAAATAGGAGTGCGGGTAAGCTACTACCAACAGCATAGTGAACGTATTATAGTGGCCAAGATAGACACGAAGCCCTTGCCTACTACTGTAGTACAAGTTTATATGCCAATTAGCTCTGCAGATGACGAAGAAATTGAAGAAATGTATGATGAGATAAAAGAAATTTTCAGGTAGTGAAGGGAGACGAAAATTTAATAGTCATGGGTGACTGGAATTCGAGTGTAGAAAAAGGGAGAGAAGGAAACATAGTCGGTGAATACGGATTGTGGCTAAGAAATGAAAGAGGAAGCGGTCTGGTAGAATTTTACACAGAGCATAACTTAATCATAGCTAACACTTGGTTCAAGAATCATAAAAGAAGATTGTATTCATGGAAGATTCCTGGAGATACTAAAAGGTATCAGATAGCTTATATAATGGTAAGACAGAGATTTAGGAACCAGGTTTTAAATTGTAGGACATTTCCAGGGGCAGATGTGGACTATGACCACAATCTATTGGTTATGAACTGTAGATCAAAACTGAAGAAATTGCAAAAACGTGGGAATTTAAGGAGATGGGTCCTGGATAAACTGACTAAACCAGAGGTTGTACAGAGTTTCAGGAACAGCATAAGGGAAAAATTGACAGGAATGGGGGAAAGAAATACAGTAGAAGACGAATGGGTAGCTCTGAGGGATGAAGTAGTGAAGGCAGCAGAGGATCAAGTAGGTAAAAAGACGAGGGCTAGTAGAAACCCTTGGGTAACAGAAGAAATACTGAATTTAATTGATGAAAGGAGAAAATATAAAAATGCGAAAAATGAAGCAAGCAAAAAGGAATACAAACGTCACAAAAATGAGATCGACAGGAAGTGCAAAATGGCTAAGTAGGCATGGCTAGAGGACTAATGTAAGGATGTAGAGGCTTATATCACTAGGGGTAAGATAGATACAGCCTACAGGAAAATTAAAGAGACCTTTGGAGAAAAGAGAGCCACTTGTGTGAATATCAAGAGCTCAGATGGAAACCCAGTTCCAAGCAACGAGGGGAAAGCAGAAAGGTGGAAGGAGTATATAGAGGGTCTATACAAGGGCGATGTACTGGAGGACAATATTATGGAAATGGAAGAAGATGTAGATGAAGATGAAATGGGAGATACGATACTGCGTGAAGAGTTTGACAGAGCACTGAAAGACCTGAGTCGAAACAAGGCTCCGGGAGTAGACAACATTCCATTAGAACTACTGGCGGCCTGACGGCCTTGGGAGAGCCAGTCCTGACAAAACTCTACCATCTGGTGAGCAAGATGTACGAGACAGGCGAAATACCCTCAGACTTCAAGAAGAATATAATAATTCCAATCCCAAGGAAAGCAGGTGTTGACAGATGTGAAAATTACCGAACTATCAGTTTAATAAGCCACAGCTGCAAAATACTGACGCGAATTCTTTACAGACGAATGGAAAAACTGGTAGAACCGACTTCGGGGATGATCAGTTTGGATTCCGCAGAAATGTTGGAACACGTGAGGCAATACTGACCTTACGACTTATCTTAGAAGAAAGATTAAGGAAAGGCAAACCTACTTTTCTAGCATTTGTAAACTTAGAGAAAGCTTTTGACAATGTTGACTGAAATACTCTCTTTCAAATTCTGTAGGTGGCAGGGGTAAGATACAGGGAGCGAAAGGCTATTTACAATTTGTACAGAAACCAGATGGCAGTTATAAGAGTCGAGGGGCATGAAAGGGAAGCAGTGGTTGGGAAGGGAGTGAGACAGGGTTGTAGCCTCTCCCCGATGTTATTCAATCTGTATATTGAGCAAGCAGTAAAGGTAACAAAAGAAAAATTTGGAGTAGGTATTAAAATCCATGGAGAAGAAATAAAAACTTTCAGGTTCGCCGATGACATTGTAATTCTGTTTGAGATAGCAAAGGACTTGGAAGAGCAGTTGAACGGAATGGACAGTGTCTTGAAAGGAGGATATAAGATGAACATCAACAAAAGTAAAACGAGGATAATGGAATGTAGTCGAATTAAGTCGGGTGATGCTGAGGGAATTAGATTAGGAAATGAGACACTTAAAGTAATAAAGGAGTTTTGCTGTTTGGGGAGCAAAATAACTGATGATGGTCGAAGTATAGAGGATATAAAATGTAGACTGGCAATGGCAAGGAAAGCGTTTCTGAAGAAGAAAAATTTGTTAACATCGAGTATAGATTTAAGTGTCAGGAAGTCGTTTCTGAAAGTATTTGCATGGAGTGTAGCCATGTATGGAAGTGAAACATGGACAATAAATAGTTTGGACAAGAAGAGAATAGGAGCTTTTGAAATGTGGTGCTACAGAAGAATGTTGAAGATTAGGTGGGTAGATCACGTAACTAATGAGGAGTTATTGAATAGGCTTAGGGAGAAGAGACGTTTGTGGGCCAACTTGACTAGAAGAAGGGATCGGTTGGTAGGACATGTCCCGAGGCATCAAGGGATCACAAATTTAGCATTGGAGGGCAGCGTGGAGGGTAGAAATCGTAGAGGGAGACCAATAGATGAATACACTAAGCAGGTTCAGAAGGATATAGGTTGCAGTAGGTACTGGGAGATGAAGGAGCTTCCACAGGGTAGATTAACACGGAGAGCTGCACCAAACCAGTCTCAGGACTGAAGACCACAACAACAACAACAATGACCCGTGGCTGTACCCTTCCTTCGATCCCTGTGAAACCCTACTTTTCAGCAGGATAATGGACGACTGCATGTTCCAGGTCCGGTACGGGCCTTTCTGGATACAGATAATGTTCGATTGCTGCCCTGGTCAGCACATTCTCCAGATCTCTCACCAGTTGAAAACGTCTGGTCAATGGCGGCCGAGCAACTGGCTCGTCACAATACACCAGTTACTTCTCTTGAAGAACTGTGGTATCGTGTTGAAGCTGCATGGGCAGCTGTACCTGTACACGCCATCCAAGCTCTTTTTGACTCGATGCCCAGGCGTATCAAGGCCGTTATTGCGGCCAGTGGTGGTTTTTCTGGGTACTGATTTCTCACGATCTATGCACCCAAATTGCGTGAAAATGTAATCACATGTCAGTTCTAGTATAAAATATTTGTCCAATGAATACCCGTTTATCATCTGTATTACTTCTTGGTGTAGCAATTTTAATAGCCAGTAGTGTATTTTTCGTTATCACTGAAGGTCCAAAATTTTTATTCCCCTTCTGAGCATTTGAAGTCAGTAGGAACAACAAATCAGCGTTTCAAACAGCTCAACGTGCAAATCACCAGCGCGTAGACGTCTTCTTCTGAAGTGTGCACACCCTTCCTGTTCGTACCGTTGAACGTCGCCACCTGCCACAGGAAAAGAGTTGCCTAACGAATACCGCATCACGACGCAGAGCCTTAATTGGCGAAAACGCATCCGCAGGGGTGGCAGCGTCGGGCGCCCGGATTTTCACAATTACAGGACGAGCATTTCGCGCGCGCCCCAAAATTGTTTCGGCCAAGATCGAAATTTAATTTCACCGCGCATAAATTTATCAGCTGATTTGTTTGACCACTTTGGCAAACACGCGGCCCTGGCGGACCGCGGCCGGAGGGGTGGAGGACGCGAGCGAGGGAGGCGCCAAATCCAATACTGGAGGGTTGGGAGCCGCCGACCCCACAGCCGGGCGCCGCTGCGTGCGCAAACGCTGCAGCCGGAAGAATAATCAACGCCGCTCGCCGCACCGCGGGGAAAATAACACGGCAGCCAGCGCGCCCTGCTGTGTGCGCACCGATAATGCCTTCATTACGCGCCGAAACGTTCCCCATTTTTCACGCTGCCCATCGGATACGAGCAAGTGTTTTTCTCCCATTACCTACACAGTATCAGACAGTTACTTATCTAGCGCTGGTAGCTGGAAGTTTATGGATAGTAAAGTTACCACGAAATGGTTTCGTTTCATCTACATCTACATCTACGTGATTACTCTGCTATTCACAATAAAGTACCTGGCAGAGGCTTCAATGAACCCCCTTCATGCTATCTCTCTACCGTTCCACTCTCGAACGCCTCGCGGGAAAAACGAGCGCTTAAATTTTTCCTTGCGACCCCTGATTTCTCTTATTTTATCGTGATAATCATTTTTACTTATGTAGGTGGGTGCCAACAGAATGTTTTCGAAATCGGAGGAGAAAACTGGTGATTGAAATTTCATGAGAAGATCCCGTCGCAATTCACGTATCATGTCTGTGACACTATCTCCCCTATTTCGCGATAATACAAAACGAGCAAAACGAGCTGCCCTTCTTTGTACTTTTTCGATGTCATCCGCCAGTCCCACCTGATGCGGATCCCACACCGCACAGCAGTACTCCAGAACAGGGCGGACAAGCGTAGTGTAAGCAGTCTCTTTGGTAGACCTGTTGCACCTTCTAAGTGTTCTGCCAATGAATCGCAGTCTTTGGTTTGCTCTACCCACAATATTATCTATGTGATCGTTCCAATTTAGGTTATTTGTAATTGTAATCCCTAAGTATTTAGTTGAATTTACAGCCCACAGATTTCTGTGACTTATCCCTTTATCGAAATTTAGCTGATTTCTTTTAGTACTCATGTGAATAACTTCGCACTTTTCTATATTCAGGGTCAATTGCCACTTTTCACACCATACAGATGTCTTATCTAAATCATTTTGCAAGTCGTTTTGATCATCTGATGACTTTAGAAGACGGTAAATGACAGCATCATCTGCAAACAATCTAAAATGGCTACTCAGATTATCTCCTATGTCGTTAATATAGATCAGGAACAATAGATGGCCTATAGCACTTCCTTGGGGAATCGTAATATGGTGGATCATAATATGATTGAAACCACTTTACACAATGAAGAAGACAGAGTAAAAAATAACAGGTTCGTTCATTTCCATTGCTTGCATTGTTGCTATCTCAGATAAAACGGCTAGAATATTTGACAGAGCTACTGTACAGATAAGTTTCCGCACAAACAAGAATTTGGGTAGCATCCTTAAGCATATCACAAACAAAACTAATCCAGTGAGTCGCTCACTGTTGTATGATACTTGTGATTGTTGCTACATTGGACAGACGGGACATTCCTTCAAAGATAGGTATAACGAACATATTAGGCGAACAGAAAGCAACACTTCAACATTTAGCAAACACCTCAGAGACACTAATCACCCAGCAAAAAAGATTTATCAAGCTTGAAAAATTCTACACGCAGTATCAAAATGTAAGGAAATGAATACACTGGAAGAAACTGAAGTAATAAAAGTATTAGAACCCCCCACAAGTTATTGGGCGACAGTCTAGAACTAAAAAATTTAAAAAAAATTAGGTAACTTCAGACCAATTTTAGTAGAAAATTAATTCATCATTTTTATTTTAGATCATGCATACTGCATTTACTATATTTACTACAATTGTTAACCTCGTACTATAGGAGGATTACCGTTCCTTCTACTTATTTGTGTAAATAATATTGAAATATCGGTGTATGTATGTGTAGTATTCTGAACATCGTGTTCATAGATTTTCTCCTTCACAACTCCTCCCCCCTTTGTCTTCACCTACCTAATCACATTACACTACCTTACCTCCCCTCCCACACCATTTAAAAAAATTTCTCTGGTGTTGTGGACCCTTCCACTATTAAAGCTGTAATATTGCTCCTAGTCTTTCAAACAACAGAACAATTACTTCTCTATGAAAATTTACCAAAAATGTGAATATTGTTCTTTTTGTTTTATTGCCTTTTTTGTTTTCAAAAAGTTTTATGTGATGTGGCTCCACACCAAAGCAAAATCAGGAACAGCAGAACTGGTCTCAGTGGCTTCGAACATGGACGTTAAATCCAACTGGGATATTTCGATCGTGCTATAGCCGCTCAAGGTCTTTGTTGATAGTGTGATTGTGAAGTGGAAACGTGAAGGAACAACCACACCTAAACGAGGTCAGGTAGGACAACATGTACTTATTTATTTTATTTACCATATGGCACTGATCGCAATTTACAAAGAACACAAGGGAAATGTATAAGTGCGCAAGAAGAATACAAATAAAAGTTAGACAATCGCAAATATGCAAAGAAAAATATAAAAATTAGTTTAAACGGAGATATAAGTACACATACAGGATGACAGTTATTGACGTATATGAAAAAAAAAAACGTAAATTAGTTACTAACTGCAGCGCGGAGTGGCCGCGCAGTTTGAGGCGCCATGTCACGGATTGCGCGGCTCCTCCCGCCTGAGGTTTGAGTCCTCCCTCGAGCATGGGAGTGTGTGTTGTTCTTAGCATAAGTTAGTTTAAGTAGTGTGTAAGTCTAGTGACCGATGACCTCAGCAGTTTGGTTCCTTAGGCATTCACACACATTTCAACATTTTATTTTCAGTTACTAACTACGGCGTGCACACACTTTATTCTACATGTAAACATCACAATAGATATTTGGATTCAGATTATGAAATGTTCGATATGGCTGCCGTCATTGGCGATGATGTGGCGCAGACGAATAGTGAAATTCTGCATGACCCGCTGGAGTGTCGGAACATCGATGCTGTCGATAAGCTCTTGAATGGCTGTTTTCAGCACAGCAATGGTTTGGGGTTTTTGCTGTACACCTTGTCTTTAATATAGCCACTCAAAAAGGAGTCGCATGTGTTCAGATCCGGAGAACATGGTGGCCAATCGAGGCCCATGCCAGAAGCTCTGGCTACCCCAGACCCGGAACGTGGATCCCAAAGTGTTTCTCCAGAACATCAAACACTCTCATGCTTAGATGGGGTCGAGCTCCGTCTTTTATGAATCACATCTTTTCGAAATCAGGGTCACTTTGGGAAAGGGGATGGAATCATATGTCAAAACCTTCACGTACCCTTCGGTAGACACCGTGCCATCAAGGAATATCTCACGGTTTATTCCGTGACTAGACATTGCACACCACAGAGTCAACCGTTGAGAACGAGAGACCTCACGATCGCGGAAATTCGGATTCTCAGTCCCCCAAGTGCGTCAATTTTGCTTACTGACAAACCCATCCAAATGATTGTGAGCTTCGTCGCTAAACCAAACCAAACGATGCTATGTGCATCTTCATATTTTCGCGGTACAAAGATTGTTCCATAAAATTTCGAGCGTGCTGCGGCATAAATTCGACTTCTTCTTCTAATACTTCGGCTGTATGCCGTCCAGCCATCTTCAGAGTGAGCCGAGGTGACTGACGCTCCAGCACTTGCTCCGTCCTTTTAAACCCGAAGACCGAACCACTGCGCATGCGGCCACAGATAATACAAGGCGCCAGAGACGTTGATCGGCGACAAAGAGGTATGACAAGTGCATCGAATTAGGTCTATGGCTGCGCAGTCGATCCACACGGTGATATCGATGTATCATTTCGAGCTGCGTCGTTGGGACGTCTTCGTGAGTTTATTACAGGAATTGCAGGATTCAATGATTTGTCCAAGCCGAAGTCGCTATTTCTATTACTTAAAAGCAGCTGCACTCCTGGATTCCGTTAAAGATGATATGGTCCTTTCCTTTGTAAGCCTGGGGTTTACAAGATCCCGCTGAGTGTGGCCGTCCATACATCGGAAAGACGACACATACAGTGCAGGAAAGATGCACAGAGCACCTCAGGTACACCCGGCTATATGAGGGCTTCAACTCTGCAAAAACACTTTCAATGAGGTGGCTGAAGGCCTATGGAGGAATGGCAGTCCATTGTTGCTTAAGAGGTGACACCAGAGAAGATAATGATGATGGACGCTGGGGTCTGGAGAGAAAACAACATGATAATCCATCCGAAGGGTGCTCCGCTGGGTTCATGTTGGGACTATGGGCAGGCCAGTTCGTTCCAGGAGTGTTATTGTCCACAAAGCATTGCCTGACAGATGCTGCTTGATGGCATGTCGCTTTGTCGAGATAATACAGTCAAAGTCTTCGAACTGCTCCTCTATTGTACGCTACTGCTGTAAAACACATCATTATTTCCCAGCATTTAACGTTTTATTTAGCACTAAACAGGGTGTCCCATTTATCTTGACCACCCTAAATAACTGTTTGTCCAGATGCAAATTACAAAATGTTTCAAGCAAATGTTCTTTAGCCGTCAGGGGGACATCAATCAGCATGATTGCCTTCGTTGTAGCTTTGTTTTTTACAAAGATATGAACAGCGGTATGACTTTTTCAAATGGCACCCCGAATTTCTTTTTTTTTATTCATTTCCTCCTCTAAAGACCTATTCAAAAATTTATCACAGTGTACCATTCACTGAAACACAACGTTATTAATTACATAACACCACATTGACGTTGACGCTCCCAGCGCTTAGTGTAGGTACTCCTGGTAATGGAACACATCCACGTGCTGACGTTGGCAGAAGACAAATGTAAACATAAGTAGAATGCACACCCGTCATTCTGTCAACGGTCGTCAGTTGAAGAGTTGTGTGAGTAGAATGTAAACCAACGAAGAGAAGGTAGAAATGCTACTCATCTATGGGAAATGTAAGTTAACAGAACAGTAATTGCAATACTGTTTTCTTATGTAGGGGTACATTTAGTACAGTAATTTAATCCTTTTAAATACTAATGTGTAGAGTAAGCACATAGTAAAATCTGACCTTCCTAAAAACTGCATTGACATAATGTTTCCTTTATTGTTGCAGTTGAATGTAGGCGAAATGCTACACAGGCAGCGGAACTGTACGGAGAGCGATATCCTGACAAGAACCCACCTTCCTAACGGATGTTTTCTCGTCTTGTTGCGTCGCTTCAGGGACCGGTAAGTTTCAACCCACGAAAACGCAATCGTCATAGCACTCGCACAGACGAAGCTGCCGAAGTTACTGTTCTCGCTACCGTTGCTATGAATCCACATGTGAGCACACGACAGCTACAACATGAGATTGGCATTCATCGTAATCTTACATGTCACCGGTTCCATTCTTCCCATGTACACCTACATCAAGAATTGCAACCCGAACTTCATCTCCAATGTTCTATTTGCCGATGAATGTTCCTTCTAAGACAAAGGACAGGTAAATACAAGGAACATGTATTATTGGTCTAGCGACTACCCATGATGGCTTAGACAGGTAGAACATCACCGTCAATGGAGAGTCAACGTCTGGTGTCGGATGATTGGTACTACAATTATTAGCCCTTATTTCATCAATGGTGGTCTAAATGGCACAGCGTATGCCAACTTCCTCAGACGAATTCTTCGTCCTCTTTTGAATGAAGTGCAGCTAAGAACCAGAATGCCTATATGGTATCAACAAAATGGTTCAAATGGCTCTGAGTACTATGGGGCTTAACTGCTGTGGTCATCAGTCCCCTAGAACTTTGAACTACTTAAACCTAACTAACCTAAGGACATCACACACATCCATGCCCGAGGCAGGATTCGAACCTGCGACCGTAGCGGTCGCGCGGTTCCAGACTGTAGTGCCTAGAACCGCTCGGCCACCCCGGCCGGCTTGGTATCAACACGATGGATGTCCAGCATATAATGCCTTGAGTGCACGTCGTGTTCTGAACAGAATGTATCCTGCCAGATGGATTGGCCGACGAGGAACAGTTACTTGACCTTATAGGTCTCCTGATTTAAATCCTCTGGACTTTTTTCTTTGGGGATGCATTAAAGACGTTGTCTATCGCGATATTCAACAACTCCAGAGGACATGCAGGAACGTAGCGTTGTTGCTTGTAATTCTCTTCAGCAGGCAACACTGGAAACAGTAAATAATTCTTTCATTCAACCAGTGCAGCAGTGTATCGGAGTCCAGGGTCACCACTTTGAGCACCTTTGAATGTTCTATTCCTGGGCAATGGTACAGAAGAGTCGAAGTCAATTTTCTCTTATGTTTTTACGTGGTTTTTATTTGTTTTCTGACAACTCTAGCCAGTAGATTAGTTTGCGATCCCAGGCTCCAAGCTAAAGTTGTGTTTCAGTGAGTGATACACTGTGATACATTTTTGAATGGGTCTTTAGGACAGGAAATGAATTAACGAATAAAAAATACAGGCTACCATTTAAAAAAGACATACCGCTGTTCGTATCTTTGTAAAAAACAAAGCTACAACGAAGGCAATCATGCTGACTGATGTCCCCCTGACGGCTAAAGAACATTTGCTTGAAACATTTTGTAATTTGCATCTGGACAAACGGTTATTTAGGATGGTCAAGATAAATGGGACACCCTGTGTAGTGCTAAATGAAACGTTAAATGCGGGAAAATAATGATATGTTTTACAGCAGTAGCGTACAATAGAGGAGCAGTTCGAAGACTTTGACTGTATTATCACGACAAAGTGACCTGTCATCAAGCAGCATCTGCCAGGCAATGCTTTGTGGACAATAACATTCCTGGAACGAACTGGCCTGCCCATAATCCCAACATGAACCAAATGGAACACCCTTGGGATGGATTATCATGTCGTTTTCTCTCCATACCCAAGCG
The DNA here is from genome assembly GCF_023864345.2 of Schistocerca serialis cubense. NCBI lineage: Eukaryota > Metazoa > Arthropoda > Insecta > Orthoptera > Acrididae > Schistocerca > Schistocerca serialis. The sequence continues at coordinate 141,677,955 of NC_064641.1, read as the reverse complement.
TCCAATATCATTATCTTCCCTTCTGTCAGCTCTTAAGGAACAATGGGCTGCCATTCCTCCATAGACCTTCAGCCACCTCATTGAAAGTGTTTCTAGCAGAGCTGAAGTCACCATAAAGCCGAAGGATGGACACACCCCGTATTAATGTCTACGAATAGGTGTCTTTATGCTTTTCATTGGACAGTATATAAATCTCTGTTTCTATTCCATAACTAGGTACCTACCATCTGGTGTGTAATCATGTATGCGTATTGTACCATGTAAACCTACATTTTTCTAACAAAATCTTGTTGCCTGCCAGTCTCTACAAGTGGCTGCACATCCCAAAGCTTTCTGCTGAGTATTCCTCATCCGTTGTCGAGTGCTAACTGACAGTTGAGATTGTTACTCTTTTATCCTGTAAAAAGAACAAAGTATTCGACTGTACCCCTACTGCAGAGTCTTACAAGCAAGGGAAATCTTCCGAAACCCTTGGATGGAACAGGGGATGGCTACTGTTTTAAATTAACATTGGGTCAATATGTCCCAAACGAAAATTTTAAACCTAGTCTATGGGAAAGAGTATTTCTTTACAGAGTAAGTATTACTTGCTCAACAAGTAGAGCGTAGCAGAACTTTTTTACTATCGATCAGTCTGCCACTGATACTATTCTACGCAATATTTTTTTTTTTCTTTCTTGTTGTTTCGTTGCCCTCAGCGTACATTGATGGGAATGATCTGCCAATAGTACAACATCCCATTCATCAGTCAAAAGATTTAAATTATACAGTATAGCCGGCCGGGATGGCCGAGCGGTTCTAGGCGCAACAGTCTGGAACCGCGCGGTCGCTACGGTCGCAGGTTCGAATCCTGCCTCGGGCATAGATGTGCGTGATGTCCTTAGGTTGGTTAGGTTTAAGTAGTTCTATGTTCTAGTGGACTGATGACCTCAGAAGTTAAGTCCCAAAGTGCTCACAAGGGAACCTCCCCATTGCACCCCCCTCAGATATAGTTATAAGTTGGCACAGTGGATAGGCCTTGAAAAACTGAACACAGATCGATCGAGAAAACAGGAAGAAGTTGTGTGGAACTATGAAAAAATAAGCAAAATATACAAAATGAGTAGTCCATGCGGAAGATAAGCAATATAAAGGACAGTCTGAGCTCAGGAGCGCCGTGGTCCCGTGGTTAGCGTAACCAGCTGCGGAACGAGAAGTCCTTGATTCAAGTCTTTCCTTGAGTGAAAAGTTTAATTTTTTATTTTCAGTTTATGTGACAAACTCTTATGTTTTCATAACTTTTTTGGGAGTGATTATCACATCCACAAGAAAACCTAAATCGGGCAAGGTGGAAGAATCTTTTTACCCATTCGCCAAGTGTAGTAGTTAGGTGGGTCGACAACATATTCCTGTCATGTGACGCACATGCTGTCACCAGTGTCGTATAGAATATATCAGACGTGTTTTCCTGTGGAGAAATCGGTTGACCTATGACCTTGCGATCAAATGTTTTCGGTTACCATTGGAGAGGCACGTCCTTTCGTCAACTAATCGCACGGTTTTGCGATGCGGTCGCAAAACACAGACACTAAACTTATTACAGTGAACAGAGACGTCAATGAACGAACGGACAGATCAAAACTTTGCGAAAATAAAGACAGTAAAATATTCAGTCGAGGGAAGATTTGAACTAAAGACCTCTCGTTTCGCAGCTGCTCACGCTAACCACGGGACCACGGCGCTCCTAACCTCAATCTGTCCTTAACATTGCCTATCTGCACATGGACTACTCAGTTTGTATATTTTGTTTATTTTTTCATAGTTCCACACAATTTCTTCCTGTTTTTTCGATTGATCTGTGTTCAGTTTTTCAAGGCCTATCCACTGTGCCAACTTATAACGAAATCTGAGCGGGGTGCGATGGGGATATTCCCTTGTCAGAGACATTATTATTATACAGTATACACTATTCAAAAAGATAAAATATAATTTAAGAATGATAAATTAATAAGTGTTTTTAAAATTTGTAAAAATGTGGGCATGAAAGGTACAGATAAAAATTGCATATTTTAAATATCTTGGAGAAATGGTGAAGACTTGCAATTGGTAAATTAGTGTTGGATTGGGAAGCAGTGGGTTGTTCAACAGTCTGAGCATAAATAAAGATGTCCGCTGGGTTGCACAGATGGTGACAAGATCGATGATTGGGTGGACTGAGGGTAGACAGAATGCGAATTAACATTGGGTCAATATGTCCCAAATCAAAATTTTAAATCTAATCTATGGGAAAGTGTATATCTTTATCTGAATACAGGATAAGAAGGACTATAGTATCAAGAGGAGGAGATATGTGAAACGATGGAGAGAGAAGAACGAAAGGCAAGCCCTGTTGTGGAATGAAGTGGTGGGGAAGATTTATAACTGATAGGATGGATAAATATCGGGACAGATTTCATTGCCATGGAGGAAAGATGTATTGGGATAGGGTTGGGATAGGACATGGAAAGTGTGTCAGTACAGAGGTATTGGAGTGTGCTAGTATAGGTGTGGCAAGATAGTGGGGTTGATGATTAGAGGGAAACAATTGGGTTTGTAGGAATTTAGTTTGCAGATTCAAGTCTTTCCTTGAGTGAAAAGTTTAATTTCTTATTTTCAGTTTATGTGACAAACTCTTATGTTTTCATCACTTTTTTGGGAGTGATTATCACATCCACAAGAAAACCTAAATCGGTCAAGGTAGAAGAATCTTTTTACCCATTCGCCAAGTGTAGTAGTTAGGAGGGTCGACAACATATTCCTGTCATGTGACGCGCATGCTGTCACCAGTGTCGTATAGAATATATCAGACGTGTTTTCCTGTGTTTTCGGTGAAGAGGGGTGGGAATTCAGAGTATTCCTCGACGCCACTGCCTTCACCGTCAACCGCTGCCACCCTCACTGCCTCACAGCGTTACACAATGAACACTGTGAAACTTCCTGGCAGATTAAAACTGTGTCCCCGACCGAGACTCGAACTCGGGACCTTTGCCCGCGAAAGGCATAGGTCCCGAGTTCGAGTCTCGGTCGGGCACACAGTTTTAATCTGCCAGGTAGTTTCATATCAGCGCACACTCCGCTGCAGAGTGAAAATCTCATTCTGGAAACATCCCCCGGGCTGTGGCTAAGCCATGTCTCCGCAATATCCTTTCTTTCAGGAGTGCTAGTTCTGCAAGGTTCGCAGGAGAGCTTCTGTAAAGTTTGGAAGGTAGGAGACGAGGTACTGGTAGAAGTAAAGCTGTGAGTACCGGGCGTGAGTCGTGCTTCGGTAGCTCAGTTGGTAGAGCTCTTGCCCGCGAAAGGCAAAGGTCCCGAGTTCGAGTCTCGGTCGGGCACACAGTTTTAATCTGCCAGGAAGTTTCATATCAGCGCACACTGCGCTGCAGAGTGAAAACTCATTCCAATAAACACTGTGTCATCGCATCCATCACCCTCACGGCTTGCATAGCCTCCGCCTGCTCATCATCATCGCTGTTGTCAGCTGTTGTCATCATCTCAACCAACCCATTTCTAAATTCCACTCTCCCATATTCCTACTCCTTTGTTCTCTCCTCTCCCAGAATTCTACGTCATTATCTTCTGAAATTTAAAACAGAACTCACTCAAGCTAAATATATCACAGATAGTACTAAGAAAGCCCTCTGTAGTCATAAAATCCACTGACCCTGGTATCCAGACAACTGTCTCATTAAAAATCCCAGAAACCAATTTGTAAAACATGCTACGCTATATCCACTAAATCTCCCTCAGACCAAACAGCCGAACGGCTTTACTGCCCACAAATTTGAAACGTGACAGTGGTATAGCTGCCCACTGTCCTGCTCATTGAACCCCTCGTCCATGATTGGGTAAATTAAAATAATTAAAGAGGAACTGAATAAATGTAAGCTGTCTAGCTGTACAGACAATTTTATTAGAATAATGGAGGTGAAAACTGCAACATGATCCGAGTAGTGGCTCACCAGATATTAAAAAAAAAAATGGTTCGAATAGCTCTGAGCACTATGGGACTTAACATCTGTGGTCATCAGTCCCCTATGACTTAGAACTACTTAAACCTAACCAACCTAAGGACATCACACACATCCATGCCCGAGGCAGGATTCGAACCTGCGACCGTAGCGGAGGCGCGGTTCCAGACTGAAGCGCGTAGAACCGCTCGGCCACTTCGGCCGGCTCACCAGATTTCGATGTTTTAATTCAGCCACTTGAACTTACTGTGGTGGCCGAAAATTGAAAGTCATCGGGGGCGCGAACGCAGCAAGGCTTCCGGAAGTTTCGACTTGAAGTTTCGAAGGTTGGCAGACAGATACGAGACGTGTCTTAAAATTTTGCTTAGTTTGAAGCAGCACACACCTCCTCTTTCTGAATGGTTCCACGAGTCCAGAGTGACACAAAAAAATCAGAGACAAAGTAGGGCCTGATAAGGTTACGGATTGCAATAGTGAGGAGAGAGGTAAAATTCTGGTTGGTTTGGAGAGAAAGGGACCAAACTACAGGGTCATCAATCCCAGTAAAATTCTGGGAGCTACCTTTTTGTAAGGGTCTCACTTAGAGCTATCGACTGAAGGTACTCCAATATCAAGCACATTCACAATTTTTAAAGGGGGTAGCGTGACGTCATTTTCGCCCTGGTGGGGCAGCATGGATGAGGAAGCCCCATCTTTCTATGAGTACTTGGCTAAGGTCTGAAGCGGGCAGACGTATCGCGAGGTAACTTTAGAGTTATGGCAAAATACACTTGTCTTTGAGCGTATTACACAGACAATAAACTGCTCAAAAGAATTTTGGGAACATGGATTTTACCTTCTGCCGTATGCCACTGAGCAATAACTGAGAACAAGGCGTGTTACCTAATTATACCTTTATCATCCACAGTTTAAGTACGCAAGAAACATCATTATATCCTCGGTCTTTTACATAGAAAGAACTGAAACGTCAGACTGGTGTCGAAAATAAAGTTGGAAATTTCATCTTGTCACCCTGCGTGCTTTTCATTCGACTCTGAGAGCTTCAGTAACGGGTATGCTCTCCGAGAGCCGTGAGTGTTTATTACTGCCTGATACCCACATGACACGCTTCGTATAAGTCCACGAGGTCACCTGGTGGTATCCCTTCCCATTCTTGGCGAGTCTACGGTGGACAGGACAACAACAAACGAATCTGTCAGCGTGTCCCACATATACACGATGGGGTTTAGATCGGGAGTCACCGCTGGCCATTCCATTACTTCAGTGTTCAGGTTTCGCAAGACATCTCTGCTAACGCCCGCCGTATGGGTCCTGAAATTAGAAAGAATTCAGGGCCACTACCGTATGCCGCATCTACCACATCGTACAACAGGCCCTGTTCGATTTCTTGAGTGACGGTAAGGCGACCATGGACAACAAGATCCATATGGCTGTCAACTCTAATGCCTTCCCACAACATGACAGAACACTGCAAATATGATTTCCTGGATAACTGAAAGATATCACCCCCCACGCATCTCCACACAAGAACTCAGCCTCCACCTTGCGTTAGAGGATATCTCGACTCGTCTGCGAAAAACATGTTTTACCAGTGACGAAGTTGCCAGTTGACATGGGAACGGCAGAACGGAAGGCGGGCTGCAAGCTGTTGACGTCTCAAGCGTCGTACTGAAACAGGACATCTGGTCGTAAGAGCGTTTCTCGTAACCCGCTTATTATAGTCTGATCGGACTCATCGGCTCCAGTGGCCCTTCTGAGATCGTCTCGCAGTGCTGTGGCGGTATGTGTGCGACGCTGCAAAGCACAAATGGTCAGATATCGGACTGCACGTGGAGTTGTAATGCGATGGCGACCTTTTCCAACTCGCTTCTTTTACTGCAGCGTGTCCACAACCAAAGATGAAAGATGGAGAGATATTGACATCTGCAGCGACACGACGGGAAGCCCATCCTTTTTGCATCAAACAGACCGCCCTTGCAACTTGTATTGCATTAAGAAATCACATTGAATATTCTTGGTTGAATACCTTGTCCAAACATGGCAACTCCCATCTGTGTACCTCACTAGAAAACACTGGGATACCGGTCCTTGTTTCGTTCGGAGGGGTCATCTGACACTGTAGTGCATGACACAGCCAATAGGTGGCGAAAGATTTTAATTGCTGCATACATCGAAGGCGTCGCTCTCAAGCCATGCAATAAGAACGCAGGTACCACACGTATCAAAAAAGATTTATCTAATGGGACGTTGATTCATTTGTTCACCAAATTTTTTTGAACAAAGTAAGTACGTAAGCCAAGTAGCGTAGGAAATGCCTTTTTTTGGGTAACTGTGTTTTTGGCTATGTGACATAGTCGCAGGCTTAGACGATGTCAGGCAATGCGCAAAGTTTTTTTTTCCATTCTGAAAGCCACTGCTAGAAATCAAGTAGTTGGTTGTTTCTACTGTTCCGACGTGGGCTATCACAGTAATCGGAATTTATAGTCGCTGATGACCATTTGGTTGCTTCTGGGAGAGATATCACTTAATTTGTGTTCTTTGAGAAAGTGACAACATTTCTAAAGCCATTGTGGTGTGGCGTGCTAGCAAGATCCGCGTCTCTGGTACTGTTCCAAATAAATTAAAATGGTGGGAGATAATTATTGTGCCTTCTGGTTCAAGTAAATTGCCTTGCGTGTAGCGAGTTTCGCCCCAAGAGGCAACACATACGAGATTGAAGGATAGTGGACATCGAAAATATGGCAAGAATTCACCCGAATTGTGTCTATGATTTATTAACAAGGGTAACCACTTCCCCAGTGTATTATTTTCGTAGTACTTTCGTACTCAGAATTAACAGGCTGGTGTGCAACGCGCTCTGACTGTTCTGGAGGTAAGTCAGGTGAGTTTGACAGGTGTGGATAGCGCATTTGGACCTCAAAATAGTAGAAACACAAAGACAGATATGTTACGCATGATGTGTGCACATCGACCTAGCGGTTATCGATCCCGTCTGGCGTAATGTTTGCCTATACAGCGCGCGCCTGAGGCGAGGCACAAAAAGAGAGAGAGTGAACACGGAGCCGCTAGGAGGCGTGAGTCGCGCATGCACTGTGTTTGGAAGCACGGTAGGCGGCAGTATAAGCTGGCAACGCGTAGAACTGAGACTATTAGTACTGCCGTTGGTGATTCTGACGTTCATTGGTTGACGGGACTCTGAGTGGAACAGCCTTGTTTCTGCTCACGACGGCATTGGAACCATGGATAGTTTTTCAAAATTCTCGTCAGCTACTTCAATCTGTGCTCTGGTTATTGCCAACTGCCAGTCCTGAACTATTGCCTTAGTAGTGAAATGCCCCTGTTTTGATGGTTTATCAATTGTGGTTAATTTTTTTAAATTTTATTTCCTGGAACAATTGGTTGCTTGAAGTTTTCGAGGCCATTGTTTAAATTGTCATTATTGTCTGGCCTGTATTCCCTGAAGCACGTATGAACATGTTTTTGAGGCTTGCTGAATTAACACTATCTGTTTGTGTGTTTTGGAAGCTTGTCCTGTTACTCTGTGTTCTCTCCCGTGTGTACAGCGCATGCCTGAGGAGACTGGCGAGCTGGGCCTGTTGATTGTAGTAGAGTAAAAGGGCTCGTACCAAGAGCGGCTGTTCACGTGCAATCAAAGGAAAGCCGTGTAATCCTGTTTTAAGCATAAGCCTCCAATTATAACCATTATCTCTTGCTGCATTTGTAGTTGAGCGAGTGGTGGCTTAATTTTAAAACCACGAGCTTGTTTAATGTTGTTTAACGATCCTGTGTTGAACTATTGCAGAAGTTAACTCTAAAGTCATTTACTTGTCAGCTTGAATTTTTTTAGGGATTTATATATTTAATCAGAGTAATGTTTTTATGAGAAACATTGTCATAAAGTTTTATGCTCTGTTTTTTTTATTTTTATTTTTAATCTTGAGCTCATTGGTAGATGCCGGCTTAGAGTAGGACCAAAGGTTATATTCTGGCCTAGTTATTATTCTAGTTGAAGTACCAGCCTTATTGGATTCTGATTGCTTTGGTACTGGTTGTTCAACTATTACTATTTGGTAAAATATATTTTAGTCTTTTATTATTTTAATAGCTTGCCTAAAAGTTTAATGCTAAACCAGCAGATGTTTGTCTACCCTTGCTTAAGATCAAGTCTGGGAGCGCAGTGATTCTGTATGTATAGTTTTTTTTTTTTTTAAGTACCAAGGAATTAAACTTGCTGAGAGAGTTATATCGTACTAAAGTCAATCATGTTTGATAATTGTGGCCTAGTCCTTTCATTAAGTGAAGCTTTCCTGTGCTTGCCTGAAGTTGCGCTACAACGCACTTGATCCACCCAGCCCTGTCATAGTGTCCTGATACAGGCAGTAGAGGTGTTATACGTTGTCAGTTCCCAGAGCTTGTACCATCGTTATTTCCTGTCGTCACATACTACTGTTTCTTATTTTGGTAGATACCGGAAAATAAATCAGTCAAATTCACGTGAAATACATGAAGGAAAATTGAATAGTTTACTGTCTGTCATTGCTGTCTGTCGATCCTATTTCCACGGAAGAAGAACTGAATTGCCACTCTCATACGTATTCACACAACCCACCGTATCTAAAATGATTTTGATCACTCCCACTATATTCTTGTAGATACTGAATCCACTTCCACAATATAAAGCCTTCTCTTTAATGGTACTGACGTAGATCAGCTGGAATTATGCAGAACTACCCATCTCATAAGCCGAAGCCTAGAGATGTTACAAATAGTTTCAATACTACAAAAAATTGCCCACAACTTGCAGAAATTCCCTAAACTGTCCATAAAGCATCTACATAAATAGTTAGCACCTCTAACCAGTCACATTTAATGTAAAGCAAATTCACTACCCATAAAACCTGCACCTACCGTACACATCTATTCCATTCATACATCCGTTTGGCCCAAATAGCTATTTGCATCCCAACCCCACAGCTAAAGAAGCCGTCAGTTTTATTACCACTGCCCCCAGAACAGCAATCTCTTTCAACGTCCACACATTCTCCAACAGATAATGCAAACCGCTCAATTGCCTTCCATTTCAACGTCCAGCTCACCTACTCCCAAAACCAATCTCTTTTCCGCTTCAACATTCTCTAAACTATTTTAAAACCTTTACCCAACAACACAGCAACAAATCATCACCTAAGACATCATGGCAACGAAGCAGCACAGTATCCTGTTCCGTAATATCTGTTTCCTCAGTCCCAGAGAAACTCTCTTCAACACAACATGCATGTCTCTGTCCTTCTTTCAACTATCTCACACAGTCTGAATGCCGTCCAACGCCCTACAGTGCACGCGTAATTCCTTCCCTACAGCTTGAATTGAAGTAGCTGTTGACTACCTCCAAGATATCCCCATCCGGCCACAACCGTTAATAAATCTTCCTTCCGAGCATCTGATCGTTACCATTTATCTCAAGAATTTTACTATAACTTGTCTGTAGCCTGAAAAATCCAGAATAATAGTAATAATAATGAATAAGCAAGTATGAGGAAGAAAGTAGTTTGAATTAATAATGGTATCACAAAATCAGAAGATGAGTTTATTACAAAAAGCACCGGAATGCAGTCAGACCGTCGGGTATTTATTTACAGTTTGAATATATATTTTGTTATATACGATTCTGTTGAAGACAAAAAAAAGTTCTTCGAAGAAATTTCAATTAAATTCGAAATATGCGATTTCTGTAACTATCTCTAAGGATTTCCTCTGAAGAATGTTGGTTGTCGACCTAAATTTACATTGTAATCCAAGATAATCATTTTATAGTTGTCTCTGGTGTCGTTTACCTCTTTCTGTAGCTCTTCTTAGCAGTCTTTTACGTATTCATCAGAACTCGAGTATACTGGTGTATAGAGTTGAATGCTCTCAAGGACTATCGTACGTAAATTTTTAGCATAAATCTTCAGATTTCGCGTGATTCAGGTTGGATTTCTAGTATTCTTAGTGATTTTCTGTAATAAAGTATTTGTCTCGAAATGATTACGACACTATCTGCCTACTTTTTAGAGGACTAATATAAGGTGAGTCTATTCTTCATCTTTACGACCGCTGGAACACTGCTGGGGACACATTCGACGATGTGTGAATATTTGTGAGGGAATCACAGCCCATTCTTCCGAAATAACCGAGTAGACAGTTATGTCAGAGCCTGGCGGTTGGAGTGAAGTCTACGTTCTAACTCATCTCGAACGAGTTTCATTGATCAAATGAAACCATATATAGTTCCAGAGATCTTTTCAAGTCTCAAACACCTATGGTGTATACATACAAATTGGAGTGATGAATGAAGGTTTGCACCAAGGCTGGGATTCGAACCCAGATCTCCTGCTCACTAGTTAGATGCGGTAACCACTACGCCACCCTGGCGCAATAGCTCTGCACGGCTGTACGGGCTATTCCAACACGCCTCCATCCTCAATCCAAATTTCCATTCATGCATCAGCCCACTTAGTATTCCCTCTAAAGTCGAAAGACATTGCAGAGGCCCTCGAACTGTACTGGAATAGCTCTTCAGCATCGAACGAAGCTATCTGATATCCAGGCACAGATGCTTTGGTCAAATGGAACTATAAAGCTCCAGAGATCTTCCCAATTTCAAACATCTTTGGTTTAGGTATGTCCGAAGCGATGAATTTGTACTGAGACTAATCTCGCTTATATTCTGAAAACATCCACACAGTTACTGCGCCATGTGATATCTGACTACTCCTTAAATGATAAATAAGCAATATTCAGTTGATTCAGTCTGGCCTGGCGGAACAAGGAATTAACCTCAATCTGAAAAGAAAACGGTACGATGACTGTTGCTTTTTAGAGTTTCAGTAAATTTTCTTATCTGTATGTTCAGCTCTGTCTGGCGCTTTGTTATATTGCCTTACCTGATTAAGCCTCCTCTATTCAGGTATTGTCCGACAAATATATACCAGATGTAACACGCCACGGAGTACAAGAGGGTGGGGTACGTTAAAGTGGTTGTCGTTTCGACCGTGCGCCCTGTCCACACCACGTACCTGATAATCCCGCGGCGGTCGTACTGTTCTTTATAGGAAATGCACAATATGTCCACCATCATTCCTCAACAATAGCTGTAGTCGAGGAATAATGTTGTGAACAGCACTGTAAAGCATGTCCGGAGTTATGGTGAGGCATTGGCGTCGGATGTTGTCTTTCAGCATCCCTAGAGATGTCGGTCGATCACGATACACTTGCGACTTCAGGTAACTCCAAAGCCAGTAATCGCACGTACTGAGGTCTGGGGTCCTGGGAGGCCAAGCATGACGAAAGTGGCGGCTGAGCACACGATCATCACTAAACGACGCAGGCAAGAGACCTTTCACGCGTCTAGCAATACTTTTTTTTGTTCTAATAAAACCCCATGTCATTCCAAGCATGTGTGTCAATTTTTACCTCTCTATCTACATTATTCCGTGGTTTATTAAGTTTTCAAATTTATACTGACTTTTTGACCATCCGGTATATTCTGAGACTATTAAAGGAAATCGCTGGTTACACTGTTTACATTCTAATTCATAAGATTTTATCCCAATTAATGTATGATTAACAGTCCACAATATCACTTGGAGGAGCGTACGCGTAATCGACATAACGCGGGTGATTGTTGATGATGCGGAAGCCGAATGATCGCACGAAAGTTCTTACGCTCGTCACGGATTCACAGATATTTGGTACCAGTCCTCCTTGACACCAGTAACAAATTTTAACACTGTTCACAAAGTTAAATTTACAGTTCACAATTGTACGAGCGTGCGCGTAACCGTCGCGGCGCGGCTGATTGTTGATAATGCGGAAACGCGATGACGGAACGCACGTCCTCACACTCGCTACAAGAGACAAGCACTTGTTTGCACTCTTTTATGGTAACTATTTTTTGCTGATTCACATTAGTTTATTCTGAGAGACAGAACACGGCGCGGATGATTGATACTGTACGGTACGACACGCAACTAGAGAATACACAAATACGTTATCGGCTGCACTACTCATTTTTTATTTACTTTTTGACACACTTTCCTTTGAATCACTTCCATATTTCATTACTTTATTGTAATAACACTTGTGGCAACACTTCAACTTCCATACTAACAATGCCTCTCACATGCAGAGCTACCCAAAACGCAACATAACCGTTCTGTGTCCCATGCTCGACTCTGCAGACGCGGTTGCCCGCAACGATACTCCACAACCAAACCAGCGATATGACAATACGCTTACACAGAGTGTAAAACGGCGGCCATGGATCACACAAAGACTCTATTTACACTCAGCTACAACCGGCGGTACTACACGCAGAAGAGCTATTTGATAGAAAGCGCCCTCAATCCCAGAGCCAAAATTCTTCAATACGTGGTACAACGCTGTTAAAAAGACCATACTACGGAAAGAAAAACTAAGTGTATAAGAAAATGAAAAGCCCACAGCCGCCCTTCTGATGGCATTTATTGTGTGGCTACCAGTTTCGGTGCTTCAGTGCACCAACTTCGGGCCTTAGCTGATGCAGAGGTGGTTAACACCATCTGTACACAAGATGCATCAGTTGCCAACGTCTATAACTGGTTTTTGCAGAATATATGTAACCTCTCTGCTGTCTCTTCAACCGTCAACTATCAACTGAGTTGATAGCCATGAGGACGGCAATTACGGTCGAAGTCCTCGAGACCTCCAGTCACATGCATAGACACACGCAAACTTGAAAAAACTAAGTGGCATACACCTGATCAAGACAGAGGCCTGCGCATTACGCAGTAAACCAGATATTCAAGAGCACAGGAGTCTGTGTCGAAAAGCCGTAGGCGTTTGAAAAACAAATTCTCAGCCCGATTAATATAATCGCACCGATCCGTTTCGCTGCAACAACATTCACGGCACCAGACTTTAAGCCATTCAGTGCCTGCACGAGATCTGCCAACACACGGATAGTCGCCCACACAGCACTCTCCATCTATCACCTGCGACACGCTCAGAAATTACAATTTTTAACCCATCTGCAATATCTTTGTCGAACCCACCCACCAGGCTGCGCGCCACTCACAGCTATACGAGAGACGGCACTTTAACATGTCTCAACAGCGCGCTGCCAGGTGAGGTGGCTCTTCCATCGCCCACAGTCTCTGACGGGGGGGCGCCGTGAATTGCGCGCCACCAGAGGATGCGGAACTGAGATGACTCTGATTGACTCAGCTCACAGCTACACACCAGATTCAGTGCATCTACAAATCTATCAAGTTAGTACGGAAGACTGCAGTCTGGGCAATACGTCAGAAGTAGCACAACGCTGCCAGGCACCACTACGAAGCATGTCATGTTGTGACTCTAATGGGCTATGGTTTTCTGAAGTTTGGCGACACTGAGTGGTAGAGGGGAATCCCTGACCAGAGCGAGCATCGCCGGAATACGGTAATACCTAAACTCACGTTGCAGCGTGAAAGACGTCAGTAAGAAATCTCTCCAAGTGCGAGCCACGTGCTGTCATCCGCTTCCTACTCGCGGAAGGGAAAACACATACCGAAATTTTTTCGATAATGAAAACGGTTTACGGCGAAGGTGTTACGAACAGAACGAGTGTGGTTAAGTGGTGTAGAGGGTTTAGCGGATGCAGAACAAATGTTCATGACGTACAGAGGAGTGGGAGATCTTACACTTTGACTGATGAGTCATCTAAAGAGGTAAGTGCAAATCTTAGGACCAAAACAGAGACACTGACACACCACAACATGTAATGTACTATAATCCAGCTCCGTTGCACATGTCAGATTCTGTATCACTTGTAAATTCTTATTAAAAATTGCAGTCAGCTAGGTTAGGTTTTCATTGTTACAGGTTCATTTGCTCCTGTAGTTTTTCATATTCAAATACGCAGTCAGATAGCTTAGCCAAATGTAAGTTTTAAGTTTTTCATGTAACGATCTGTTGGGAGGTTAAATGACAGTGAAACTGACACTCTTACAGAATATAGGTACACTTGTTGCAGCTACGTTACAGGATGCATGGTAAAAATATCTATATCAAGTTTGGTGTGCTTGGTATTTGGCGTGAACCCACAAATCGTGCATCACTTTTTTTTGTATAGTACTTCCCTTGAAGAAAAGATTCAATACTAAGAGAAAGAGGAATATTCAATAAGCTGACATCCCATTTGTCTTCCACCCTGCGGCTTATGGAGAAGGCTTGCCAGTTCGTTTTCCCACCACATGTCCGAACCTCAAGTAATGATATCGATTACCCTCAGCTGCCAAAACCATCCGAAAAGTGCAATCATCCACTAGTGACACTGACCCTGCTTTACACAACTGTGATGCATTCGATGATGAGCAGGGGGAGCAATTCCGCCACGACTTATTTCTCAGGGAACAGCAGTATTCAGGACGGTGGACTACTGCTGTGTCGACTCATTTCTGCTAGAAGCTACAAAGAGATGCTGCAGCCTCCGCCCACAAGAGGAAGGCATAGAAATGGAGCGAATAAACTACGTAATCTCAATTAATGTATGTATCCTATTTCTTATGATAGCAATATACGTGAACCGTAGAATCTCAGCTTACTTGTAGCCCAGCTAGAAGACAATTTTAATCGTGATGTTCCTATTCGGCACATTGAAAGCTGTCATAAGCGTCACTTTGGCTTCCGCAAAAAAAAAAAAAAAAAAAAAAAAAGAGAGAGATAGAGAGAGAAGAGAGAGAGAGAGGACCTCACCGACCGTGGTGGCGCAGTGGCTAGAACACTGGAGTCGCATTCGGGACGACAACGGTTCGAACCCGCATCTGGCCATCTAGATTTAGCTTTTCCGTGATTTCCCTAAATCGCTTCAAGCAAATGCCGGGACGATTCCTTTGAAAGCTCACGCGTCCGATTTCCTTCCCAATCCTTCCCTAATACGAGCTCGTTTTATTGTATTATTTATATTATAATCAATATAATAGCGCTGGCTGTACATATACGAGTATATCCCACAGGCAAGGTGATTGATCTTACATTCGTGTAACTACTATGCCATCTCAGAACGAATGCATGAATTAACTAGCTTGGTATTTCGACTTCTTTCAGTTTTCAGCTCATCGGGGTCGGCGTAACACCCTGTTCTTAATAAACGAAATTTTAAAAGAGTTTTTTGAATTTCGATCATGAAAGGAGCAATGGAGCAACGTGATAATACTAAGTTTTGATTTAAATTGGATAAAGATGCGGCATTCACTTTTGAAATGATACAAACTGTTTATTATAGTGCAACAATGAGTCGTAAAGACGTGTGTCCAAGGTTTAGTGACGGTAGCGAGAGCCCAGAAGATGATCAACGTCCAGTTGTATCATCGACAGATCGAGTAGTAGCAAATACTCAAAATATGGCTGAAATTCTTCGAATTCATTGTACCTCTACCACGTCAATGGAAGAATCCACTTTAATTCCTAAAACATCTGCGCATCTGATTCTAATTGATTCTGAGTAAAAGGAGATCTGTTGTCACTTTGCGCTTCACTCATTCACTGACGATCAAAAAAAGATTGCAGAGTGGAACACTGCACAGACATGAAAATATCGGCCTTTATGGACCCAGTCTCCATGTCTCGCATCGAGACAGGTAAAAAAATACTGCTTTAAGTACGGGTCACTTACAGAGCACCAAAGCCTGGAATGGACAGATCCAGAATCTCCGACACCGAAAAAAATGCGTACGCAGAGGAAGCCCTGTCAAGACACTGCTCACTATTTTCTTTGATTCAAAAGGAATTATACATAAGGAATTCACTCCACGAGGTCAAATGTTGAATGCAGATTACAACTTTGGTGTTATAAATCGTTTATGCGATCAAGAAATCAAGGAACATGATGGTTGTTACAGGACAATGTACCGATGCATAAAAGCAAGACAGTATGCGATTTCTTGGCTCAGAAATGTAAAGTGGTGCTTGGATACACCCTTTACTCGCCTGATTTGTCTCGCTGCGACTTCTGGTTATTTCGCTATGAAAGGAAAGCCTTTCAACGGATTTAAGAAATCCGGTGGGCTACGACCATGCTACTTCAAACAATTAAACTTCGAGTCTCATAACAATTTAGACCAACTTTTCCAACGCTTCTAGTTGTATATTGACTCACAATGATCCTATTTTGAATACAGTCACTCACAATGAGGCTGTTTTGAGTAAAAGGTCATGTAAACTAAAATCAAACAACGTGTTTAATTTTATTTCATACTAGTCACCTTTTCTGTGGGACGAACTGTGTAAAATACGTTCTCACGTGTAAATAACAATAATAGTTAAAGGAAAAAAATCGATCGTTGTCAGGTGCCGAGTGATTCAGTTATTCTGTATAAAATATTTGTCAAATTATTTATTATTTCTACTTTAGAGTTTTGTGGCCTCACCTAAGGTCGTTTGCTGAGAAATGCGTAAATATGTTCTGGAAAGACGAAAAGAGAACCTGAAGAAGAGTTACAGTCACTTGTCTTTTCTTCTGGAATCTGTCACAGATGACTCTCTCAAGATAACCCCCAACTTCAAGTGCTTGCGCATTCTTTTCGGTGAGGGATACCATTTCCGAATTCTAAGGGAAAGTTAGGCTCGTTCTCCGACCACGCCTGACCGGGTAACGATAGTTGGGGAATCTCGGTGCAAACCTCAAACAGCTTCCCGCGGTGTATTGCTGAAAGGTGATGACAAAGCCATAGCCGCCGCCCGAAAAGCTGAGCAACAGTGGAAGTGTAGGGGAGAAGCGATTCCCCAATAGCCGGGCGCAAGGCGAAGGGCAAGCAGAGGCATCCGACGCGAGCTGATGGTCACGGCTTTATCGCCCGGAAATAGAAAAAGGAAAAAGGAGAAGAATATACGCCCCCTCCCGGATGCTCCGAGAGACAGAACTGGCGCTCGTAAAATGCGCCATGAAGTTTGATTGGAGCCATTCCGGAAGCGATAGCCGGCGGAGTCTGCCGTGTCGCGCGGTCCCGCCTAATTATGTGCTCTCTGCTCCGGTGCAGAGCTGCCCCTGAAGGCAGGCTGTCCTGCAACGCCTGCTACCCGCAGCCAGCCCACGCCGAGTTGCTTTACGAGTTTACAAAGCCTCTCATCAACTAGCACTCACGATAGCTTTAGAGTATTTCACATTTACATTAGGCTATTGACAGCGGCTGTTAAATACTTAAAGAAAATCATGGCACCTCTTGACATGTGTATTTACTTCATTACATCCGATATCGGTCACTGACCATTATCGTGGTTTCTGCCTGGTATCCCCAAAATTACAAAAATGCTCCACAATGTGTTCTGTTTACACGAGTTTTGGCGTAAATTTTTGTACATACATCGTGTAAAAATACAAAATAGTCATACATCATTTACGTATCACAATCATTCTTAGGTCTGAAAATTTATTGCATATCATCATTTTGCAGGGGTGCTAAGATTGCAATAAGAGAATAACAAGAAATGAGTAGCGATCGGGTGTACCCTGGGCAACGCCAGAAGACGCTACTAAGCGTGCTGACGACAGATCCTTTCACAACCGGTCTCCATTCAAATGGTCTGCATTCCGACCGGTCTTCCTCAAGACCATTTGTTTTTATTTCCATAAACATCGAGCGATTTTCCCGAGAGAAAGAAGCTTTAGTAGCAAATTTATGCCAAAAATATACATCTGACATTCTGTTAGTCCAGGAAACACACAGGGAAAGTACTAAAAACCGTCCAAGAATTGCTGGTATGGAATTAATACTGGAAAGGCCTCACGAAAAGTTCGGCAGTGCCATCTGTGCCAGACCTAACGTGAATATCCCATCAGCCTTACTGACTGAAGACAACAACATCGAGCTCCTCATAGAGCGAACTCTATTCTTCTGTGTAACAACGGTCTACAAACCGTCCGATGCCAGTTTCAGCATTAAAACACCAGCCAACTTCAACGATCAGGTCGTCAACTTCGTTACAGGCGATTTCAATTGCAGAAGCACATCATAGAGATACCCAGAAACCGACACGAACGGAACGAGTCTAGAAACATGGGCTGAGGGTCATGACCTACATCTGATCCATGATCCGAAGCTCCCACCTTCTTTTAACAGCGGCAAGTGGGAAAGAGGATACAACCCAGACACCATCTTTGATTGCTCAAAGGTAGCTGTACAATATATGAAGACTGTAGCAGAACCCATCCCCTGTACCCAACACAGACCTGCCATGAGCACCGTGAATCCTGTAGTAGCGCCTGAAGAGGTACCACTTAGGAAGAGGTTTAACTTCAAGAAGGCTGACTGGCAGAAGTTCAGTGAAGAGCTTGACTCAAAAGTGATGAACATACCACCACAACCTGAAATGTACGAAACCTTCATCAAATGTGTCCAACAGTTCCAAACGACACTGTGAATCATAGGAAACTGTTAAAGAAAGCGTGTGACCTTACTAAGGACTACCAACTAACATCCCTTATTAGCACCTTCCTTTAGAACAGAAGATTGCAAGTTTCATTACAGAGTAAGAGGAGTAGATGGCGAACACAGAAGAACGGTCTCCCCAATGGCAGTGTGCTCGCTTCAGCGCTGTACAATATCTACACAAATGATCAGCCAATACCAGCAAGTACTAGGCTCTTCATTTATGCCGATGACACAGCAGTAGCTCTTCAGGGGCCAACCTTTCAAGAAGTAGAGCGAAAACTGTCTCTAGCAATGGATGAATTCTCCAAGTACTATGATGCCAACCACCTGAAGCCCAATCCCAGTAAAACTCAAGTGAGCGCCTTCCACTTACGAAGCAGGGAAGCGCAGCAAAAGCTGGACATCACATGGCGAGGAGAGCAACTGAAACATTGCCCAACACCAGTCTATGTAGATTTCACACTGGACAGGTCTCTAACGTACAGGCAGCAAATGCCTAAACTTGAAACAGAAAGTCATTGCTCGTAATGGGATACTTAAGAAGCTGATTGGCAGTAGCTGGGGAGCCAATCAGCAGCACCTAAGGACTTCTGCACTTGCGCTTTGTGTATCAGCCGCTGAGTATGCTGCTCCTGTGTAGAGCGCTTCAGTTCATGCTAAGCAAGTCGATATTGGCGTCAACGATACTGCAATGATGCTTGAAGCCAACACCAGTGCAGAAATTGTATCCGATTTTTGGAATAGTCCCACCCAACATTCGGAGGGCCATTGTTGTAGACAATGAGAGAACAAAGCAGGAGAATGACCACCGACATCCCGTCTTTGGTGATCAGGCAGCAAGATCCCGCCTTAAATCCCCCAAGAGTTTCCTTGCTACGACTGCGCCACTGGAGGCAGCACCAGAGACAATTCGTCTTGCAACATGCAAGAACTCAGTACCCGTAGACGTCTCACCATAAGAAGAACTAGCTCCTGGCGCAAACCTACAATACCCTGTATGGAGGTCCCGCAACCGCGTAAGAGTGGGCGTCCCCCTTTGCAAGACCAACCTGAAGAAATGGGGAATCCTTCCAGCGAGCGCTGATACCTTTTGCAACGGCAGGGCTGAAGAAGATCCAAGCCATCTTCTTGTATGTCCCCTCATGGACAACCCGTGCAAAATACAAGATTACGAAGGAAATAATAAAGCTATCGCAGTTGCTACTTTTTAGAAATGCTGACTGGACACGGAAGTGAATTAATGAATTATTTTGCATCTATAAAGTGACAGAAGCAATTTTATATGACTATGAACAGTTTTCAACTATTCAAAATGTGCCCTGGTTAGCCGACAGGGGTAAAGCTACATATAATAATGAAATAGTAGTCATAAAAATTTAAAGCCTACTAAAAATTTATAAGCAACTACATTGCTTCTTAAACATAACTTTTTTTCTTTGTGTACTTATTTATTTATTTCTACTGCCAAAATTAATACCTTCAGGTCCTCTCTTATATCTAGTTTGACATTCTTAGAAAGTTTGTGTTGTTATGTTTTTCAGACCAAAGACTGGTTTCCTACAGCTCTCCATGTTACCCTGTCAAAATTGTTCAAATAGCTCTGAGCACTATGGGACTTAACTTCTGAGGTCATCAGTCCCCTAGAACTGAGAACTACTTAAACCTAACTAACCTAAGGACATCACACACACCCATTCCCGAGGCAGGATTCGAAAGTGCGACCGTAGCGGTCGCGCGGTTCCAGTCTGTAGCGTCTAGAACCGCTCGGCCACTCCGGCCGGCGTGTTACCCTGTCGCGTGGAGGCATTTTCGTCTCTGAATAACTACTGCAGCCTGCATCATTCTGAATCTACTTAACTATATCCATCTCTTGGTCTCCCTCTACGATTGTAATCCACCAAATTTCCTTCCAATACTAACTTAGTGTCCTAACAACTGATCTCCTCTTCTACTCACGTTGTGCCCCAAATTTCTTTTCTTCCTTTGTTCCCAGTTCTACTTTGTACCTCCTCACTGAAAATGGAAATGTCGTGTGGCTAGGGTCTCCCGTCGGGTAGACCGTTCACCTGGTGCAGGTCTTTCGATTTGACGCCACTTCGGCGACCTGCGCGTCGATGGGGATGAAATGATGATGATTAGGACAACACAACACCCAGTCCCTGAGCGGAGAAAATCTCCGACCCATCCGGGAATCGAACCCGGGCCCTTAGGATTGACAGTCTGTCACGCTGACCACTCAGCTACCGGGGCGGACACCTCCTCACTAGTTATGTGATCTACCCATCTAATCTTCAGCATTCCTCTGTAGCACCGCATTCCAAAAACTTCTATCCTCTTCTTGTATTAAGTGTTTAGCGTACATGTTGCATTTCCTTACATGCATGCACTCCATACAAATACTTTCAGCAATGACTTCCTAACACTTAAATCTATATTCGATCTTAACAAATTTCTCTTCTTCAGAAATTCTTTCCTTGCCATTGTTAGTCTGCATTTTATATCCTCTCTACTTCGACCATCATCAATTATTTTGCTGCCCAGATAGCAAAACATATCAGCTACTTTCAGTATCTCGTTTAATAATATGATTGCCTCACCATCACCAGATTTCTTTCAACTACATTCCTTTATTCTTGTTTTTCTTTTGTTGATATTAATATTATATATCCTCCTTAAAAATGATATCCATTCCGTTAAAAAGCTCTTCCAAGTCCTTTGCTGTCTCTAACAGAACTACAATGTCATCAGCAAACCTAAAGAATTATATTTCTTCTCCCTTAACTTTAATTCCTATTACGATTTTTTCTTTGGTTTCCCTTACTGCTTTTTCAATAGAATAACTCAGACGATTGTTTACAACCTTATCATTTCTCAACCAGTGCTTCCCTCTCATGCCCCTCGACTTTTATAATTGCCGTCTCCTTTCTGTAAACAGCCTATCGCTTCCTGTGTTTTATCCCTGCTAACTTCAGAAGTCGTAGGTTTGACTTTCCTTAATCTATCTTATAAAATAATTCTTAAGATCAGTACTGCCTCATGTGTTCCCACATTTCTGCAGAATCCAAACTGATCTTCCCCCAGGTAGGCTTCTAACAGTTTTCCCATTCTTCTGTAAGGAATTCGTGTTAGCCTTAGGCAGCCATGAATTATTAAACTGATAGTTTGGTAATATTAACACCCATCAGTACCTGCTTTTTTTGGAATTGCAATTATCATATTGTTGTTGAAGTCTGGGGGTATTTCGCCTGACTCGCATATCTTGCGCACCACATGGAAGATTTTTGTGTCATGGCTGGCTCTCCTAAGGCTATTAGTAATTCTGACGAAGTGTCGTCTACTCCCAGGGTCTTGTTTCGACTTAGGTCTTTCAGTGGTCTGTCAAGAGAGTCTACATTACGACTTACATAATGTATTAGCATTCAAAAATGGTAATAATAACAATAGAACCCTAAGAAAAAAATTAGGACGCGAAAGTAGTAGTGAATCAGAATACAGATTGAGGTCTAACACAGAACTGTAACTAAAATTTTAGATGGTAACAAATTTAATGAGAATAAGAATGAATAATGACACAATTTATAAACAAATCTTTGACCTACTAAACAAACGTGCCTATGAATTATAGGAAGAGATATCGAAAATGTAGAAGTTCACTTGGACACAATAAGAAACAAAACTGTTTTTAAGAGAGCAATAGAACTGGCAGTCTTTCAAGACATAAAAGAGATCAAGAATTGGAAGAAAGTGAATATCAGAAGAGAAGCAACAAGCTGCCACCGGCTTTAAGGTTACAGTATAACAGTAGTGGACGATAGTGTTAAAATAATAATCAGATGACAACTTCAGCGTCATCCACAACCAGCATTAACCGTCCCTGTACTTACCGAGCAAGTGCTACAGGCATGGAAGTCCATTCCACAAACTGACATCCGGCAACAGTACAACAACGCATGCACGTTTGCATGCATGTAGACAACGTTCTCGTGGTGACATCGGTGGTTAGTGTACCATCATCCCAGATTTTCAATGGCTCTTTTCGCGCTTACGTTAACCTGTGATCTTGCATTGTCAATCACTGAAATATGTTGCACTTCTTTTCCGTCAGTGTATTACTAAATGTTTTCTGCTGCTCCTTGTGCAAACATTAGTGTATTATACAATTACAACAGTCGACACACTTTCACTCATAGACTAATGCTTTATATATTCTATGTACTGACTTGGCAGAAAATCCTAAGAAATTTTGGTCTTATGTCAAAGCGGTAGGTGGATCAAAACAAAATGTCCAGACACTCTGTGACCAAAATGGTACTGAAACAGAGGACGACAGACTAAAGGCCGAAATACTAAATGTCTTTTTCCAAAGCTGTTTCACAGAGGAAGACTGTACTGTAGTTCCTTCTCTAGATTGTCGCACAGATGACAAAATGGTAGATATCGAAATAGACGACAGAGGGATAGAGAAACAAAATCGCTCAAAAGAGGAAAGGCCGCTGGACCTGACGGGATACCAGTTCGATTTTACACAGAGTACGCGAAAGAACTTGCCCCCCTTCTTGCAGCGGTGTACAGTAGGTCTCTAGAAGAGCGTAGCGTTCCAAAGGATTGGAAAAGGGCACAGGTCATCCCCGTTATCAACAAGGGACGTCGAACAGATGTGCAGAACTATAGACCTATATCTCTAACGTCGATCAGTTGTAGAATTTTGGAACACGTATTATGTTCGAGCATAATGACTTTTCTGGAAACTAGAAATCTACTCTGTAGGAATCAGCATGGGTTTCGAAAAAGACGATCGTGTGAAACCCAGCTCGCGCTATTCGTCCACGAGACTCAGAGGGCCATAGACACGGGTTTCCAGGTAGATGCCGTGTTTCTTGACTTCCACAAGGCGTTCAATACAGTTCCCCACAGTCGTTTAATGAACAAAGTAAGAGAACATGGACTATCAGACCAATTGTGTGATTGGATTGTAATAACAGAATGCAGCATGTCATTCTCAATGGAGAGAGTCTTCCGAAGTAAGAATGATTTCAGGTGTGCCGCAGGGGAGTGTCGTAGGACCGTTGCTATTCACAATATACATAAATGACCTTGTGGATGACATCGGAAGTTCACTGAGGCTTTTTGCGGATGATTCTGTGGTATATCGAGAGGTTGTAACAATGGAAAATTGTACTGAAATGCACGAGGATCTGCAGCGAATTGACGCATGGTGCAGGGAATGGCAATTGAATCTCAATGTAGACAAGTGTAATGTGCTGCGAATACATAGAAAGAAAGATCCCGTATCATTTATCTACAATATAGCAGGTTCGCAACTGGAAGCACTTAATTCCATAAATTATCTGGGAGTACGCATTAGGAGTGACTTAAAATGGAATGATCATATAAAGTTGATCGTCGGTAAAGCAGATGCCAGACTGAGATTCATTGGATGTATCCTAAGGAAATGCAATCCGAAAACAAAGGAAGTAGGTTACAGTACGCTTGTTCGCCCACTGCTTGAATACTGCTCAGCAGTGTGGGATCCGTACCAGATAGGGTTGATAGAAGAGATAGAGAAGATTCAACGGAGAGCAGCGCGCTTCGTTAGAGGATCATTTAGTAATCGCGAAAGCCTTACGGAGTGGAAAACTCTGCAGGAGAGACGCTCAGTAGCTCGGTACGGGCTTTTGTTGAAGTTTCGATGACATACCTTCACCGAGAAGTCAAGCAGTATATTGCTCCCTCCTACGTAAATCTCGCGAAGAGACCATGAGGATAAAATCAGAGAGATTAGAGCCCACACAGAAGCATACCGACAATTCTTCTTTCTACGAACAATACGAGACTGGAATAGAAGCGAGAACCGATAGAGGTACTCAAGATACCGTCTGCCACACACCTTCAGGTGGCTTGCGGAGTACGGATGTAGATGTAGATTTAGTTTGGATGTTGTGGTTGTTGTTGTTGCGTTTTGGAGTAGCCGACGGAGAGGTCATCAGAGGCCGTAACGCTGTAGATGCGGCTGCTTAACCTCGCGGGTAACGGGACCTGCGGCCTGGTCCGGCCATCAGACAGCGCGTTCATTAGCGACCGCGGCCCACTGTGCGCCGCTGAAAGCCGAGGCCGACCAGGGGCCACCGACTCCGGCGTCGCGACGCCTCTCGGCGCCACTCATTAGCCGCGGCGCGCAGAAAGCCGAGCGGCGCCCGCCGGCCGTCACAAAGGCGGAACGCGAGGAGAGGCGAAAGTGTGTGAGAGAGGGCCCCAATTCCGGACCTCCGCCGAGCAACAATCGTACCGGTCAACAGTCTTTCTCTCGATCGTATTTATCAAGCCAAAAAAAATGCTCAAATGGGTGTGAAATCTCCTGGGACTTAACTGCTAAGGTCATCAGTCACTTAGCTTACACACTACTTACACTAAATTATCCTAAGGACAAACACACACACACCCATGCCCTAGGGAGGACTCGAACCTCCGCCGGGACCAGCCGCACAGTCCACGACTGCAGCACCGTAGACCGCTCGGCTAATCCCGCGCGGCTTTTATCAAGCCACATAAGCAGCTCAAACGTGGCAGTGTCATGAGAACGATTGTCCACACTACACATTAGGTCTATTTTTAATGTGTAACATCTGTAAATAAGAGAAATCGATTATTGTAGAAGCAAACGAGGATGCTGTAGGACCACCGAAAAAAATGTTATAGCAAGGAGAGCGAGTCAGAATTCAGTTTTAAATCGGACGAGTGGCGAGCCGGCGCGTATTCAGGGGTGGAGTTGCAGAATGCTTCCGGAGTGAGCCGAGTCTGATTTCGGTACGGGGTCGCCGTGACCTGTACGAGCCAGGAGGTTCTAGAACGCGGCCTCGGTAGGGCCCGACAGAAAGGAAAACGAAGTATCCGGAAAGCTTTTGACACTGTACCACATAAGCAGCTTGTAGTGAAACTGCTTGCTTATGGAATCAGCAAAAATTGTAACGTCATTTTTCTATGCCCAGCCAGTATTCTTCACCTCGTCGAGATACGTGAAAGCGAGACGTCAAAACACTGTCTTTTATTGCAGTCAGTATCTGTCGATTATGTTCGTTCTTTGCACTAATTTGGGTCAGACTCTTTCGTTAATAAGTCTAGATTCAAATTATTACTATCGGCTGGCTGCCCTATTTAGCGGTTGCCGCCAAAGATGCTCATTAACAGTTGATGGGTGGTCGATTCACGTTGCAAAATGAATTGCTATCTTCGATATGCGTAGCACATGTACACCTAGTTAATTCCGTCCAAAGTCACAGGGTCCATTTAACACAGCACGATGTTTTTTCCGTTGAAAATTATTCCCTTTAATACTAATGTGAGATAAAACATAATAATAATAATAATAATAATTATTATTATTGTCCAGAGAAAATTCAACACACGGTTCCCTTCAGGTGCTACTCTGTTCGAAATCATAGGACACTGTAGTTTTTTCTTAACTCGGTTTTCGTTAACACAACAACTTTGATATAATTTACTACTATGAATGTGCACGCTTGAGCCCGATTATAAATGGCCAAACAGGGTGTATAATCGAAGGTCAAGTTGCGACGCGGTGTTTGAATAGTAGCTTCGGCAACAGCTGAAGTTCTTAGATTGGAATTAATGATCCTCATCTTTTGTCGATTGAGATGTTATCTCAGTTCTGTCAGTTTCAGTACTTCCGGCAATAAGTTAAATGAACAGAAATTTGCTTTTAATCAGCCCGACTGCCAATGAAGTTAATTATTTCATGCAGTGGCGCATGAACGTAGAGACGCAAATATTCAGGACTCAGACGTTAAAAGTTCGGACAGTAAAACCTCGAACAGAAAGACTCCCAGATATTAAAGACTGCGAGAAGCTAAAGACGTTAACAGTACGTGCGTTGGGTTTATATGGTAGTTGCGAAACAGAAGATACGTTCATTAGAAACTCTTTGAATAAAGCCCCTTGCTACTTTGCATATAATAATCTATTCCATTGGATCTTATTATTCTTTTATTTAATTTTGTCTGCTTTAAAAGGGAATTCATGATTTTATATTAAATATGGGAATTGTTCATGGCCTGTACGAATACGTTTTAGTTTCAAGAACGACCGGATATATAACGAGGGTTAGTCTAATCAAGCCGTTCGGGGTAGCGGCGTGGTCTAGGGCGTATTGTCACGGTCCACGTGGCTCACTCCGTCGGAGGTTCGTGTCGTCCCTCGGTCATTGGTGCTTGTATTGTGCTTAGTGTAAGTTAGTTTAAGTTAGATTAAGTAATGTATAAGCTTAGTGACCGATGACCTCAGCACTTTGGTCCCATAAGATCTTACCACAAATTTCCAATTTCCTCTAATCAAAATCTCGTAAAAAAGCTTTGCATTTTGGTCAAATAGAGCCAGTGTGTGTGCAGTCACCCGTTCATAGTTAGCTCAGATATTGAATGGAAAGTTTGATTTTGACTGTGACGATGACAGAGGCATAGACGAACGTAGTTCATTTAGCAAAGCTTGTTCTGCGCGACAACATGGGTTCCGCCATACATGTTAAATCAGTTGTTGCTCTTGCTCCTGCTGCTGAAGTTCTCTTTTGTGGTGAACCAACAATGGACGATAAGCTCCAGTTGTTGCTCTTGCTCCTGCTGCTGAAGTTCTCTTTTGTGGTGAACCAACAATGGACGATAAGCTCTTGGTTACAATCGTTGCTAGTTTGAATTCTGCACTTAGGTGGGGCAGGTTGGCGTCGTTTCGTATCGTTCCTTTCGAAAAGATCCTGGCATTGTGTAGGCAAAAAGATCATTATACCCGTGAGAGCTCAATCGCGATTGGCCTTATTGTGATACAACTTTGAACCGGACAAAAGATTGCACCATGGGCATAAACGCACTGACAGAGAATTCACAGGGTGACAAACAACGCACGAGTTGTTGCGCTGGAGGTAAAGTCAGATAGGTTACAGGTTGGGAAAGAGGAGAGGCTGACTACGCTGCTACTGTGCAGGTAAGTCAGAGATAGGGCCGGCCGCATACCCTTATAAAGACATCGCTTACTGTACCAATCAGCCAAGCTGGTCCAGCTGTGTTGTTACTTAGGCATTCTTATCCATCGCGTCTCCTGCTGGGACACCGATATTGGTTCTTATTTTATTTTTAGCCAACCAGAAGGAGAAGCGAGAAGGCCGTGAGGAAATGTTACACAGCTGTGATCAACATTTCTACGACGTTATCGAATATCACCTTCTCCGTGCAAAAAAATGGTTCAAATGGCTCTGAGCACTATGGGACTCAACTGCTGAGGTCATTAGTCCCCTAGAACTTAGAACTACTTAAACCTAACTAACCTAAGGACATCACACACATCCATGCCCGAGGCAGGATTCGAACCTGCGACCGTAGCGGTCGCGCGGTTCAAGACTGTAGCGCCAGAACCGCTCGGCCACCAGCGGCCGGCTTTTCCGTGCAGTTGTTGTTTTCTGTCACGTACACTCTAATCAGAAGTATCCTAAGCAATGCAGAATTGGCCACTAGATGTCACGAGGCGAGGACCTTCCAGCATAAAAGGAGTCGGGGAGGATTGCGTTATCAGTAGAGAAGCAATAACAGCAGAATGGGTCAGATAGGAGAGCTCAGTGACTTCGAACATCGGCTGCTCTTTGGATATCACGTAACAGATCTATCAGGGACATTTCAGTCCTCCTAAACTTGCCAAAGTCGACTGTCGTTATTGTGTATGTGAAGCAGAAAAGCGAAAAACAACCGCAGCTAAAACCAAGACCAGGCAGACCTCAAGGTGTGATGGACAGGGACCGCTCACCATTACCGAGAGTTGTGGTATGAAACCGAATGGTGTCAGTGGAAGAAATCCCTCGTGAGTTCCAAAGAACTACCAGCAGTTCAGCCAGCACGATGATGCAAGGAGTTAAAGAGAATGGAGTACTGTGGTCGAGTAGATCCTCATAAGCCAAACATTTCGGCAGTCATTGCTAAGTAGTGCTTGAGGTGGTGTAAGGAGTGACGCCACTGCACAGTGGATGGCAGGAAACGAGTTACTTGGAGTCATGAATGACAATGTTTCCTGTGGCAAAACTTAGCTTTGGTGAGCGGTTGGAGAAACGTTACATGTGTTATGGAGGTGGTTTTACGGTGCGGAGTGCTTTTCGTGGTTAAGATGTGGTGCCCTGGCTGGTCTTAAGAATATGCTAAACGTGGAAGGATATGAAGAAATTTTACGGTAGTGTGATGCAAGTGGTTCAAATGGCTCTAAGCACCATGGGACTAAACATCTGAGGTCATCAGTCCCATAGACTTAGAACTACTTAAACCTAACTAACCTAAGGACATCACACACACCCATGCCCAAGGCAGGATTCGAACCTGCGATCGTAGCAGCAGTGCCGTTCCGGGCTGAAGCGCGTAGAACCGCTCGGCCACAGCGGTCGGCAATGGTTGTTACTGAATGTTTATGAGGATACGGTAACAACAAGTGCTCGCAGGACATCTGGTGTAATCAGAGAGATACGTCATCGTATTCCATCCTTCATATCAGCAAGACTCCTGATACATTCATGATGGACACGATCTTTCAGATATCCCAACACCAGGAGTCACATGCATTTACGTTGGGGGGTCTGGAAGGCCAGCTAACTAGAAATTGCTAAGGGATGATGCAGTAGTTACAGAAAGCTTCTGAAGCAAATCTTTCATTGACAAGCGACTGTGGTGTCCCCTCATCTTGCATCAAAATAGGGGTTTGGGAACAGCTGCGTTTTTACAAAGCTGGAATCAAGTGTTGCGCATGGAGTTTCTTATAACGTGCAGATGTCACTATACACCTTGAAGAAAAACGGACCGAGAATGAAGGAGCTTGTGAACACACACCACAGAGTCATATAATCTGAGTGTAGCGGATGCTCTTATGAAACATGTGGCGGAGTGGTATCCCATATGCGACAGTTTGTGCATGCACGGCGTTGTGGAGAGTAAAATACGGCTCGTCCTTCCAAAGATTATTCCACAGCTACATGTCATCCATTCCCATGCGTGTCAAAAAGTGAAGGGCAAAATGTTGTTTTGATGTCAAAGGTATTCCTATACCATATTATGCATAATAATGTGTTTGTGGTGTTCCCATATATTTGTCCACTCACGGTAGCTATGGCCTAATACTGTTTCACGGATAATAAAGGTAATGACATTATACCTATGATAAATTTCTTTAGTCCAGAGAATGATTTGATGCTCCTCTCCATCATACTCTGTCCTGTGCAAGCCTCTTCACCTCCGAATAACAACTGCTACCTACATCCTTCTGAATCTGCTTAGTGTATTCAAACAGTTTGACAGAGCACTGAAAGACCTTAGTGGAAACAAGACCCCAGGAGTAGACAACATTCCATTACAACTACTGACGGCCATGGGAGAGCCAGTCCTGACAAAACTCTACCATCTGGTGAGCAAGATGTATGAGACAGGCGAAATACCCTCAGACTTCAAGAAGAATATAATAATTCCAATCCCAAAGAAGGCAGGTGTTGACAGATGTGAAAATTACCGAACTATCAGTTTAATAAGTCACAGCTGCAAAATACTAACGCGAATTCTTTACAGACGAATGGAAAAACTGGTAGAAGCCGACCTCGGGGATGATCAGTTTGGATTCCGTAAAAATGTCGGAACACGTGAGGCAATACTGGCTTTACGACTTATCTTAGAAAAAAGATTAAGGAAAGGCAAACCTACGTTTCTAGCATTTGTAGACTTAGAGAAAGCTTTTGACAATGTTGACTGGAATACTCTCTTTCAAATTATAAAGGTGGCAGAGGTAAAATACAGGGAGCGAAAACCTATTTACAATTTGTACAGAAACCAGAAGGCAGTTATAAGAGTCGAGGGACATGAAAGGGAAGCAGTGGTTGGGAAGGGAGTGAGACAGGGTTGTATCCTCTTCCCGATGTTATTCAATCTGTATATTGAGCAAGCAGTAAAGGAAAAAATAGAAAAATTCGGAGTAGGTATTAAAATCCATGGAGAAGAAATAAAAACTTTGAGGTTCGTAGATGACATTGTAATTCTGTCAGAGACAGCAAAGGACTTGGAAGAGCATTTGAACGGAATGACAGTGTCTTGAAAGGAGGATAAAAGTTGAACATCAACAAAAGGAAAACGAGGATAATGGAATGTAGTGGAATTAAGTCGGGTGATGCTAAGGGAATAAGATTAGGAAATGAGACACTTAAAGTAGTAAAGGAGTTTTGCTATTTGGGGAGCAAAATAATTGATGATGGTCGAAGTAGAGAGGATATAAAATATAGACTGGCAATGGGAAGGGTAGCGTTTCTGAAGAAGAGAAATTTGTTAACATCGAGTATAGATTTAAATGTCAGGAAGTCGTTTCTGAAAGTATTTGTATGGAGTGTAGCCATGTATGGAAGTAAAACATGGACGATAAATAGTTTGGACAAGAAGAGAAAGAAGCTTTCGAAATGTGGTTATACAGAAGAATGCTGAAGATTAGATGGGTAGATCACATAACTAATGAGGAGGTATTGAATAGAATTGGGGAGAAGAGGAGCTTGTGGCACAGCTTAACTAGAAGAAGAGACTGGTTGGTAGGACATGTTCTGAGGCATCAAGGGATCACAAATTTAGCATTGGAGGGCAGCGTGGAGAGTAAAACTTGTAGACGGAGACCAAGAGATGAATACACCAAGCAGATTCCGAAGGATGTAGGTTGTAGTAAGTACTGGGAGATGAAGAAGCTTGCACAGGATAGAGTAGCATGTAGAGCAGCATCAAACCAGTCTCAAGACTGAAGACCACAACAACAACAACAACAACTATTCTCTTCTTGTCTACACTGTTTATCGTCCAAGTTTCACTTGCATACATGGCTACATTCTACACAAATACTTTCTGAAAAGACTTCCTAGCACTTAAATCTATAATCGATGTTAAGAAACGTCGTTCTTCAGAAACGCTTTCCTTTCCTTTGCCAGTCTACGTTTTATATCCTCTCTACTTCGACCATCATCAGTTATTCTGCTACTCAAATAACAATAGCTACTATAAGAGACTCATTTCCTAATCCAATTTCCGTCAGTATCACTTGATTTAATTCGACTACATTCCATTATCCTTGGTCTGCTTTTGTTGATGTTCGTCTTATATCCTCCTTTTAAAATTCTGTCCATTCCGTTCAACTGCTGTTCCATGTCCTGTGCCGTCTCTAGCAGAAATACAATGACATCGACAACCCTCAAATTCTTTATTTCGTTCCCCAGAATTTTAATTCTTACTCAAAATTTTTCTTTTGTTCCGTTTACTGCTTGCTCAATATACACATTGAATAATATCGGGAATTGGCTGCAACCCTTTCTCACCCCCTTCTCATCCTCTGCTTAAGTTTCATTCCACTCGACTCGTATAACTCCAATCTGGTTTCTGTACAAATTGTAAGTAGCCTTTCGCTCCCTGTATTTTACCCCTGCCACCTTCAGAATTTGAAAGAGTGTATTGCAGTCATTATTGTCAAAAGCTTTCTCTTAGTCTACAAATGCTATAAACGTAGGTTTGCCTTTCCTTAATCTATTTTCTGAAATAAGTCGTGGGGTCAGTATTGCTTCGCGTGTTCCAACATTTTTATGGAATCCAAATTGATCCTCCCAGAGGTCAGATCCTACCAGTTTTTCCACTCGTTTGTAAGGAATTCGTGTTTGCAACCATGACTTATTAAAATGATACTTTGGTAATTTTGACACCTGTCAGCGCCTGCATTCTTTGGGAATGGAATTATTATATTCTTCTTGAAGTCTGAAGATGTTTCGCCTGTCTCCTAGATCTTGCTTACCGGATGGAAGAGTTTTGTCATGGTTCTACCAAGGTTATGAGCAGTCCTAACGGAATGTTGTCTATTCCCGGCGCCTTGTCTCGACTTAGGTCTTCAGTGATCTGTTCAGTTCTTCACGCAGTATCGTATCTCCCATTTCATCTTCATCTACATCCTCTTCCATTTCCAAAGTATTGCCCTGAAGTACATCGCCGTTGTATAGACACTCTATATACTCCTTCCATCTTTCTGCTTTCCTTTCTTTGCTTAGGATTGGTTTTCCATCCGAGCTCTTGATATTCATACAGGATATTCTCTTTTTTCCAAAAGTCTCTCTAATTTTCCTGTAGGCAGTATCTATCTTACCCCCAGTGATATATGCTCCTACATCCTTAGATGTGTCCTCTAATCATCCATGATTGGCCATTTAACTTTCTGTCGATTTCATTTTTCAGACGTATGTATTCCTTTTGACCTGCTTCATTTACTGCATTTTTATGTTTTATCCTTTCATCAGTTAAATTCAATACCTCTTCTGTTATCCAATGATTTCTACTAGCCCTCGTCTTTTTACCAACGTGTTCCTCTGCTGCTTTCACTATTTCATCTCTCAAAGCTATCTGTTCTTCTTCTACTGTGTTTCTTTCCCCTGTTCTTGTCAACCGTTCCCTAATGCTCTCACTGAAACTCTGTACAACCTGTGGTTCCTTCTAGTTTATCCAGATCCCATCTGCGTAAATTTCCACCTTTTTTCCAGTTTCTTCACTTTTAATCTACAGTTTATAAACAATAGATTGTGGTCAGAGTCCATATCTGCCCCTGGAAATGTCTTACACTTTAAAACAAGGTTCCTAAATCTCTGTCTTGCCATTATATAATCTATCTGAAACCTTTGAGTGTCTCCAGACCTCTTTCACGTATACAACCTTGTTTCACGATTCTTAAACCACGAGTTGGCTATGATTAAGTTATTTTCTGTGCAAAATTCTACCAGGCGACTTCCTCTTTCATTCCTTACCCCCAGTCAATAGTCACCTACTACTTTTCCGTCTCTTCCTTTTCCTACTCTCGAATTCCAGTCCCCCATGACTATTAACTTTTTCTCTTCCTTAACTATCTCAATAACTTCTTTTATCGCATCATACATTTGTTCAATCTCTTCATCATCTCGGAGCAAGTTGGCATACTAACTTGAACTACTGTGGTAGGCTTGGGCTTCGTGTCTACCTTGGCTACAATAACGCGTTCACTATGCTGTTCGCAGTAGCTTATCCGCGTTGATATTTTTTATTCATTATTAAACCTACACCTGCATTACCATTATTTGACTTTGCTTAATTGAAACTGTCATTCCTGCCCAAAAGAAGTCTCCTAGTGTCAAACATCGGCCTTATGTGGCGAAAGCAATTTCTGAAAACGTACGTTGGTGCACAGTGCCGTATGGAAGCGAATGATGAACTGCGAGGAAACCGGAAAAGAAGAGAATCGAAGCATTTGAGATGTGCTACAAGGATGCTGAAAATTAGATGTACTGCTAAAATAAGGACCGAGGTGGTTCTCCTGTAGAACTGGTGAGGAAAGGAATATATGGAACACGTAGGCATGAATGAGAGAGTGGATGAAAGGACCAAGTGTGAAGACATGAATGAGTAACTTACTTGGTACTAGTGGGAGTTTTGTAGAGTAAAATCTGTAGATGAAAACAGAAATTGCAACACATTCAAAAAATGATTGAGGGCGTTGTCTGCAAGTGCCAGTCTGAGATGAAGAGGAGAGAAATTCGTGGTGAATCGCCTCAAACTAGTCAGGACAAACACGGAAAAATAAATCAATTGCCACACTGAAGCACATGTTTCAATCATGTGTCAATCAACTAACAAACTGAATATTAAAATTATTTTTACCTACTTGAGAATCGACCTCTTCAAAATTGCTTCGCCATTTAGGCGCTGGATTTTCCAAATGGCATACCCTTTCCGATGCTCATCATTTAAAATGACAAGCAGTCCATTCACAACGCACTCAAATATTTCAGTCTGCATTTTGAAGGAAAATATATTTCCTGTACACTGCTGTTGTAGCAGAGCTACCTGATTCCAATAGGGGCTGTTTCAGGGAATGAACTACCAGTTCTTGCTTCATCTGCAACCTTCACAAAAGCTCACCCATATCAATGTCAACAGTAGAAAAACGTTATCGCACGAAAATGTGCCTAGAATGTAAATTGCTCACCCCGAAACAATGCTACGGACCATCCGCGTATAAACCTGCGGGTCTAAGCACGGGAGACATTTAATTGATCATCTGTTAATCTAAGAGAGGAGCCTTGGTAAGAGGAAGAAACGAAACATCGATATAACAGAACAACAACACAGTTATTTG
Organism: Schistocerca serialis cubense; assembly: GCF_023864345.2. Lineage (NCBI taxonomy): Eukaryota > Metazoa > Arthropoda > Insecta > Orthoptera > Acrididae > Schistocerca > Schistocerca serialis. Next base: position 141,643,343 of record NC_064641.1, on the reverse strand, counting down.
AATGACGTAGCTTACTGCTAAATTTCATATGCTAAAAGTAATTAGACTGCAAAGATTTACTCTTGCAGACAAAAAAATCACCACTCAGCTACTTTTAGTAATGACATTAACTGACATAAATAGCGCCGTTACTTACTTAGAACTGACACGCTCATCATCAAACACACATTACACCTCAAGATCGGCGTTAGTTTTTGTTGTTTACATTCGTGTTCACCGTTTATTCCCCTCCTGGTGAAACGCCTTTGGGTTGGTGAGTACTAGAAGCAAAACAGGATGTGAGAAACAACCTATTTAACTGAAATTGTACCTAATAACGATTGAAAACAATTTAAATGAATCATTAAAATGAAACTGTCTCAGTTTTAGGTTATTTACGTCGAAAATCCCGCGTCACTGTATTAGAGTGCTGACTGCTTGTGTTGATGCAGTACGAAGGTGTAAGGTGTCAGGCAAATCCAACACCTGCCATGAAAACCCTGACATGATAAGCAAATCCAGTAGTATGTCACATAGCTCCGAATAAATCGTGACATTAAATTAACCAAAGTAATACGAGTAACCAGTGAGCAAATGGAATACCACAGACTAACACAAGAATGCCTAAATGCATGTCATACCTTCCCGCCGTGAGACAGACGCATTTCCGAGGGGAGAAACGAGAACAGAGGTCAAGAGCAGAACCGTGTTAAGCGAGAAGGCCCTACGATAAGGGACGGACGGACAGCCACGTTGCCAGCTAACTACTAGGACCACACCACCCGCACGTTCTTTAGCGTGAGACTTTTTCGCGTCTCTGTTACGTCAAAACCACCCCCCAGCCCATGTCAAAAGCTAGAGCCCTCCAGAAGAACAGTATAGATCTTACGATAACACAAAAAGGGCTACACCACCCGCAAGTTTTAGCGTGAGACCTTTTTCGCGTCTCTGTTACGTTAGGACCACCCCCCAGCCCATGTTAAAAGATAGAGCCCTCCAGAAGAACAGTATAGATCTTACGATAACGCTAAAAGGACCACACCAGCTGCAAGTTTAAGCGTGAGACTTTAAAAACATTGCCCCACCACGAAAAGTATAACGTTTCTCATTGGATAGACAGAATTTTTGTAGGCGGAGCTTAAGTTTAACATTGAGACCCTGATTGGTCAGATGAAAACACAGCCAGATAGTTTTTTTTTTAAACCAACTTCGATAAATTGTAGTAAGGGGAAGTTAGGAGAGAGTTGCTTCAGAGAGTTGCTTCCGAGACGGAGAGGTGAGCGGAGCTGTGCTGTCCGCCGCCCCCTGACGAACACCGACAAGGTAATGAACGCACGCGATGCTGCATAAGAGTGCATAAAGCTTCACTCAGAACTGCAGAAGTCTCATCTGTTACATCCCCTTTTTTGCGTAATACTAGTGTCGATCGTCAATTAAAGCTCATGGTGTTCACATTTGCCACTTCAAGTAAAAATCTGAAACACGATGATTTTTCTGTTATATAGTTATTGAGAAGCCATATCAGCCACTGTAATTTACGACAAGTTAGATAAGTAATTAAAGATAATTGAGGGTTACTGTAGACCATTTTGATAGTTTTCGCTTTTGTGAAACTTAATTTAAACCTAGATTATAGATGTGATGTGGCATAGGTCATCCTTCGATCCATTGTAGAACTTGGAAACCCACTCAGGGAATATTCGTTCACATTTTTGTTGAACGCAGTTGGTTTTTACCATCCTGTATTAAAACATTTCCTTTTATCAATAGTGCAATTTATAAACAATGTCTTGTGAGTAGAATAAAATTTCCAATGGAAAACTTAACTGCTTTTTCGACGTTATTTTACCAGCTAACTAAAAATAGGAAAGCCTTGAACCCCTTCCACTAAATTTAGTTACTATTAAGATTCTTTTACAGGGAGTGCAGTGGAGCTGACGCTGAAATCATTAAGTATTTGGTTATATCATCGCTAGTCTCACTGAACTCTTCTGAATTCTACATGTCATGTGTGGTCTGGCGTCTCCTTACCAGCAACGGGTCCCAGGTTAAAACTAGTCAATTCCCTAAAAAACACGCTCAGAGCGTCGTTGCGCGGAAGTGGTAGGGAGACATGATATAGAACAAACAGACACCACGCAGAATGTTTAGAAAATGGCGACCCTGCCAGGATGGTAAAATACCATGATTGATGGTCGACCACATGCCTAACTAGGTCAGAAAAATATCCTGTTGAAAAATTTTCGTAGTAAAAAATTTTTTGCCTAAAGTTTTAAATACTCGAAAACAGTAGCTGCAGCGATAGATAGTAATAAAGTGTCAGAGACAAAAGCATAATTAAGTTGTGAATTTTAATATTGTTAGAATTAAGTTTTCTCCTCAATGCAAGCGCACAGGTGGCGGATACATCGTTGACAAGTTGGTTCTGACCCAACAAGTAATCGAATGGATTGTCAGTCTTGGTAGTGTCAAGTCGTGTGTGCAAAAAGTTTATGAAACGCGTGAGATCGTATGAGCGCATGTTGACTCGAAGTAGGGCGCGTGAATTGCTTTTAAAACAGAAAATAAGGGATTCGCAAAGATTAGCAATTACAGATCGAGACCTTGACCGAATTGAGGTAGAGACCCAGCATGAAAATGGACAGAGAATAGAGGACAGTACAACAGACGATGCAGTATCGCCAGAAATAGGACATTTAACGCACCATAACGAGGATAATGTACGCCAAGGCATAGAAAACGTAAGTCGGCATACGACAGAGGAGCAGGAAAGTAGAGAGACAGTCGATGAGGAATCTAACTTGCGTCTTGAATACGTAGAACCCGTAGTACAAGTAATCAGAGCTCCCTCACCACAGAGTACAAAGAATTCGAGCAGAAACGTGTCACCGCACAGTTCAATGCAATCGGTTGCATACCAACACTTGGGCGAAAACACAGAGCGTAGGACGTCGGAAGAAAACGCAATAGGACCCACCAATTTGGCAGAATTATTACAATTAATGACGGAAACCATGACAAGACAAAATAAAGAAATTGCGAACCAAATTAAAATTCAGGATGCAGAAACCAAGAGACAAATGCGTGAGATTAAAGGACAAAACAAAAAAATTGAGTTACACCTAAGTCATATTGAAGACGAGGCAAAAGAATCTCGAGAAGTGATAGGAAACTTAATGACAGGTCACAATCAATTGCGAACATTCATAGACAAGGTACAAGCGGACGTACAAACATTGCGTAATGACATTCAGGACGAGATCAAAACATTACGTAACAACACCCAGGGAGAAGTCAACAAACTAGAGAAACAGATAAACGAAATTACTAGACAAGCAGCAGGTACAGCGCGTGAAATTGTTGAAAACAGTGTGTTACACAAACGTATCACAAAAGCAGCTCTGAAAAGATATGATAACCGCATAGTCAAAATAGAAGCGCAAACGAAGTGACAATTTCAGAAATTGCGAACAGAGTTGTTGCAAACCATTGAAGAGCGTAGTGAACAGAATCGAACAAGCACAGAGTCTGCAACCACATCAGTATCTGCAACAGCACCGGAAAAACAAGCAATTAGCGAAGATATTACACATTTGCGATTCCAATCACAGGCGGAAAGTAACATACGTGAAATCAGACAGACTGCACAGCAACAAACACGTTTCGCAATTCTTGATGAGCAAACGTCATCACAAACACATGCGGAACCACAAATGTATGATTGAAGACAGTTTGGATCGTGCAATGAAGCGGCAAGGTTAGCCAGACAAGATACCCAACGTGACAATGGAAAGCCAGGTCGCGAAGAGTACAGTGCAATGCATTCAGCTTCACGTTCACAACCGATGGAAGAAAATTATTGCGTACCACTCCAACGATAATACGCAAGGGTAGGCGAAAGTTACAGTGGACAATATCCAATGGATCTACCACAGCCGGAAAGAACGGCGGGAGAAATGATCAGAAACAAAAGTGGCGAAGAATCGCGAATTTCATATGGAACTATGACGAAGTACGACAACGATCATTTCCTCACAGTCAGAAAATTTCAATACTTTCGAGAAGGAAACTCATTACATCCACCAACTTTTATTGATCAATTCCGAGTAGGATTACCAGAACACTGGACGCTAGCACACAAATTAGACTTTATATGTGCACACATGTCAGGAACAGTCGCAGAAACCATGCAGAATGTTGCGGCGACATGCCGATCGTACGAAGATTTCAGAGAGAAGTTTCTCTCAAGATATTGGTCCAGCGAAGCAAAGAACAGAGTGAAGTACGAATTATTACAGAACCCATATTTTGAAAATTCAGGAGACAAGAGTCCCGTGAAATTTTTCGAATTTATGGCAAAGAAAAATCAATGCTTAGATGTACCATACAGTGACGGAGAGTTGATTAAATTATGCGCGATGAAGCTACCATTGAAATACCAGCAATCATTAGTAGGTCGCAGAGGCAATGACGTCGAAGCATTTAAAGGTATTCTAAGGGAACTAGAGTTCATATTTTCGGAAGATGACGCAAGAAAAAGACGAAGCGCACGTGAAAACGAAAGCAAAAAGCAGTGGAATCCACGAGACACAGTACGAAGAAACTATAATTACGAACCATGTGATAACTTCGCACCAAGAAACGACAATAGATTTCAACAAAGAACGGGTTATGGATTTAGAAGAGAATATGGCAATAACTATAATTCACCCAGGAACGGCAACAACTATTACAGAGGTAATAACGACAACCGGAACGGGTACTGGAGAACTAATAGACCGACAAATTATCAACAAAGAAACCGCTATCAACAAGATGAACAAGAAAAGAAAATAAAGATAGAAGAGGTGGAGGTAAGACCACCAAACCCCGATAAACATTCGAATTGACAGCTAAGCGCCCATGCCAAAGAGAATGACGCACCGACCCAGGACAATTGCAGCACCTTGAACAGAGAAGTAAAAATCTTATCACGAGAAGAGAAGAAGGAAGAAACAAATCCGCAGGGACCAGATGAAAACGAAGACAAGAAAATAACAATATCGTATTGGGACGAAATTAATTGGGAGAATACTGACGAGGAAGATGAATTACCAGAGGCATGCACAACGAATGTAGGAGGAAAGGACGCAGTAATGAGTATTGCAGAGCTATTTGAGATGGAAACCAGGGAAAGCGAATTCAATGAGGATAATGCGCAGTCGACAGAAGTTGAAAATAAGTTACGAGTGGGCACACAACCCAACGTATATAATGAAGGAAGTTATGAAGCGATAATTAGAGCATTTAGATGCCATTATGTGGAAGTAGCGACGAAGAAGGAGAAGATAGACGAGGATGAGGAAAAAGTAGAGGATGATGAAGAAAGCGTAAATGAAGGAAGAAATAAGAGGAAATAAAAGAGAGAGAAGTAGCAGTTGAAGCTTATCCTACAGGCAGTTCGAATTCTCAAGGGAAATTCCTAAAAAGACCCCTGTATGATTCAGTGGAGGATTCGTTGATGCAAGAAGAAGAAGAACAGAACCAACCCTTTCAAATTCAACCAATTGTGAAGGCCATGTTAAAGCATATCCCAGTCAATATTGTAATTGATAGTGGAAGTGAACTGACTGCGATCTCAGAAAATTTATTCATGCAGTGTAATGCCAATGAGGAATTGCCAGTTCTGAAAACACGTAAGAGGTCCTATTAGAAACGATGCTGCGGAAGTTACGAGACAAACAAGGTTAACTCTTTCGTGCCAAGGTCAAAAGATCGAAGCCAACTTCGTGATTATACCTAAACTAACTGTAGATTTGATTATAGGTGCAGATTTTTTAAATGAGAGACGAGCGATAATAGATATGGGGAAAGGTAGCGTAACATTCGGAAATGTCACACTTCTCTTTGAGCAAAAGCTAAAATTAGAAGAAATACCGGTTATAAACAAACAATTATGAATGATGCGAGATAAAGAGGATGAAGAATTAGAATGGTATGCACAAAAGGGGGAATCGCCTCAACTCATGTTAGAAGTCCATAAAGAAATCGACGAAAAATTGCAAGAAGTTCAAGGTATTTCGGAACACAGTAAAAGAGAATTAGAGGATATTTTACGAGATAAAGCAGACGTATTTTTACCTAAGACTGGCAGTATTAAGCACTTTCAGTACACGTTTGAAGTAAAACAGCACAAACCATTTAGTGTGCCACCCTATACAATCCCATTAAGCTACAGGAATAAAGTATTCCAGGAGATATCTAAAATGTTAGATGACGATATTATTGAACCAGCTACCTCCACATATAACAGCCCGCTCCATATTGTACAAAAACGAGATGGGAGCATCAGGTTAGTGCTTGATTCCAGACAGATCAACACAATCATAATCACTGAGACAGATCGCCCAGAAAAATTAGAGGAATTGATACAAAACTTCCACGGTACTAAGATATTTTCATCAATTGATTTACGGAGTAGTTTCTGGCAAATAGAATTGGCCCCAGAATGTAGAAAATTTACAGCATTTATCGTATTCGGTAGATGTTACCAGTTTAAACGATTGCCATTTGGTTTAAACATATCATCAGCAGCGTTTATTATGGGATTTAATACTATACTCAGTCCTGAAATTTTACAAAAAATTACTTGTTATGTTGATGATGTGATTATAGCAGAACCCTCTTGGGAACATCACAACGACACATTAAATCAGTTTTTACAGATCATGAAAGAGCATGGGGTCACAGTAAATATAACAAAATCCAAATTAGGAAGGCGAGAGGTCAAATTTCTAGGACACATAATTTCAGAGAAAGGGGTAATGTCCGACCGAGAAAAACTAACGGCAATCAAAGAATTCTGTACTCCATATAATAAGAAAACTCTCAGAGGATTTCTAGGTCTCACCGGATTCTATAAAAAATTTATTTGGATCGACTCTCTCGCAACACCACGCCTATGTGCATTGACTGGAAAAAACACGCCATGGGTATGGGATTAACAAGCCAATGAAGAATTTTTAAAAGTGAAGAACGCACTAACAACAGCACCGATTTTAGCACATCCTGAACTAACATAAAATTTTTGTATGGCCACTGATAGCGCGAAAACAGGTTTAGGAGTTGTTTTATTCGAAGAATACGAACAAGCAGGGCTAACATCATATAGAACAATTGCATTTGCCAGTTGGGTACTCACAAAAAGCGAGAAAAACTATTCAGTCACGGAGCTGGAAGCATTGGCCATTGTATGGGGCTTCCAACGTTTTCGATACTTCCTATTCGGAAGAAAAACAAAAGTATACACTGACCACAAAGCATTAGAATTTCTGTTATCCACCAAACTATCTCATGGGAGGTTAGCCAGATGGATGTTAATACTACAAGAATTGACTTCACTATTACACACATACCAGGACCAGCGAATGTATTAGCACATGCTTTATCACGATGTCCACAGGGTGCATCCAATAACATAGGTTTGGAAGCAGCAGAAGACCGGTTTACAATGTACTATACGAAACAAGTACCTTTCGAAAACTACATTACGACAGCATTGAAAAACATAGGCAAAGAACAGGACAAGAATCCCGAAATACTAGGAATCAAACACAAGTGGAGAAGTAAGGATTTTCCAGACATTCGACAGCACTATCTCGTAAAAAACAATGTTTTATTTTTTAGACGAAATGTTGCAACGAATGAATGGTTAATTTATATCCCAGATGGACTAATTAATAAGTACATATGGTATACACATTTAAGTAATGGTCACTTTGGACCAAAGAAATGCTTTTTAAAAATAAAACAAACAAGCCATTTTCCTAATACGGAAAGACGAATTAGAACAGTATTAGTCAAATGCAAAAAATGTATGAGAGCTAAACACGTCACTTTCCAAACCAAACCACCTATGTTTCCAATAATCCCTAAAAGATTAAAACAAATAGCTGCAACAGATCTGATGGGGCCCCTCCCACGCACAAAAAATGGATATATTTTCATATTTGTCGTTTTGGAACTTACTTCTAAATATGTTACCTTGACACCATTAAAACGGGCAACAGGTCTTACTATAAGTAAAGCATTTAGACAAGATTTTCTCAGACAAGTAGGTCGAGTGGAACGAATAATTTCGGATAATGGCCCACAATACAAATCAGTGCAATGGCAGAACACGTTAAAACAACACAAAATAAAACCCATCTACATATCTAAGTACAAACCTAGCGTAAATCCAGCAGAACGATCTATGAAGGACATAGGCACTTGAGGCCGATTATATGCAGGCAAAAGACACAACACTTGGGATATATACCTTAAATATTTTCAAGAAGTAATAAATGAAATGCCACATAGCACTACACTACTACCTCCAGTTACTGTACTTAAAAATACTGAACCCCCAAACATAACCAGAGAAAATGTTAGATTTCCTATTGTACCACGTAGACAGCACAAACAAGTCATAGCAACAGCACTCTCCCACATCAGAAAGGCAGCCATTAAAAAAAAAGAAAGAGGAGATAGAACAGCAATTAAAAGAACATTCTAGCAGGCCAGAAAGTATTTGTAAAAACACACCATCTCTCCAACAAACAGAAACACAAAATACATAAGTTTTACGCTGCATACAAAGGACCTGTCATAATTAGCCGAATTGCTCATGATAATGCTGTGGAACTAATGAACCCAAAAACAGGCAAAACCTTAGTACTTCACCATGTGAGCCATATCAAAAAGTTTGAAGATTAAATTTATTACTGGTAAATAATCAGCACAATATTTCAAGATTATGTTGCAGATAATATCGTCAGGAGAAAGAAGAATGAAGAGAGAGGAAGGTGGGAAAAAGAAAGTAGTTTCAATAAAAACAAAAACAAAAATAACACCAATAGTACCATAGATTAAGGTGAAGGGACAAAGCGTAGATAGTCTAACAGCATGAATTCTACATGTCATGTGTGGTCTGGCGTCTCCTTACCAGCAACAGGTCCCAGGTTCAAACTAGTCAATTCCCTAAAAAACACGCTCAGAACGTCGTTGCGCGGAAGTGGTAGGAAGACACGATACAGAACAACCAGACACCACGCAGAATGTTTAGAAAAGCCATATGAAGCACTTTTTATATATATATATATATATAGGGTAAGGAGGGCTAAATCCGACCTAGTGTTTCTTGTGGCTATAAAACGCTTAAACGAGGTCGGATCTTAACGTTATATGCGTTACATTATAGATAATATAAAGGAGCAACAGTTTGCAAAATATTTTTGTTATACCATCAATAGTTTTTGAGATATCCGTACTTTAAGAGATTTCTATTTTTGCCCTTTGCAAAAATGGTGGGGTAAATCCGACCCCCTATTTGATTGCCTGATTTTGCACAGAAATTGTTCTAAACGAACGGTTACTTTGGGAAATAATTATTGGCAGTTATGTTTTTTACATAAATGACTAAAATGTATTTAATAAATAAGAATGTTAAGAGTACTAAAGGTAGTGAAAGTTAAATGAATATAAATTTTAATTGAAAAAAGATGATTTCATTGCACGGCGGTGCAACAACAATGTTGAGCTCGGAATGTTAAAATCACAAGCGACAGCTCGTAAAGACATCCCCATTTGCATTGCAGCAACTGCTCGGCGAATATCGTTTTGATTGTGTTTTGTTGTTTTTCGTTTGTAATTTCGTACCATTTTCCTAAAAATACCAGAAATTCACTTTGTTTGCGTAAATAAACAATTCCATACAAATAAACGATAAGAAATTTGCGGTCTGATTTACCCCACCATTTAGCGATTGGATTTACCCCACCATGCCATGTTTCATTTAACACACATAGAAACAATTTACACGACATTTTTAACAAAAACTATACATACACTGAATGGGTCACTAAGTGCACTACAAAAATCACTTACCGTTTGTTTTGCGATCGTTTTATTTAATAAGGTAAATCTAGTGATGCAATTTGCACAAAAATTAAATTAACAATAGAAAAAATGTGGTGTCACCGCCAGACACCACACTTGCTAGGTGGTAGCTTTAAACCGGCCGCGGTCCATTAGTACATGTCGGACCCGCGTGTCGCCACTGTCAGTGATAGCAGACCGAGTGCCACCACACGGCAGGTCTCGAGAGACTTACTAGCACTCGCCCCAGTTGTACGGACGACTTACCTAGCGATGCAACACTGACGAAGGCTCGCTTATTTGCAGAGAAGATAGAATAGCCCTCAGCTAGGTCAATGGCTACGACCTAGCAAGGCGCCATTAACAGTTGCTATTATTTATACCGTACCGTCAAGAACGATGTATACAAATGATGGATTAAAGTTAAGTATTCCAGCAGCTAAGTACTTTTCTTTATAGCATTCATTCCGTATCCTGTTTCAGACCTCACGCCAGCCTGCGTGAGTTTAACGCGTGCATTATGGCCTCCTCTCTCAATTAGTGTGCGTAGTGTTGGCTAACTGCCAACACTACAAAAAACACTTGTCTTTTGGGCGTCTAAATGTCAAATGCGGCAAAGCTGTCAAGGTGACATTTAAGTTATTTCGAATGTTCTATATGGTAACAGTAAAACGAAAACGAAAAAACTACAAAGAACGAAACTCGTATAGCTTGAAGGGGGAAACCAGATGGCGCTATGGTGGCCCGCTAGATGGGGCTGCCATAGGTCAAACAGATATCAACTGCGTTTTTTATACAGGAACCCCCATTTTTAATTACATATTCGTGTAGTACGTAAAGAAATATGAATGTTTTAGTTGGACCACTTTTTTCGCTTTGTGATAGATAATCACAAAGGTATAAGTACGTGGTATCACGTAACATACCGCCAGTGCGGATTTGCTTCGTGATACATTACCCGTGTTACAATGGACCGTTTACTAATTTCAGTAAAGGTCGATATTATGTTGATGTATGGCTATTGGCCGCGCGGAATTAGCCGAGCGGTCTATCACACAGACACCAAATAATTTTGTCCTTTGAAAGGACACACAGAGAGTTTGCGTTATAACAACTATAACAATACCAAATAATTTCTCTCTAGGAGACGTACAGGGTGACAATTATTGAACTATATGGAATAAAATCATCATAACTTCTGAGCGGTTTCCGTTAGGACGTTCAAACTTCATGGCAGGCCGGGGGACTTGGTGAGAATTTGTGGGCGCTGTATGATTTAGTTTAACGACGAGGCCCACTTTCATTTGGATGGGTTGGTCAACAAGCAAAATTTTTACATTTTGGGGATTGAGAACCCGCATTTCGCGATGCAGAAATTTCTTCACCCTCAACGGGTTACTGTGTGGTGGGCAATGTCCAGTCACGGCATAATCGGTGCGATATTCCTTGACGGCACGTTGATTACCGAATGGTACGTGAAGGTTTTGGAAGATGGTTTCATCCCCATTATCCAAAGTGACTCTCATTTCGACAAGATGTGGTTCATGCAGGACGGAGCTCGACCCTATCAAAGCGGGGAGTGATGTCCTGGAGGAGTACTTTGGGGACCACATTCTGGCTCTTTGACACCCAGAGGTCATTGGCATGGGGCTCGAATGGCCGCCATATTCTGGGGATCTGAACACTTGCGTCTCCTTTTCGTGCGACCATATTAAAGACAAGGTGTACAGCAGTAACTCGAAAACCATTGCTCAGCTGAAAATATTCGTTCAAGAGGTCATCGACAGCATCGATGTTCCGACACTGTGCCACATTATCGTCAACGTCAGGCATATCGACCATGTCATAACCTAAATCCGAATCTCTGTAGTGACGTTTGCATGTTGAATAAAGTCTGTGCAGGCCGTAGTTTCCAATTAATTTACGTTTTTTCATGTTGTTGTTGTTGTTGTTGTGGTCTTCAGTCCTGAGACTGGTTTGATGCAGCTCTCCATGCTACTCTATCCTGTGCAAGCTTCTTCATCTCCCAGTACCTACTGCAACCTACATCCTTCTGAATCTGCTTAGTGTATTCATCTCTTGGTCTCCCTCTACGATATTTACCCTCCACGCTGCCCTCCAATACTAAATTGGTGATCCCTTGATGCCTCAGAACATGTCCTACCAACCGATCCCTTCTTCTGGTCAAGTTGTGCCACAAACTTCTCTTCTCCCCAATCCTATTCAAAACTTCCTCATTAGTTATGTGATCTACCCATCTAATCTTCAGCATTCTTCTGTAGCACCACATTTCGAAAGCTTCTATTCTCTTCTTGTCCAAACTATTTATCGTCCATGTTTCACTTCCATACATGGCTACACTCCATACGAATACTTTCAGAAATGACTTCCTGACACTTAAATCAATACAGGATGTTAACAAATTTCTCTTCTTCAGAAACGCTTTCCTTGCCATTGCCAGCCTACATTTTATATCCTCTCTACTTCGACCATCATCAGATATTTTGCTCCCCAAATAGCAAAACTCCTTTACTACTTTAAGTGCCTCATTTCCTAATCTAATTCCCTCAGCATCACCCGACTTAATTAGACTACATTCCATTATCCTTGTTTTGCTTTTGTTGATGTTCATCTTATATCCTCCTTTCAAGACACTGTCCATTCCATTCAACTGCTCTTCCAAGTCCTTTGCTGTCTCTGAGAGAATTACAATGTCATCAGCGAACCTCAAAGTTTTTATTTCTTCTCCATGGATTTTAATACCTACTCCGAATTTTTCTTTTGTTTCCTTTACTGCTTGCTCAATATACAGATTGAACAACATCGGGGAGAGGCTACAACCCTGTCTTACTCCCTTCCCAACCACTGCTTCCCTTTCATGTCCCTCGACTCTTATAACTGCCATCTGGTTTCTGTACAAATTGTAAATAGCCTTTCGCTCCCTGTATTTTACCCCTGCCACCTTTAGAATTTGAAAGAGAGTATTCCAGTCAACATTGTCAAAAGCTTTCTCTAAGTCTACAAATGCTAGAAACGTAGGTTTGCCTTTCCTTAATCTTTCTTCTAAGATAAGTCGTAAGGTCAGTATTGCCTCACGTGTTCCAGTGTTTCTACGGAATCCAAACTGATCTTCCCCGAGGTTGGCTTCTACTAGTTTTTCCATTCGTCTGTAAAGAATTCGTGTTAGTATTTTGCAGCTGTGACTTATTAAACTGATAGTTCGGTAATTTTCACATCTGTCAACACCTGCTTTCTTTGCGATTGGAATTATTATATTCTTCTTGAAGTCTGAGGGTATTTCGCCTGTTTCATACATCTTGCTCACCAGATGGTAGAGTTTTGTCAGGACTGGCTCTCCCACGGCCGTCAGTAGTTCCAATGGAATATTGTCTACTCCGGGGGCCTTGTTTCGACTCAGGTCTTTCAGTGCTCTGTCAAACTCTTCACGCAGTATCATATCTCCCATTTCATCTTCATCTACATCCTCTTCCATTTCCATAATATTGTCCTCAAGTACATCGCCCTTGTATAGACCCTCTATATACTCCTTCCACCTTTCTGCTTTCCCTTCTTTGCTTAGAACTGGGTTTCCATCGGAGCTCTTGATATTCATACAAGTCGTTCTCTTATCTCCAAAGGTCTCCTTAATTTTCCTGTAGGCGGTATCTATCTTACCCCTAGTGAGATAGGCCTCTACATCCTTACATTTGTCCTCTAGCCATCCCTGCTTAGCCATTTTGCACTTCCTGTCTATCTCATTTTTGAGACGTTTGTATTCCTTTTTGCCTGTTTCACTTACTGCATTTTTATATTTTCTCCTTTCATCAATTAAATTCAATATTTCTTCTGTTACCCAAGGATTTCTACTAGCCCTCGTCTTTTTACCTACTTGATCCTCTGCTGCCTTCACTACTTCATCCCTCAAAGCTACCCATTCTTCTTCTACTGTATTTATTTCCCCCATTCCTGTCAATTGCTCCCTTATGCTCTCCCTGAATCTCTGTACAACCTCTGGTTCTTTTAGTTTATCCAGGTCCCATCTCCTTAAATTCCCACCTTTTTGCAGTTTCTTCAGTTTTAATCTACAGGTCATAACCAATAGATTGTGGTCAGAGTCCACATCTGCCCCTGGAAATGTCTTACAATTTAAAACCTGGTTCCTAAATCTCTGTCTTACCATTATATAATCTATCTGATAACTTTTAGTATCTCCAGGGTTCTTCCATGTATACAACCTTCTTTCATGATTCTTAAACCAAGTGTTAGTTATGATTATGTTGTGCTCTGTGCAAAATTCTACCAGGCGGCTTCCTCTTTCATTTCTGTCCCCCAATCCATATTCACCTACTATGTTTCCTTCTCTCCCTTTTCCTACACTCGAATTCCAGTCACCCATGACTATTAAATTTTCGTCTCCCTTCACAATCTGAATAATTTCTTTTATTTCATCATACATTTCTTCAATTTCTTCGTCATCTGCAGAGCTAGTTGGCATATAACCTTCTACTACTGTAGTAGGTGTGGGCTTCGTATCTATCTTGGCCACAATAATGCGTTCACTATGCTGTTTGTAGTAGTTTACCCGCATTCCTATTTTCCTATTCATTATTAAACCTACTCCTGCATTACCCCTATTTGATTTTGTGTTTATAACCCTGTAGTCACCTGACCAGAAGTCTTGTTCCTCCTGCCACCGAACTTCACTAATTCCCACTATATCTAACTTCAACCTATCCATTTCCCTTTTTAAATTTTCTAACCTACCTGCCCGATTAAGGGATCTGACATTCCACGCTCCGATCCGTAGAACGCCAGTTTTCTTTCTCCTGATAACGACATCCTCTTGAGTAGTCCCCGCCCGGAGATCCGAATGGGGGACTATTTTACCTCCGGAATATTTTACCCGAGAGGACGCCATCATCATGTAATCATACAGTAAAGCTGCATGCCCTCGGGAAGAATTACGGCTGTAGTTTCCCCTTGCTTTCAGCCGTTCGCAGTACCAGCACAGCAAGGCCGTTTTGGTTATTGTTACAAGGCCAGATCAGTCAATCATCCAGACTGTTGCCCTTGCAACTACTGAAAAGGCTGCTGCCCCTCTTCAGGAACCACACGTTTGTCTGGCCTCTCAACAGATACCCCCCCGTTGTGGTTGCACCTACGGTACGGCCATCTGTATCGCTGAGGCACGCAAGCCTCCCCACCAACGGCAAGGTCCATGGTTCATGGGGGGGCGTTTTTTCATATAGTTCAATTATTGTCACCCTGTATCAATATGTACATTATTGTGACAGCAGAAAATTTACAAGGTACAGACGTTTCGTTACGTGCAAAGCACATTCAATGAGAACTGATTACAACTGAGGTAAACAAATAATGGTGCTGAAATGACGTTATGTAAATATTAGGATGTATACAAGAAACAAAATAGGTGAAGTAAGGTGGCAGTATCTTGGCACCGTTCAAAGGTTCCGTCCCTTCCTATAGATGCGATTATATAGTGATTAGACAGCTGTTGGTATGACTGGAACCGTTTATTAGAGGTAAAGAAAGTAACTAACATAGTCAAGTACACCAATATACTAATACTTGTAGTCGACTTACTTGCTGGGTGACGGGCTTTTATACGGAATGGCAGCTTACGCTTAGTGGGGCCGTGGGGCCAACGCCGCACGCCGCGGCCTGGCGCAGACAAAGGTCCTAGCGGGGTGTCTCAGGTTGGCAGTAGCTGGTTTCTGGATGGACGCTGGTCTTGGGCGGTCACCGAAACGCGGAGTAGTCTATGAATGCGGTCTTTGGCTCGGCTGCGGGCTGAGGCGCCCAGTTTTACGAGGGACGCAAGCGTTGTATGAAGGGCCAGAGCAGTTCCACAGCAAATTCTTTCAAACAATACTGGAATCGTCCAGGTGACAGGCTAGCGCCTCGACCCGTTAGTTGTTTTGGCACGTATACCAGACTTGTTTCCGCAAAATTCTGAGTCGGACATTCCGGATTGTCACATTTACTTAAAGCATTGGTAGGAGGGATGTCTTCTGGAAAATTCTACGAAAACTTGAGTGTGATTGGCCGGAGTCGTCGGTCGTCCGTACGTAGCGGTGGAGGGGGTGGGGGTGGGGGGACAGGTAAAGAAG
Organism: Schistocerca serialis cubense; assembly: GCF_023864345.2. Classification (NCBI taxonomy): domain Eukaryota; kingdom Metazoa; phylum Arthropoda; class Insecta; order Orthoptera; family Acrididae; genus Schistocerca; species Schistocerca serialis. Next base: position 141,627,336 of record NC_064641.1, on the reverse strand, counting down.
AGAGATGAGCTGGTGAGCCGGCAGTTTTAGACTCCGCTATTCCTGTTTCAACTCCAGGAGGAGAAGGAGACCTTGTCTCATTTCCCTAGAGAGCAGGAGCATTTTCTTGTCTTCGCTCCTAAGCAAACAGCAGAGTTCTGTCTTAACCTCAGAGCAAAACAAAACTTCTGTCTTAGAGATCAATTAGGGTACAGTACTTTGCTGTATGTTTTAAGATGATACTGTACTACACCTTATGTTGGGAGTTCTCGTACATTTCTTTGGAGCCCTTTGCTATTATTCACTTGCGTTTAAGGTATTGCTGACTTCTCCTTGTGCTGAGAGTTCGCGACTTACGTTCGTTGTTGGCAGTAAAGCGACTACATTCAGCTTTGCTTTAGCGGTTGTAGATTGCAGTCTGCTGTCTAAGGCTTTAGGTTTCAGCTCTCACCACATTTAAGGGTCTGCAAATTTGTCACCAGCGGCAATTACATCGAGTATCATAATTGCGATCAACCGGCAGCCTGTTCCTACTGTGGTATAGCCAACGACGCTGGCTTCTTAGGGCAGATAGAGATTAAATTGTTGGGATTGCTTATAAAGGTTACCTCACCGAGGCTACACGGCAGTCAATCGATTCCAGTAACTTTTCTAGTTTTTGGTGCAACAAAGTCAGTCATAACGTGTAGTGCTTCTCAGATCGCATTACCCACTTTGGGCAGAAGCAGGTAGTAGTTTCCCAACATTAGTTAAGTCCATTTATTTCAAAAATTGTTAGAGTCCGCAAGACATGTATTGTTTCCTATTTGAGTCGGTAAATTTTTGGGCTTTCATTTAAAATAAACTGTATAGTGAACACTAGCATTTGTCCTTCCAGTAGCATTATAGTCTATCGTTGGTCTTTCTTCCTACTCATATGCTTATGGGTCTAATTTGTGCTCTAACATTAGCCACAGGGGCTATTTATGAGTGACCTGGCCAGATTACAAGATCGCGTTAATTTAAAGTTTCCATTGCGCATATTAACATTGATAAGTCTTCCTACCCGCTTACCTCAGAACTCTACAGTTGAGAGGTAGAAATGTATTCGCGAATATCACGTTTTGTACCAAACACACACAATAAACGAGCGGGGGTGCGTTAGACTGATGCGAAACAGTTGTACATAAATCGATATTACGACAGTGGACATTATATTAGAATGCTATTGCTAGTTGAAGGTTTAAATGAGACTTGTAATAATGCATGGCTAAACAAACTGTTATCTTTTACGTACTGTTTCATAGTGAATTAGTGTCAGCAAGTCGTTATTGTCAAAGGGGATGGTGTTTATTTATGCCTGAAACTGAACAGCAGGCGAATGAAATTTTGAAGAAAGGCTGTACTGGTTAACTCTACTGTTCGTTGAGCATATTATATGGTGATTTGCTTTTATGTACATATATCTGAATCTCTTCAGCATGATGTAATATCTGGAGGTGGTCTTTAAGGCTTTCTATTCCACGACATGCGAATGTGTACTTCTACATGTTGTCCAAACGTATGTCATCAGTGTGCTCTGTAAACCGAACTTTTTTGAATCTGGTTGCTGTTTTCCTCTCTGTAAGCATCAACTTGTATTTTGTAGATAGAAATAGTCTTAAAACGTCAGTTTTCGATATAATAGCAATAATGTAATGTATGAAAAACAAATCCGGTTTACTGACCTGAAAGTGCTGCACAGGTATTCAGTCTTAAAAGTACTGGTGTGGTACTTCAATGAAGTGTTGGAAGCAAAGTGGTACAGAACAATATGGAAATGGAAATGAGCGTTTGGCGTCATTGGCCGGGAGGCCCCTCGCGGGGCAGGTCCGGCCGCCATATCGCAGGTCTTATTACATTCGGCGCCACATTGGGCGACCTGCACGCCGGATGGGGATGAAATGATGATGAACACAACACAACACCCAGTCCCTGAGCGGAGAAAATCTCCGACCCAGCCGGGAATCGAACCCGGGCCCAGAGGACGGCAATCCGTCACGCTGACCACTCAGCTACTGGGGCGGACAGAACAATATCAACACGTGACTAAAGCCACTTTTTCACTTTCACTATCACGTTTGTATTCAAGCACTCTAGTATGGAACGCCACACAATTTCTCGTACACTGGGGTGGAAAAAGGAATGGAACAGCGATATGCACGTATACAGATGGGTGTAGTAATCGCGTACACATATACAAAAGACCAGCGCATTGATGGAGTTCTCATTTGTGCTCAGATGATTCATGTGAAAGGGTTTCCGACATGATTGTGGCCGGATGACGAGAATTAACAGTCTGTGAACGCGGAATGGTGCTTGGAGCCAGACGCATGGGACATTCTGTTTCGAAAATCGTCAGAGAATTCATTATTCTGAAATCCACAGTGTCAAGATGAGGCTTACTGCCGTATAACGATCCTGCCTTGGAGGCGGTTAAATGAGAGATGTGCCTCAGAGCTGGACAGTGACAGATGGTGACGCGAGACTGGACGCGCACGTAGTTTATGTATCAGCCGATAGAGGACAATATTGAATAGGGGTACTGTGGTTTTAGTTTCGATTGTGCCCATTTGAGTGAACTATAGTAATAGAATGATTATCATAAACTGTTCTAGTATTTTCATAAAGAGTTATTATGTCGTTTTGTGTAGGTAAAAAGTTATAAATGTGTTTTAGCACTATGCATGATGCGTGAGTGTGGAAGATAATTGTATAACCAGTTGTGTAGTAGGCTTTAGTGTGGGAACATTTCAAAGAAGTATGGATATGAACAAAGGGAATTTTTGTAGAGTAGATTTGTAAAGTAAGTTTATGATAAATGGAAAGTTAATTCAGGTATAAATAACAATAGTAAACAACTTTATGCATAAGCAAAACTTCAGCATATTAGATAATTACATCGGTAAAAAGAGCAGTCGTTAGGTTTTCTATTTTGCGATTGGTTATTGAGGAAAAGCGCGGACTGACGCGGGAGAATGTTATTTCGCTATTGGCTGTTGAGTAAACTGACCAATGGTAAAGCAATATTCTTCGCGCGCCTTTCTCTGCTGGTAGATAAGACTTAGAGTATTCTAAAGAAGAGTCGAAACGTAGCCATGAAACAGGTCGGACGTGTGTAGTAGTAGTTCCAATGGAAATGATAAGTTGCCGGCTCTAGCAGTGTTTCATACATCAAAACTGTTGGAAATTTCGGAATTCTTAAGTGAATTTTGTGACGAGAAAAGACATATATTCTGCGTGGCGTATTGAGCAGGTCGGTGGCTAAAAACTGTGACTGTATTATGTATCGACAGAATATTTGGCGAGCATTCTCAATCAAAAACTATCTGTATTTTTGTAGCTATTACGTTTTCGTGAAATGCAACACCATAAACTTGCTAACGTGAGTGAAAGGGATTATGAGTGACTGTGTTAAGACTAGCACGGGCTTGGCAGTGATACTTGTTCACCTAAGTTTCGGAATATATCAATTGAGGACAAAATTTCCAACCTTTCATTTGTATGAAAACTTTATCCCGAAACGTAGATTAGTGACTTAAATTGCAGCCTGGTTCACGTCGAAGTACAGTAGATTTCACTCGGCTCTCCAACTGATGATCTGCTGAGACAATGTTCACAGATAGGTGCAGGTCCGTCGTAAAGGAACGGAAAGAACCGCGCCGTCGCACGTAGTGCATCGGTGCCGGGAAACACTAAAGCCGTAGTATTTTGAATTCGCGTTCGAGAGAAAGATGGACCAAACAGTGAACGTTGGTGAAAGAATTTAGTGAACAGGTACTAGCAGAAGTTTGAACGGAACCCGTTTAGAGTTGCTGGAGTTGCAAGAAAGAAGATGATACGCAACGGCTGCAGTAGCAACGGGAGCGCAGCGAAGCAGCAGATGGCATCTTAGCGGTGGCGGCGAGCAGTAAAACTGGATAGCGCGGCTAGCCTACACGACGAGCGGGGGCCCGGACACTGTTACGGCAGCCGTAGGGGATCGCACTCGCAGTTTCAACAGGGCCGAGGCGGCAGCATTCGACGAAAGATAAGTCAACTTTGTTACATCTGTTGTGTGTGTGTGCTGAATGACTGAGAGACGTGGCAAGTGCTAAAGTTTTTGTGAATACGGTGAAAGAGGAAGAACTTTCATTCAGTGTGAGTGCTTCACACACTAGCACTCCTGAACAGAGAGAAGGAGTAGATGTTAAAATAAAAGGAGATGTTTTTGCTGAAATTTCTATGTTATTCACGGACAGTGGAATTGAGTCTGCTTCAAGAAAGTCGGAAAGAACCGCGCCGCCGCGAAGAGTGTGCGGAGAGTACTAAATGTCAGCCATTACCTCTCACCTCGGACGATGCGGTAACCGACGGCCTTCTCTTAACGACCGAGAGCAGCGGCGTTTGCGTAGAGGTTTCAGTGCGAACAGACAAGTAACACTGCTTGAAATAACCGCATAATTCAATGTGGAACGTACCGCGAACGTATCTGTAAGGACAGCGCTGCAAAATTTGGAGGGCTATGGCAGGAGACGACCGACGCGAGTGTCTTTGCTAACAGTGCGACATCGCCTGCAGTGCCACTCCTGGGCTCGTGACCATATCGGTTGGACCCTAAACTACTGGAAAACTCTCACCTGGTCAGATAAGTCCCGATTTCAGTTGGTAATAGCTGATAGTTGGGTTCGAGGATAGTGCAGACCCCACAAAGTCATGGACCAAAGTTATCAACAAGGCACTGTGCAAGCTGTTGGTAGCTCCATAATGGTGTGGGTTGTGATTACGTGGAATGGACTGACTCCTCTGGTCGAACTGAAGCGATCATTGACTGTAAATGATTATGTTCGGTTTCTTGGAGACCACCTGCACTCATTCTGTTACGCAGTTTTTGTCGAGGACAATGCACTATGTCACTGGGCCACCATCGTTCACGATTGGTTTGAAGAACAACTCGATCGAATGATACTGTCACCCATATCTCCCGATATGAATTACATCGAACATTTAAGGGACGTAATCGAGACGATATTTCGTGCACAGCATGCTTCACTTGGAACACTTTCGCAATTATGGGCAGCTATAGAGGCCGTATGACTCAATATTTCTGCAGAGGACTTCCAACGACTTGTTAAGTTACTGCACTACGCCGGGCAAAAGGAGATCCGACACGATATTAGGAGGTATCTCATGATTTCTGTCAACTCAGTGTATTATCAAGCGATGATATTGATATGTCAGTGACATAACCTGCCATTTTCTAAGGAACCAACAAATAACACTCCAAGAAGTTGGCAAGAATTTGCTGCGTTTTGTGGCAATATTGAGCGCAACGACCTTGTTCGGAAAACTTTTATCTAGTAGAGAACGATCTTTACTATATCTTAGACCTTGAACAGGTGATCATTCAAATATCTGTCGTAGTAAGACGCGCAGTTTAGCATTCGAATGGCTCTCATCACTGTTATTGCGATGACTGATTTATATTCTAAGCACATTTTTGTGCGGTTCTGAGCGTCCAAAGTGACACACTTCTCTTGTCAGGCGATGACCTAATAAATATTCAGACTTCAGAACCATTACAGGCTACCGCAGCTGTCGTTCTAAAGTTACATGCATCTGTACACTCTTTCTCCTTGTACCTTGTGCATATGTGTGAAAATCGTCGTACATGTGTGAAAATGGTCTTACAAATTTTTGATATTTAGGAAATCTGATGTTAACTTCAGATGTGTAGCATATTAAACTTTCCTCCAAAAAATCTGTCTAGATATTTATATTGTAGTCATCTACATTTTTGGACGAAAGACTTTATAATGATTGAGTGCAGCTACCTAGTGAGACATTCAGAGCACCGAACAGAAGGAAATGAAGATTAAAATTACTTTGTTAGCCTGACTGAAATATATTTTGTTTCTTTTTAATGGAGAGATCAAAACAGTAAAACACTGTAAAAAAATTAATCGCTTAACGGATTTGAATCAGAAGGAAAAGAATATTTACAGTCAGGTTTTTGTGTAACCACTACTAAACGGATTTCTTTCTCTGCTTGAAGGGAGAGCTGGGTAGCTGTACAGGACGCAAGCAAACATGTGAGGCCAGGCCGTAATGAACTGATTGCTATCGAGCTGAATGCCCTGTTGCGTTCCTTGTGGTTTCTCGGAAGTCCGCTAGAGAAGTTCACAAAGAGATTGGTATCGCGGATTACTTCTGCGTGGTAAGAGGTCGCAATGCGCCACAGAAACGGAAGAGGTGTTTTACATTACATTTTTCATAAATGAAACGCTGGTGAACTCTTTTACGTCAACATTTAACTGCGACCTTTGATCATATGTTAGCCAGCACACTTCATTTGATTTCAGTGACGTAATTTTGATTATTTAGTCATTGCTTATTTAGCCTGGCCAGATTAGGACCTCTCTTACAGAAACATCGCGTACCAAAACATAGTGCATGACAATCTCAATATAGTAACTTGCATTATAAGCAAAAATAATAATAAACAATAATAATAACAATAATCGCAATAATAAACGCCACTAATGCTTTTAGCACATTGGAAAGATTTTAGCATTATCAAAAGCGAAAAGGGTAATGAAAGAAGAATATTGAATTGAGAGTGACACAGGATGACAGGAAAAAATAGAATTTCTAGGGCGCCTTGCCACGGCTTGCTCAGCTCCCCCCCGTCGAAGGTTCGAGTTTTCCCTCGGGCATGGGTGTGTGTGTGTTGTCCTTAACGTCAGTTAGTTTTAGATTAAGTAGTGTGTAAGCCTAGGAATGGATGACCTCATCAGTTTGGTTCCCAGTTTCACTAGAAAGCGATATAAACCAGAGGTAGGGTGGGGGGAGGAATTGTTGGCTAGGAAGGTTCTTAAATTTAATAGCTTTCCACGAATTCTTTTGGAAAGGAAAGAAAGAGTCTTTATGGTTTGTTGGATTAGGAGACAGTGAGGGCTAGATTCAGTAGCCCAATCGGAAAGGGTTTTCCTCTTTCTCCGGCCGTAAAGATCCCTGTTTCCCGTATGTGAGAGCTGCGTATCGGTTCAGTGGAGGTAACTGTTGCAGATGTGTGCACGTGTGGTGCCATGTGTGTGTTGTATGGTTCAAATGGCTAGAAGCACTATGGGACTTAACATCTGAGGTCATCAGTCCCCTAGACTTAGAACTACTTAAACCTCACTAACCTAAGGACATCACACACATCCATGCGCGAGGCAGGATTCTAACCTGCGACCGTAGCAGCAGCGCGGTTCCAGACTGAAGCGCCTAGAACCGCTCGGTCACAGCGGCCGGCTGTGTTGTATGGTGACGTCAGAAGAGAGAGGGTGAAACTCTGAGTTGCGTATAACCTACTCATCTCCAGCAGTATCAAGGGGACGACTGAACTTAACGTCCACATCCGGCTGCCGGATAGGGTCAGTGTCTCGTGCCTTCACTCGATGGGATACAGCGGAAAGGTTTGAGGCTGAAGCACGGACAGTAGCGCAAAGTTTGGAGGTGAAGCACTTTATACAGCCACGCCTCCTCCCCCTGCCAGCCAAGAATTGGTGAAAATGTCTCCCACCACCGGGATTCGAATCGGCTATCTCTGAGCTGACCACCAACGCACAGACGCGTCCAAGTGACCTCAGAAACGGGGGCGGGTATTTTTTTAATGATAATTTCCCTTCCTTAACATCGTCAGGCTATCACACGACATTTGGTGGACCTGTCTAAACCATTCCAGCTGATACTTTCGAACAGTCTTTTCCACAGGCGTAGATTTGAAATTTCTCTGGATGGCTGTGTTTCGGATCCTGCCCATAATTTACATCAATACGCACATGACTATTCTGCATCTCTCACAAGGGGAGGCCACGACGTCGGGATCACGAATTTACTTCCAACTTTGTACACCTTTAGAAAGTCATTAAAACAACATAATGAGCTACTAGTAAGGTGCACTACTCTGGCAATTCCAAGAAAATCGCAAAAGAAGTTTCACGCGTCTCTTATGCAACTGATATGTCTGTGCGCAGGTGCCGGACGTTACAATTCAGGGTGGTCGAGTGGTTAGTTTTTGACATTCGTAAGACGAACGTGTATGAAGCAACGGTTCCACTTCCACTCAGACCTTCGTTTTTGTAGTACAATTGTAAATTCTGAGATAGTCACAAAAACTGCACCTACACTATTCGTTTTTGCTACATTAGCAACCACTTCGCAGGTTAACTGCCAAATGGGGCTGCCTCTGTGTCTGCAGTTCGAAGCGTGGAGGTGCAAAGTAGTTCCGCGTACCTTACCAGACTGCATATATAAGGGATTTCGTAGATCACGACAAGCATACACATTCAGGAAATGGTTCAAATGGCTCTAAGCACTATGGACTTAACATCTGAGGTCATCAGTCCCCTAGACTTAGAGCTTCTTAAACCTCACTAACCTAAGGACATCACATACATTCGTATTAGCAGCGCCGTTCCGGACTGAAGTGCCTAGAACCGCTCGGCCACATCGGCTGGCTATTCAGGAAAACTCTATGCGTTTCTTCATTTACTCATCCATTTCTTCTAATAATTTAATTTAATTAAAAACGGTAAGTAGTCAAATAACATGAAGTTCACTAAAATTCCATGCAAATAAACGCGTTTTTTAAAATTATATTACCTCTCAAATTCACATAATTTAAATATATAGCCAGTAATGAAGAAAATATAGATTAAAAATAATGTTTCAGCAGGAGCCGAACCATTGCTACATACACATTCGTTTAACAAAATTCGGACGCTGTCCACCTTCTTTTTTTTCGGCGTTGTGCGTTGTATTTGGTCGTGGTGGACGCCACATGACACACGTTCAAGTTCATTGTTGAACCATTAACTCAGTTTTTTATTACAGAGAGCAGGTAGCCCTCTGACCGAACACGCTGAGCTACCGTGCCGGCAGCATTTAGCCACCATGAAATCTAACTTGTAGCTCCTACCCACAAACACATCAGTTACATAATGGAAGCGTAAAACTTCAGGTGCGATTTTCTCGGGATTGCCAGAGTAGTGCAACTTATTACTTGTGCATTATGTTGTTTCAATGCTGTACAAAGTTTGAAATAAATCTGTGATCCCAGAGTCTTGGCCTCCCTTGTCAGTTAAGAGCCTGCTAGAGGGTTCATCAAAGCACATTCAGAGAGTGTCTCCAGCGTTCCAATGTCGAACAGTGTGCGGGAGGAACGAACACGTAAATCTTCTCGTGCGGTCTCAGATTTCTCTTATTTTAAATGATGATAATTTCTTCCTATGTAGGTGGGCACCTACAAAATATCTTCGCATTCGAACGAGAGAATCGTGATTGAAATTTCTTGAAAAGCTCTCGCAGCGATGAAAAAGCGCCTTTGTTTTAATGATCATTACCCCACCTCACGTACCACATCCACGGCACTCTCTCCCCTGTTTCACGATAATACAAAACGAGCTGTCCTCCAACAATCCTATCTGGTAAGGATCTAATAACGAGCAGCAGTACTCCAGAAGAGGAAGGACAAGTGTAGTGTAGGCGATCTCTTTAGCAGACCTGTTGCGTTTCTTAACTATGAGTGTTCTGTCCATAAATCGCACTCCTTGCTTCACTTGCCCCACAACGTTATCTATGTGACCGTTCCAGTTCAAGTTCTTCGTAACAGTATTCCAAAAGCATGCCGTTGAATTGACAGTATTTAGATTTGTCTGATTAAACGTATGACCGAAATTTAACGGATTGCTTTTAGTACTCATGTGGATCATCTCACACTTTTCATTATTTAGAGTGAATTGCCAGTTTTAGCGTCATAGAGAAGTCTTATAAAATCATTTTTCAATTTGTTTTGACTTTATGATGACTGTGCTGACTTTACTAGGCGGTACGTGACAGCAGCATCTGCAAACAATCCCTATTAGTTTATTTTATTTTCTGGAGGTATGTCATACTTGGACTGAAATTTCATTCTGTTATTCGCTGCCAAGCCACAAGTTAATATTGGGATGGAGGCACTTACCTTTCACAGGTCGTTAACTTTGTCTCTCTCGATGTCTCTCTTGATGGTTATTTCCGCCTGATTGCCTTAAACAGATGGCATGCTGTCCTGATTCGCTCGCTAATTTCTTCTATCTTCCCAGTTGCTCCGATCATGGACCACAAGTACACAAATTTGTAGATCTGTTCTTGTTGCTTTCGTACAAGTGTCATGTAATGCCTTTCTTCCATTTTGCTAATAATAGCAATTTTCTTTCCCCGATTTTCATTCATTCTTCTCTTCGTCTCTTCCGCTTAGATACTGATAAGTTGGGTATTTTGCTCTCTACATTTCGTCGACACAAACCCCAGCTGGTTATTAAACCGGTTTTACCTGATACATTCTAGTGTTAAGCTTACGAACTTTGCTGATGCTAGCGTTCATTATTCCATTAAGGCACGTTTAGGAAAGCACAGGACTGAAGCTATAGTTCTGCCTGACTCATTGCCTCGTAGGAAATTCAGTTCATCTTCTTATGTAGTTCCTGTAATTGTCTCACAGATTCTCGATGGAGCTCAATAAAGCCTGGCTAACACAACTTACAGAGGTAAGTTTTATTTCCACGGGCAGTGCTACTAATTCAACAAAGCACGTCCCATAAAATAAAACAGAGCAAAGTCGTCGATAGTGCAGCATCACAAATGACTAACATCGACTCTACATTGATAGGCCAGAACAATTATGCCGCTCCCCACCGCGAAGTTGAATGCCGCCAGTCATCCCTGTGGGCACTTAACTCGCCAACGAAAATGTATAGGTTGTAACGGGTATAAGTGCAGATATAATCGTATGTGGTACTTGAATATGTACATATATCTCTGTGTTCGTTGTTTCTTGTCTGTGTAGAGCAATCTTCCAGAAAACATGTTACAAACTTTACAACTCGATATTTTCTGCATGGTTGTAATTGCACTACTAAGGAAACTACGCCTGTCTGTATAGACTGCGAGTTTTGCCTTCGAGCGTCCACATTCAACAACTGACCTGCTGCCCAGGTTGTTCGGAAAGTAAGGAACGATCGGTCGCCAAATGGAAACCACAGTGAAAATCAAAACTGTTTTCTTTGCACATTTAGCTACACCTTCCAGGTACTTCTCTACATAGTCGCCACTCCGACTTAGACATTTGTCAGAATATTATACCAACTTTCCAACACCATCGTGTCCAGGTGTTGTCTTCGTATCCAGCGTTTCATGTGAACAGAAATGATACTCAGGACGAGCCAATTATGGCTGTGTTGTGGGTAATCGAACACTTCCCATCGAAAGGGCTGCAGGAGCGTCTTCACTGCCCCTACAGAGTGCAGCTGAGAATTGCCATGAAGAAGGAAGTGCATGGCAGTTGTGTTAAGTGGGCTGCATTCATTAAGGTGAAGAAGCCTCCCAGCAGGCCCTCCTACTTGGCGGGAGACATTGTTGTTCTAGGCACCCTTACTCGCTTACAGTGCGCTCACAACTGGAAAGAGCGTTGTGATGCGATCGACACGCGTACTAGAGACACTGCCCAAAACGATTTTCATGGTAGTTTCCATTTCGCGACCGATCGTTCCTCAATTTCCGAATAGCCCTCGTATTAATGGCTTGCTCTTGTACATTGAGATACTAACCAACTAAAAATATGCAACTTGTAATAGCTATAATTATTATACCGAAAATGACATAAATACTTATCTAATGTTGTTCAGTACACCGTCCTCGATGACCAATAGAAGTATCTGCACTTACACTCGTTACACCCTGTATAAGTGGAGCAGAGACGAAGACCGATCATTCTAGCAACAATACAGGCCACAAATCTCGAAATCCACTGACAAGTGCCTTTGACAAAGGACAGACTGTTATGACCTGGTCCCTGGGGACGAACATATCGCAAAGGACGGAGCTATTCGCTTGCTACTGTGATGAGCATCTGGGGACAGTGGTTAAGGGATGGTGAAACCAAAAGTAGCCGTCAAGTTTGGCGTCTATGTCTCTTCACAGGACGGAGATTTGTCAACTTGGTAAAGTTGGATATGTGACGACCTGTGGCAGATCCGATAACAGAGTAGAAGGCCGGTGCAAGCACAAGTGTTTCGGAGCAAACTATTATGCAGACTTTGTGGACTCTGTAGCAGATGACCTGCTAGGTCAGTGGTGCCCACCCTTTCTTAGACCATTGACCCTGAGTGTAATCAGACATTAGGTAGTACTTCAGCCCTCCCCTCCCCCTCCCCCCTACCGTCTGTTGTTTCCCTTTCTCTCCCCCAAATTATCACCAACTTTAGCACCTAACTAAACTGTAGAATAAGTGGTGTGTCGCAAGTGTTACCCACAACGCCTTCTCAGATAAGAAAGCTAGCTATCCACAGTGATGGTAACCATTTATTACAAAACATAAATCCCTTGCATGGCCCCTCTCCATTGTGACGCTTGTTTGACCTGCACACTATTACTCATTTAAAACGTGTGCACTATACTTACTGTACTTGATTCGTGCACTCATTACTTTTTAACTGGCGGAAACTGGAAGACACTGGACTGTTAATGCTTTTCTCCTGCCCACAGCCACTAATAATAATGATGATGATGATGATGATGATGATGATGATGATGATGATAATAATAATTCTGTGTACAGCACTATAGTTGCCCTTACGTAGTTACTGCTGTGTCGTGCTGTCAATTAATTCTTTTATCTGTTTCGAAGCGAATAATGAAGCAATTACTGGACTACTGCAGGTACTATCTATAACTTGGAGAAGATATTTTCTTGAGATATTTGGCATCTGTTACGTATATGCGTCACTTTTATCATCAGCGATATACGGGACAATGCATAACATATGTGTGTAGGTGGGTCGACAATGTGAGCAGCCCGCAACTTCAACCACATTAATGCCACTAATTGAGAAAATCTAATTACTGATAGCTTATATAAAATCACTATTAGAGTCTTACAAAATTGTGATAATAGTAACGATTATTTGAAAATAATTTAGTTTCGTGATTATTCACAGAGTCGAATCGTTTAGTTTTTCCCACTCAGAAACTTTCATTTTACACCTCAAGAGGTAATTACCCCGAGGCTGGGAACCATTGCAGTAGGTGTTCCCATGTTGACCCAACAACATATACAGCTACGACTGCAGTGATTGTGGGATCACTGGGACTGCACCGTGTATGGACAGAAATACGTCGTCTGCTCAGATGAATTAAGTTTCTTGTTACAGCAGATCTCTACGGTCATGGCCAGACAGTACGTCATCGAAGCGAACTGCTGTTTGAAGGAAGCATCGTGCCAGTCGTTGTGATCAGTATTATGCTATGGAGAAATTTCACGTGAACACCCTTGGGAAGTGTAGTAGTAATTAAAGTCACAACGAAAACTATGGATTACGTGAGTAGTATAACAGAGCAATTGCATCCCTTCATGAGTGATATCTTTCCTGACGGTGATGGCTGTTTCCAGTAGGACAACCTGAACATTAGAATGTTCAATATTTCTCATAAACATGACAGTAACAGAGAGTATAATATACAAGTTATTTATATCTCAAAGGGACATCTCAATATTGATTACATCTTCAAAGAACATAAGAAATGTACATGATAAATTGGTAATCGAGCCGCTAGGAAAACTAGCAAGATGAAAAGAAAGACGTCACTTGCATGAGTTCGACCAAAAACCACGTGACGTGACGGGACAAAATCAATTGCTTTGATGTTACCCTAACATAGGAATTTAGTTACGTATGCTTGACGTGAAATTATACCTGCTCGGTAACGGAGTAGCAATCACGAATCGGTCGTTCACTCATTAGTTAGAGTGATGCGACTAGTTAGATTACAAGAATGAAGCTATGTGAAACCTGATAAATTTGGCTCGGATCTAGCGTCTAGATGTACTTACCAAATTCAACACGCACTATTGTACAAGTGGACACGTCTTCCTTTCCCACAGGCTCGGAATGTGTGCCACTCAGGGTCGGCTGCTAAGACTGACGGCCGGCAGCGCCAAATTCTCCTGGGCTGCTCTTCTCAGAATCCGTCACAAGAGTAGACCTCTGAGTGTTTCTAGCGCTACCTCAAGACTGCCTGTTCTTATCTCAGTTTCACTTAGCCTCTCTTAAGAAAAGCAGTTAGTGTGCTTCTTCCAATCAAAATTTTGCAACAACCGGCGCGCCAGTGAGGCGAGGGGAATGAGAAGTTGGGTCTCTTTCCAGATGAAGTTCAGTGAGCGGCCGGTCATATTTTACCACCCATGAGTGGGAAGCTCGTTTGTAGCAACAATGTCTATTCTATGAACACAAGAAGGTGACATTCAGCACGTCTCACCGTGTAACGCTACAGCCCAGTGCTTCACGCATTCTTCAAGTTCCATGAGTTTAAAAGCATTTTTTGTAATTTTATGGACATTAACGGGAAAAAAATCACAACACCAAAAAATAATTAATATAGAGTAGTGAAATTTCTGGAGTACATTTGTCTAGGTAACATATTAAAGTGATTAAAATTGCAAGACCACAGGTTAATCTTCTCACCAGATACGCCACGGAAAATGTGAAATTCTTGTACATTAATAAGAGTGTAACCAGCAGAATGTTGAATTCAAGCATGCAAAATGTGCAAGCATCGTTTTGTAAGGCAAAGTGTCGAGACTGTAGAACTTGCAGGGTTGCAACAGCAGCGTGCAGGTGAGCGTAATCCTATTGGAAAACAGCCCCTGGAATGTTGTTCATGAATGGCAGCACAACAGGTCGAATCACCAGACTGACGTAATAATTTGCAGTCAAGGTGCGTAGGATAATCACAGGAGTGCTCCTGCTGTCGTACTAAATCGCATTCCGGACCATAACTCCTGATGTAGATCCAGTGTGCCTGGCACTCAGACAGGTTGTCTGCAGGCCCTCAACTGGCCTTCTTCTGATACACGGCCATCACCGGCACCGAAGTAGAACCAGATTTCATCAGAAAACGCAATTGACCTCCAACCTGTCCTGCAATGAACTCTCTATTTACACCACTGACGTCGCCAATGGCAATGTGTTTGGGCCAGTGGAGGGCACACTATAGGGCCTCTGGCTTGAAGCTCTCCTTGAAGTAACTGATTTGTAACAGTTCGTTGTGTCAGTGTGGTACACGATGGAGTTCCCTCCTGGTAGTGCCGCGTGGTCATCCGGAGCTCGGTCGTCTTGTGTCGGTACATTCCCGTGACCACCGCTGTCAGCGTTCATGTAAAGACGCTACATCCCTGCCGAGTCTTTCTCCAGTATAGCAGAAGCTACATCCACATTCTTGAAGCTCTGTTATAAGACCACGTTCAAACTGAGTGAAGTGTTATAATAGTGTCTTTGTCGCCTGAAAGTCATTCTTGACTAGCATCAGCTTACCACGTCCAGTCTCAAAGGTAATTAACGCTCACGACCGTTACAGAGAGTATTTAAAGCAAATCTGGTTTGCATCCTTGCAGTGTTGCTATTAGCGCCACTATTATACGCCTGTTGCGAAAACTGAACAGACATCACCTTTCAGATGTAGGAAAATGCCTACGAACTTTCGTTTATGTTTCACAACTCCTTCTTAGTGTTGCCATTTTTTCCGTAAGTGTATTTATGAATTTCGTCAACAATTAGTGTTTATGAAAATGTAATGTATGCTGAACGAATAAGTAAGAAATAATTATGTCAAATGATTGTAGTGAAGACCTGGAAATGTCAGAAAAATCTGTATTGTTCGAAAAAAGAAGAATACCTTTCATGTGACAATACCATCGTTGGTGCAAGAGCGTGCAGTCGTAGCAGTGAGAACAGAAATGAGTCGCGATGCATCTGTGGTTTGGTATAGATGTGTGTGTTGACACGCGGATGCCAAATGGAGATCGTGCTGTACATGTTGTAGTATAAGGCATGGCAAAATATACGTGAGCACATGGTCGCAAGAGTATTTTGGAACTGCTGAACAATTCTGTGTGGCCCAAATTAATTAAAGCTGCTCGTTAATCAAGAAGAGCGTATTGTCAACAATGAATTTCGTAATAAACATTACATCGTACCACAAATAGATCGTTTCAAAGTAAGTTCCAGCCAGTATTTTCATAGCTGTTTAATACGCATGTCATCGTAATAGTAACTTTTTGGAACACAAGAGTGTGTTTAGTGAAAGCATAAACTTTGCGAGTGGAAGTTGATTCACACCATCGATAGGATCCTATCCTCCTCACCGTAACTTCCGAAAAGTAATGAATAATAGAAATAGTCAAAAGAAAACAGTTTTACTTACTTTTACTCTTCATTTTTAATCAATTAACGTTTGTAATAAAAAGCAGTAGGTACTATAGTTGCTCATATTGTTTTGTCCTACTACTAGAGACAATCGGGTGAAACTAAAAGTGATAAATGCAGTTCATATTTTTGTGGCGGAAGTCCGCTGAATCTCTTGTAGTTTAAGTAAGTTTACGCCGTGTTCTGTAAATGATGTCATGTACATACATTTACGTAACATTAATATTGACAAACAATTATTGCCATGAATGAAAATTTTACGGCATCATTTGAAATGTAATCTATAAAGAAAAGTATTTAAGTTTGGTCACGATTATGCAAAGATCATGACAGACAGCATGACGGTGACTTACGTAATACAGTACAGTTTCTATGAAGTGTTGCTACTTCTTGCATATTGTTCGTTTTCATAATTATAATCAGCATCACTGCATTCCAAATTAATGTCTTCAGCGTAAATGTTACATGATTTTTCTATCTCTAAGCTCGTGTGAGTACATTTTATTCTGTTGCTGCATTATTCTTCTTGCTCAGTCCTTTACCTAAAAAGCCTGTTAACTGACAGGTTCTAATAGGTCGATTCCTTCAAACGCTCTGTGTCGCAAGGCCAGAATAGTGCTATGGTGGTCTCAGGAGCATGGTACTAAACTCATGTTGATATCTTGGCCACAATATTTATAGAACCGGGTGCCACTATAATGTGCCGTTTGTGTCTTCTAACGCATTGATTAGCACCATGAATTCGCATTCCGAAGGACGACGGTTTCCCGTGATTGCCCTAAATCGCTTCAGCCAAATGCAGGGATAGTTCCTCTGAAAGGGCACGGCCGATATCTCTCCCCGTCCTTCCTTCCATCGCTGTTTGATCCTCTCCCCCAAATCAACCACCCAACAAATAAACCAACTCACAAGAAATTTTAGACATTTTTCGAACAAGTCATGTAAGAATCCCGAACGCTCGAAAGATTAATTTTCAGCTGCTGCCCATGGACTGGTGTTATGAGACCTTTGCTTGGTAGGTATTTAGTAGAATTTTTGTCAACGCTGCTGTTGTCGGCTAAACCAGTACCTACCATCGCAAAGTGAAGGGACAGACAACCTGAAACCTGTCCAGGTAGGTGAATTGACTGTTTAAAGGATAATGAGAGACCAACCCGCCCTGCCGCACTGTGTTTTCTAAGCATGGAGTGTCTGATAGTAAACTGGTGTCATTAATCTGTATTTCTTGCTGATAACAGGCAAAAATATGACATTAACACCCTCCGTCAATGATTCCTATGCTTCTTTTAACACTCCCCTGATGATGGTATCGTACCTCATAAGTGCTATGGCCATACTTAGCATAGTAAAGCATTGTTTAGCCGTACCTCACACATATTTCTGAAACTATTGCCTGATGCATCTGTAAATGACCTTGGGGGGAGTGGCCGGGGCGGCGGGGGGGGGGGGGGGGGGGGGGCAGCGGGTTGCCTGAAGAGTGAATTAAAATCTTTGCATTTATTGACACTTACTTCTACATGAAAGAAACGTGAATTCAGTGACAAGAAATTTTCTTAAATGCTATTGTCCCTGAAGACTTTACAATAATTTATCAGACAAAACGATCATGATGGGGCGTGCCTCTTTGGGAACAAGGGAAATGATGCTACATGCTGCAACAGAGGCAAACGTCGCCGAGGGCAAAGAAGAAGAGAGCAATTTGCCATTACTCATTCACAGAGATCCGCGGAGCTGATAAACTTACAAATTCGTGAACCGATTTGTGCGGGACAAAAGCAGAGCGAGAGAAAAACGGATATGAGTTGCCGTTATTGAAGCAAGAGAAAGGATATAGTGTCCATATTAAAACAGGATGGTGTAAAGAATCTATCTTACGACACACGTGCCACAGATTCCAGCAATTTGGAAAGATTTTCGTAAACTGATTTGTGACTACGAACCAGTTCTGATCGCACCCTAACTGGCAGTAATTGTGAATATCAATTAAATTCTCCAAACGTAGTGTAACTTAGATATCATTTTATTTTATTTTGAAGGCTACCAGTTTCGGCATTTCACTATGTCACCTTCAGGCCCCATATGCATCTCTCAAAATAAATGATAATGTCATATAGTTCCACAAATCCCTGGATGTCGTGAATTCAATCATTTCAGCAGCGCTTCATTCAAAGATCTGATAGCAACCTGGAGAGATGTATATGGGGGCCTCAGGATAGCATTGTAAAATGCCGAAACTGGTAGGCTACAAAATAAAATAAAATAACGTCTTAGTTATAAGACTGTTGGAGAATTTCATTGATATCTACAATTACCTAATCAGCCGAAGTCCCCTGTCTATGGTGGATCAACAGAGATTAACTGACAGTACGCCAGCAAGCGGCAGCATTGCGTTCCACCGTCATTGCCTCGTGGCACAGCTGAACAGTGTGTCCCCAGCGGCCAACAGCATCTGTAAAAGTCCAGACTGTAGCCTGTGCCGCCTTCCACTGCCCACCGTTCATTACTCAACATCCCCGAGAGGACGCACATTTTGGCGCACATTACAGCCAATCATGGGCCCAGCTTCTGGGAGCGAGACAACGCCTCAATCGGCTCGCATCAAAAGCGCGCTCTAAGTATCCCTTGCTCGTCCATTTTAACTGACAGAACTCGAAGCTTCTATCGCAAATTTCCAGCAACCAACTGAAACTTTAGCCCACGAAATATCGTCTCACTTTCGCGGTCCAAGTCACGTACGTCAAGATAGAGAAGGGCTGGGGTACTCTCCCAACATTTATCTCCTTTTCTTCTATTCTCTCTCCTGCCGTCCTCCCACCTTTGTATAGGTCCGTGTATTCCAACGGTTCAGCCCTCCGTTTCTAAGCTCCGAGAGACCAGAAAATTTTCCTTAGCCCACAGCCAGACTAATAGAATGGATTTCATGTAAGACAGGGAGTGTTCATGAAATACAAGCTGCTGATCACAAAGGGAAAGCTAGAATAAAATAAAACACGTACGCCACAGATAGGTATTGTGCCAAGTAGGATGTTATGGCAGAATCTATGAGGGAGTGATAAGGTGCCACGCCAACATTAATTCAGACATCCTCTAATACAAATTTATTAACAAACTATTCTTACTCAACAGTTATTAAAACCCGTATTGTCTTACCCTTTCTATTTATTTTTTTCTTCTTTTAAAGGAAATCCATTACAAGCCTTACTTTCAATTGATAGTATTTAGACAGATCCAGTATCAAGGATAAAATACCGATGATACATGAGTGTCAAATTTGAGCCCAAAGCAATTGAAACATCAATTAAAATTTCAACTCAAGTTCGATAACTACTTGTGATAAAAAAATTTATAAACCCCAATGCTATCTTAAAACTGCAAATAGTAACCCTTAAATTAAACTTATAATAACAAACTGACAGCAATTCAAACCTAAAAACGGTATTCACATACATCCAATTTAGCAAAAGCGCTTGAAATAGACAACAACAAATTACAGCGGGATCCCCCTATCATAAGTTTTGTACACGCCAGTTTTTCTCGTGCCACAATATAAAATTTGCTCGTTTACTGTACAGGAGTACCGAACAGTTCCAAAACAAGTTTAGGTGTAAAACAAGTTGAAATAAGTGGTTCATGTAATGTTAAAACAACAGCTGATTCCTCAAACTGGGGGGCTATCAAGTACGGGGTCCCACAGGGTTCGATCTTAGGTCCTTTACTGTTCTTGATATACATTAATGACTTACCATTCCACATTGATGAAGATGCAAACTTAGTTCTTTTTGCTGATGATACAAGTATAGTAATAACATCCAAAAACCAAGAACTAAGTGATGTAATTTTAAATGATGTTTTTCACAAAATTATTAAGTGGTTCTCAGCAAATGGACTCTCTTTAAATTTTGATAAAACACAGTATATACAGTTCCGTACAGTAAATGGCACAACTCCAGTAATAAATATAGACTTAGAACAGAAGTCTGTAGCTAAGGTAGAATTTTCAAAATTTTTAGGTGTGTCCATTGATGAGAGGTTAAACTGGAATCAACACATTGATGGTCTGCTGAAACGTCTGAGTTCAGCTACGTATGCTATTAGAGTTATTGCAAATTTTGGTGATAAGAATCTCAGTAAATTAACTTACTACGCCTACTTTCATTCACTGCTTTCGTATGGCATCATATTCTGGGATAATTCATCGTTGAGTAGAAAAGTATTCATTGCTCAAAAACGTGTAATCAGAATAATTGCTGGAGCCCACACACGTTCATCCCGCAGACATCTATTTAAGGATCTAGGGATCCTCACAGTAACCTCACAGTATATATATTCACTTATGAAATTTGTTGTTAATAATGCAACCCAGTTCAAAAGTAATAGCAGTGTGCGTAGCTATAACACCAGGAGAAAGGATGATCTTCACTATGCAGGGTTAAATCTGACTTTGGCACAGAAAGGGGTAAATTATGCTGCCACAAAAGTCTTTGGTCACCTACCAAACAGCATCAAAAGCCTGACAGATAGCCAACTAACATTTATAAATAAATTAAAAGAATTTCTAGATGACAACTCCTTCTACTCATTGGCTAAATTTTTAGATATAAATTAAGGGGGGGAAAAAAAACAACTTAAACATTAGTGTCATGCAATATTTTGTGTAATGTAATATCTTGTACAGACATCTTTTATTAACCTGACACGTTCCACATCATTACGAAGTGTCCTATTCATGATCTATGGAACAAGTATTAATCTAATCTAATCTAATCTACGTCTTCAGATGAACTCCAAATTAAGAGACGTTAACTGTTCCATTACAAAAGATAATGACTTAACGCAGGAACAAACGTGCAGCATTAGAATTCATCCACTACTACCTCAGTGGGTTTATGAGCCGTAATCTTGCAATCTTATTTTATTTCACACGTCAGTCTTGCGCCCACAACCTGCAATACACTACACACAGCATTAAAATGGTGTCATAAGAGCTGTAACATAAATCACTTACCACTGGTTCCACACACGCATTTAAAACCCTACCAGGGCAAACACAATGACAGCTTGTAACACGAACAGTTAAAACAAACAAGTGACCAGTCACGAAACAGTGGAACTAATGACGCCCCACAAGGGCAGACTAAAACACACAGATGGGCAAGTACTCAATAATAAAGATACTCAGCCATACATGGAGTTATCCAGCAGTCGTGTATAAATGCAATCAGGGCGCAGCGACAGTGTAGTGGCGGCTGTACAGATCTCCAACCGTTGCTTTAACCCCCGATCTCCTTCGGGCAACACCGGTATTGTACAACCGAAACGTTCTTGTTCAAAAATGTTCAAATGTGTGGGAAATCTAATGGGACTTAACTGCGAAGGTCATCAGTCCCTAAGCTGACACACTATTTAACCTAAATTATTCTAAGGACAAACACACACATCAATGCCCGAGGGAGGACTTGAACCTACACCGGGACCAGCCGCACAGGCCATGACTGCAGCGCCTGAGACCGCTCGGTTAACCCTGCACGGCCCGAAACGGTCTTGCAGGGAAAGGGGCAGCTCCTTTCCAAATTACAGTTTTGCAAACATCGGCTCTCAACTACAACTAGGCCCCACTATCACACTAGGTGCGGCCAAGTGGTTTTCCGGCACGTACACGGGCTGTTCCCAGCACGGGGCCCCGCTCGCCATCTTCCTCGTGGCACTGCTAGCTCCAGACTCCATCCTTGCCCGAGCCAAACCGCACCGCGAACGACAATCGTACCAACAGCCTCTCAGGCAAAGAGATTCTACACAACCAGTCGAAAAATACCGAAACTTTGCGAAATTTTTCAACGCACTGCACATAATAGATGATAAAGGTGTCATACAAAGATGAAAAAATACCGTATCTACTTCACAGAATATACTCTTATGAAATCTGTAGTCAAATAAACGTACGTCTTTCAGCATGTACTTCAAGGTACTTACCATGTACCTGGACGTAATCAATGGCGCCTTTGAATCAATTCTTCCAAAACCCAGGCAATCATTATAGGATGTACCACCCCCTCCTTCACGCTCCACGATTTCTGTCTCACCTTCTATGACAGCCCTATCAAACTTAGCCCCCCTCTCTGAAGTACCTGGGCTTCACCCTTGACTGTCACGTCACCTCACCTGGGCACCCCATCTCTTGAGCATCCAAAGTAAAGCCCACAATAGACTCCACCTCATGAAACTCCTGTCCAGCCGGACATGGGGATTGCACCCTTCCACCATCCTTCATATCTACAAATCCCTGATCCATGCCATCCTTTGTTGCCTTGATCTCAGCCCCTCCTAGATTCTACAAAGCCTTCCAAATCCTTGAACACCATGCACTCCACCTCGCTTTCTGTATCCATTTCCCATCCCACACAAGGATCTTCTATGACCTCATCCCTTTCCCACATCTCCTCCTTCTGCTTGAACACATCTGCATCCCCTACATCAACCACCGCCGCGATCCCCCTCACCCCCTGGTGACTATATTCCACTACCCGCCTGCTGCTGCGCCTTTACCAATGCCCCCCCCCCCTCCTCTCTCCATCTCCACACCCTCCAACTCCTCTCGCAAAGGAACATCCACAGTCCACGTTTGACTACTTAACTACCATACAATGCCATGTTCCAAATGTACATTCTCAGAGATTTCTTCCTGAAATTGAGGCCTATGTATGATACTACTTGACTTCTCCATCTCTTAGAAACAGTAAGAAACCAATTGCTTTGCTTATAAAGAAACAGTCCTTGTTTTGCCTTGTGCTATTGAAGGATTTTATCCAGAATCTTAACTTATGATGCAGTTCTTGTGTTTAGTAATGAGATCGGTGGGAGGATGAAGATATTAGAGAGAATGGGCTTTAAGATAGGAAATATCATTCAAGGTATCTTGAGAAAAATAGATTTATAGCGCCTCTCTGGAGCTGAAAAGTTTATTGAAGGACTGGTAAAGGAAAGAAGGGAGAAAACGAGACATCAGAGGAAAAGGCCTGAACGGTAAGGGGACACACAGTACAAATCTGGAGCCTTCAGAAGTGGAGACACAGTAAAATCATTAGGTGCAACTTTAAATTGCGTTCCCTAAAAATAATATTTTTTAAAGTTTATGCCACGCGGGACTGGCCGAGCGGTCTAAGGGGCTGCGGTCATGGACAGTGCGGCTGGTCCCGGCGGAGGTTCGAGTCCTCCATCGGGCATGGGTGTGTGTGTTTCTCCTTAGGATAATGTAGGTTAAGTAGTGTGTATGCTTAGGGACTGATGACCTTAGCACAAGTCCCATAAGATTTCACACACATTTGAGCATCTCCCTCCTGTCCGACTTCCCTTCTCTTGGCAGTCCCTTGATATTTTAATGCCGTTTCTTTTTTGTGCTTTGGTGTTTGCCGTGTATGTAACATCAGTGCAGTGTGTGTTCAGTGTCGTCGTCCCATACTGTGAAAGCCGTTTTTAATTGTGCTGTTCGTGTCGCCAGTGTCAAAGTTCTAGATCTTCATTGAGTGTCATTTTAACAGCATGTGGATTTTATGTAAACGTGCCTCCTTCTTTGTATATTTTAACTCCAATTTCTTCCTGCTTCTCACTTCTACATTTCATCTTTTGCCCCATATTTTTTGTATAAGCAATGCTCGCCTGTGGTACTTCATGTAATCTCTTGGCTGGTAACTGCCTGCCCAACCGTGCACCCATGGGGCAGGGGAATGAGACGACAATAGAGGAAAATAAGTACCTGGACGCAGTATCACCGACGTACTAAGTTCCAACACATAGTTAAGCTGCCGGTCTTCGTGTTTCGGCTCATCAGTCTGTGTGTGTGTGCTACTGGCGCCTCCACTCTCTGACGTCACATGGTCCTGATGTCGCTGGAGACAGGTGTCCGGCGCATCGATGCAGCTGCCGCCCCTCTTTCCCCCATTTCCCTCTTTCGCTTCGTTTTTCCATAGGCGGCGCTCCGACGGGCACGCAACCGGTCGCCGGAAGTCGTCAGCAGCGGCGAACAAGCGCCGGCAATCGATCTTAATTAGACGCTGAAAGGCGTCCCGGCCGCCCGGCCATTAGAAGCAGCGTCGCGCCGCGCCGCCCACCTGCTCTGCTGTGAGCGGCGGAGGAGGGCGGCGGTCTAACGGTGGGCGACGCTCCCACATCCATCACGGCGCCGGGGCCTGAAAAATTAGCCCGCCTCGCCCACACCGGACCCTCCAGATCCGCTTAAAAGACCGTAATGCGCGCAGCGCAGCCACGATCACGCGGTTACGCACCCGACATTAAATCCGTGAGCAGGCCTCAAAATTATTGCTTTTGCATCCGCGTCCTCCGTATTTCGGTTGTACTGCAATATTTATGAACTTGTACGTCATTGCTCTTGAGTGTCGAAAGTGGCTACACCTGTAGTTAAATATATGTTCAAACACACTACTGTGTGGACCATAGACTGTGTGTAGCAACTATGTAGCTTGAAATGTGCTCTATGCGTTGCGACGTAATTCGGGCAATATTTGGAGGAAAAAAGTTAGTTTTAAAATTCTCTGTTCTTCTGGCTGCTTGCTTAATATGAAAGTAAAGGACTACTGGTGAAGTTATTAACTGTTGCTTTCACGAAAATTAAAATCGCGAGTTCCCATATGCTCCAGCACGAACAAAAAGTTAAATAAAACAAGAAAGACACTGTTCTTAAGGCTTCCCAATGCGTGATTGGATTTCAGATAACTGGCTTCGTTACCGTCCAGAGACCAACTAAGGCATCCGTCGCATTTAGCCCTGAGCGAAGGCTGTCACAAGTTTATTAAAAATTCAGGCAAGAATTTGCGGTGAAATAATTTTCTCTTCTCACTTTTCACAGAGTGCATTTATTCCAGGAAAAAACAAGTGAAATATAGTTTCACAGTATTCGTAACAGTTTATTATTAAAATAATATTTGTCAGTGCGAGAACCAGCATGACGTGTTCACGTAACATTTAGCAAAGCCATGAGAATTGCTCAAAATGCTTCAGTTCTGTAATCGCAAGCTAATTGTTGAAAACTTCACATACCTTTCAGCAAAGTCGTCTAACCTCAATATTATTCAGAATCCTAACGCTGAACAGTATTTCAAATTCCTTTCGATCGACACTGGCGAAATATTGACAAGTCCCAACCAACCGTTCAAGTGACGTGACTTTCTTCTAAGTGCGCAAAAGCTAAAATTATTTCAGAGTTCCTCGCGATTGTCACAGGCGAAATTTTTACTAATTTCAACCTGACACTTAGAAAATATTTCGCTACACCCACGAGGCGAGTTCCAGCTGCACGCACGACTTGTCTGCACGCCGGCTCCAGTTCATCTCAGCGCCGAAACCTAAAAGTATCGCGCGAAAATGGACGCCGATTTTTATAGCCTCGCACTGAACGTGAGTCAACTCAAGTATTTCCGACATTCGAAAGTATATATAAAACATAAATTTAGTGTTGTATGGGCATGTTACACATGAATTTCGACTTAAATTTCATCAGCTTTTAAATGGTGCACTTAGCTGTCGTGCACCTTTAATGGTTTTCTGACAAATAGTGTTTCTGTTCACATGGGCGCAATTTTGCATCGTTATATCACTAATTAATATTTTAAAGTAATTACAGTCATACATCTTTAATTACCACTGTTTTCTAATGTTGCAGCTAACTTTCACTGCTCTGTGTATTATTTGCCAGAAAATTCACTTTTTTATGTGTGGAAAGTTCCGGCCTGGAATTTGAAATACGAAATAAATACAGAAAATACATTAGAAGAGTGAGTTCGGTGATGTTCACTAAGCTCTATCCATTGATACTACGTTTGTCTGAATCACTTAAGGTGTCAGTGAGTTATTCATTTTTAATGATTATTTTATATCCAAAATTTTCAACATTTAATAACCTTTAAATCATATCTCGTAGTGATGGTGCGTCTTCGCTCACGCATGCATCTAAGTACTGTCATTAAAACTATCTGACTGGTTTCTCTGTCATTGGTTTGGTACAGTTCTTATTTAGAGTTTCCCTCATTTCATATTTTCTTTATTCAGTTTGGCCATGGCGGCTACCTTCGCTGTACAGCTCTGACAGTCGGGTTTTTCCCACCTCGTGTTCAGAGTGTCAGTCAGGACTTCTCACACTCTTAGCTCCACCAGTCATCGCGCGTCAAAAGTGCTGCCGCCTACTGACCACGCTAGAAAGCTCGTCCTGCCAGCATGGACCTCAACTACTTTATTAAAACTCGCGCACCTGGCCGTCACAAACCCCACAGATTCGGCTCCCAGAATTATAACAGGACGCGAGCTCATAGCCGCTTCAGTTGTTTAAGTTCCTCATAAACAGCATTCTCTCCTTGTTTATTGCGTCTTATCAAATTTGTAGAGAAATCTTATTCCGATTGTGTTTTGGATAGAGGCAAGACGTGATGTAGTCAAGTCTCTAGTACCAATACATGATTGATGAATTGTTAATTATACAGAAGAATCATTTTCTGTCTATTATGTGCTAGAACAAGCAAAACTTATATTGAAAAGAGTAGAGTAAAAGCCAGACGCACGAAACTGATATTGAGGCAACTCGAATTCTCTGAATTTTTATTCCATTAATCTTTTGTAACAGATTGCAGAGCATCGGGACGGAGTGGTTAAGGAGCTTGAACGTTGCGATCGACTCTTCCGTACACTGTCTATGTATGGCTCTACACTTTACAGCAAGCTACAAGGTGACAATTATTGAACAACTTGAAATCAAATCTTCATAACACTTGAAGGGTTCCCGTTAGAACGTTCCAACTGCACGGTTCGCCACGAGGCATGATAAGAATTAGTATGCGGTATGTGGTTTGGTTTAGCGATGAAGCCCACTTTCAATTGGATAGGTTCGTCAATAAGCAAATTTAGCGCATTTGGGGGACTGAGAATCCGCATTTCGCGATCGAGAAGTCTCTCCCCCCTCAACGAGTGACTGTGTGGTGTGGAATCGTCCAGTCACGGAATAATCGGTGCGTTATCCTTGATGGCACGGTGACTACCGAAAGGTACGTGAAGGTTCTGGAAGATGATTTCATCCTCATTATCGAAAGTGATCCTGATTTGGACAAGATGTGGTTCATGAAAGACGGAACTCGACCGAAGCGAAGCAGGATAGTGTTTGACGTCCTGGAGGAGCAGTTTGGGGACCGCATTCTGGCTCTGGGATACCTACAGGCCACTGGAATGGACATCGATTGGCCACCATATTTTCCGGATCTGAACACGTGCGACTACTTTTCGTGGGGCTATATTAAAGACAAGGCGTACAGCAATAACCCTAAAACCACTGATGAGCTGAAAACAGTCCTTCAGGAGGTCATAGACAGCATCAATGTTCCGACACTTTAGAGGTGTTATGCAGAATTTCGCTATTCGTATGCACAACATCATCGTCAATGATGGCAGGCATATTGAACATGTCATAACCTAAATCCGACTATCTGTAGTGACGTTTACGTGTTGAAAGTGTGTAATTTACGTTTCTTTTCATATAGTTCAGTAATTTTCACTCTGTATATGCTTCCATATCTGGTCCTCATAGCACTACTGATTTACAATCTTTCTGTATTCCAGGTCACTGTGAATATCTGAAATTAATCCTTTAATATATCGTCTTAACATACCAACAAAGACGTTGTATAAATCTGGCAAATGTGGCAGGACTGAAATTCGATTGCTTGGACTCTCTAAATAGTATGCAAAATTAATTGCTGAAGATGAAAAAACTTTATACAACCATATTGAAATTTTCATAATGAGCTATCAAATAATAGTGTCTAATGACATACAGAGAGCGTCTCAGATAACTTCGCCTCCTCATATCTTTTCCAAAAGAAATAACATGTGAAAAATGCGACTGGCCAGGGATGCATCTGTCAGAGGCTCACACAGTGAGCAATAATGCACAATCCCTACAATTAAACTAACGTCACTTTCACCAAAAAGCTACGTTTTTAAATGGCACATGTGTGTTTTTTCTGCTCAAATAAAAACTAGAAATACAATTAGTTATGGCAGACATGGTTTCACTGCTCTAAACCTTATACCCCTGAAATTTTTTCACTTTAAATAGTAGAAACGGTGTCACAATTTCTGTTAAGTGCTGTAATGCCGCGATGCTGGTTGCCTACACTGTTCTGAAGCCTTATTTAGGCAACCCTTGCTATGTACAGGGGATAGGCAAAATAATGTGAACACCTGTACTCATTCGGGAATGGTTTTTTAATAATGGGTTTGACTCCCATTTGCCCGTAGTACAGCTGCGATTCTTCTTGGAGTACTGGCATATAATAATTGTATAGTCTCCAATGAATTGTTATGTCACTCTTCGACCAGAACCTCTTCTAACTCCTTTAGTGACGAGGGAGGCGGAAATCTGCTCCGGAGTCAGCGCTCCGATACAGGTGTGCTCCCTGCCGCCGTTGGATAAGCAGCTGAGCAGCAAGTCGTATACTCCTAGCTCACTCGTTTGTTACATAGTTTAATTCTTAATTTCTTTGCGTGTTTTTGGTACTTGCATTGTTTAATTCATAAATTTCGGGCGTATTATAGTATTTGAGAGTTGTAGCATCGTGTTTTAGTACCTGAGTAGTGTAAATTCGCGTAGTCGTTTGTCTACTGTTTTTGTTTTTGAACGGCCAGTGTCGGTTGGTCACAGTCAGTGTGCTCCCTGCCGCCGTTGGATAAGCAGCTGAGCAGCAAGTCGTATACTCCTAGCTCACTCGTTTGTTACATAGTTTAATTCTTAATTTCTTTGCGTGTTTTTGGTACTTGCATTGTTTAATTCATAAATTTCGGGAGTATTATAGTATTTGAGAGTTGTAGCATCGCGTTTTAGTACCTGAATAGTGTAAATTCGCGTAGTCGTTTGTCTACTGTTTTTGTTTTTGAACGGCCAGTGTCGGTTGGTCACAGCCAGTGTGCTCCCTGCCGCCGTTGGATAAGCAGCTGAGCAGCAAGTCGTATACTCCTAGCTCACTCGTTTGTTACATAGCTTAATTCTTAATATCTTTGCGTATTTTTGGTACTTGCATTGTTTAATTCATAAATTTCGGGCGTATTATAGTATTTGAGAGTGTAGCATCGCGTTTTAGTACCTGAATAGTGTAATTTCGCTTAGTCTCCTTCCGCCGCCGAGCAGTGTCAGTAGTGCGCAAGTAGCAGCATTACTGCATTTACTAGGCAATCTTGTATTTTAATAACCGTTAAAATTTTGTCGATTTGTTTGTGCTCTCTGTAGATTAGTTCAGACGTTTTTTTGCAAAACAGTTTTTAGCTTGGATAGGGACTGCAACTGCTGTGTTCGGATGCAGGCTGAGTTGGCATCCCTTCGCTCCCAGCTTCAGGCAGTGTTGGCTTCAGTCACACAGCTTCAGGTTGTTGCCAATGGGCATCACTGTGGGGGTCCGGATGGGGGTTTGTCGGGGACGGCCAGCTCGTCCCACGCATCCCCTGATCGGACTACGACTGTGGTTGCCCGGGATACTGCCCGCATTGAGGCTGATCCCTCACCTGTGGTAGAGTGGGAGGTCGTTTCAAGGTGTGGCAGGGGGCGAAAGACATTCCGGAGGGCTGAACGGAAAGCCTCTGTTGTTTGTCTGACGAACCGGTTTCAGGCTCTGTCTCAGGCTGATACTGATCTTCGGCCTGACATGGCTGCTTGTCCTGTTCCAGAGGTTGCCCCTCAGTCTGCAAGATCCGGGCAGTTGCAGAGGGTGGGCTTACTGGTAGTTGGGAGCTCCAACGTCAGGCGCGTAATGGGGCCCCTTAGGGAAATGGTAGCAAGAGAGGGGAAGAAAACCAATGTGCACTCCGTGTGCATACCGGGGGGAGTCATTCCAGATGTGGAAAGGGTCCTTCCGGATGCCATGAAGGGTACAGGGTGCACCCATCTGCAGGTGGTCGCACATGTCGCTATGGGTCGGAGGAAATCCTCTCTGGCTTCCGGCGGCTATCTGATTTGGTGAAGACTGCCAGTCTCGCTAGCGGGATGAAAGCAGAGCTCACCATCTGCAGCATCGTCGACAGGACTGACTGCGGACCTTTGGTACAGAGCCGAGTGGAGGGTCTGAATCAGAGGCTGAGACGGTTCTGCGACCGTGTGGGCTGCAGATTCCTCGACTTGCGCCATAGGGTGGTGGGGTTTCGGGTTCCGCTGGATAGGTCAGGAGTCCACTACACGCAACAAGCGGCTACACGGGTAGGAGGGCTTGTGTGGTGTGGGCTGGGCGGTTTTTTAGGTTAGATGGCCTTGGGCAAGTACAGAAAGGGCAACAGCCTCAACGGGTGCGGGGCAAAGTCAGGACATGCGGGGACCAAGCAGCAATCGGTATTGTAATTGTCAACTGTCGAAGCTGCGTTGGTAAAGTACCGGAACTTCAAGCGCTGATAGAAAGCACCGAAGCTGAAATCGTTATAGGTACAGAAAGCTGGCTTAAGCCAGAGATAAATTCTGCCGAAATTTTTACAAAGGTACAGACGGTGTTTAGAAAGGATAGATTGCATGCAACCGGTGGTGGAGTGTTCGTCGCTGTTAGTAGTAGTTTATCCTGTAGTGAAGTAGAAGTGGATAGTTCCTGTGAATTATTATGGGTGGAGGTTACACTAAACAACCGAACTAGGTTAATAATTGGCTCCTTTTACCGACCTCCCGACTCAGCAGCATTAGTGGCAGAACAACTGAGAGAAAATTTGGAATACATTTCACATAAATTTTCTCAGCATGTTATAGTCTTAGGTGGAGATTTCAATTTACCAGATATAGACTGGGACACTCAGATGTTTAGGACGGGTGGTAGGGACAGAGCATCGAGTGACATTATACTGAGTGCACTATCCGAAAATTACCTCGAGCAATTAAACAGAGAACCGACTCGTGGAGATAACATCTTGGACCTACTGATAACAAACAGACCCGAACTTTTCGACTCTGTATGTACAGAACAGGGAATCAGTGATCATAAGGCCGTTGCAGCATCCCTGAATATGGAAGTTAATAGGAATATAAAAAAAGGGAGGAAGGTTTATCTGTTTAGCAAGAGTAATAGAAGGCAGATTTCAGACTACCTAACAGATCAAAATGAAAATTTCTGTTCCGACACTGACAATGTTGAGTGTTTATGGAAAAAGTTCAAGGCAATCGTAAAATGCGTTTTAGACAGGTACGTGCCGAGTAAAACTGTGAGGGACGGGAAAAACCCACCGTGGTACAACAACAAAGTTAGGAAACTCCTGCGAAAGCAAAGAGAGCTCCACTCCAAGTTTAAACGCAGCCAAAACCTCTCAGAAAAACAGAAGCTAAACGATGTCAAAGTTAGCGTAAGGAGGGCTATGCGTGAAGCGTTCATTGAATTCGAAAGTAAAATTCTATGTACCGACTTGACAGAAAATCCTAGGAAGTTCTGGTCTTACGTTAAATCAGTAAGTGGCTCGAAACAGCATATCCAGACACTACGGGATGATGATGGCATTGAAACAGAGGATGACACGCGTAAAGCTGAAATACTAAACACCTTTTTCCAAAGCTGTTTCACAGAGGAAGACCGCACTGCAGTTCCTTCTCTAAATCCTCGCACAAACGAAAAAATGGCTGACATCGAAATAAGTGTCCAAGGAATAGAAAAGCAACTGGGATCACTCAATAGAGGAAAGTCTACTGGACCTGATGGGATACCAATTCGATTCTACACAGAGTACGCGAAAGAACTTGCCCCCCTTCTAACAGCCGTGTACCGCAAGTCTCTAGAGGAACGGAGGGTTCCAAGTGATTGGAAAAGAGCACAGGTAGTCCCAGTCTTCAAGAAGAGTCGTCGAGCAGATGCGCAAAACTATAGACCTATATCTCTGACGTCGATCTGTTGTAGAATTTTAGAACATGTTTTTTGCTCGCGTATCATGTCATTTCTGGAAACCCAGAATCTACTATGTAGGAATCAACATGGATTCCGGAAACAGCGATCGTGTGAGACCCAACTCGCTTTATTTGTTCATGAGACCCAGAAAATATTAGATACAGGCTCCCAGGTAGATGCTATTTTTCTTGACTTCCGGAAGGCGTTCGATACAGTTCCGCACTGTCGCCTGATAAACAAAGTAAGAGCCTACGGAATATCAGACCAGCTGTGTGGCTGGATTGAAGAGTTTTTAGCAAACAGAACACAGCATGTTGTTATCAATGGAGAGACGTCTACAGACGTTAAAGTAACCTCTGGCGTGCCACAGGGGAGTGTTATGGGACCATTGCTTTTCACAATATATATAAATGACCTAGTAGATAGTGTCGCAAGTTCCATGCGGCTTTTCGCGGATGATGCTGTAGTATACAGAGAAGTTGCAGCATTAGAAAATTGTAGCGAAATGCAGGAAGATCTGCAGCGGATAGGCACTTGGTGCAGGGCGTGGCAACTGACCCTTAACATAGACAAATGTAATGTATTGCGAATACATAGAAAGAAGGATCCTTTATTGTATGATTATATGATAGCGGAACAAACACTGGTAGCAGTTACTTCTGTAAAATATCTGGGAGTATGAGTGCGGAACGATTTGAAGTGGAATGATCATATAAAATTAATTGTTGGTAAGGCGGGTACCAGGTTGAGATTCATTGGGAGAGTGCTTAGAAAATGTAGTCCATCAACAAAGGGGGTGGCCTATACTTGAGTATTGCTCATCAGTGTGGGATCCGTACCAGATCGGTCTGACGGAGGAGATAGAGAAGATCCAAAGAAGAGCTGCGCGTTTCGTCACGGGGTTATTTGGTAACCGTGATAGCGTTACGGAGATGTTTAATAAACTCAAGTGGCAGACTCTGCAAGAGAGGCGCTCTGCATCGCGGTGTAGCTTGCTCGCCAGGTTTCAAGAGGGTGCGTTTCTGGATGAGGTATCGAATATATTGCTTCCCCCTACTTATACCTCCCGAGGAGATCACGAATGTAAAATTAGAGAGATTAGAGCGCGCACGGAGGCTTTCAGACATTCGTTCTTCCCGCGAACCATACGCGACTGGAACAGGAAAGGGAGGTAATGACAGTGGCACGTAAAGTGCCCTCCGCCACACACCGTTGGGTGGCTTGCGGAGTATCAATGTAGATGTAGATGTAGATGTAATGTTCAAGTCCGGGGACAGTGCTGTCCAGGAAAGACGCTGCAGTTCAGTTACATGTTCCTCATACCACGATTGTACTGTACTGTTTGTGTGAATGGGTGCATAATTGTCCTGAAATATGGCATCATTGATGGGGAACAACATTTGAATCATTGCGTGCTCCTGAACACCTAAAATTTTCACATAATCGTTGGCTGTAACATGGCATTTGAGAGTAGTGATGGGACCAGGAGAATACCATGACATTGCTGCCTAGACTATCACACTTCCACCTCACTGATTAACCATTGGAATCAAGCAATTAGCATTGTAGGTTTCTTTTGACGTTTTCCAGACGTAAATCCGGCCTGATGTTGGAAATAACGAAACGTTGACACGTCCGACCACAAGACGAGTTTCCCTGATCAGCCATCCAGGATTTATGTTCCTGACACCATGTTCTACGCTTCTTTGCGTTGGTTGTCGTCACTTAAGGTTTCGGTATAGCAGCTCGTCCATGAATATTCGCTTTATGTAGTCCTCGGTGGACAGTGTCAATAGATGTGGGGTGTCGAAGAGAGCTATTGCGCTGTGCAGTCACTTTAGCCGCTATAGTTTTGTGTTGTTTTGACACACGTCGTGTTAACGTACGATGATCTCTGTTATTTAGTTTTGATTTGCGCCCATTATTACGTTAACACGATGATGTCTTTCTATGTTTTGTGTAGACTGTCATGTCTGTCGAAACAGTTGCTGTTGAAACATTTAATAAGTTGGCTGTCTTGGTTACTGATGCTCCAGCTAATCGGGCCCCCACAATCTGCCCTCTGTGGCACTCTGGGAACTATATTAGGTCTTTCATTGCACGTCTACCTCGGCCTCTGAATGCAAATACCAAGTGTGCACTACTCGTAAACAACCTGCACTGATGCCTAGTCCCTACTGCACATGCACAGTCCAGCGCGACACGTGCCTTACCTGCGTTGTTGATCGTCAGACACAAATCGTTCAAATGGCTCTGAACGTTATGGGACTTAATATCTGAGGTCATCAGTCCCCTAGAACTTGGAACTACTTAAACCTAACTAACCTACAGACATCACACACATCCATGCCCGAGGCAGGATTCGAACCTGCGACCGAAGCAGCAGCGCTGTTCCGGACTGAAGCGCCTAGAACCGCTCGGCCACAACGGCCGGCGCATCGTCAGACGCAACCATCCCATTACTTCCACTGCTGACATTACTTTGCCTATCCCCTGTACATTAAGGCAGAAACTGTGGCGCCACTGCCGTCCATTAAAGTCTTCGTATTTCAGAAGATGTGAGGCTTAGAACAGTGAAAACAAGTCCGCCGTTACTAACTGTACTCCAGTTTTCACTTCCGTAGAAAGAACATACACCTGCCATTTAGTAAAAATGTAACTTTTTATTGAAATTGATGTTTGCTTACAGATTCTGCATTACTATACGTTGTGTGAGCCTTTGACACAGGTGCATCTCTGGCCAATTGCATTTTTCACACTTTGTTTCGTTTTGGAAATATATGACACTGCAGTGTTAGATGGGACGCCTGTGAACCTTCTCTAGTCGAGATTTGCTAATTTGCTACCGACTAACGACTTATTTAAATTAAGGCCAACTTTCAGTATTTGTATAATTAATATGAATGGAACACCCCGACGACACAGGCATTAACGTTCCTCATGACTGAAGACCTCGCTCAGTTTTCGCCTGGTTTTCCTCCGAGG
This sequence comes from Schistocerca serialis cubense, assembly GCF_023864345.2. Lineage (NCBI taxonomy): Eukaryota > Metazoa > Arthropoda > Insecta > Orthoptera > Acrididae > Schistocerca > Schistocerca serialis. The sequence continues at coordinate 141,592,199 of NC_064641.1, read as the reverse complement.
TGCGTCCAAATCGGAAGGTAAATTACCTTGTCCATGACTTGCTGCTATTTTTCAGTCTTGAGATGCGTTACTGAAAACGCTGGTAAGTCACAGCAACACCCACACCTATCCACAGACAGAACAATAGAATACATGTGGCACTCACGGTATTCAACCAATTTACAACACAGAGTAAGAATAACATCTGGCTACCAATACGGTACTTTGAGTTTTAATCCACTAATTCATTTGTAACCTTGAAGCGAAAGACTTACAATATAAGTAACAGAATGAGATTTTCACTCTGCAGCGGAGTGTGCGCTGATATGAAACTTCCTGGCAGATTAAAACTGTGTGCCCGACCGAGACTCGAACTCGGGACCTTTGCCTTTCGCGGGCACCGGTAGAGCACTTGCCCGCGAAAGGCAAAGGTCCCGAGTTCGAGTCTCGGTCGGGCACACAGTTTTAATCTGCCAGGAAGTTTTAATATAAGTAACAGTTTTAAGCATGGAAAATATTATGTGGAGGTAACAGGCAATTGGCTTCCACTGTGCTGGAAACTGGGAGAACAGAAAGGACGGTTTGCCGGTCGCAGTGGTCGAGCGCTTCTAGGCGCTACGGTCGCAGGTTCGAATCCTGCCTCGGGCATGGATGTGTGTGATGTCATTAGGTTAGTTAGGTTTAAGTAGTTCTAAGTTCTAGGGGACTGATGACCTCAGATGTTAAGTCACATAGTGCTCAGAGCCATTTTTGAGAAAGGACGGTTTTCGCTGCAAAGTGGAACTCTCCAACCGTCTTATCGTACTTACCTCTGCGACAACGATCACCACCATTACCTCTCTGTTAGTCATTACAGTGGAATACAGCTGGAAACTAAATTCGCTTCACAGAGGTAAGGGACTTGAACGGAATAAGATAACTGTGGGATTCTTCGGAGACTAAGGGAAAGTATTTGCTCCGCTTCTAGTAGCACATTATCATGGATCGCTGAAACAATGAATGTTACTAAGCGCTTGATAAAACCGAATAGCATTCCAGGATTCACGAAGGTTCAATTGGCAGATCTGCACTCTGGGGTCTTACCCACTCGTCTCGTATAGGGCGCCTAAGAGATACTGCGTTCTCGGAATGCTATACAACAGTTCAAGCAAATAACATTAGTAGTTTTATTTCAGTAAAGCAGATTGACAAGACTTAACTTTGAAATAACAATGGTGCTGCAAGCGATGGGCAACATAAATCATAGTCGTTTGTGGGCCACTCATAGCTGTTCTCGTAGCACTCTCTGCCAGGCCGTGCTAATACTCTGCGAATACTGTCCACTAATGTCCTGCAGAGGCTGGCAGCAGCGGCGCTTATATTCACTTCGGTAGTTGCCGCTCCTATCGTGGTGACGTCCTGGTCAGCTCGCTATTGTCCGACGTCGTTTCACCGCCTTCTCTGGTATTGCGTTCTCCTTATTCGTTCAGGCACTTGTGATTACACCAGAACATTCTTCCCCCACTCCTCTTCCCCCAAAACTACGGGCCGTGCGACCAAGGCGTGGGATGCAACGTCGGGCCGGAAGCTGTGGCTGCAGTGGACATCAAGCTTACGGCCGTACCCCGCCATCCGGCCTGCGCTCTGGCGGAAACGTCCCCCGGAAAACGACCGGAAGGCTACGCGTCCACCTCCTGCTGCCATGAACCAAATGAAGAAGGTGGCGACAGCGGCGGTGTGGGCGGGTCCAGCTCCATCGATAGAACGAGAGGAGGTGGAGGAGGCGAAGGCTCCGTCACCATGGGGTCGACCCACGGTGTCGTGATGACACCCTCTGGCGGTTGCTGTGGCTGCACTGTCCGCTGGATCCGTGAATCTGGACGAAGAGATACTGAAAGATCATCGTGTACATGATACAGGCGCAGTTGATTTTGATGGCGGCGGTGCAAACCACCTGGACCTGAAACAACATACATGCAAGCGCCAAGTCGACGGACGATCTCACTCGCGCCCACAGTCTGCTGCCGCTACAACCCTGTAAAAGACAACAGCATGCGACACGAAGCGATACTTGCGGCTTTCGTTCGGTGCCAGAAGCTGAGGAAGGTGGAGCAGGTGGAGCAGTGTCCGATGGCGCCGGCCGTGAAGCAATTCCGCCGGTGATGGTTGTAGTGTAACGACGTAAGTTTCTTATAAATGATTTTCTTTCGACATATGACCATGTGTAGACTTCGTCACCTACGTCAGTTACAACCCACTTCAAAATTATTTATATTCTTTTTAAATTGTCTCAGAATGGTTCTTGAACGAAACTGTAAAACATCATTTGAGTCGTATGCACAGAATTACGTCACTCGGGCCAATTGGTTTGCGTAAACTTTTTCAATTTTAGATGTCGTTTGCTTCTCCTCAGAAATTATATTGATACACGTTATCTGATTTAATCGATAATAGAACCACATTGAATAAACTTCTTGAGATTCAAAGTCGCGACGAACGCTGTCAAAATCCAATAATCTTGTCAAATATATTATTAATTCATTCACATAATTCTTCATAAATAAATCCTCGGAACACGTATTTCAGCTTTAGTAACATCCACTAGTTTATTATCTTCCTACATACAGACGTTAACCTGAGCCTTGACGAGACAAAACTAACAGTATCAATAATATTAAACTCTCTACGACGTCATTGTTGTACAAAACATTACAAATTATTCATTTTCAATTTTTAGAAGCACGACGCAACAAATCGGTTTCAGAATCTTCTGCCGCTCTTTGGCTGTCGATCCGCGACGTATAGTGGCCAGCAATTTTCTCTCCGGTCCCGGCCACGAAGATGCTGTCTCCGTTCGTTGCGCCGCCCTCTCCGTACATGAAACATAAAAAAAACACACAAAAACTTTAGACACTTCACAACCATTAGAAATATTACAAAAATACATAAACAAAACCAAATTAAACTTATATTCACCTGCAAACTGGGCTGACACTGGTGGATGGGTGACGCTTCAATTTCGTCCCACTACATACCCCACCCACAAGCTCAGTTTGTCAGGTTTTAACCGAAAATAAAACTTTTTCTATATACAATATTTAACTGTTAATACATATTCCTCACATTTTACGTACTCTAGAGTCCTTGCTCTTAGATAGATTTAATCCTTTTACTACGATATTATTATGACTATTTGTTTTACTCTTAATTGTGCTATTATGGTAATTCATAACCGAATATATGGAGATTACTCCTTTTCATTTAATAGTTTCTAGAAAATACTAATTTAGTACGTTCTTTAACTTTGTTACATTAGGACAGAGCGATCAAATTGTGATAGATTAGTTTCAGTCTTATTCATTTACTAGAGTTATTCTTTCCAAAAATGTATATCACTAATAAGTTTCTCACAATAACTAATAGTACTATTTACTTTATGCCATTCTTTTCCCTAATGCTTTATTTATGCCTGAGGTCAAGAAGAAATCAAGCAAACTTTCTTTAGAATCTCGGCACGGCTTCCTTTACCTTCAGACACTCTGTTGGGTAATGGCAATTTATTTAGGGGAAACAAGCGAGAGAGCCCCGTTTGGTGTGTTCTATATTAACACTATTACAAATCTCTATTAAAGGCACTCTGCTATGTTCTCGTGAGCCATATAGCTCTGGACGCCCATGGTCCCTAAAATTATTAACCATTCCCTTTGGTTCCCACTATCCGAGTAAATATAAAATATACAAAATTCCTTCTGACCTAATAACAAGATTTCTTCCATATAAATCCCCTTTTATTTGTCTTTCTCTTGTTGAAGTACCGGTAGATTATTGTAGAACACTTGTTTAAGCTTCCTGTCATTTCTTTAAAATAACACGTAACTATCACGAAAAACTTCACGTGAATAAACTATGAACGCTCTTCCGTATGTAACATATACTAAATATTAACTTATTTAGGAATGAAGGGTTTCATTTCATCAACACTATATAATCCTTTAATTACACCTGATGAAGGTTCCGTAAGAAGTAACGCTTTGAGATGTACAATCTTATGTACAACATATGGACCTTCAAAGATAAAGAAGAATTTTCTACATTCCTTATTGATCTTCGAACTTTTAGGATGAGATCGTACTAATACAAGATCTCCTACCTGAAATGAGGGTTTTATAGCATGTTGATTATGACTTTTAATTCTCCGTTCAGCATTTTTAACAGTCTGTTCGCAAATTTTTTTCGTTTGGATAGACAATTCGTAGACTAGCATTTTTCTTTCCTTCATGTAATACGGTAACCTACTACTTAGGACTCGTATTAGATGACTTTCAATAATTGGTTCTTCAATTAATTTACCTCGGTTTAAATGCCATTTGAAATAATTCCTATAACCTCCCCAGCGTTTAGAATATGGAGGAGGGTCTAACAACTCTAAAGTTAAGTGTTGTTGTTTTCCTCTTGTCCAATAATTTTGTTTAAACTGCTTAACAAAATCATCCCAATCCCTAAATTCAGTTCTACGCAGTACTGCCCATTCCGCAGCTTCTGCTTCTAAATGTCCTATTACAAATTGAATCCGTTTCTCATTACTCCATTTAGGAGATAATGAAGTTTCAAAAGCTTTTATAAAGTTTATAGGGTGAAGTTCGCCTCCTGGTTTGAATACGGGAAATCGACTTGCTACATTTGAATTTGTCGTTATATCATCCAAACATTCTGCGAGAGACGTAGTTGGATTTTGTTTAGATTGCAGAGACGGAGTTGCATCGGATTGGCTTGCAGTGATTTCTTTATTTATATTCTTGTCGTCCGAGCTAGCAAACACGATGCGACTGTTGTCTCTGATTACGTTATTGCTTCTACTACTTGAAATGTTTTCATTATTATCTAATTCCGATAACCGTTTAGTAATTTCCTGTATTCTCATTTCTGTATTGGATACGCGGTTAGCTAATTTCGATTCTTCACTGTGTTCACGATGTGAACGCTCTGTACCTTCGTCAATGTTATTATCTTTGGCAGTCTCAAGGTTACTGCATATTTCAGTAATTAAAAATTTCATGTTCTCTATTTCGGTATGATCTTTTTCTACTCGATGAGTTAATATCTCTAATTCTACATTATCTATTGAAGAAATCTCTACAGGCTTGGTAGAAACCTCTTTAATAGATTCTAATAATTCTCTACGAACAGTTTCTGTTTGCATAGAAAATTCATCTCGTAACTTATCGTTATTTTTCTCTATTTCATTTACAACTAAGACATTGACATTATCTAGTCTCTTGGTTAAGTCAGTAATATCATTTCGCATACGAGCTTTCTCCTCACGCGATTCCTGGATATGTTCTTCTAACCTTTTACAATTATCTGCAATCTTATTACTAAGTCCCACTAGTTTTTCCTGCATTTCAACTTTAGAAGCCTCTATTTTATCACTTAATTCTCGAGTGGTTTCATTAAGATGTTCCTGTAACCTGTCTGTAGATTTTGTTAGCTCCCCTTTAAGTTCCTCTTTTAATCTAGCAGTATATTCTTCGTTAGCTTGTTTTAATTCCTGTTTTGGTTCTTCTTTTAATCTAGCAGTAGATTCTTCGTTAGACTGTTTTAATTCAGCTAGGAAATCCCCGTTAGACTGTTTTAATTTAGCGATCGCCCTAAAAAGGGATCTCATGCTCCTATCGGACATAGACTGCTCTTCGTCTGACATTTCACTTCCCGACATTATTGTAAGATATTAACTAGTTACACACGCAGACTTGTAATCAACAATCCTGTAAAAGCACACTCCCTATGTACAACACTCCACTTCCAACTTGAAACAAACTCACCGGACACTAATATTGTAGTTTGTAGTTCTCGGTGATCAGTGTGCTGCTATGAGATGCAGATGTAACAGCCGTCGATGCAGCCGCTGATATGCTGCGACCCCGCTCCCGCAACCGGCAGGACGCCGAGTCGAACACTGGAGACGTCACTGGCTGCAACCACGCCCGGCCCACCGTTGACAGGCGAAGCCCTCAGCAACACCTCTAATACCAGCCGGAGGAACGCCCCCCCAGCTGACGTACTGGGTCTGTTAGTTTAGGGAGAAAAAAGGTTGTCGGAGTTTGCAGCGGTCAGCTGCTGTCCAACAGATGCACCTTCTCCTGGAATAACTGCGTGACCGTACTGCTTGGCTGCGCTCCGTCAGATGCCCACACCCGCGAAGTCGCCGCTGGCTGGTGAAGGCTCCACGAAAACTCGCGTTGACTTCCGAAGAACTCTTAATGTTTTAATTGTTTCGTACCTGTGTGCCTTAGTTGCACACAAGTCCTGTTTCCAAGGTCGCCACGGTGTAGTGTAACGACGTAAGTTTCTTATAAATGATTTTCTTTCGACATATGACCATGTGTAGACTTCGTCACCTACGTCAGTTACAACCCACTTCAAAATTATTTATATTCTTTTTAAATTGTCTCAGAATGGTTCTTGAACGAAACTGTAAAACATCATTTGAGTCATATGCACAGAATTACGTCACTCGGGCCAATTGGTTTGCGTAAACTTTTTCAATTTTAGATGTCGTTTGTTTCTCCTCAGAAATTATATTGATACACGTTATCTGATTTAATCGATAATAGAACCACATTGAATAAACTTTTTGAGATTCAAAGTCGCGATGAACGCTGTCAAAATCCAATAATCTTGTCAAATATATTATTAATTCATTCACATAATTCTTCATAAATAAATCCTCGGAACACGTATTTCAACTTTAGTAACATCCACTAGTTTATTATCTTCCTACATACAGACGTTAACCTGAGCCTTGACGAGACAAAACTAACAGTATCAATAATATTAAACTCTCTACGACGTCATTGTTGTACAAAACATTACAAATTATTCATTTTCAATTTTTAGAAGCACGACGCAACAAATCGGTTTCAGAATCTTCTGCCGCTCTTTGGCTATCAACCCGCGACGTATAGTAGCCAGCAATTTTCTCTCCGGTCCCGGCAATGAGGATGCTGTCTCCGTTCGCTGCGCCGCGCTCTCCGTACATGAAACATAAAAAAAACACACAAAAACTTTAGACACTTCACAACCATTAGAAATATTACAAAAATACATAAACAAAACTAAATTAAACTTATATTCACCTGCAAACTGGGCTGACACTGGTGGATGGGTGACGCTTCAATTTCGTCCCACTACATGGTCCATCTCGTAGGTGCCAACGATATGAGGCTGGAAACAGTTGCAATGCTTGATCGCTGGCGTGTGCGGAACGAAGTCTGACCATCTGCTGCTTGAATGTTCTGGCAAAACATTCCGCTTCGCCGTTTGACAGGGGCTATTCCTTTTATAGTCCAATTACCTAAAGTATGAGTAACCAAAGGTAAAGACGCAACTTGTCTATTCGTATGGGATGCTGCTTGGAGGAGAAGTCGCAGTTGGGGTTTTCTCGTCATGCATATGAGCCTAATCCCTGTAGAATTGCAATTGTAATTCTAACTCGTTATAATGGTCTGTTACCGAGGTTCCAAATCTATTGCCTGATAGGCACTTTGCATAGGGGCTCCTACCATAAGATTGTGCAGCAGTTGCATGCATGATAATTGGTAGCACAAGTTAGGTGAGGGGAAGTTCGCCCTGAAACTTCAAGGAAGAAGAAGCAGGTTACGCAGAGGCGTGCTGAGTTCGGGTCAGCAGCGGCAACCAGCAGCGGAAATCTGGACGGTGGCATAGCGGCTATGGCGAAATTTAACCGACAGGAAGAAGATGCTGTGATATGTATACACAAGGTTAGCGCCGGTGGCAACACCTACAACGAGCTGTCATGATGAAATTTTCATACTGATTTCTGATACACAAACAGCAGCTGACCGGCGTTGCCTGGTGAAACATTGTTATGATGCCTCATGTAAGGAGGAGAAATACGTACCATCGCGTTTCCGACTTTGATAAAGGTCGGATTGTAGCCTATCGCGATTGTGGTTTGTCGTATCACGACATTTCTGCTCGCGTTGGTCGAGATCCAGTGACGCAGAATATGGAATCGGTGGGTTCAGGAGGGTAATAACAACGCCGTGCTGGATCCCAACGGCCTCGTATCACTAGCAGTCGAGATGACTGGCATCTTATCCGCATGGCTGTAACAGATCGTGCAGCCACGTCTCGATCCCTGAGTCAACAGATGGGGACGCTTGCAAGACAGCAACCATCTGCACGAACAGTTCGACGATGTTTGCAGCAGCATGGACTATCAACTTTGAGACCATGGCTGCGGTTATCCTTGATGCTGCATCACAGACAAAAGTGCTTGCGATGGTGTACTCAACGACGAACCTGGGTGTACGAATGGCAAAACGTCATTTTTTCGGATGAATCCAGTGTCCGTTTACAGCATAATGATGGTCGCATCCGTGTTTGGCGACATCGCGGTGAACGCACATTAGAAGCGGGTATTCGTCATCGCCATACTGGCGTATCCCCCGGCCTGATGATATGGGGTGCCATTGGTTACATGTCTCGGTCCCCTCTTGTTCGCATTGACGGCACTTGAACAGTGAACGTTACGTTCCAGACGTGTTACGACCCGTGGCTCTACCCTTTATCCGATCCCTGCGAAACCCTACATTTCAGCAGGGTAATGCACGACCGCATGTTGCAGGTCCTGTACGGGCCTTTCTGGATACAGAAAATGTTCGACTGCTGCCCTGGCCAGCACATTCTCAAGGTCTCTCACCAACTCTGAAAACGTCTGGTCAATGGTGGTCGAGCAACTGGCTCGTCACCATACGCCAGTCACTACTCTTGATGAACTGTGGTATCGTGTTGTAGCTGCATGGGCAGCTGTACCTGTACACGCCATCCAAGCTCTGTTTGACTTAATGCCCAGGCGTATCAAGGCCGTTATTGCGGCCAGAGGTGGTTGTTCTGGGTACTGATTTCTCAGGAACTATGCACCCAAAGTGCGTGAAAAATTAATCACATGTCATTTCTAGTATAATATATCTGTCGAAAGAATATCCGTTTATCATCTGCATTTCTTCTTGATGTAGCAATTTTAATGGCCAGTAGAGTAATTGAGCCGATAGCGTTAATATGTACAAGTCTGCAGCGTCATCGTCAGCGATGGAGCTTCCAACTATTAAGCAGTCACCCAGCATGTGTGGTTCACATAATCTCATTGGGGCATATAATCGAAAAACTGAACGAGGTGATGTTCATACGATATTATTGGGGCACGCAGACTGAAATCAGAGGCAGAAGGTATAATTGTGGATGATTTAGTGGCATGGGTAAGGGAAATTCTGACACATTTCAACTCTAAAATGGGGATATTGGGTACAGAGATAGGTTCAAAAAAATCCCGGATAAGTTCAGTAGAGACAAGTGTAGCAGAAACGGTGAAAGGTGAGGTGAAGGACATTAAATCAAATGTTGAAGGGACGATTGAGGCAACATTAGGAGCTACAAGGGCAGATGCAGGTCAAATTTATGAAGAGGCTAGACTGGTTAACACCGGAGTCGAGACAGTGGAAAAAGATTACGGAGAAAAGTTGGAAAAGATACATTAAGAGCTGAGTAGTTACGTAAATAACTGTGTACAGAGGCAAAATACGGCAGTTTTAAGACATGAGGACAGAATTACATTCAAAAATGGCTCTGAGCACTATGGGACTTAACATCTATGGTCATCAGTCCCCTAGAACTTAGAACTAATTAAACCTAACTAACCTAAGGACAGCACACAACACCCAGCCATCACGAGGCAGAGAAAATCCCTGACCCCGCCGGGAATCGAACCCGGGAACCCGGGCGTGGGAAGCGAGAACGCTACCGCACGACCACGAGATGCGGGCAGAATTACATTCTTTGGCAGCCAATCAGGCTGCTGTTGTAATAGGTGTACCATGGTTTAATTCAGGGACAACAAAGTGTTTTCCAAATGATGAAGAATACCATCCAGTTGCCTTTCTTGCTGCGTGTAGAGATGGTTTTGTGAGAAAAAATTCAGAAGAGGCAAAAATTAAATTCGAGAAAAGACATCTTGAGGGTAACGCAAAAGCATGGGCAAATTTTATGAGTGCTTCATTTACTACCTTTGAAGTCTTTCAGACTTGTTTCCTGGACAAATTCTGGAGAGAAGCGAAGCAAATGCAACTTCTGAATGAGTACCTAACCGGATCATGTTTCAGACATAGAAGTAGGTCGGTGTGGGATTTTTGAGTACATGACCTATCAAGATGACGCATATACATCATCCACTGAGAGTGCTGACGACGGCGTAGCAATAATCTCGCCAACTAGTTATGAATTTTATCATGTATTGGCAGGTGTGAGTGATTTATTATTAAAAGGTGATGGAAATGATGTTTTAGATGCTGAAGTTGCGACGGTTGAAGCTACTGATTTAGATATCTCGGAGAAAGGAATTTGTGCACTTATTTCTATTGATGGAAGTGAACCGAATGTTCTTGATGAAATCATGAATCATCAGTGGGTGTTTTAGGATGAATCTGAAAGTAATGTGTTAAGCAGTAGGTTAGAATGCAGAGTGTCTGAGTAATCTAAGAGTACAGAAAATGTAACTGAGAAAAAGGTAGAGTCATGTTTGGAGCAATTCGAGTGTACTGTAAATTCTAATGTGCAACGATGCAGAAGCGACAATATATATGATATATTGGCGGAGGGTGACAGAGTTATTGGTGATGAATTCTGTAATGTATCGACGCATGTAATGGATTTTCTTAAGCAAAGTAGATTATGAGTTACCGTTTCATGTTAATGGATTTAATTGTGATAAAGTTTGTAGTGCTTCGGGGGAAATAAGAGATGATTTGTTTAAAAGAGACGAAGTTTAAAATTGTGGGGTTAATTTTGAGAACGTTGCAGCTACTAATAGCGTTACTTCAAAGGAACGGAACAGTATATTTGATGCTTATGAGGACAATGAAACGAAGGATAATTTAGAAGTGGATCGGGAGAATATAGAAATGGATAATGGTGAAAGTCATTACTGCCTCACCGAGGTCACAGGAGAAATATAAAGTAGCAAGAAGTTTTGAAGGGAGGAAAGACGAAACCACAGCGAAGGAAGTGTTTAATGAATTGTATGATGGTGATAATGAAACTGAAGGGCTTCCAAAGCTGTAATGTGTACGACAGATATGGAGGAGAAAGGAATCGGTATTGAAAATGATTTTTCAGGGACCAGTGTTTAAAGAGGGGAGAAATCAAAAATGCCCAACCTCTAAGTGGAAATCAAGGATGTTGATGAGTAAGGAAAGAATTCGTTTCTCGAATCTAAAAGTGGTGTTCCAGTGGTAGTCATAAATTTTTTCAGTAGACGTAAGAGTCTGTTCGTGAACGAGGAAAGAGGGCTCGAGTTTGAGCAGATGGAAAGGCGGAAAAAAGTGAGGTTCAAACGATGCTCTCTCTGGAGGGATAAATGTAAGCGGTGACGGTGGCTGAATTGCACCCTGTAAAAGGAGAAGGGCATGTGTATTAACGTAAGTGTGTAAGTGAATGTATTTCATGTGTTTTTATAAGAATTTTGGAGGCTATTTCTGTTTGTAAACGGTAAACTTGGTGAGTGTAAGATGTACGTAAGAAATATGGAGGCTCAACTCAGTACAAGAAGAGTGACTACGCTGGCCGCACAACTCTTGGTGCCCGGAGATTGGCAGAACTTAAGTTATTTCGTTATTTGCGAAAGGCTACATTAAATTGTGCTGTACGTGAGATTTGGGGGAAATTTTAAGGAGTTCCTTACACGTGTTACTAGTAGTATTTTGGATGGGTTTCTCGTACAATAAGAGTAGTTTATTTGTAATTCTTGTTCGCACGAATTTTGGTGCGTGGACATCAGACGTAACTAAAATTTTAATTGCTTATGGGAGCATAAGCTAAGTTCTTGGGGTACATTAAGCAGTTTAATTATATAATGTAAGTTATTTTAGAAGGATTATGAATAGATTTACATACATAAAATCATGGGGATAAGCTCGTAGTATGTTTGTGAGAATGAAGTCTGGAGATAGATTGTAATTTAGTGAAAATTGAGTGAAAATTGACTGAAATATTTATCCAGCTATCCGCAGAGTTAAAACTGAAATGTAAAAGGGGTGATTTCTGCTTTTAGTTTTAAAGTTTCTAATTAGAGGCCGTAAAATTATAGACAAACGATAAAATGTTAGTTGATTTATGGTTTCGAACAAACTTAATAGCTCGAAAGACGTGTTTTCTAGTGGGAACATGGACAGAGTGTTTGAAATGTCGAACTGATTCAAATGTGTTTTGCCTGCGCTGATGTATCTGATCTATGGGGATACGGGAAGTCATGTGATTACTGTAACTACACCATACTGGTGGTGACTGCGGACTGACGCACGTTTCGGCCTAGTAAGTGGGAAAGGGTGTCATTAATTTCGGCAGAGGCGACTGTATTGCGACAAATCTAAACTGCGACGCAGAATATCGATCGTGTGCTGTGTCTGTTAAAATGAAGTGCTACGATGCAGTGGTCAAAGCAAAAGGTGCTATCAGATGAACGCAAAAGCGCTAAAAAAGCTTTTGAAAAGACCGAGAGGTCTCGATAGTTACTTAAAAGTTACGTGTTTATCTGGGCATTTAATTAATATGCCGTAATTTCTATAATTTCTGTTAGATATATTATTTGTTTATTTATCGTATGGCAATACATGTGCAAAGATTACAAAAGTACTACACGCCAACATTTAAGAACAGATCTCTAGCATAAAATAACACAAATAACAACTATAGATATATATCAAGGCCTTTTACGTATTTTATAACATCGCTTATCGCTGTGAGGAAATCTTCGAAAGAGCGATTGTAAGCACGTGCGGGACATGTCGATACAACATGAGCAACTGTCTGTCGTTCCGCATCACAGTCACACGATGGTGTTGAATATTTGCGACACTTATAGAGAGTGTCTGCACATCGTCCATGCCCCGTTCGGATGCGGTTCGAGATAGTACAAACTGCCTGAGGCTGGTCGAATCCAGGGGGGTTTCTTCTGGATCCAAGGCAGCTTCAGGCATTGTGGGGAATATTTTTTTTTGCCAGCAGCGTTCCCATTTATCGAGGTGATTGAATTCAATTTCCATGAGAGTCCTGGCTGTGATGAGGGTGGGATGTCTTGATCTTATCCTTTTCCGTTCCACATAGAATATGTCGTCCATTATTGTAAGGTAGGTGTTATTATCAATCTTCTGGTATTCAGGCAATTACGCGTTCTTCCGTCTGATTCCGAGAGATGGAATGTGGCTCAAGATAGGTAGCCAGTTTGTGATAGTAGATCGTATTGACCCACTAACAATGCGCATAGCCTCGTTAAGTTGCACGTTTATCTTTTTTGCTTGTGGACTATTAGGCCAGACAGACGTACAGTACTCTGCTGCTGAGTATACCAAACAAAGTGCTGATACCCGGAGAGCGTCTACTGACGATTCCCAGCGAGAGCCGCAGAGTTTATGGAGAATGTTGTTCCTGGTTTTGAGCTTAGCAGATGTTCGTGTCAAGTGCTCCTTAACAGGAATTGTTCTATCTAACGTGAGCCCAAGGTATTTTGGGTGCATATTATGATGAAACTTGTCTCCTTCAAAATACACATCGAATGCTCTGTGTGCCAATCTATTGGACACATGAAAACATAAAATTTTTTTGGCTGTAACCTCCATTTGCGGAAATAGTTGTTTAATATAGGTAGATCAGAAGTTATGATTTCTACAGTTCTTTCAAACGTTTCGTGTTTGACAGCTACTGCCCAGTCGTCTGCATAGCCAAACTTTCTGGGCTGTGTTGGAGGATATCAGATATATATAGGTTAAACAAGAGAGGAGCAAGGATAGATCCTTGCGGTAAGCCATTATTCACTATCTTTGGGCTACTAGTGTCTTTTTCTGTAGTTACAGTTAACATATTGTCAGGTTTGTTGTCTATTTGCAAGGATTAAGTTGCAACAATTTATAAAGCAGCCATGGCTCCAAACTGTGTCACACGCTGCATTAGATCGACGGGATTTTCTGCCTCATTTGGTGTCCTGCTTCAATAAGTGTTGTTGATGATAAGACTTGATCAGCACAGCTCCGTCCTGGACTGAATCCAGCTTGCTCAAAAGGTAGGTTCTGAAAGATTAATGCACTAATCTCATTGTATAGAAGTCCTTCAAGGAACTTATAGTGCTCAATACTACTCCTGGGCGGTAGTTCTTAGGCTGCTCTGGTGCCTTTCTGTACTTGAATATTTCAATGAATTCTGATTGCTTCAGTTTTTGTGGACTGAACCAGGTATCATAATGTCAGAGAAGTAGTTCCCACTATGCAGAAGAAATTCTGGGTGGATTTAGTCACTTCCCTGTGCCTTTCCGATTTTTAAAGTTTTTAGAGCACCAGAAATTTCAGATATAATGTTCTTGAGTAGTCAAATTGTTCATTCACGTTCTTTTTGCGCAATTTAAGTTTGCATCTGATATATCTTGTATGAGTTCTATCCCTTGGTGTTCTTGATGTGAACGGTAGATGTGATGCATTCGTATTAGCTGATATATGAGTGTTGTTCCTTACTTTAACTTCGTTTCCATCCAACTTCCTTAGTAATGACCATGCATTTCTACTTGATGTTTGAAAACTGAGTGACTCAACAGTCTCCGTCCACCTAATTCGTCTGGTTGTATTGAGGTTATGAAATTCATCATACTGTTTCTCAGTAGTTTCATTTCAATCTGGAATATATTGCTTCCGGTAGCCCCCCTAGGGATTACCTTCTTTGCTGCACTTATCATAGCTCCAACAAGCCTCTCATAGTTTTCTGGTTTTGGGAGAATTCAACCAACACTTTTGTCCAAATATATCCCACTTTGCTTTTCTGAAATTTCATCTAGGTCATGGAAAGGATGAAACGAGTTGGATATTTAACCCAATTTCAATTAAGATTGGACGGTGTTGGCTGTGTGGAAAGTCTTGTAATACGAACCGCGAACTTTGGAGTGATAATTTACTTTCATTAGTTGTTACAAAGCGTAGATTGGGATTATACTCCTGTCTCCAAGCTACTGATACGAACGTTCCTTTTTCCTTTGCATCAAACACCAAATACACTCCTGGAAATTGAAATAAGAACACCGTGAATTCATTGTCCCAGGAAGGGGAAACTTTATTGACACATTCCTGGGGTCAAATACATCACATGATCACACTGACAGAACCACTGGCACATAGACACAGGCAACAGAGCATGCACAATGTCGGCACTAGTGCAGTGTATATCCACCTTTCGCAGCAATGCAGGCTGCTATTCTCCCATGGAGACGATCGTAGAGATGCTGGATGTAGTCCTGTGGAACGGCTTGCCATGCCATTTCCACCTGGCGCCTCAGTTGGACCAGCGTTCGTGCTGGACGTGCAGACCGCGTGAGACGACGCTTCATCCAGTCTCAAACATGCTCAATGGGGGACAGATCCGGAGATCTTGCTGACCAGGGTAGTTGACTTACACCTTCTAGAGCATGTTGGGTGGCACGGGATACATGCGGACGTGCATTGTCCTGTTGGAACAGCAAGTTCCCTTGCCGGTCTAGGAATGGTAGAACGATGGGTTCGATGACGGTTTGGATGTACCGTGCACTATTCAGTGTCCCCTCGACGATCACCAGTGGTGTACGGCCAGTGTAGGAGATCGCTCCCCACACCATGATGCCGGGTGTTGGCCCTGTGTGCCTCGGTCGTATGCAGTCCTGATTGTGGCGCTCACCTGCACGGTGCCAAACACGCGTACGACCATCATTGGCACCAAGGCAGAAGCGACTCTCATCGCTGAAGACGACACGTCTCCATTCGTCCCTCCATTCACGCCTGTCGCGACACCACTGGAGGCGGGCTGCACGATGTTGGGGCGTGAGCGGAAGACGGCCTAACGGTGTGCGGGACCGTAGCCCAGCTTCATGGAGACGGTTGCGAATGGTCCTCGCCGATATCCCAGGAGCAACAGTGTCCCTAATTTGCTGGGAAGTGGCGGTGCGGTCCCCTACGGCACTGCGTAGGATCCTACGGTCTTGGCGTGCATCCGTGCGTCGCTGCGGTCCGGTCCCAGGTCGACGGGCACGTGCACCTTCCGCCGACCACTGGCGACAACATCGATGTACTGTGGAGACCTCACGCCCCACGTGTTGAGCAATTCGGCGGTACGTCCACCCGGCCTCCCGCATGCCCACTATACGCCCTCGCTCAAAGTCCGTCAACTGCACATACGGTTCACGTCCACGCTGTCGCGGCATGCTACCAGTGTTAAAGACTGCGATGGAGCTCCGTATGCCACGGCAAACTGGCTGACACTGACGGCGGCGGTGCACAAATGCTGCGCAGCTAGCGCCATTCGACGGCCAACACCGCGGTTCCTGGTGTGTCCGCTGTGCCGTGCGTGTGATCATTGCTTGTACAGCCCTCTCGCAGTGTCCGGAGCAAGTATGGTGGGTCTGACACACCGGTGTCAATGTGTTCTTTTTTCCATTTCCAGGAGTGTATAAGTTGTTGTCTTCTGCCCAGTTAACAATGACTTCCCCATTTCCATCACTTTTCTTATACCTCTTATTAATATGATGGCTATTACAATCTCCGAGGTATATGGCGGTGTGCTGGGATACCGGGATGTAAGCATGGCGGTATGTTGCTTCTAGTAATTCAAACCCAGGAGTATTTCCTCTCTGATTCATCTACTCTTCATTTTCAGTATGAGTTTCCTAAACAACAACAACATCGATGTTATATTTCGATAAAATGTTCCGTAACACTTGGCATTTTCATTTACTTATACCTTCAACGTTTATCTGACACATCGTGATGACTGGTCCAAAGTTAACAGCTGGATGTACCTGAGAAGAACCGTGTGAGTCCATGTCTTGTGACGATTTCATTTTAGCCAGGAGATCTTTGAAATTATCTGGCTACCTCTGCTTATCGGCTTTAGATATTTGCCTTGAAGTGACTGCTCTTTAACACCTCTCAGAGGACACGTGTGACCTATAGTATGTCTCTGACGCGAACAATCATTGTCCCCCTTATATATAGTAAATGTATCGTGATAAGATGTTATGATCTGTCCTAGGTCATGAAGTGTCATACGCCGCCGTAAAGATACTTAAACACGTTCTAATACACTTGAAGGGTGTTAATGTATGTTTTGTATTTATTTATCATGATTTGTGACAAATTTGGAGCGACTTAATGTGCCTAAGTAATGCTACATTAAGTGGACGTGTATAACTTTACGTGTAGGTAGGTGAGTTATTCGTCCACCTAGTGGTAATATCGAGGAGAGCTGAATTTCTTGCTTGGCTAGGAATGAGACGGTGGGACGAAATTCGTGTTAGTATTTTGCAGCCGTGTCTTATTAAACTGATAGTTCGGTCATTTTCACACCTGTCCACACATGCTTTCTTTGGGATTGGCATTTTCATATTCTCCTTGAAGTCTCAGGGTATTTCACCTGTCCCATACATCTTTCTCACCAGATGGTAGAGTTTTGTCATGGCTGACTCTCCCAAGGCTGTCGGTAATTCTAACAGATTGTTGTCTACTCCTGGGGCCTTGTTTCGACTTAGGTATTTCAGTGCTCTGTCAAATTCTTCATGCAGTATCACATCTCCCATTTCATATTCCTCTACGACCACTTCCATTTCCATAGTATTGCCCTTACGTACATCGCCCTTGCATAGACTCTAAATATACTCCTTCCACCTTTCTGCTTTGCCTTGTTTGCTAAGAACTTGTTTCCCCTCTGAGCTCTTGATATTCATACAGGTAGTTCTCTTGCCTATTAGAAACTGTAAAAAGTGAGTCTTACTATGATTTAGCGTTATTCTATTTTCTAAAAACCATGGACATACGTCATGAAGTGTACTATTTTAAACAGAGCCAATGTTGCACACAACATCCTTTACTATCAAACTAGTGTCATCAGCAGACAGAAATATTTTAGAATTACCTGTAATACGAGAGGGCATATTATTCATATGAATAAGGAACAAGAGTGCCCCCAAACACTGATCCCTGGTGCAACCTCAATTTGAACGTGCCCCATAATGGCACAACAGTACAATGGAGTCCAAAACCCACTGTCTTCAACATGCTTGATGTAGTCTTGAATTCATTCTGCTGGCCGCCTTCTTAGGTGATGTAATGGGTAAGCTATGAAGTATATTCCCCTTTTTCTTATCTTTCCTTTTTGTTACGTATTAGGACGTATATGGAACGTGCTATTTGCGTCCAATAATATGACACGAAGCAGCAGGGCCAAACATACACAGCTTTTGTTAAACAATGTTTATTGACTTGCACAATTTAAATACAATAAAATCGGTCAATTTAACAAGCACGATAAAAATTTTTCTTAAACATCTGTATAACAAATGCTAAACGTTAAGAAAATTTCTGTTGATGTAAATACTTAATACACTACTAGCCAATAAAATTGCTACACCAAGAAGAAAAAAATGGTTCAAATGGCTTTGAGCACCATGGAACTCAACTTCTGAGGTCATTAGTCCCCTAGAACTTAGAACTAGTTAAACCTAACTAACCGAAGGACATCACACACATCCATGCCCGAGGCAGGATTCGAACCTACGACCGTAGCTGTCTCGCGGTTCCAGACTGCAGCGCCTAGAACCGCACAGCCACTCCGGCCGGCTACACCAAGAAGAAATCCAGGTGATAAACGGGTATTCATTGGAAAAATACATTATACTAGAACTGACATGTGATTACATTTTCACGCAATTTGGATGCATAGATCCTGAGAAATCAGTACCCAGAACAACCACCTCTGGCCGTAATAACGGCCTTCACACGCCTGGGCATTCAGTCAAACAGAGCTTGGATGGCGTGTACAGGTACAGCTGCTCATGCAGCTTCAACACAATACCACAGTTGGTCAAGAGTAGTGACTGGCGTATGGTGACGAGCCAGTTGCTCGGCCACCATTGACCAGACGTTTTCAGTTGGTGAGAGACCTTGAAAATGTGCTGGCCCGGGCAGCAGTAGAACATTTTCTGTACCCACAAAGGCCCGTACAGGATCTGCAACATGCGGTCGTGCATTATCCTGCTGAAATGTAGGGTTTCGCAGGGATCTAATGAATGGTAGAGCCACGGGTCGTAACACATCTGGAATGTAACGTCCACTGTTCAAGTGCCGTCCATGCGAACAAGAGGTGACCGAGACGTGTAACCAATGGCACCCCATACCATCAGGCCGGGGGATACGCCAGTATGGCGATGACGAATACACGCTTCTAATGTGCGTTCACTGCGATGTCGCCAAACACGGAAGCGACCATAATGATGCTGTAAACGGAACCTGGATTCATCCGAAAAAATGATGTTTTGCTATTCGTGCACCCAGGTTCGTCGTTGAGTACACCATGCAGCATCAAGGGTAACCGCAGCCATGGTCTCCGAGCTGATAGTCCATGCTGCTGCAAACGTCGTCGAACTGTTCGTGCAGATGGTTGTTGTCTTGCAAACGTCCCCATCTATTGACTCAGGGATCGAGAAGTGGCTGCACGATCCGTTACAACCATGCGGATTAGATGCCTGTCATCTCGACTGCTAGTGATACGAGGCCGTTGGGATCCACCAGCACGGCGTTCAGTATTACCCTCCTGAACCCACCGATTCCATATTCTACTAACATTGGATCTTGACCAACGCGAGCAGCAATGTCGCGATACGATAAACCGCAATCGCGATAGGCTACAAACCGTCCTTTATCAAAGTCGGAAACGAGATGGTACGAATTTCTCCTCCTTACACGAGGCATCACAACAACGTTTCACCAGGCAACGCCGGTCAACTGCTGTTTGTGTATGAGAAATCTGTTGGAAACTTTACTCGTGTCAGCACGTTGTAGGTATCGCCACCGGCGCCAACCTTGTGTGAATGCTCTGAAAAGCTAATCATTTGCATATCACAGCACCTTCTTCCGGTCGGTTAAATTTCGCTTCTGTAGAACGTATTCTTCGTGGTGTAGCAATTTTAATGGCCAGTAGTGTAAATTCATACCAGTGTATAACATTAAAGCATAACACAAAGCACACAAGTAACAATACGACAATTTCTAGGACTTGAACGCTCGGCAATGAAGGCACACGAATTTCTGAGTAAGGAATAAATCAATTGATGCCAGTACCGGTAGTTACTAATTAAAAAGCAAACAATTTATACATACAGTGCCTCGGCATCTAAACATTATCTGAGAAAAGACGCGCTTGAAACCCTCCTTTATAAGAATTAAACTTCACAATCAGCATACAAAGTACAAATATGATAAAAATGGCTGATAAGGGAATACAGAATTAATATGGCGGGGCCTCCAGCAATCTGATCGGGCACTTATTACAGAGCGACCCAATTTTACAAGTCGAATTTCACATTTCGGGCGAAAAGTGCTTCCGCCAAGGCGGCGGAGGAACGAGCTACAAAGCTTAACGACATGACGGAGCCAGGACAGCAATGTTCAACTTAAGAACGAGATCGAGACAGAAGGCCAGGAACGTGGAGCCCGGTCTAATGCAACACAGTTCCACTGGCAACGGCCAAGTCGTCAAGCCCCGGTGCCACATCCCACCGTAACGGAGGAAATATACTGCACTCCGCCTAACTGAAATATAAATCAACTACAACAGCACACTTGCGATTGCACATTTAAAAGGCATAAAATAATAAAACGTAACACTGAAACAGGAAGGCTAGTCAAATCTCTTTTTAACTCAACCCTTAAGAATTCATTTAAACACTGCAATACACGCTTAAATAAGATTTCTCCTTGAAACGTAATAACAACATCTGAGTATTGCCTTGAATGGGCAAGAGTCCACCAGAACTACACTTTGATGGATTCTGATGTAGTTATACAGCACAGTATTTCGTTACTTGTTAATTAAGGTGCAAGTTTTGGTACTTAATGACCAAGATTACAACGATTTTAAATATACCATCACTCAATAATGACGAGCTCACAGGGTTTCCTTACGTACAGCTGCAGATCGGTCATCAAATGGTAGGAAACTTACGATCGAACACCCAAGCCCCGGTACCATATCACGTGTGGCGTAACTTTGACATATCAGACTCGTCACTGAAGACAACATTAGTGAACCACTAACAAATATACACTACTGGACATTAAAATTGATACACTACGAAGATGACGTGCTACAGATGCGAAATTTAACCGACAGGGAGAAGATGCTATGATAAGCAAATAATTAGCTTTTCAGAGCATTCACACAAGGTTGGCGCCGGTTGCGACACCTACAACGTGCTGACATGAGGAAAGTTTCCAACCGATTTCTCATACACAAATAGCAGTTGACCGGCGTTGCCTGGTGAAACGTTGTTGTGATGCCTCGTGTAAGAGGAGAAATGCGTACCATCACGTTTCCGACTTTGATAAAGGTTGGATTGTAGCCTATCGCGATTGTAGTTTATCGTATCGCGACATTGCTGCTCGCATTGGTCGAGATCCAATGACTGTCAGCAGAATATGGAATCGGTGGGTTCAGGGGGGTAATACGGGACGCCGTGCTGGATCCCAACGGTCTCGTATCACTAGCAGTCCAGATAACAGACATCTTACCCGCATGGCTGTAACGGATCGTGCAGCCACTTCTCGATTCCTGTGTCAACAGATGGGGACGTTTTCAAGACAGCAACCATCTGCACGAACAGTTCGACGATGTTTGCAGCAGCATGGACTATCAGCTCGGAGACCATGGCTGCGGTTACCCTTGATGCTGCATCACAGACAGGAGCGCCTACGATGGTGTACTTAACGACGAACCTGGGTGCACGAATGGCAAAACGGCATTTTTTCCGATGAATCCAGGTTCTCTTTACAGCATCATGATGGTCGCATCCGTGTTTGGCGACATGGCAGTGAACGCACATTGGAAGCGTGTATTCGTCATCGCCATACTGGCGTATCACCCGGCGTGACGGTATGGGGTGGCATCGGTTACGCGTCTCGGTCACCTCTTGTTCTCACTGACGCCACATTAAACAGTGGACGTTACATTTCAGATGTGTTACGACCCGTGGTTCTACCCTTTCTGGATACAGAAAATGTTCGACTGCTGCCCTGGCCAGCACATTCTCCAGATCTCTCACCAATTGAAAAACGTCTGGTCAATGGTGGTCGAGCAACTTGCTCGTCACAATACGCCAGTCACTACTCTTGATGAACTGTGGCATCGTATTGAAGCTGCATTGGCAGCTGTACCTGTACACGCCATCCTAGCTCTGTTTGACTGAATGCCCAGGCGTATCAAGGCCGTTATTACGGCCAGAGGTGGTTGTTCTGGGTACTGATTTCTCAAGATCTATGTGTCCAAATTGCGTGAAAAAGTAATCATATGTCAGTGCTAGTATAATATATTTGTTCAGTGAATACCCATTTATCATCTGCATTTATTCTTGGTGTAGCAATTTTAATGGCCAGTAGTGTATATAAACGCCTGTTTAAATCGGACACACACCACATGCCCATGCGAACGGTTCATGCCAGGTGACACTTTGGCAAGCTCTTCAGCTCTTCTTCTTAACATGTACTGCGTGGCGAGAAAAGGCAAAAGACCGCTCCTCGAGTGGAAGCCCAAAACCTTACCGCCGTCTCCGGCCGCAGCACTGCAATAATACCACGCGCAATGAGCATGCGGACCAGGTAAGGGGAAACCTCCCGACCGTGTTGTAACCGCAACCGACGGACCACACCGTGAGGCCTCGACGCTGCAGACTTAAATAGCCGAACCCGCTGTGAACAATCAACTCGCGGCCGGCCAAAGTGAAATCGATGGCAAAGATGACACTACAAGAAAGGGGTACTGGCGGCAGCCGCACGACGTATCAGAAAACTACTATCTCAGATATTTTCTTCAGTTTTTCTTGTTTCTCCTTCATTCATGCTATAGGGATAAGTGTGCTGCTCAGCCATTTTCATCAGTTAACAACTATAGACTTTAAAAGAGTGATGGATGCTATGAAGAACACCATAAACGTCTTAGAGCAGTAGCAAAAAGGTATGGATTCTGTTTCCCTGCAGTTGCTCTTCGAAGCTCAAGAAATTGCTGGGCAATTGGATGCGGAAATGAAAACTCCACGTATAGTTTCTCGACAGCTATAACAAAATAAACACCTGATTGTTCACCCCACTGTTAGAGAATATCCTATCTGATTTGTACGAGACGTTCTCCCTACATGTGATGAATCTTTCGAGTTTAAGCATATTCCTACAACGTACGATTTACAATGAAGAAGATTTTTGTGATTGTGAAAGAAATAGTAGTGGTGTACAACTAGCTTCTGGGTACTTCTGTCTCTTTTGTAGATCAGGAAAGCAAGCTGTGGGTGGCTGCATTGATGGAAGCATCGTCTCGAGGCTGGTCTTGAAATTCCTGAGTCCCTGTTTGATATCATCCAGATCTCAGCCACAGAACTCTATCCTTACAGTGGCACGGTTCTAAAAATTCTAAGCGAGCTACCACTTAGTGGTTCTCAATCATTCGTCATGTTCAGCACTTGGCTTAGAATAACCACGGGCAAAGAATGACTCACTTGTCTTCCTTCATTCCATATTCACTGTGATATCGATATTGATGTTGATGTATTTATTACGATATTCTCAAAGAGTGAAAGGAAACGACTTGACTTTGTTCTGTGAATTTCATATATTAAAGTAACAACGTATTTAATAATTTTTATTAACATCAGAGAAATCCTATTCAGCTATGGCACGTTTTTCTCGCGCGATGTAGGAGAAGGGGGGGGGGGGGGGGAGGGAGGAAGGGGGAAGAGTATGGAGAATCTACATGAAAAGTATACTACTGTCTGAAAAATATTGAGGAGATGTAGATTGCGTCTTTATTCGCTCTTACACCCTCCGCCACCCCGTCCCCCTACCATTCAATAGACGCGTCGACAGCGAAACATCTTGAAAATCATGAACAATTTGAGACACCCCCCTCTTCGGGAATCGACGCCAGGATATGCCCATGAAGTCACCCAGTTAAAGACTGAGTGAAACGCTGCCTAAAAATCATGGGAAAAAGTCTGCTTTCACGAGCTCTCTTCGCCTTTAGAATATTTAGGTCAGTCGTGAAAAAAATTATACAAATATACCATTAGTGCGAATTTGGAATTCAGTACCAATGGACTCGAGACAAAGATCACATGAATTCATATAAAGCAACTCGGTAAGTGTTAAACACGTGGTACAACTTTACACAGCCTGTGTAGCACTAGTGAAGAATTCGGGTGACTGCAAATTTAACTGTTCATTCAGCAGAACACCATGTTCTCGGAAGACAAACCACGTTTATAACGTCTGCAGTCATTTACTTTGTAAAGATAAACTAACAACAATAACCGCTAGCAGAGAGGAACTCCTACATGTAAAAGATGGAAAGTTAGACTTAAAACGCCTCGATAGCACCTTTTTAGATGCACTGCCGCGATCTCACCAAACCTACGACTATGAGCTTTCACCACGACCAGTTCAATTGAATGACGTATCACGAGCACGTGTCCGAAAAGCCCAGAAAGAGCGTGTAGTTTACAGAGAACATTTCCCCTGGCTGCAATCTTTGCTGCAACAGCCCGGCAGCTTTGGCAGACGACTGGCTATGGTGGGAATGCAGAACTAAAGCACGCGAATTGGGACCATTACCCACCCTTCCTTTATTTTTTGGCAATAATACATACAAAATACTGCTACATTACTGCGAACCAGATAATCTCTTACATGTGGGACGCTTAGATCGGTAACTACCGTAAATTATATGAGAATTGCCTTTTTTGTTGTTAGGCCTCATTTCAGTACTAGCAGTTATACAAGTAACGTATATTATGTATCGTCTTTTGCGAATTTAATAAAGGTCTCGTTTAGATTCTATGTGTTCCGTTTTATTTCAAAGCATCTTCAGTGGTCCGATTTTGGCTTTCATATTTCATTCCTGGACATTTGTGATCATCTTATTACCCCTGTCAGAAACCTCTAGTTGGATAGTGAGGCAATAGTTAGACTAGATAAAACTACTTCAAGTCCTTTTGAACCATGTAAGGGAACTAGACAGGGGTGCGTTCTGTCGCTGGTTCTGTTTAACATCTATGGAGAGCATGTTATGAGAAAGTCTCCATGGTGTGACTGGTGATATCCGAATTGGAGGACGAAGAATCATTAATTTAAGATTGGCTGATTACACGACGCTGTGTGCAGAATCACGGGTGTAAATGAAAGAACTACTGGATAGAGTTACGAGAGAAAGCGAGAAATTTGTATTGTCAATTAATAAGAAAAATAACAAGATCCTGATAACTGACAGAGGTGAGACACTGCCAGCTACTGACATACTATCAGCATATGAAGAAGTTGATCAATTTGTCTACCTGGGTTGGGTTGGGTTCTTTGGGGAAGGAGACCAGTCAGCGAGGTCATCGGTCTCATCAGATAAGGGAAGGACGGGGAAGGAAGTCGGCCGTGCCCTTTCAAGGGAACCATCCCGGCATTTGCCTGGAGTGATTTAGGGAAATCACGGAAAACCTAAATCAGGATGGCCGGACACGGGATTGAACCGTCGTCCTCCCGAATGTCTACCTGGGTTCAGCGGTTCAGAGGGAGGGTGGCTCTACACGGAAAATACAACGTAGGATTATTTTGGGAAGAGATGTTGGGCACAAGCTTACAGTGTTTCGGAAAGGCCGAGCCTTAACCAGATAAACTAAATTGAGAGTGCTGAAATCTCTGGCGTTCTCAGTTTTCTTTTATGGCTGTGAAACATGGACGATAACTGAAGGGGCTCGAAAAAGATTTATGTTTTTGAGACACATAGGAGGTTGGACAAACGGACCAACAAATCAATCCTTCAAGAACTCACTGTCGAGTAGATGTTGTTCAGTATTTGTCTCCAGCGAATCCGGCAGTTCTTTGGTCACATAATTCGACGTCAGAATGATAACTTGCAAAAGATGATCAGCCAAGGGATACTCAAAGGGAAAAGGTTTCAGGAAAGGCCACAGAGAGGATGGATAGCCCAGACAAAGGAGAAGACACAGCAAACATGGGTCCATCTATTCCGTGGAGCACATGAGCGGGAAAAACGGAGACAGACTGTTAAGGAGATTGAGTGATGGGTCACTAACTTTTAATTAAAAAACAGAGGTTCGATGATGACTCCATTCCTAATGCTCGCCCTCACATAGGTCTTCGATTTTAGAATGCTGCGCTTCACTGACACTGAATATATTTTCGTTTTCTTGTTGGGCATTGTTGTATTGTCGCTGCCACTGTTATCTCTTCGTTGTCACTGTAGAGTCTTGTTCTGTAGGAATCAAGGGAGAGCATGTTGTTTGGTGGCTGGCATCCCTTTTCTACAACACAACTGTGCCCACATGTGAAACAGGGTTCTTTATTTACATAAACAGGAAGCTCCTTAACTTAATGAGTCCATGTGTTGTGGAAAAAACTCTTCACTAATAGACCATGTTAGCCTCACTGCTGGTGAAGTGCAAGTCCCGCTAAGTGATGAATGACAGACACCAAACTAGGATGTGAGTTAGAGTGCCAGTGACTGTGGTAGTGACTGAGACTGAGCTGAGAATGGGCTCTCTGGTCTGCAGCTACAATCTAAATACCTGTGTCGAGAGGGCGTTGGCGGCGCGTTGCTTGAGAGTATGTCTCTGACCTCTTCCCTGATAGGCGCACTTGATCCAGCGCCTACTGTCGACCTTTTTGCTACACCTTTGCCGACCGGTGCTCGTGACAGGTTACACCAGCACATTCACCACCACAAAATGCCACACCATTGTCCTTTAGGGAAGATGCGAATGACAATGGGCAGGGAGGCAGGATGCTGGACGTAGACATGAGCCAGGAGCCATGACTGTGGAGGACGGCGTACTCCCGACCGTACCCTGCTTAGGAGGCAACGGGAACATCCTCCAGAAAACTGCAGCCAGGTCACACGTCCAGGCCTGAGGGCGTGTCCTCGACCGATGACAGCGACGGCGATGGCGGGTCTGGGTCCATCGAATCAGCGAGCAGCGATGGCGGGGGCGAGGGTGCATCTTTCACCTGCTGCTCCTGGGGTGCCCTGCTGGCACCAGTGGGCGGCTGCAAAGGCTGTGTGGTCCTGACGGACAAATGACACACACGAATTTTGTTCTGGTGGTGGCGCTGCAAACCATCGGAGTCTGTAATAAAGTACATATAAGATCCAATGCGTTTGTGGATCACACCTCTTTCTCATCGCCTCTGGTTGCCATAAAACCTGAAAAGAACAAGATCTCACTGCTCAAAGCGATACTTGCCGACCATGCGGTGGGTGTAGCAAGTGCAGCAGTGTCCGACGGCGGCAGCCATGCAGAAGTTCCACTGGTGATTGTCCGTCTCGTGGGTGGGAGCGATATGAGGCGAGAAAGAGATGCAGCTCCCGTTCCCGTGTGTGGGTAGTGCGAAGCTTGGTCATTTGTTGTTTTAAAGTGCGTACGAAACGTTCTCCTCCTCCATTGGAGTGTGGGTGAAAGGGCGTATTAGTTAAATGACGAAAGCCGTTTCGTTCGCAAAACTGTCCAAAATCACGGGAAGTCAGCTGTAGTCCATTGTCCGACACAAGTAATTCTGACAAAATTTCTATGCAAAATATACATGGTGGTCCATTGATCGTGACCGGGCCAAATATCTCATGAAATAAGCGTCAAAAGAAAAAACTACAAAGAACGGTACAACATTACGTAGGAAATCAGCATACATTGCACCATTTAGATTGCCATCGATAAAATGGGGGCCAATTATCCTTCCTCCCATAATGCCGCACCATACATTAACTCGACAAGTTCCCTGATGTTCCACTTGTCGTAGCCATCGTGGATTTTCCGTTGCCCAATAGTGCATATTATGCCGGTTTACGTTACCGCTGTTGATGAGTGACGCTTCGTCGCTAAATAGAAGGCGTCAAAAAAATCCGTCATCGTCCCGTAATTTCTGTTTTTCCCAGTGGCAGACCTCTACACGACGTTCAAAGTAGTCACCATGCAATTCCTGGTGCATAGAAATACGGTATGGGTGCAGTCGTTGTTGATGTAGCATTCTCAACAACGACGTTTTTGAGATTCCCGATTCTCGCGGAATTTGTCTGCTATTGATGTGCAGATCAGCCGCTACAGCAGCTAAAACACCTACTTGGGCATCATCATTTGTTGCAGGTCGTGGCTGACGTTTCACATGTGGCCGAACACTTCCTGGTTCCTTAAATAACGTAACTAACCGGCGAACGGTACGGATACTTGGATGATGTCGTCCAGGATACCGAGCATCACCCATAGGACACGCCCGTTGGGCATTTCGATCACAATAGCCATACATCAACACGATATCGACATTTTCCGCAATTGGTAAACGGTCCATTTTAACACGGGTAATGTATCACGAAGCAAATACCGTCCGCACTGGTGATACCACGTAGTTATACGTTTGTGACTTACAGCGCCATCTATCACAAAGCCAAAAAAGTGGTCCAACTAAAACATTCATATTTCTTTACGTTGAACACGAATGTGTAATAAAAAATGGGGGTTCCTATTTAAAAAAAACGCTGTTGATATCCGTTTGACCTATAGCAGCACCATCTAGCGGGCCAACCATAGTTCCATCTGGTTTCCCCCTTCAAGCTAGACGAGTTTCGTTCTTTGTAGTTTTTTCGTTTGATGCTTATTTCGTGAGATATTTGGCCCGGTCACTATTAATGGACCACCCTGTACAGGTCAACGCTGGAATGGTGCTACGTGATGTGGGTGAAGCCATAGGCGCCGCAAATTGGATCATGCTAAAAGCCAACAATGCTCCAGCAAAGTCAACGTACACTCGTTGCCATGGTGATTGAGTCTTAGGCCAATCTGAGAATGTCTGTGGCAGAGCGGATTGGTTTTCCGCCTATGCGCGGCGCTGTGAAGTCATCTGTTCAATATGGGCGTCCATGCCCTACCAAGTACAGTGCTGCCGTGCTAATTGTTTAATAAGAATAATTCCCCAATGTCCTTGGCGGAGCAACCGCTACACATCGTTTTGCGACACTTGGGGAATAAACACACGCCATTGCCCACTGTCATTTTGAACTAGAATCACATCCTCTTGAACTGAAAGGTTATGCCGACGTGCAAAATATAGGTGCACAACTGAGTTCTGGATACTGTTTAATGAAAGAGGCCACTGCAATGAAGTCTTGAGGTCTGGGTCTGCTTCCATGGGCTGTGCTATTTTTCTTTAGTGCAAGGGATAACATTCCAGCAATTCAGAGTCCTGCGCATCGATTTCGCAATAGATGCGTCGAAATCAGAGTCTGGGCCAACCGGAGGGCGAGATAGGGCGTCTGAACTGCCATGCTTTGCCGTAGGTCTGTACACAATTTCATACTGATACTGCAAAAGCAACAAAGACCAACGCTGCGATTTTTGAGCAGTGCGTGTATGAACCAGCTTTATGAAACAATGACTGCAAAGGCTTGTAGCTTGTCACCAAACAGAACTTGCGACTTGATGGAATTTTGTCACACCATACACAATAGCGAGAGCTAGCTTGTTTTTTAATTTGTGAATAAGTGCACTGAGTTTAACAGCTTTGAGGCAAAAGCAGTAGGTCTGTCTTGTGCTCCAACTCTGTGCGAAAGCACAGCGCCGATTCGGTACGAAGAAGCGTCGACTTGCAGAACTACTGGCTTGGCAGGGTCAAAATGCACTGAACATCTGTTGCTAATTAAAGCATTTTTGAGTTTCTGAAGTGCGTCTTGACAATCTTTAGTCCACACAAAAGGTACATTTTTGCAACGCAAGCAATGCAATGGAGCCGCGATCTGAGCGGTATTTGGTATGAACCAAATGTAGTACGTCATCTTACTTACTCACATTGCGAGGATCACGCAAATGAGATTGTTTATCAAATGACCAATTTTATTTATTTATTTATTTATTGTCCCGTGGGACCAAATTAAGGAGAAGTCTCCATGGTCATGGAACGAGTCAACACATGAAATTATAACACGATATTAGAAACAGATAAAGTGAAATATAACAAAACATATTCAGGTGACAAGTCGTAAGTTTAAATGAAGAAAATCAACAATGTAACACTGGAATTTGCTTAATTTTTTAGCTCTTCCAGGAGCTCCTCGACAGAATAGAAGGAGTGAGCCATGAGGAAACTCTTCAGTTTAGACTTAAAAGAGTTTGGGCTACTGCTAAGATTTTTGAGTTCTTGTGGTAGCTTATTGAATATGGATGCAGCAGAATACTGCACTCCTTTCTGCACAAGAGTCAAGGAAGTGCATTCTACATGCAGATTTGATTTCTGCCTAGTATTAACTGAGTGAAAGCTGCAAACTCTTGGGAATAGGCTAATATTGCTAACAACAAACGACATTAAAGAAAATATATACTGTGAGGGCAATGTCAGAACTCCCAGATTTTCGAATAAGGGTCGACAACAGGTTCTCGAACTTACACCACATATAGCTCGAACAGCCCGTTTTTCAGCCAAAAATACCCTTTTTGAATCAGAAGAATTACCCCAAAAAATAATACCATACGTCATAAGCGTATGAAAATATGCGAAGTAGACTACTTTTCGTGTTGAAGTGTCACTTATTTCAGATACTGTTCTAATGGTAAATAAAGCAGCATTTAGCTTCTGAACAAGATCCTGGACATGGGCTTTCCACAACAGCTTACTATCTATCCGAACGCCTAGGAACTTGAACTGTTCTGTCTCGCTTATAATATGCCTATTCTGTCTGATCAAAATATCGGTTCTTGTTGAATTGTGAGTTAGAAACTGTAAAAACTGAGTCTTACTGTGCTTTAGCATCCAATTATTTTCCACAAGCCACGAACTTATTTCATGAACTACATTATTTGTTACTGTTTCAATATTACACACAAGATCCTTCACTATCAAGCTGGTGTCATCAGCAAAAAGAAATATTTTAGAATCACCTGTAATACTAGAAGGCATATCATTTATATAAATAAGAAACAGCAGTGGCCCCAGCACCGACCCTTGGGGAAGCCCCACTTAACAGTGTCCCATTGGGACTGAACATCACTGCTACTCTCAATAATGTACCTACGTACTGTAGTTTAGTTTGAAGAATGTCACACTTTTCGAGACGACACTTGAAGCCTGCTTCTGTCAACACTCGAAAAAGAGTACGCAAATTGGCAGTGTGTTCTTCTGGTGTACGACAATATCGTCAAGGTAGTTCGAACAAAATGGCGCTTTTGCAGTCAGCTCTTGCAGGTAACGTTGAAAACTGGCGAGTGCGGAAGCACTGTCCAAGGGAAAATGGAAATACTTGATCAGTTCTAAGTGTGTATTCACAACAAACACTTTCTGTGATTCTTCATCCAACGGAAGTTGCAAGTAGGCGTCACACAAATCTACCTTGGAAAAGTAACTCCCTAAGCCAAGCCTGTCCCTGAATTCCTAGTTCTTCAGGGCGAGGTAACGGATAAGTGTCAACTACTGTCTGTGGGTCGACTGTGGACTTGAAATTAACACAAATGCGTATGAGACTAGAAAACTTAGGCAACAAAAAGAGAGGACTTGCCCATTGACTGGTTTCAGTGGATGCAGTTACACCATTATCTTCCAATTTGTTCAATTCACTGGCTACTTTGTCTCAGGCAATTGAAATGGGGCACCCGAAAAAACGAAGGCTGTGCATTGTCTGTCAGTGTAACGTTCAGGGAATTCTTTAAGCAAGATAGCTATACTGTCTTTCGGATTTATAGCAGTCACTGAAATTACATTGTCTTGGATGCCAAAGAAATCAAAGGCATCCAAACCGAAAATGTTCTCACTGTGTCTTGATTCCAGCACAGTAAAATGACTGTCTTAGTGTGATATTCGTGAGTGGCAGGCAAACTGTCCAAGCAATGGATTATCCTGTACGTTGTAAACAATGAGGTGCTTGATAGATTCAGAAAGGTATGGTGAGCCTAATTGTTCGTATATGGCACGATTAAGGAAAGTTACTGAGGCGCCTGTGTCCAACTGAAAGTTCGCACGATGGCCAGCAATTCTTAGTGAGACAAATGATTTGAGCTTTGTATCACAGCAGTAGGGCGAGAAGAAGGCACAACCCTGATCTTGTTGTTGGTTGGTTGGGTTGGGGGAAGAGACAAAATAGCGAGCTCATCGGTCTCATTGACTTAGGGAAGGCAGTCGGCCGTGCCCTTTCAGAGGAACCATCCCAGAATTTGCCTGGAGCAATTTATGGAAATCATGGAAAACCTAAATCAGGATGGCCAGACATGGGATTGAATCATCGTCCGCCCGAATGCGAGTCGGGTGTGCTAACCACTGCGCCACTTCGCTCGGTATCCGTGATCTTACTTTTGTCAGAACCTGCTGTAGGTTTACAGTACCTTGAACACGGTGAACCTGACAATGTGCTTGGAACTGAGTCAGGTATTCGAGCCACTTCTGTTCTGTGTCATAATACTGCCAGAACGGTGGTATGCTGGCCGGTGGCCCTTGTTGGGCTGGTTGGGTGTTTCGTTGTGCGGTCGATGCACCAATTTGTTGGTTCTGAAACTGAAAAGCATGTGTTAGATCCATCACATAGGTCGCCTGCGGCTGAGGCACGTGGGCAGGGGGTGCAGGGAGCGGAGCACCCATGGTTTACACAAATATCTTATAGCAAAAAAGCAAGCAAACCATCTGAAAGGAGAAATTTGATTAGTTCTGTGGCTCCCCTCATGGAATACATGCAAGAACAAACAACAACAAATTAGCAAACATGATCATCCCTACAAGATAAAGCACAAGAGAAGCAAGCAAAACCTTCGGCCAAGTTGACTAACGTCGATCGCTACTGAATTGTCCTCGTCACCACTGTTGTATTCTTGCCACCACTGTTGTCTCCTCGTTGCCACTGTAGACTCTAGTTCCGTAGGAATCAAGGGATAAGATGTTGTTTGGTAGCTGGTAACCTCTTTCTACAACACAACTGCAGCCACTTGTTAACAGGGTCCTTTATTTACAAGCCTCACTGCTGGTGAAGTACAAGTCACACTAAGCGATGAATGACAGAACCCAGACTAGGATGTGAGTTAGTGTGCCAATGACTGAGATAGTGACTGAGACTGACACTGAGCTGAGACTGAGCTAAGACCGGGCCCTCCGGTCTGTAGCAGCGATCTAAGTACCTGCGTCGAGAGGGCGTTGGCGGCGAACTGCTTGCGAGTCTGTCTTGGGCCGCTTTCCTGATAGGCGCGCTTGATTCAGCGCCTACTATCGAAGTTCTTGCTACATCTTTGTCGACCGACGTGCTGGCAACAGCTTACACCAGCTCATGCGGATCCACTTTCACCTTGTATAGTGTGTTTTGATGACGTGGGATACGATCGTCTTTAGTTTTGTATGTGGTTGTAGCGATAGACTTTTGATTTGCTCATGTGGTTGTGACATCGCATCCCATATCATCAAAACAAAAGTACAAGAGGTTGAAATGGACCTACATAATGTGGAATCGAAAATATATTGTCAGAAAAATTATGTGTACTCACATCGAAGAGCTATATGTAGAACAACATCATGAATGCAGTAGCAAACACAAAATCTGACCCCTGAAGATGCTTTGGAATAGAGTTGTCCCCAAATAGGTTTCGAGTTGACTACCTGTATATCAAGAGCCACCATGCTATAGTACCGATTCGACTATAATTAATATGGGTATATAAAATGATTACGGAAAGGCAAAAATAAACGGAAGGAAGCACTAATCATTTGACAGGACAAACAATGTTTTCGCAAAAGTTAGATCGGTATCAGCCCGCACGGTGAGTTGGCGCAGTGGGCACGAGTAGCGAAGAAGAGCCGGCACGTGTAAGACGGGAGGAGCCAACGGTCCTGCGACTCCCTTCCCTTCCCCCGGGGACTGGCGCCATTGTTTTGGGAAGATGAAGCAGGTGTGTCCTAATTACGCGGCCCGCCGGCGCGCCGGAAGCGGCCGCCCGCCCCTGCCGCAACGCAACCTTTCAGCACAGCGCCTCTGGTTGCCTACCCGGCTGGCTCTGCCTCTACCGCTGCCGCAGCACAGGAAAGTAATGGTGCTTCCCGGGACAATGGGCAGGCGGCCGCCAAAGAGCGCCGTTATTGCAGGTGTAATGAACTGGCGCGCCAGTGCCGGATTAATCAGCGCGCACGCCGCCAGACGTCGCGCGCTTCTCCGGCCGGCCAGGCGGCCGGACGGCAAGCCACCGCCATTATTGCCCGCAGCTGCGCCGCTGTTTGGAATAGAGCCGCCTCCCTCCCGGCCCGAGACAGCGGGGCCATCTGTCCTCGGGTCTGCCCGCTTCTGGCCGAAACAGCGGGCTCGGCGGGGGAATAAAAGACTCTTTCGTAGCTTCTGAAGCAACTTGAAGACCTCAGCTGTAAACCGTGGCAACAGAACATCAAAATTTTCTAAAGCCAAGATCGGACAAGTATTTCTTTATTTACAACAACAGGTTTCGACAGACTTTGCTGTCATCTTCAGCTCTTCAAAAATTTTTTGTTATAAAATGTGTTCATTTTGAGGGAACCTCACGCCAGGTTGTCATGTAGTTAAATTGCAGCACATTACAGAAAGTTTTGCCACAAATAAAACATTTAAAACCAAAAATCACCTGATGCACATCACCATTTCCGTATATGTAGCGCTTAAAAGTGGTTATTTCGTCATAAAAAACAAGCACACAATAAAAAGCACTGTAACACATGTGTTTCTGTTAGCTGGACATCTTCCAATCACTGAAGATCCACCATCTGCACATGTGTTTATGTTAGCTGGACATCTTCCAATCACTGATGATCCACCTTCGCCTAAGATGTTCCATATTTGTCTACAGTGGATCTGCAGTGGTTAGAACATGTCCAGGTAACATTAACAGATGTGCTGCTGTGCTTTTTATTGTGTGCTGTCTTCTTTATGAGGTAACAATAATCTATGAGCGCTACATATACGGTCATTGCCATGTACACACGGTGCTTTTTGATTTTAAATGCTTTAATAATGGCAAACCTTTCTACAATGTGCTACCCTTTATCTATACGACAACTTGGCACGAGGTTCCAATTCAAAATGAACACATTTTATAACAAAAAGTTTTTGAAGACCTAAAACTACAGCAAAGTCTGAAGAAAGCTGTTCTTGCAAATAAAGTAATATTTATGCGCTCTTGGGTTTATAAAAACTTTGGCTGTTGTCTTACCACGGTTTACATTTCCGGTCTTCAAGTTCCATCGGAAGCTACGAAAGAGCCCTTTATTCCGTCGCCTTGCCTGCTGATTCGGCCAGTAGTAGGAAGAAGCCCGAGGCTACACGGCCCAGCTGTCATAAGGTGAGTTTCCAATTCAAAATGACCACATTTTTGTAACAAAAACTTTTGAAGACCTGAAGATGACAGCAACTTCTGTAGAAAACTGCTGTTGTAAATAAAGAAATATTTATACAATTTTGGCTTTACAAAGCTTTTACTAGGTAAAATAGATCGTTCATTCTGATTTCTCAACATGATAAAATTCAATGAAGAGAACAGTCGACAGGAAACAGAATTATTGCATGTAAACCATGGCAAATCATGTGCTACATTCAACGTAATTGATAGTTCCACGAGAAACTGGGAGACAGTAGCTCTATATAAAATTTCAGATAGTCCGTAATGTCAGGATGCATAGATGTAGACAGTCGTATGTGCTAAATACGTGGCAGCCAGTAATAGTGAATCATGTGGTGTTCATGCCGGAAAAATGCTTTTCACAGACGGTTTGTACGAATCTGAGAATTATGCTGTAATATCCAGCACTATTTTCAATGTAAATGTATGTAATTTTAGTGCAGGAAATTAATCGCTTACGATAAGAAACTACTGCTTTAAACATTATATTGCTGATGCAAGGACATTGCTTATTATATTAGTGATGCCGGAATTATTCTCCTTCATTATTCAACTTTTTGGTCTGAGTCTTCGTACGAGCAGGATGGAAAATTCCACTGTTCCCATAATACCGCATTTTAAACTACAAACAGAAGTTTACTGTGCTGTGATATCGACTCAGGGACGAGTCATTCATGTATCACCGTCACTTACGACAAAATCAATGCGTAAGGTATAATATAATTGCACTGAACATACAGCAGACTACCTCTATTCGCTCGTTGATACAAGTCATATTCAAGCGTTTAAGTCTTAATCTTCAAAGAAGCATCTGTTAGGTGTTTTTCCACACAGACATGATCTAAATCACTTGCGACAGACTAAGTAAACAGTACGTATTTTCGTATTCGCAGAATAGCTGAACTGTTGCTAATCAAAGAGACTGCGATTATATAGTTACAGATACTAGTTTCCATTGTTATTGTCATTATACATTCATGTTCAGAAAAAACAGAACACTCTGAACGACTAGATATAGGACGTTCATTTTTACATGACATGTACATTAGTGTGATCTGCAGAAGTAATTAGCATTTTAATCACCTTGTTTCAGCATAAATCCAGTTGACTGGGAGGTACTGGGTCAGCCATGGATCTTGACAACTTGTTGGAAGCGTGATGGCATGAACGCGTATAAGGCGCCGATGGCGTCCTGTGGTATAACCATCCATGCTCCATTTACCTGGTTCCAAAGTTCGTATGTGGTGGTTGAATTGGGTCACTACACTGTATCTGTCGTTTGACCTATCGATTGGCGACAAGTGTGGTGATACGGTGGGCCAGGACAGAAGCTAGACAACCGGTGACAACAAGGAGGAGCGTGAGGTGCAGCAACACGTGGTGGTGCATTGTCTTCCTGAAACATGGCGTCTAGAGTGTTGTACAGGCAGGGTATGGCTACACGTCGCAGAATGTCATTCATGTAGGTCACACTGGTCACTCACCAAGAGTTAGGGATAACATTAGGAGTGCCCCAGGGAAGTGGAACAGGACCGTTCCTATTTTCAATACACACTACTCGCCATTAAAATTGTTACACCAATAAGAAATGCAGATGATAAACGGGTATGCATTGGACAAATATATTATATTAGAACTGACATGTGATTACATTTTCACGCAATTTGGGTGCATACATCCTGAGAAATCAGTAACCAGAACAACCACCTCTGGCCGTAATAAGGCCTTAATACGCCTGGGTATTGAGTCAAACATAGCTTGGATGGCGTGTACAGGTGCAGTTGCCCATGCAGCTACAATACGATGCCACAGTTCATCAAGAGTAGTGACTGGCGTTTTGTGACGAGCCAGTTGCTCGGCCACCATTGACCAGACGTTTTCAATTCGTGAGATATCTGGAGAATGTGCTGGCCAGGGCAGCAGTAGAAAATTTTCTGTATCCAGAAAGGCCCGGACGAGACCTGCAACTTGCGGTCGTGCATTATCCTGCTGAAATGTAGGGTTTCGAAAGGATCGAATGAAGGGTAGAGACACGGGTCGTAACACATCTGAAATGTAACGTCCACTGTTCAAAGTGCCGTCAATGCGAACGAGAGGTGACCGAGACGTGTAACCAATGGCACCACATACCATCACGCCGGGTGATACGCCAGTATGGCGATAACGAATACACGCTTCCAAGGTGCGTTCACCGCGATGTCGCCAGACACGGATTCTACCATCACGATGCTGTAAACAGAAACTGGATTCATCCGAAAAACTAACGTTTTGCCATTCGTGCACCCAGGTTCGTCGTTGAGTACACCATCGCGGGCGCTGCTGTCTGTGATGCAGCATCAAGGGTAGCCGCAGCCGTGGTCTCCGAGCTGATAGTCCATGCTGTTGCAAACGTCGTCGAACTGTTCGTGCAGATGGTTGTTGTCTTGCAAACATCCCCATCTGTTGACTCAGGGGTCGGGACGCGGCTACACGATCCGTTACAGCCATGTGGATTAGATGCCTGTGTTGGGATCCAGCGCGGCATTTCGTATTAACCTCCTGAACCCACCGATTCCATATTTTGGTAACAGTCATTGGATCTCGACCAACGCGAGCAGCAATGTCGCAATACGATAAACCGCAATCGCGATAGGCCACACGCCGAACTTTATCAAAGTCGGAAACGTGATGGTACGCAGTTCTCCTCCTTAGACGAGGCATCAGAACAACATTTTACCACGCAACGCCGGTCAACTGCTGTTTGTGTATGAGAAATTCATTGGAAAATTTCCTCATGTCTGCACGTTGTAGGTGTCGCCACCGGCGCCAATCTTGTGTGAATGCTCTGAAAAGCTAATTTGTTTGCATATCACAGCATCTTCTTCCTGTCGGTTAAATTTCGCGTCTGTAGCACGTAATCTTCATGGTGTAGCAATTTTAATGGCCAGTAGTGTACATAAATGACCTGGGAGACGGGATGGGGAACAATGTGAGGTTTTTCGCCGATGATGCTGTGGTATACAGGAAAGTGTCGAAGATAAGTGACTGTAGGTTGATAAAAGATGACCTAGACAATATTTTTAGTTGGTGTGATGAACAGCAGCTGGCTCCTAATGTAGAAAAATGTAGTAGTTAATGCAGATGAGTAGGAAAAAGAAAGCCATAATGTTCGAATACAGCATCTGTAGTCTCTTGCTTGACACTTTCAAGTCTTTAAATATCTGGGCTTAATGTTGCGAAGCGACATGAAATGAAACGTGTATGTGAGGATTGTGGTAGGGGAGGCGAATGGTCGAATTTGGTTTATTGGTAGAATTTTAGGAAAGTCTGGTTCATCTATAAAGGATACCGTATATAGGACACTTATGCGATCTATTCTTGAGTATTGCTCGAGTGTTTGCGATAGTATTGAATGAAGAACTCGAAGCTGCTAGATTTGTTACCAGCAGGTTCGATCAGCATGCATGTCTACATCTACATCTACATCCATACTCCGCAAGCCCCCTTCTATTCCAGTCTCGTATTGTTCGTGGAAAGAAGGATTGTCGGTATGCTTCTGTGTGGGCTATAATCTCTCTGATTTTACCATCATGGTCTCTTCGCGAGATATACGTTGGAGGGAGCAATATACTGCCTGACTCTTCGGTGAAGGTATGTTCTCGAAACTTTGACAAAAGCCCGCACCGAGCTACTGAGCGTCTCTCCTGCAGACTCTTCCACTGGAGTTTTTCTATCATCTCCGTAACGCTTTCGCGATAACTAAATCATCCTGTAACGAAGCGCGCTGCTTTCCGTTGGATCTTCTCTATCTCTTCTATCAACCCTATCTGGTGTTGATCCCACACTGCTGAACAGTATTCAAGCAGTGGGCGAACAAGCGTACTGTAACCTACTTCCTTTGTTTTCGGATTGAATTTCCTTAGGATTCTTCCAATGAATCTCAGTCTGGCATCTGCCTTACCGACGATCAACTTGATATGATCATTCCATTTTAAATCACTCCTAATGCGTACTCCCAGATAATTTATGGAATTAACTGCTTCCAGTTCCTGACCTGCTATTTTGTAGCTAAATGATAAGGGATCTATCTTACTATGTATTCGCAGCACATTACACTTGTCTACAATGAGATTCAATTGCCATTCCCTGCACCATGCCTCAATTCGCTGCAGATCCTCCTGCATTTCAGTACAATTTTCCATTGTTGCAACCTCTCTATATACCACAACATCATCCGTAAAAAACCTCAGTCAACTTCCGATGTCATTCACACAGTCATTTACGTATATTGTGAATAACAACGGTCCTACGACACTCCCCTGCGGCACACCTGAAATCACTCTTACTTCGGAAGACTTCTCTCCATTGAGAATGACATGCAGCGTTCTGTTATCTAGGAACTCTTCAATCCAATCACACAATTGGTCTGATAGTCCATATGCTCTTACTTTGTTCATTAAACGACTGTGGGGAACTGTATCGAACGCCTTGCGGAAGTCAAGAAACGCGGCATCTACCTGTGAACCCTTGTCTATGGCCCTCTGAGTCTCGTGGACGAATAGCGCGATCTGAGTTTCACATGATCGTCTTTTTCGAAACCCAAGCTGATTCCTGCAGAGTAGATTTCTAGTCTCCAGAAAAGTCATTATACTCGAACATTATACGTGTTCCAAAATTCTACAACTGATCGACGTTAGAGATATAGGTCTATACTTCTGCACATCTGTTCGACGTCCCTTCTTGAAAACGGGGATGACCTGTGCCCTTTTCCAATCCTTTGGAACGCTACGCTCTTCTAGCGACCGACGGTATACCGCTGCAAGAAGGGGGGCAAGTTCCTTCGCGTGCTCTGTGTAAAATCGAACTGGTATCCCATCAGGTCCAGCGGCCTTTCCTCTTTTGAGCGATTTTAATTGTTTCTCTATCCCTCTGTCGTCTATTTCGATATCTACTATTTTGTCATCTGTGCGACAATCTAGAGAAGGAACTACAGTGCAGTCTTCCTCTGTGAAACAGCTTTGGAAAAAGACATTTAGTATTTCGGCCTTTAGTATGTCATCCTCTGTTTCAGTTCCATTTTGGTCACAGAGTGTCTGGACATTTTGTTTTGATCCATCTACCGCTTTGACATAAGACCAAAATTTATTAGGATTTTCTGCCAAGTCAGTACATAGAACTTTACTTTCGAATTCACTGAACGCCTCTCGCAAAGCCCTCCTCACACTACACTTCACTTCGCGTAATTTTTGTTTGTCTGCAAGGCTTTGGCTATGTTTGTGTTTGTTGTGAAGTTCCCTTTGCTTCCGCAACAGTTTTCTGACTCGGTTGTTGTATCACGGTGGCTCTTTTCCATCTCTTACGATCTTGCTTGGCACATACTCATCTAACGCATATTGTACGATGGTTTTGAATTTTGTCCACTGATCTTCAACACTATCTGTACTTGAGACAAAACTTTTGTGTTGAGCCGTCACTTTTGCTAAACAGAAACACGTGTGTTACGTATGTGCTTCGGAAGTTCTAGTGGAAATCCCTGGAGGGAAGGTAACATTCATTTCAAAAAGCACTACTGATAAAATGTATGGAACCGGCATTTGAGACTGACTGCAGAACGGTCCTACTGCCGCCAACGTACACTTTTCGTAGGGTCCACGAAGATAAGATACAACAAATTAGGGCTGATCCGAAGGCATATAGACAGTCGTTCTTCCCTCGCTCTATCTGCGCGTTGAACAGGAAAGGAAATGACTAGTTGTAGTACAGGGTATCCTCCACCATGCTTCGTACTGTGGCTTGCGGAGTATGTATGTAGATGTAGAAGTGATTTGTGGTTGTACCCAATAGCACCCCGCATCACAAGGCATTGAGCTGGCTCTGTATGTCTTGTAAAAATGCAGTCACTGCGATTCCGCTCCACCTGTCGGCGGCGAACCAAAATGCGGCTCATTTCCAAACAAACAGAACCTGGGATTCGTCCGAAGACACTATCTGCAATGACGTCGTTGAATACACTGTTGTCTTCTAGTATGATCGTGAACATTCGTCAAAGGCAGACGGAGAAATGGACGACGTACTGTCACCCCCGATAGTGTACCATGTGTTACACTGTTCCAATTTGCGCCAGAGCCGAGGAGGACGCAGATGTCCTGCATTGCCATTCGGATGACGTCGCGATATTAACAGCGAGGGGGGGGGGGGGGGGGCTGGGTGGTGCGATCTAACTCATCTCGTCGTGTTCTACGGCCTTCCGTGAGCCAATCTGCACACACCCGTCGCACTGCCGGAACACTTCGTCCCGTACGAGCAGCAATTTCCCGGATGGACGCTCACATTCTCTCATACCAATAATGTGCCCTCTTTCAATCGCAATGACTTTGCGGCATGGTTGTCACATACGTCTGCGAGACGTCCTGCACGTCTGCTCAAATCATACTGATCCAATGACTTCGGTTTATAGTGACAACGATAGCCGTAGGTACATTTTACCGGGAGGTGGCGTTGCGCCGCGATATGAGAGTTGACCTTGAACCCGCTGGCTGGCATGGTTCAATGCTAGTCGTCTCTTCAGAACATACTTAACGTACATGTCCTGTGAATATGAACTTTCTGTCTCTTGTTTTTCAAGGTGTTCTGTTTTTTTCTGAACATTCACTGAAAAACGGTCATTATTTATTTATTTATTTATTTAACCTGGCAAGATTAGGGCCATCAGGCCCTCTCTTACATCTAACCAGGCGTTCTACTTATTTTACATTCATACGTTTTAGTAGGCATGTTAAACTACATCTAGTACAAAAAGTCAAATAAACAATTAGAAAGGTACACCTGGAAAAATACATACATATAGAGTTTATATTCGTAGATCATAAGTACTGTTATAATTAGACATTATTGAAGAGACAAATTTTAGATAGGAGTGCTGGCAGCAGGGAGTATGAGGGAGACTCATGGTGAAGGGAGGAGAAGAATAGACATGATGAAACATAATTAAGGAAATATAAAGGAAAAGAATATTCCCTGGCTAATAGAGATAGATGAAGGGGAAGGCATCTCAGGAGCAAGATAGGAGACGCTAGCTTTGCTATTTGACAGATGAGGGGATTGGCCTGGTACATTAATTTTGTGGAGAACTTTATGAGGATGATAGTAGGAAATGCTTCAACTTCTTCTTAAAAGCAGCAGGAGATTGAATTTTGCGCAAGGTAATGGGCAGTTTGTTCCAGAGGCGGACAGCGGCAACTGAGAAGGAGTTTGCAAAAGTTTTTGTTTTGTGAGTGGGCACAGTTAGGATACCAAATAAGAGTGACCTCGTGTTTCTATTATGATGGCATGACAGGTTTTTAATCTCTGAAGCAAGGTACTGGGGCGCTTGCGCGACGAGGAGTCTGTGAAGTAGACATAGAGTGTGGTAGTCACGCAATTTGTCCGGCCGCAGCCACTTTAGCTCGGAGTATGAAGCACTAATATGATCATAACGGCGAATGTTGCAGGTGTAACGCACACAGG
Source organism: Schistocerca serialis cubense (assembly GCF_023864345.2). Taxonomy (NCBI): domain Eukaryota; kingdom Metazoa; phylum Arthropoda; class Insecta; order Orthoptera; family Acrididae; genus Schistocerca; species Schistocerca serialis. The sequence goes on along the minus strand of NC_064641.1, from coordinate 141,549,265 downwards.
CATTCATGGTTAGCTCTAGCCGTCTTTTGTTTTCACTACTCGTGCCTTGTTGAATCACATCACAATAGTGAAGGTTCGGTAGAACGAGTGCTTGCACGAGCTGGCGTTTCAAGTCCTGTGGAAATATGTTCCGAAACTTTTTGAGAGCATAGAGACAAGCAGACGTCTTTCGGCACACTGCTACTGTATTCTTCGCCCAGTTGAGCTGCTCATCCAAAGTTACACCCAAGTTCTTCACTGTTTTCTGATATGGTATTGGAGTACCGTCGAGCAGAATAGGAGGTAGCCGTCCGCGGAAATCTGAACTTATTAATTTCTGATGGGCTATTAAGATTACTTGCGTCTTTTTTGCATTTAGTTTAAGCCCCAGGCTTTTCGCCCATGTCACTACCGAAGACAGATTATCATTCATCTGAGCGATTGCAGTGTTTACGTCTTCAGGTCTGACGCATAGGTAGAGCTGGAGGTCGTCGGCATAGAAATGATATTTACAGGAGGACAGAACCGACGAAATATCGTTGACATGTAAAGAAAACGAAAGTGGTCCTAAGACTGATCCTTGTGGCACTCCCGAGGAAACATGTTTCCAGGAAGATTTTTCATTTACGCAGACAACACATTGGTGTCTGTCTTTTAAGTAGCTTTCAAACCATCTCATTGCACTATCAGAGAAATTAAGCTGTTGCATTTTTCTGAGCAATATGTCAAAGTTAACAGTGTCAAAAGCTTTGCTGAAGTCCAGTAGCGTCAATATTGTTGCCTTTAGATTGTCGATGGCACATTTCAGGTCATCTGTTACTTTAATTAGAGCAGTGTTTGTGCTGTGATGTTTACGGAAACCGGATTGAAATTTGTCATATAGGCTGAATTCATGCAAGTGTTCAGTGATTTGGTCATGAACAATATATTCGAGTGCTTTGGAAACAGCAGGCAGTATGCTAATTGGTCGGTAATCACTAGGCAGTTTCGGGTTTTCGATGGGTCGAATTATGCTTCTTTTCCATGCAGTGGGGTATATTCCGTTCACGAGGGAAAAATTAAATATGTCAGTTAAGACAGGTACTAAGATATCGGCAACATTCTTAATCATGGTTATACCGATACTGTCGTTGCCTATTGCATCAGAAGAGATTCTCATTATTGCTTTTCTTGCCGTATTTGTTGTTACATGTTTTAGATGGAAGCTATCGTTGTTAGTTATCCTGTTTGGGGATTCTTGTGGACGGTAATTATCAGCCGTGCTGGTATTCAGAGGTGCAGAGAAGAATTCATTTAATTCGTTAGCTGACACATGAAAAGTAGTTTCCGATTTTGCCTTTCCGACCCCCAAGCTACGGAGATTCTTCCATAGAGTCGTGGGCGTCAGATCGCTGCATACAAGGGAGCGAGCGTGCCTGATTTTAGCATTGCGAATGCATTGTTTCACTCTGTTCCGTAGCTTTCTGTATTCTTCGAAACGCTCGGGTTTCGGATCTGCCTTGAAACGCCTGTGGGCAGCATCCCTATTAGTCATCATTTGACGTAATTCAGCTGTCAGCCATGGAGCAGGAGATTTTCTTACACGGATTGTGCGCACAGGTGCATGTTTGTCATAGAGGGCAGTGAGTTTATCGCCAAGTTCATTCATTTTGCCGTCGATTGCAGGTTCTCTGATTATTTGATGCCATGAGATTTCTGAGCAATCGGCTGTTAGAGCGTCAAGGTCAATACGTTTCATGTTCCTACAAGTTATGTAACGCGATTTGATCCTTGGGGGCTGCACAGAGTACGCCAGGAATATTACATCTTGTGCTGAGAGGCCAGGGGCTGATGTTTGACCAACATCTCTTACTTTGTCAGTCTGTTTCGTTGCGATTACGTCTATAAGAGTATGACTGTGCGCCGTATGGTGTGTAGGTTGTAATGGAAGAATGTTCATGCTATTGCAACTAAACAATCTTCTTAGGTTTATTGCGGAGGGAGTGTCTCTTAGCAGGTCTACGTTCAAGTCACCCATTACGATGACGTGTTCGTATTGACACTGGAGTGAATGTAATTTGGACTGGAAGGAACTCATTGAGTTTATTTTTGGCGGCTTGTACACGACGCCAGTCAAGAATTTCCGACTTTGTATATTTATTTCAATGAACATGAATTCAGCCTCTTTTTCTTCAGCAGGATTTGACATACATATAAGACTTTCGCTTTGAGATCTGTTCGTATATACGCGCCGACCCCGCCACCTCGCTTTTTTGATCTGTCTGCCCTAAGAAATGTGTATCCTGGGAGATGAATAGATGCAGAGGATATGTGTGGTTGCAACCACGTTTCGGATAAGAGGATTACGTGGTAGTTTAGTTGGTTGAAGAGGAGGCTAAGTTCTTCGTAATGTGCAGGTAAAGACTGGATGTTGCAGTGAGCTGCTAAAAGCTCTGACGCGTTCCGCTGAGCAGCCTGGAGTAGGGTGGCAGACTGGTTTGTCCCTTTGTTAGGCACTACCTGCCGCGAGGGGCACTGGCCGGTGCTTCTGCCAAGTGACATAACGCAGGGGTGTCCGAGATTTTGCGCGCCCTGTTTGTGACTCCGCGAGTGCCGAAAGAAAGGCGACTGCAAGAGATTTCCTGAGGTTGCGGGAGTATAGAAAATGGATTAGTGGTATTCGGTGCAAGGAGAATATGACCAATAATAGTGACGGCTGTGTGTCACTGTGTATCCTATGTCGTAAGAGGAGAAATGTAATTAGCGTATTTGAAACAGGTTAGGGTGGAAATAAGGGAAACGGGAGTGATTTAAGAGGCCGGTGCTGCCAGCAGAGAGAAGTAAGCTTAATAATTAATAGATTATCGTAGGAAGCTAGAATTAAATTGAAATTTACTAAAGTGATACTGGTAGTGATTATCGTAGGAAGCTACAATTAGATTGAAATTTGCTAAAGTGATACTGATGGTGATTTTTGTTATGAACAATTTAGACCGAAGAGATGGGTGATTAATGAACTAAAGGAGAGACTAATAATTGCAATAGAACTATTACAGAATCGAAGAGAATAAACTGAGAAAATGAAAAAAGTATTAGCAGTAACTAAAATTAAGTAATGGTTAGAGCTACAGACACAAAAAAATAGTGAAAAGTTAATACAGTTACAAAAACAATTAGTTGAAGGTACAAATATGGGCATAATTGAAAAGTTAATACAGTTACAAGACTATATCTGACTATAGGGCTGTTACAATTTGCAAATGGTATTAAGTTTGCACTTTTGGCTCGAGTAGCTTCACTTAATACTATTCAGTTCTGTCATGTTTGTGACTGTCTTCTTTCCAGCTGGTGTCTTAATGATTACTCTGCCATCCTGAGTCCACACATTCTGAAGACCGAAATGGGATATGGCACTGTTTAAAATCTTTAGCCGTTCGTGTGTCAGATCTTCCCTTATTGTAAGCCCTGTCCTTGCTAACTTCTTCTTCTGGGTAAAGATCTCTGCCCTTTTCCGGTACGAGAGAAATTTAATTATTATTGGACGAGGTTTGGTAGCACCTGGTAGTTTTCGTCCCACCCGATGGCTCCTGTCAATGTCTGCCTTGGTCACTTCAACACCTAATTTTTCACGCGCAACCTCTATAAGCAGGTTGTCTGTGTCTTCTTCCTTATTTTCTGCTACTCCAAACAGTCGTAGACTATTTCGCCTTTGGTACTGTTCTAGCTCGTCTGTTGCGGCAGATAGTTTCACTTCTAACTCTCGTGTCTTTTTCTCGTATTCAGACACCGACTTTTTTAGTGCTGTAATTTCGGCAGTATTGGCCTCAACAGTTTCACTCATTTTGGCCAATACTGCTGCCATTACAGTATCTGATATAGTGCCTGCTATCAGATCCAGATTGTTTTTATCGCGAAGCGCAGCGTTTACCTCAGAGCGGACCAGCTCCGCTATACCGTGAGCCGCGGCCGCACCTTCCGCCAAGAGCAGACCCGCCGCACCTGCGGCTTCCCCGCCGCTGGACGTGCTGCTGTTCACTCTTCTGTTTACCATTTTCTCGAAGATATTGGCGGAGCACAGAAAAGAAAATAGCACTACAGCATAGAACACTGTTGTTTACACGATTTCCACTTGTACTAGACAGCACCACCTGCGAGAACACCTTCGAAATCAACTAAATTTCGCGAGCCGAACTTAACACGTGTTACACTGCAGCCGCCATGATACGAGTATTTATTTACGCATATGTTGGCGGGACGCCACGACCTGGATAACTATGGATCAGACAAAGATCCTGAATATGTTCCTGAAGGCAAACGCACTTCAAACATTTTTGTTAACTAGATGAGTTGAAATTTATTTAAGCAAGTAAACAGTGTTAAGTTGTATCCCTTACCACAGTTCACCTGAATTTGCATGATAAGTTGATGACAGAAATGTTAAGGGACATCTTTATATTGTTTACATGCTGCAGTGAAATGGTTGAAGGAGGAGGAGGATATTAGTGTTTAACGTCCCGTCGACAACTAGGTCATTAGAGACGGAGCGCAAGCTCGGGTGAGGGAAGGATGGGGAAGGAAATCGGCCGTGCCCTTTCAAAGGAACCATCCCGGCATTTGCCTGAAGCGATTTAGGGAAATCACGGAAAACCTAAATCAGGATGGCCGGAGACGGGATTGAACCGTCGTCCTCCCGAATGCGAGTCCAGTGTGCTAACCACTGCGCCACCTCGCTCGGTGAAATGGTTGAAGAAATTAATTTTGTATTGTGCTGAATACTGGATGAATTGTTGAGGTTGGTATACTTACTTAACGAAAAATTTTTTAATGCAAATTTTACTGTCAAAAAATGAAACAATGTAAATTTGTATTTTTGAGAGGTTTCACAATATAGCTACGTTAATTCTCCTAGCACGCAAGCGATGGTAAGTTAATGCTAACAGATGATAAGTGCAGTCAGTGTGCAACTAAAAATTGTTAAGTATCTACTGCGACGAGTTTTAAGAATAAGATTTTGCGTGGAATTTACCGTTTTAAAATTGTGGTATTGTAGATATGATGGGAAACAATGACATATACGAATAAATAAAAATACATTGCATTTACTTGAAATATGCTAGACTACTTGAAAAAATTCGCAACACCAAAAAATAATTAATGTAGAGCAATGAAATTTCGGGAATAAATTTGTCTAGCTAACGTATTTATGTAATTAACATTGCAAGTCACAGGCTAATGTTAAACGCGAGATAAGCCATTACAAATGTGAAATGCTGGTACGTTAATAACGTGTGTATCACCAGAATGTTGAATGCAAGCATGCAAACATGTATTCATTGTGTTGTACGAATGCCAGATGTCAGTTTGTGGAATGGAATTCCATACCTGTTGCATTTGGTCGGTCAGTACGGGGTGACGCTAAAGTTGACGTCCGATGATGCCCCATACGTGCTCGACTGGGGCAGAGGTGGTGATCACGCAGATCAAGGCAACGTGTCGACACTGTGGAGCATGGTGGGTTACGTCAGCGGTACGTGGGCGAGCGTTATCGTTTTGGAAAACACCCCTAGGATGCTGTTCATGAATGGCAGCACAACAGTTCGAATCACCAGTCTGACGTACAAATTTGCAGTCAAGGTGCTTGGGAAAGCGACGAGCGTGTTCCTGCTGTCATACGACATCGCACCATAGACCATAACTGAGTCTAGCTCGCAGACAGGTAGGTTGCAGGCCTTCGACTGGCCTCCGTCTAACCAACACGGCCATCTCTGGCACGAGGCAGAACTAGCTTTACCTGCAAAACAAAACAGTCCTCCACCTTCACTCCAATGAGCTCTCTCTTAACACCACTGAAGTCGCAAATGGTGGTGGCGGTCCTCCCAAATGCGACTCCAGTGTGCTAGCCACTGTGCCACGTCGTGGAGTAGATGATTGCAGTACGGACGTTAGCGTCCTAACGACCGTGGACAGAACTTCACTCTTGGCTGCATCTTGATAATAGACAGATTTGCCCCAGAGGTGTAGAATATTGGTGGGTACTGTCTTTCATGCAAATGTGGCACCATAGATGGATGAGCAACTAGGCTTAGCTAAATTTATATGAGTTACAATGTAAGTTATTTATAGGACGTCTATGCCAGTAAGGATGCAAGCTGTCCAGCGAAGGAGTCCCTGGTTTCAAAATTAAATATCTCGAAAACTAAGGTAGACAAAAAGTCTAACAAGCAGTATGTTTATTGTGAAAGCTGTGAGGATTTTATGCAGAAGTTTCGAAACAGTTCGAAAGCTGTTCAAAGATGGCACTGTAATCGCAATACGTAGTGCCTATAAATAGTGCACCGTAGCTCGAGCTGATCAGTTCGACCGTTGAAACGTGAAAGATGGTTTGCGTACCAATAGAAGAAGTTGAAATCATCTTTTCCACTGTCCGCCCCTGCTAGCTGAGTGGCCAGCGCGACAGAATGTCAATCCAAAGGGCCCGGGTTCGATTCCCGGCTGGGTCGGCGATTTTCTGCGCTCAGGGACTGGGTGTTGTGTTGTCCTGATCATCATCATTTCATCCCCATCGACGCGCAAGTCGCCGAAGTGACGTCAAATCGAAAGACTTGCACCAGGCGAACGGTCTACCCGACGGGAGGCCCTCGTCAAACGACATTATTGTTATTATCTTTTCCACTGAACTAAGTGTTGTTGCTGGAGTACCACGTGTTAGGACCCAGTCCTACGACAAGATTCAGTTTTCAAACTCGATTTATGCTCCAAAGGAAATCGATGCGAAAACCATTGCCAAGCTCTTCGGCGAATTCCAACTGTCCCCTGACTGATGATCTAGCGGTCCACTCTGGGCCCAGGTAAAGTGCAGTTGCTCCTAAAAAAGTCGCCACTGTTTCCAGAATCCAAACAATCTAACGAACCCTGTACGAGCTGTGCGACAGACGGCTGACTTACGAAACAGATTCTCACAAAGATTCATAATGAAGGTTGCATGTGCTTCACGGATGACGCACATTTCCACCTAAATGGAGTCGTGAAGAAACAAAACTGACGATTTTGGGGTTCCGGAAATCCGAGTTTATGTGGAGCGAAACCACTGCATTCCTCCAATGTTACCGATACTGTTTGGGCTATGGTGTCCACCAGAGGCATTATCAGCCTCTTTTTTCATGCGATAAACGATCACTAGTGAACGTTGCGTTGCAATTTTTGGACAGTTTGTCGCCACACTGCTAGCGTTGAAGGATCGACCAGGCACGGAGTGGTTCAAGCAAACTGGGCCAGACCACATCGCATCGAACAGGTGTTTCGTTTTCTTGATGAACATTTCGGAAATAGAGGCACTGCGATGAATTATTACAAATTTACTGGCGCAGGCATCTATTGGCCCACATATTCACCCCATCTGACTACTGGCTACTTTTTGTGGGGTACACTGAAATATATCGTCTACCGGAATCATCCACCACGCTGGATGAAATGGTTGAAATAGCTCTCAGCACTATGGGACTTAACATCTATGGTCATCAGTCCCCTAGAACTTAGAACTACTTAAACCTAACTAACCTAAGGAGAGCACACATCACCCAGCCATCACGAGGCAGAGAAAATCCCTGACCCCGCCGGGAATCGAACCCGGGAACCCGGGCGTGGGAAGCGAGAACGCTACCGCACGACCACGAGATGCGGGCACGCTGGATGATCTTGAATCCGTAATCTGGGTGGCCTGTGACGTTTTCGTTCAGACGCTACAGGATGAGAGCGGAGATTTATTGTTCGTTTGCGCCGTTTCCGTACTGTGAGTGGTGGACATTTCGAGAAGACTGTGATGTGAACGCAAATGCCGCTTGCAGAAGGTGAGTTTAATTATGCACGCTGAAACTGTACGTGCTGCACAACAAACAGCGCCAACTCTTAGCAGCTTTTCGAACTATTTCGAAACTTCTATTTAACTTCCGTACAAAATTCTTACAGCTTTCGCAGTAAACATGCCTTTTGTTGTACTCGTTTATTGATCTTAGTTTTGAAATATCTAATTCTGAAATCAGGGACTCCTTCGCTAGATATCCTGTGTCCAGATACAGGAGTAGTACGTCAGTAACTGTAGCAGGGAATTTTTTTAGTGTACTGGGCTGTTAATACAATTAAAACCCATTTTGCTCACTGGTAACAAATGTTTTATTGTGCTTCACACTATAACCATCGTCGTTAGTAGACGTGCAAGTTCACTTTAAAGTCTATGACATGAAGGACAGAACAACATTCTTTCATCCGATTCTAGGTGATTAAGTCTAGTGGTAGTATTATATTCCAGAGACACCAGTTGCGCTATCTTAGTTAAACATGCACAAGCTGTGGGACAACGTGAAAGTGAAACAGAGGTGCTAAGTTGGGAACGGAGCTAAAATTCTGGATGAGAATACATGTTACAAGATTGAAGAAATGTATGATGAGATAAAATAAACTATTCAGATAGTGAAGGGAGACGAAAATTTAATAGGTATGGGGGATTGGAATTCGATAGTAGGAAAAGGAAGAAAAGGAAAAGTAGTAGGTGAATTTGGAATGAGGGTAAGGTAGAATTTTGCACAGAGAATAACTTATTCATAGCTAACACTTGGTTAAAGAATCATGAAAGAAGATTGTATATGTGGAAGACGCCAGGAGACACTGGAAGGTTTCAGATAGCTTATATAATGGTAAGACAAAGATTTAGGAACCAGGTTTTAAATTGTAAGACATTTCCAGGGCAAGATGTGGACACTGACCACCATCTATTGGTTATGAACAGTAGAAACTGAAAAGGTGTAAATTTGAGGAGATGGGACCTGGATAAACTGAAAGAACCAGAGGTTGTAGAGAGTTTCAGACAGAGCATTAGGGAACAGTTGAAAAGAACGGGGGAAAGAAATACAGTAGAAGAAGAAGGGGTAGGTTTGAGAGATAAAATAGTGAAGGCAGCAGAGGATCAAGTAGATAAGAAGACGAGGGCTAATACAAATCCTTGGGTAACAGAAGAGATACTGAATTTAATTGATGAAAGAAGAAAATATAAAAATGCAGTTAATGAAGCAGGCAAAAAGGAATACAAGCGTCTCAAAAATGAAATCGACAGGAAGTGCAGAATGGCTAAGCAGAGATGGATAGAGGACATATGTAAGGATGTAGAGGTGTATATCGCTAGGGGTAAGATAGATACTGCCTACAGTAAAAATAAGGAGACCTTTTTGAGAAAAGAGAACAACTTGTATGGATATCAAGACCTCAGATGGGAAACCAGTTCTAAGCAAAGAAGGGAAAGCAGGAAGGTGGAAGGAGTATATAGAGGGTCTCTACAAGGCCAATGTACTTGAAGGCTATATTATGGAAATGAAACAAGTCGTAGATGTACATGAAATGGGAGGTACGATACTGCGTGAAGAATTTGACAGAGCACAGAAAGACCTAAGTTGAAAAAAGGCCCCAGGACTACACAACACACCATTAGAACTAATGATAGCCTTGGGAGAGTAAGTCCTCACAAAACTCTACCATCTGGTGAGCAAGATGTATGAGACAGGTGAAATATCCTCAGACTTCAAGGAGAATATAATAATTCCTATCCCAAAGAAAGCAGGTGTTGACACATGCGAAAATTACCGAACTATCAGTTTAATAAGTCACTGCTGCAAAACACTAACGCGAATTCCTTACAGACCAATGGAAAAACTGGTAGCACCGACAGCGAAGGACGTGGAAGAGCAGCTGAACGGAATGGACAGTGTCTTGAAAGGAGGATATAAGATGAACATCAACAGAAGCAAAACGAGAATAATGGATTGTAGTCAAATTAAATCAGGTGTTGCTGAGGGAATTAGATTAGGGAATGAGACACATAAAGCAGTAAATGAGCTTCGCTATTTGGGACGCAAAATAACTGATAATGGTCGAAGTAGGCAGGATATGAAATGCAGACTGGCAACGGCAAGGAAAGCGTTTCTGAAAAAGAGAAATTTGTTAACATCGAGTATACATTTAAGTGTCAGGAAGTCTTTTCTGGAAGTATTTGTGTGGAGTGTAGCCATGTATGGAGAGAAACATGGACGATATATAGTTTAGACAAAAAGAGAATAGAAGCTTTCGAAATGTGGTGGTACAAAAGAATGCTGAAGATTAGATCGGTAGATCACGTAACTAATGAGGAGGTACTGAATAGAATTGGGGAGAAGAGGGATTTGTGGAAAAACTTGACTAGAAGAATTAAGCGGTTGGTAGGACACGTTCTGAGGCATTTAGAGATCACAAATTTAGTACTGTTGGACAGAGTGGAGGGTAAAAATCGTAGAGGAAGGTCAAGAGATGAATACACTAAGCAGATTCAGAAGTATGGAGGTTGCAGTAGTTACTTGGAGATGAAGAAGCTTGCAGGTGATAGTGTAGCATGGAGAGCTGCATCAGACCAGTCTCTGGACTGAAGGCCACAACAACAACACGTGTTACAACTGCCCAGGAAATCCGAGTAACCTCACAAGATACAGATTCATAGAAAGCTGCAGAATATTTCTTTTACTTTATGAAAATAGCAAATTCAGCTGTAATGAACACACAGAATGATACGTGTAACTTTCTGTATAGTACCCCAGAAACAAATATCATTACAATCAAACAAGTATTATTAATGGGAATATACAACTTCAGACATATTTGCGTGTGTAGTGCTATTACAGGCTGACAATTAGCGAACTATATAAAATATAATCGTAATAACTTCTGAACGGTTTGCTTTAGGATGTTTAAACAGCACCGGTTGCCGCGGGGAATGATGAGAATTAGTATGCGCATGTGCATGCGGAATGGGGTTGTCAGTCATTTGCACGTGAAAATGTCACAATACAGCGTGCCTGAGTGTATAGTGCTTGCGAAGGCCTACTATACGAGCAATAACAGCCCAGCTGCGACTCAAAGGAAGTTTGCGACAGAATTCAAGCTAAAGACAACCGGTCTAAGTGTGCTAACAATCAAGAACGTGATTCCTGAGAAAACGTGTAGTGTTCGTGATGACAGTGTTGGCAATGTCGGTCGTCTGAAAAGGGTGAAAACGCCCGAAAACATAGAGAAGACAAGCGCTGTGTTCAAACCAGTCCCAGGAAATCCATCCGACGAGCTGCACAACAGCTGGGAATCAACCAGGAGGCACAACAACAAATTGTTGAAGACATGCATATCTTCCCATACAACATTCAAAGCCATGGAACAGCTGTTGTGTTTCACCAACACATTGCCCACAGAATTAACGGACAGGACTTTGATGTTAATATGGTTTGAGTTAGCGACGAGGCTCACTTTCATTTAAATAGTTTCGTCACTAAGCAAAATTGGAGCATTTGGGGGACTGAAAATTCGCATTTCGCGATCGAGAAGTCTCTTCACCATCAATGCTTGACTTTGTGGTGTGCAGTGTCCAGTCATGGAATAACCGGTGTGATATTCTTTGATGACACGGTGACTATCAAACTGTGCGTGAAGGTTTTGGAAGTGAAACCGATGTCGACAAGATGTGGTTCATGCAAGACGGAGCTCGACCCCATCGAAGCAGGAACGTGTTTTATGTCCTGGAGGAGCACTTTGGGGACCGCATTCTGGTTCTGGGGTACCCAGAAGCATGGGCCTTGACTGGCCGCCATATTATAGGGATTCGAAAACATGCGACTCCTTTTTGTGGAGCTATATTAAAGACAAGATGTACTGCAGTAACCGAAAAACCATTGCTGAGCTGAAAACAGTGGGTCATGCAGAACTTCATTGTTCGTCTGCTCCACGTCATCGCCAATGATGGTAGGCATATCGAGCATGTCATAACCTAAATCCGAATATCTGTAGTGACGTTTACATGTTGAATAAAGTGTGTGCACGCCATATTTTACGTTTTTTTCCGTGTAGTTCAATAACTGTCACCCTGTATGATACACTATCTTACGTTCTGAATAGAGAGAGACTCATCGGGACAGGTACAGCATTTCCCTTGATAATTCCTCGCTATAGGTTCGAACCAGAATTTCTTCATTTCCATCTGGCAAATACTTACACGAGTGGTTTTTGGGAGACATCGGTGTCTGATGGACCACGCCATCGCGTCCCTGTCCGAGCGATATATCGAGCTCGTGGCAGCGGCGTTTTGCGAGCAGGGGATTATTCGCATCAGGAAGTCAAATTGCCGACTGCATAATGAAGCGCCCCATACCAGGGCGGACTTCAATTCCCTGCGAAACTCTGCAGCTGAGAGAAGTCAGAACGGCGGCCGTGTTTTCCCATCGCTCCGCGGGTATTGGGACGCACTTAAGGATGGGCGCTTCACCTCGTTATGAGAAAAACAACTTTTTTTCTTTTTGCCTTCATTTTTTATTACATATAATCGTCGGTACGGTAATAGGTCGTCGCGCTTCGGTTTGTCTTGCTTATTTGCTACCTTCGCCGCCCCCAGTAGTGCGCAAAGCGTTAGCTATTCTCAATAAATAACGGTTTGCCATTCCTTCAGACTTGTACATACTAGAAGAAAACGTCCAGCTATGGTGTTCATCAAAGAAACTATTGGATCCAGGCAAATGTAGAGTACATCTGTTTTGACACCGCTACTGAATGCACTCAAACTGTTAATCCTAGTCATTACTTTTCTCCATTACAGTTTTAATTTCTTCAAGAAACACTTTAACAGGACTGGGGAAACGAACCTTTCTCTCCATAGATTGTATTTCGGAAGACTATTTAAGGAACTACGTTACAATCTGTCTTTCATTACTTCTCGTGGAATCAATACTGCTACCCAATTGTCATCTAATCTAAATGCACATTTATCAATTATTCCACATTTTTGGCTTCTTAATGTTTCGTAAAATACCTTACGTTCCATATTTGTTTCCTCAGTAGACAATTATGTCTCCCTTTTGAGGATACATTTCCTTGATATTTATTCCTGGAGACAGATTTCCCTTCTAATTTCTTATTTATGTTGCGTCACGAAATTTTCTTCTAAGCTCTCTACCACTCTAAGTGCCATTAAGGTTTAAAATAAGAATACCGTCTGTCAAAATTTACTAAGGTAGTCATTTCACGACAAAATATCTGATAAAGAACGCGATGTAGCAAAACGGCAGGACGTAGTGCATAGTTTGATTTTATTTCACGACTCATGAAAGTTCTCAGTAATTTGCTGTAGTAGTTAAATAATAAAGTTGTCATTCCTATGCACTATTCCTTATAGTTTGAAAGCACACATTTTCAACAGGTGTAATGATTCATAGTTTCCAGTGTAGATGTTTACCTTACTATCATTGTTTCCTTATTCGTGAGACGTAAACATATGGTATAATGATCGATACAATTATTCACGACGATAAGCACAGCATTATGATGAAACACACTGATTCTATTTGTGTACTAGTGCGAACATTCAGAAGGGGCAAAACCGGTGGTAAGCACGGCTTCATTGAAGAATGCTGTCAGCACAAAAACGACTCTTATCCTAGGCACATCAGTGGCATCAGCTATTCCACAGAAATAAATCTACGGAATTTAAATTAGGAGATCGAAAGAAACTATCACGACAATACTTCGGTCTGTCGAGCAGTCATTTGAATAGCGTAGTGCAATACGTATGCGCACTTAAATCAATCAGTTAGAACTAAATTATTGTTGGTGTTAAACATACACATCGTAAATCAATTCTTCTTGGGATATCTACAGTGACAAGGGTCGAAGTGTAATAACATTCAGACAAGTTCTCTACTTGTCATGTTCTGGCGATGAAGACACCAGGTAAGAAACTTGCCGAAATAGAAATACATACAACCTTCACTGAACAGTGTGCTCCGAAAATCTTGTGCCTGCGCCTGAGTGGAGAATCCCGTAACTTTTTATTTAATGAAGTGGACAGGAATCTCGACACTGATCCATTGACTTTCATGCTCACAGTGCAGCATACTCTCTCATTAACTGATATTTTAAATACACTAATGGCCATTAAAATCGCTATACCACGAAGATGACGTGCTACAGAAGCGAAATTTAACCGACAGGGAGAAGATGTTGTGATATGTAAATGATTAGCTTTTCAGAGCATTCACACAATGTCGGCGCCGGTGGCGACACCTACAACGTGCTGACATGAGGAAAGTTTCCAACCGATTTCTCATACACAAACAGCAGTTGACCGGCGTTGCCTGGTGAAACGTTGTGATGCCTCGTGTAAGGAGGAGAAATGCGTACCATCACGTTTCCGACTTTGATAAAGGTCGGATTGTAGCCTTTCGCGATTGCGGTTTATCGTATCGCGCCATTGCTGCTCGCTTTGGTCGAGATCCAGTGACTGTTAGCAGAATATGGAATCGGTGGGTTCAGGAGGGTAATACGGAACGCCGTGCTGGATCTCAAAGGCCTCGTATCACTAGCAGTCGAGATGACAGGCATCTTACCCGCATGGCTGTAACGGATCGTGCAGCCACGTCTCGATTCCTGAGTCAACAGATGGGGACGTTTGCAAGACAACAACAATCTGCACGAATAGTTCAACGACGTTTGCAGCAGCATGGACTATCAGCTCGGAGACCATGGCTGCGGTTACCCTTGACGCTGCATCACAGACAGGAGTGCCTGCGATGGTGTACTCAGCGACGAGCCTGGGTGCACGAATGGCAAAACGTCATTTTTTCGGATGAATCCAGGTTCTGTTTACAGCATCAAGATGGTCGCATCCGTGTTTGGCGACATCGCGGTGAACGCACACTGGCAGCGTGTATTCGTCATCGCCATACTGGCGTATCGCCCGGCGTGATGGTATGGGGTACCACTGGTTACACGTCTCGGTCACCTCTTGTTCGCATTGACGGCTCTTTGAACAGTGGACGTTACATTTCAGATGTGTTACGACCCGTGGCACTACCCTTCATTCGATCCCTGCGAAACCCTACATTTCAGCAGGATAATGCACGAGCGCATGTTGCAGGTCCTGTACGGGCCTCTATGGATACAGAAAATGTTCGACTGCTGCCCTGGCCAGCACATTCTCCGGATCTCTCACCAATTGAATACGTCTGGCCGATGGTGGCCGAGCAACTGGCTCGTCACAATACGCCAGTCACTATTATTGATGCACTGTGGCATCGTGTTGAAGCTGCACGGGCAGCTGTACCTGTACACGCCATCCAAGCTCTATTTGACTTAATGCCCAGGTGTATCAATGCCGTTATTACGGCCAGAGGTGGTTGTTCTGGGTGCTGATTTCTCAGGATCTATGCACCCAAATTGCGTGAAAATGTAATCACATGTCAGTTCTCGTATAATATATTTGTCCAATGAATACGCGTTTATCATCTGCATTTCTTCTTGGTGTAGCAATTTTAATGGCCAGTAGTGTATATGAGGTAGGTTTCGATTAATAATCAACTTGTAAAGTTGATCTTCTGTGTTAACATCGGGTAAGTAATGTGTGGAATCCATCACAGTGCGAGATAAGTAATCGTTTATTCCTAAATATGTGTATTTTGCTATGGGCACAGGGTGACAGTTACTGACCTATATGAAATAAAATCGTCATAACTTCTGACCAGTTTGCGTTACGACTTTCATACTGTACTGTTGGCCGCGCGCACGACTGGAATTAGTATGGTTTGGTATAGTGACGAAGCCCACTTTGAAATGGATGGGTTCGTCAATAAGCAAAATTACCGCATTTGCGGGACTGAGAATCCGCATTTCGCGATCGAGAAGTCTCTTCACCCTCAACGCATGACAGTGCAGTGTGCAACGTCCAGTCACTGAATAATCGGTTGAAACTTCCCATTAGAAAAATTTATGAATTACAGTGCTGATAAACCTCTTAAATCATTTGATTTTCAGACATCTGAACACAACTGAACGCACTCAGACATTTCTCTCTTTACTTATTCTGATCAACACTAAACTGACACACAATATTTTTAGCGCAACGCAGTCTGACTTTCAATAATCCCTACAAAAGAATGGCCCTGAATAACGATAACCTATACCTTTCTGGAATCACTTACCTCACAAAAATCTTCGTTACTCGAACTAGTGCAATACAGCGAGCGCCAATACTGCCAGCTAAATAAAAGATACGAACTACTGAAGGCACTAACTACTGATAGGCATAGTTAGCAAATGAAAGATTTTGATAGAGAGCAAACAATGTATTTACCTTAATAATATTCAAAAGTAATTATATATATATATATATATATAAGTTCATGATATACAGTATTACAAATTTAACCTTTCTGATGGAAACACGTCCAGATCGTCCGCTGTCAAAATTCTGCCATCTCTCTCCCCACATCCACCACTGCTGGCGGCTCACTTCCAACTGCGCAACGCTACACGCTGTTCACATCCAAATGCCCAACACTATAATAGCAAAAATTCAAACAATGCAAACCAGCCACAGACTGCACACAGCACAGTCAGTGATTTTCATACAAACCTCTACGTGGCGTTACCAACATAAAAACCTAAACAGCCTACTTACACGGTGTGATATTCCTTGATGGCACGGTGACTACCTAATGGTATGTGAAGTTTTTGAAAGATGATTTGATCCCCATTATCCAAAGTGACCCTGATTTCGACAAGATGTGTTTCATGCAACATGGAACACGACACCATCGTAGCAGGACAGTGTTTTATGTCCTGAAGGAGGGCACTGGCTTGGGTCTCGATTGGCCGTCATGTCTTCCGGATCTGAGCACATGCGACTCCGTTTTGTGGGGCTGTATTAAAGACAAGGTGTACAGCAATAATCCGAAAACCATTTCTGTGCTGAAAACAGCCATTCAGGAGGTCATCGACAGCATCGATGTTCCGATACTTCAGCGGCTCATTCAGAAATTTTCGTCTGCGCCAAGTCATCGCCAACAAATCTGAACATCTGCAGTGACGTTTACATGTTGAATAAAGTGTATGCACGATGTAGTTTGTAACTAATTTACGTTTTTTTCATATAGTTCAGTAATTGTCACCATGTGCATACCGGCTGGTTGGAATTACACTGACGGTCTTCCGAGCGCTGCAGTGCGGGCTATATAAATCGCAGGACTCTGAAATATCTTACGAGGTGCATTCAAGTTCTAAGGCCTCCGATTTTTTTTCTAATTAACTACTCACAAGAAATCGATGAAACTGGCGTTTCTTCTCGACGTAATCGCCCGGCAGACGTACACATTTTTCACAACGCTGACGCCATGATTCCATAGCAGCGGCGAAGACTTCTTTAGGAGTCTGTTTTGACCACTGGAAAATCGCTGAGGCAATAGCAGCACGGCTGGTGAATGTGCGGCCACGGAGAGTGTCTTTCATTGTTGGCAAAAGCCAAAAGTCACTAGGAGCGAGGTCAGGTGAGTAGGGAGCATGAGGAATCACTTCAAAGTTATTATCACGAAGAAACTGTTGCGTAACGTTAGCTCGATGTGCGGGTGCGTTGACTTGGTGAAACAGCACACGCACAGCCCTTCCTGGACGTTTTTGTTGCAGTGCAGGAAGGAATTTGTTCTTCAAAACATTTTCGTAGGATGCACCTGTTACCGTAGTGCCCTTTGGAACGCAATGGGTAAGGATTACGCCCTCGCTGTCCCAGAACATGGACACCATCATTTTTTCAGCACTGGCGGTTACCTGAAATTTTTTTGGTGGCAGTGAATCTGTGTGCTTCCATTGAGCTGACTGGCGCTTTGTATCTGGATTGAAAAATGGAATCCACGTCTCATCCATTGTCACAACCGACGAAAAGAAAGTCCCATTCATGCTGTCATTGCACGTCAACATTGCTTGGCAACATGCCACACGGGCAGGCATGTGGTCGTCCGTCAGCATTTGTGGCACCCACCTGGATGACACTTTTCGCATTTTCAGGTCACCATGCAGGATTGTGTGCACAGAACCCACAGAAATGCCAACTCTGGAGGCGATCTGTTCAACAGTCATTCGGCGATCCCCCAAAACCATTCTCTCTACTTTCTCAATCACGTCGTCAGACCGGCTTGTGCGAGCCCGAGGTTGTTTCAGTTTGTTGTCACACGATGCTCTGCCTTCATTAAACTGTCGCACCCATGAACGCACTTTCGACACATCCATAACTCCATCACCACGTGTCTCCTTCAACTGTCGATGAATTTCAATTGGTTTCACACCACGCAAATTCAGAAAACGAATGATTGCATGCTGTTCAAGTAAGGAAAACGTCGCCATTTTAAGTATTTAAAACAGTTCTCATTCTCGCCGCTGGCGGTAAAATTCCATCTGCCATACGGTGCTGCCATCTCTCGGATGTATTGACAATGAACGCGGCCTCATTTTAAAACAATGCACATGTTTCTACCTCTTTCCAGTCCGGAGAAAAGAAATCGGAGGCCTTAGAACTCGAATGCACCTCGTAGATACGATCATTAATGAACGTGCTGTCGGTGTATGTTGAAAGGAACAGTAGTTCCACTTACTGCCAGCTGGTGAAAGTATGGCGCTCTAAGCAATCAGAATGCGAAATTTTTGCTGTTTTGACATCGCATGATTTTTGTCGCCTGGCGACGCGTATTGATTTCTTTTGTGAAATGACTGTTGCTGCAAAAGATGAAGAATGTTGAAGTTTTCCGTACAAAATGCGAAGGCTATTGAGACGGAAGATCGTGACCTGCTGCTAAAGTGGGTTTATGAGAATAGCAGCAACAACAGTGCTGCACTTAGAGAACATCACCGATTGAAATAGATGTGAATAGGCCCCATGTCAATAAATGGGCTATGTATGATCAAGAAATTAGAATAAACAGGTGAATTAGGCGGTGCAGCGGGGAGAGGGAGGCGGACTGTTGCTATGGCGCTTGTTGATGACGTTGCTGTAGCTACAGCCGATCGTGCAGTGGATGCGTCAAATTCTGCCCAGGTCAACAGTTCAAAAGATTTTGTGCCTATTTTTCACTGGGACCCCTACAAGATTCAAAATCTGCACCAAATGAAGTCCAAAGATAGGCAAAAATGCCTCGATTATGCCCTTTACTTTTTGACACACATGGGAATGCATGACATGTAGCTGCCGAATAATCTTTCGAAGAAGGGGGCATATTTTAATCACCACAGTGCCGTGCATGCACGAACTGTCGCATATGGAATTCTACTACGCCACATGTTCCATAAGAGAATCCGCTGCACTCAGATTATATAACCCTGTGGTGTGTGTTCAAAAGCTCCTTCATTCTCGGTCCGTTTTTCTTCAAGGTGTATAGTGACATCTGCACGTTGTAAGGACCTCCATGACAACACTTGATTCCAGCTTTGTATGGACGCAACTGTACCCACACCCCTTTTTACATGCAAATGGGGGCGACACCTCCCAAGGGACACCGCCTTATAGTAGGCACCTTCAGTGCCAGGCGGGAGACTTTGCGTGCTTCGGTGAAGTCGAGAGCTATGCCGGCGGTAGCATAGCTACTGGCAGGGTCTCCCATGCCGGATTGGTCTCGACAGAGGAGCCAGACAAAGTGTGTCCCACAACATAGGGCAGGGAGGGCTCTAGAGGCGTAGTGAAGCCAGCTTCCCTAGAGGAGTAAACCTCATACAAATCCTGATCCTCCAGGTTGGGGGTTGGGCATGGGGCTAATAACCCCATACTGTAAAAAAATAAATTACGGAAATTCAACAGAAGCCTCGGAAACTCGACCCCGGCAAAGGAAACGGATAAAGGATAGAACAGTAGCATCATGGAATGTGAGGACAATCCTTCAGCCTGGAAAAATGAAAGAAATAGCCAATGAAATTTTAAAATTCAAATATGATATTGTAGGGCTACAGGAAATAAGATGGCAGCGGAATGGGCAGATAGATAAACCTGGGTACTCATTGGTATATAGTGGGCCAGAAGAAAGAACAGGCCAACTTGGAACAGGGTTTATAATGACTAGGGAAGTTAGGAAAAGCCTTCTAGAATTTGAACCCATAAATGAAAGGATGTGCAGACTCAGACTAAAAGGTAAATTTAGGAATATATCAATAGTTAATACACATGCACCAACAGAGGAAAAAGAGGAAATAATTAAAGAACAGTTCTACGAAACCTTGGAAAAAGTATGCTGTGCAGTACCTAAATATGACCTGATGCTCGTAATAGGAGATTTCAATGCAAAAATAGGGAGGAATGAACATCCATACGGAGTTTCTGGAAAATATTCACTACATGAAGAAAACAATGAGAACAGAGACTTACTATGCCAATTCGCAGCAAGGAATAATATGATTATTAAAAGTACCTGTTTTCCACACAAAAGGATCCATCTGGGTACTTGGAAATCTGCATCCAATGGAGTAGTCAATCAGATTAACCAAATGTTAGTGATTTCACGCCACGCCACGTCAGTTACGGATGTATGAGGCTGCAGAGGACAATACTGTGATTCAGATCACTTTGTGATAAAATCAGTCTTGAGAGAGAAACTGTCACTAACAAATAGCAACAGAATGGGAAAGATGATGAAATGGAATACAGACAAACTGAACATCCCTGATGAAGTAAAAAGAAATACCAAGTAACACTAAGCAGAAAGTTGAGCAATGAAGAGACCACAGTAGGAGTAGATGAAAGGTGGAACAGGTTTGAAAAAGCCATTAAGGATGCTGCAGAGGAAATAATAGGCATAAGAAGGAACAGAAGAACCCAGGAATGGTTTGATGAAGATTGCAGGTCAGAAATAGAGGAAACGAACAGGGCAAGAACAAAAGTGCTACAGAGAGAAACCAGAAATAAAGTGGAACAATATAGAGAATTAAGGAGAAGAGCTAACAGATTGTGCAAGAGAAAGAAAAGAGAGTGGAATAAGAAGAAATTTCAAGAACTAGAAGAACTAAAGAAACAGAGTGAAATGAGAAAATTCTATCATGCCATAGGAAAAATGAAGAATAGATTCCAACCAAAAACAATGGCCTGTTCCAGTAAAGATGGGAAAATGATAAGTGGGGAAGAACAGATAGTGGGAAGATTGGCAGAGTATTCCAAAGATATAATAAACACCAGCCTAGAAGATGAAGAGACAGCCGCACAGGAGGGAAGAGTAGAGCTGGAAGAATGAAACCAATGAGGCTAGAAAGCCAACACTACAAGAGGTCTCACAGGCTGTGAACAAGTCGAAAAACAATCGAGCCCCTGGGGAAGACAGCATAATTGCTGAATTAATAAAAACTGGTGGTGAGGCTGTAATAAAGGAACTGCACACATTAATATCAGATATATGGGGAACAGAAACTATGCCAGATAATTGGAAAATTGGACTAATAGTCCCCATTTATAGGAAAGGGGACAGAACAGCATGTGAAAACTATAGAGGTGTAACACTTCTAAGTACAGCTTATAAGATCTTCACAAGAATATTAAACGAAAGGATACAGAAGTGCGCAGAAGGCATACTAGGGAAATATCAGTGTGGCTTTCGACCAGGCAGAGGAAAAACTGATCAAATATTTGTGACAAGACAAATGATGGAAAAGTTCTATGAATATGATATAGATCTGCATTTCCTATTCATCGATTTCAAACAAGCCTTTGACAGCATAAATCGGCAAGAACTATACAGAGTACTGAAAGAAGTTGGTATATGTGCTAAATTAATAAGACTAATCAAAATGACAACGACAGAGACAAGAGCAAAAGTAAAGGTCCTTAGTAGAACAAGTGAAAGCTTTCGCTTTAATAAAGGTGTGAGGCAAGGCGATAGTCTCTCCACTGTCCTATTCAATATAGCCCTACATAGTGTAGTAAATAAAATCAACAAAAGAAGCACCATATTTATGAAAACTAGCCAGATATGTGCATACGCCGATGACATTGCTATAGTAGGAAGAAATACCAATACACTCCTAGAAACATAAGGGGCAATGTAAACAGAAGCCTCAAAAATTAGTCTCATAGTACATGAAAACAAAACAAAATATATGGTAATGTCACAATATGAGGCCAGAAGAACCCCTAAAAACCTAAACATCAATGGGAAATGCTTCAATGGAGTGTCCTCTTTTTAACTACTTGGGAGCCCTAATAACTAATGATAACAATACTGGAAAGGCTATAAGGGAAAGAATACAAGCAGGAAACAGAGCTTACTTTGCAAATATGCAGCTTTTCAAAAATAGCCTTGTTACAAGAAAAACTAAACTGCTAATATATAATTCCCTAGTCCGCCCAGTTATCACATACGGCTCAGAGGTATGGACGTTGACAGAACATGTTAAAAATGCACTAAGAAGCATCGAGCGGAAAATACTACGCAAAATGTATGGGCCAATAAGGTAGGAAGAAGGCTGGAGAATACGCTACAGTGCCGAATTACAAGAATTAATACAAGGCAGGGACATTGTAAAATTTGTGAAATCACAGCGAATACGATGGCTAGGACATTTGAAGAGAATGGCAGATAGAATTCCAAAGAAAATGATGAAAGGTATGATCCATTCAGTTAGGAGAAAAAGGAGACCTAGAAGAAGATGGATCGACGAGGTAATAATGGATATCACCAATATGGGAGTCCGGGGGTGCAAAAGAGCAGCAAATAACCGAGAAGTGTGGAGGAAGATTGTTGAAGAAGCCAAGGCCCACCAAGGGCTGTAGCGCTACTGAAGAAGAAGAAGAATGTGCAACACTTGATTCCAGCTTTGTATGAACGCAACTGTGCCCACACCCCTATTTTCATGCAAAAAGGGGGCGACACCACAGTCGCTTGTCAGGTGAAAGATTTGCTTCGAGAAGCTTTCTGTAATTACCGCATCATCCCTAAGCAATTTCTAGATAGCCGTCCTTCCAGATCCACCGACCTAAATCCATGTGACTTCTGGTGTTGGGATATCTGAAAGATCGTGTCCATCATGATTGTATCAGGAGCCTTCCTGAAATGAAGGATGGCGTATGATGACGTATCTCTCTGATTACACCAGATGTGCTGTGAGCAGCTGTCGACCTTGTCGTGTTACGGATGCAGCATGTTGCTGATTCAGGAAACCATACTGAACACTTGTTGCTACCGTATCGTCATAAGCATCCAGTAACGACCATTGCCTGCCGCTGTGGCCGAGCGGTTCTAGGCGCTTCAGCCCGGAACCGCGCTGCTGCTACTGTCGCAGGTTCGAATCCTGCCTCGGGCATGGATGTGTGTGATGTCCTTAGGTTAGTTAGATTTAAGTAGTTCTAAGTCTGGGGGACTGATGACCTCAGATGTTAAGTCCCATAACTCTTAGAGCCATTTGAGCCATTTTTTAACGAGCATTATCATGCGTTTGAGCATTCCTCCCTTTTCCTTGCACCCACACCACATTCTTAGTGCTTACAGTGCCATATTTTCATTTGCTGGCAGAAACTGGAACTATTATTTTTAACAGCACACTGCGCGAGCGCACCGATAATGAACATACCTGCGATGTATAGATCCCACACTGCAACACTAGGAACACCGGCAGGTCAATTACAACCACTTGGCATCTTTATTTTTACGCCTTTTTAGATATCACGTCCTGTAAAACTTCCGTGGAAATTATTTCTCTTCTCTGTTTGAAATTTATCTAGAAAAGTCAAAACAGGAATTTTCGGTGATCGCGAATCTGTTACAAGGGTAACATTGAAATAACATAGAATATACCCTGAAGATAGTACTGCCACAACGAAGCATTATTAACTGCCAAAAGCTAGGAACCAGAGGCTTATAAGGCGAGAGTCTGCTCACAATTTTTATGGCAAGGAATCGCATGCATGTCTTGTTACAGCATGAGTCGTTAGTGTGCTTGGGAAGTGCTGCGGACGTTGTAGCTGCCGCTGTTATTCGTCGCGCTCCTTCGTGGGTCGGCCGCCCGCTGTTGATGCAGCGGACTAATCCACAGTAATAAGAGAGCGGCGTGCAGTGTGTACGTAATACCAACCCGCCACGGGCACTTTTCATTGCGGCTAAAGCGCCGAGGCGGCCACGTTCCACAGCTATGCACTGGGGGAGAACTACTTTAGGGGACATATCTGTGTGTATTCGGTACAGCTGTCCGTTTCAGTCGTCTCGTAATCGCTCTGAATGTGCAGTCATATAGGTCCAGTTTTCATCTGCTGTCGTTATGACAGATTGCAGAAGTAGACGTCCTAACATTGAGGACTCGTAATGACGAACTCCTGTATTATTGCGATTTATCTGCTGGCTGGTAGTTCACTCTCCCCCTGCGTTCTTGTGTGGCCTGCAGGCAAACAAACCACATGACAATATCTAATACTGCCACCAAACGTTGCAGTTGATAGATGATTGCTTCAACCGATAGCAAGCAAGACAATCTGATGAACTGCTATGTCTTTCTGTCTATTATGTAATAAAGTAGATGTAATAGGCAGCGGCCAACACCAAATAAAAGTTTTGAAAATATTATTTTCACTTTATACCTTCTTCTCACATGAAAGTTTCACCAATTACACAAAAAATAAAAATCCATAAAATAGTTGCACATATAGCCTGACAGCACTGCTACAGATTTATAGAAGGTTGTTTAATAATTTGACTGTTTTATTGATTTATCAGGACATTAAAGAACCAGACAGTTGTAATCATTTGTCTTAGATAAATTATAAATGAATTTTAATACCAGACTTTTCCGTGCAGATTTTCCCACTTATATGTTCGACATACACCCTCCTCCCCCTCTCTGTGCCCAACTCTTCTTCACTCTGTCCACCTCATCTTCCAACTAGTAACTGTGTACCTCCTCATTCCTGTCTCTACCTCCCCTCATTTCCGTCACCCCTCTCCTCTGTGACCATATCTCCCTTCCCTCATCCCTTTGACCATATCCTCCTCCCCCTCTCTCTTTCTGCCTCCTACCTCCTCCTTATCCGTTTCCACCTACCAGCTACCTGTCCACACCTTTCACCTATCATATACAGCTCTCTCCTCGTGTTCTCAGTCCATTTTCTTCTCACTCTCGCTATGTCCATCCCTTCCTCTGTCCCTTTCAACAGTCTGTCCCAGCTGCTCTCATCGACTTGTATAACCCCTGCAATGTACTTCAATAAAGCAGGCTGATACTACTCCTGCAACCTGCCTGTCATGTAGGGCAGGCCACACATCAGAGGCCTGAAAATCGTTTATTTGCCCCTGACATACAGACCACCTTGCAAAGCAGATCGATAAAGCAGCCATCACTATTCCAACACAAAAAGCCCGTCATGCAAGGCAGCCTACACGTTGGGGGTCTAGAAAATTGTTTCTTGCCTCTGACATGTAGGTTGCCCTGAAAAGCAGGTTGATTTGGCAGGCCCATACTATCCCCACAAAATATGTCTGTTGTCCAGCGCTGTCTATACTCTGGGGGCTGGGGAAATACATTTTTGACTGTATGTCCTCTCCTATTGGAGCTAGGAGGCTATAAACCACACAGTGCTGATACTATTGAGGCCTGATGTTCCTGTGCCCAGTTTGGTTGAAATCGACCCAGTGGTTTTTGAGCACATCCCAAACATACACATATACACTCTGCTTTATATAGACAGTGAATCACGAAAAATGTCACATAATTTGTGAGTTGGTTGTACATGTAAAAATAAACTGTAAAAGCCCTATGAACATGTGTCCTAATTTTGTTCATTACGGAACTAGAGTCGGTTGTAGACTACACACATCTATGAATGAATATGAAGACAAGTGTGAATAGTACTTACCAAAATCCTGGCGATGTAGTGGACAAAATAATGGTGTGACAGATGACTGATCAATCCTTCAACAGGTGTGGGGGTTCTCCAACAGATGGCAGCACTGTCATATCACATCAATGCAACAGCTGCAATCATACCCAGTGTGCAATCATGAGTTGGATCACTGATCAGTCGTGAGGCCATGTGCATGTCGTGCTTGGACGTTATTTCACTGAGCAAAACCATTATGTGCTTGAATACCAATGTGCCACACACGTTCACACACGCAGAATATTCAGACACTTTGTTTGTGTATGGGTACTGTAATGGCAGTTTCTCTGACCAACAAACCCTATGTTTCAAACATTACGTAAATCTGGAACACCATCGAGTGTACATGTAATATGAGAACGTGACGCTATCCAGTCATCTGAAGAAAGGGGAGACATTATCGTTATGGTACAATGTAGTCCCACCACTAGTACACAGTGCATTAGCTGTCAGCTCGATAGTCCACAAATGCGAATGTGGTGTATGTTACATTCTGAGGGCTTCTACCTATTCCATGGGCAGACTGTGCAACATCTGCAATCCAGGTGACTCAGTAGGCAGACAAAAATTTTTTGAATGGTTGGCTGAACATAGAGACATCATGCAATACATTTCATTTACAGATAAGGCTACATCTACACGCAATGCGTGATGAAGAACCCACATTACACTATGGAAACAAGATGACAAGTTAGGTTCTCAGTGAACGCCTGGCGTGGTATGACTGATGACCTGCTGATCTTCCTGTGTTCCTGCCAAATCGAAACGACGGCGTATGCACGTTTCTTTATAGAAGACCTACCTGTTCTCTTATAAGACATAACATCAGAGCAACGACAGCAGATGAGCTTACTACATGATGGATCACCGATTCACTGCTCCAGACAAGTATCCGAGAATCTGAATAATACTTTTCCTCAATACTGGGTTTTCGATGGCGGACCCATAAATTGCCCTACCAAATCATTTGACCTAAACCCATTAGATTTCTGTTTATCGGGCTGATTAGAGGGGGTGTGAATGCTATGAAGGTGGATACCTGTGAAGAACATGTCGCTCGCGTCACCGATGCTGTTGCTTGCATTAAAGCTCGCCAAGGTAATGTTCAGTGTGTAACCCTCAAACGCATTGACACGTTCCTTGAGATGGGTGGGAGACTTCTCAAACACCTCTTGTATAATGGATCATTCATCTGTTCCACGATTATTCTGTGCACCACAGCGCCTACACAGCATTTTGGTAAGTAATATTGACACTTATTTTCATAATCATACATGAATACGTGTCTTCACAATCATGGTTCAAATGGCTCTGAGCACTATGGGACTTAACATCTTAGGTCATCAGTCCCCTAGGACTTAGAACTACTTAAACCTAACTAACCTAAGGACATCACACACATCCATGCCCGAGGCAGGATTCGAACCTGCGACCGTAGCAGTCCCGCGGTTCCGAACTGCAGCGCCTAGAACCGCTAGACCACCGCGGCCGGCCCACAATCATTCATGGATGTGTGTAGTCTTTAACCCGCTCCAGTTCCGTAGCGGTAGAAAATCGGACACATGTTTGTAATACTTTTTTGGTTTATTTTCACATGCAGAATTACCTCACTTTTATGTTACATTACTCTTGAATCACAATGAATATAATACATTATTTAAGAAGTTTTCTTGGTGATCTGTCTTACTATAACACCACAACTCTGTGGATGATCATACATTTTCATAGTGTTTTACGAAGCATCACTTCAATACTAGCTAGTTGAACAACGATTCCGTGGGTTGCTTTCAAGCATACTTGAATGGGCACATCTAGAAGGTTGTGATATATACTCTGTGGTTCTATAGATCATCTGTGACTCTCTGTGCCGTATCTTTCCTCTTTCCTTTTTTTATTTATTTTTTTAACCTCTTCATCTCAGAGTAGCACTTGAGCACTAGCATGTACGTCCTTAATTATTTGCTGGATACATTCCGGTTTCTGTCTTCCTCTACAGTTTTTACCCGCTACAGCTCTCTTTATCTCTCTAGTACCACGGAAGTCATTCCCTCGTGTTTTAAAAGGTGTCCTATTATCCTGTCCCTTCTCCTTGCCAGTGTTTCCCACTTTTTTTCCCTCCCTGATTCTGCGCATAACCTCCTCATTCCTTACCTTACCAGTCCACCTAATTTTCAACATATGTTAAAAAATGACGAAATTCCTCCAGTTGTATTAAGGTGTTGGTTTTATTGGCAACTAGTTTCGATCTTGTTACAACATCATCTTCAGGCCCATGCTTGTTGACAGCAATCATATGCGTCTAACACTAGTAGTCAGTGGTGAGATAGGCGTGTTCCATGCGGAAGGCAGGTAGTAACTGATATCAGGAATTTCGTCATTTTTTAACATATATCATACTAGCTTACGTCCCAAGTCATCCGTTTCAATTATGGATATTCGAAGATTAATTTTCAACATTCGTCGGTAGCACCACATCTCAAATGCTTCGATTCTCTTCTGCTATGGTTTTCCCACAGTCCACGTTTGACTACCATACAATGCTGTGCTCCAAATGTACAATCTCAGAAATTTCTTCCTCCAATTAAGGCTAGTTGACATCTCCATATCTTAGAAACAGTAAACCAGCTGCTTTGTTTATAAAGGAACAGTTCTTCTCTTGCCTTGTGCTATTGAAGAATTTTATAGAGAATCTTATGATGCAGTTCTTGTGTGTAGTAATGAGAACGGTCGAAGGCCGAAGATATTAGAGAGAATGGGCTTTAAGTTAGGAACTATCACTCAATACATTTTGAGAAAAATCGATTTACAGCGCCTCTCCGCAGCTGAAACGTTAGTTGAAAAACTGGTAAAGGAAAGAAGGCAGAAAACAAGACACCAGAAGAAAGGGCCTAAACGGAAAGAGAACGCTCGTTACAAATCTGGGGCCTTCAGAAGAAGAGACATAATAAAATCGTTAGGTGCAACTTTAAATTGCGTTCCATGAAAATAATAATTTTTTAAAGTTTATGTACCTTGTCCCAGAATCTATGAAGGCTAGAATTATGAAATTTCGTACACTTATTTCTATAGACTCAATAGATATTGTCTCGTGAGTAAATCTAAATTTCTGAGTATAAGCTGAGATACTGTGCAAATTACTTGGAATTTTGCACGAATTTTATGTTTTACTTATAGAATTATAATTAGAAATTTATTAAAATTTTTCTATTAGACATATTCAAAAACTTCGTGAGAGAACCTTACTATACGCAAAGCGATTGACCAGAGGAAGTTTTATAGAAATCTCTAGAACAGTTTCTGAGGAAAAAGTATATGTATTACTTTTTGAAACTAAAACTTTTAGATCCCACAAAAAAGTTTAAATACATGTAATCCAAGAAACGTCACAGTAAATGTGTTAATTTCAAGTAAAACATAATCCAAAATTTCATTGCTGTATCTCAAAATTTGTGGATATGGTGCATCTTTTAAATAGTGTGTGTTTTTCATGATCATCCCCACCTTAATACAAAAGGCCCTTTAAAAGAAAACCCACCCAAGCTCGGGCTATGTGTGACTTTCAACGAACAAATGAATAAAAACTTTA
The DNA here is from genome assembly GCF_023864345.2 of Schistocerca serialis cubense. Classification (NCBI taxonomy): domain Eukaryota; kingdom Metazoa; phylum Arthropoda; class Insecta; order Orthoptera; family Acrididae; genus Schistocerca; species Schistocerca serialis. The sequence goes on along the minus strand of NC_064641.1, from coordinate 141,520,010 downwards.
CATCACTTAAACATGATGAAATCGATAGATTCCAAAAATGTGCAGAGATTAACACGAGCCGGCCGAAGTGGCCGTGCGGTTAAAGGCGCTGCAGTCTGGACCCGCAAGGCCGCTACGGTCGCAGGTTCGAATCCTGCCTCGGGCATGGATGTTTGTGATGCCCTTAGGTTAGTTAAGTTTAACTAGTTCTAAGTTCTAGGGGACTAATGACCTCAGTAGTTGAGTCCCACAGTGCTCAGAGCCATTTGAACCATTTTTGATTAACACGAGCTTAAAAATTATCTGTAGAACAAACGAAACTTTAAACCAAGGCGACGAATATTGCACTTAAAATTAACGCCACGGATCTAAAATTTTGGATAGCTATATTAACTGTTAGCCTCTCTGTTCTCAAACAAATTGCGAGTAGTCGCAGTTGTGAATGAAATTAACCAGAATATGCTTTAAATTAATCACAGGCAAATGAAGCTGCTAGTGGCTTTTCACTGCTACTTTACAATTTCGAAAGAGTGATAATTTTTTTCAAAAAGTGTAATGCTGTACAGACAGCAGGAGAAGGTGCCATAATATTATATGGACACACGTTCCTAGCAGCTCATTACAGTTAAAGCGTAACACTGAGAACATTATGGGAGAGAACCACTTTCAACTTTCAACCATTTACCTCATGGTGAAGGCACGATATCATCTACATGTAAACTGATCGACACTCACCGTTTCAAAGTGCAGCACTATAGAGCCCCCACAAACAGGTTCCAGTTATCCATCAACTGTGAGTATTCAACAACCGTGAAGACAGGATTTAGCAGATGCCTCCATTTGTCCAACTTCAATACATCAACTTCAATCTATGGTCAGTGTCACCACACACCGTGGCTATACTGGCCAGCCCCATCTGAAGTTCAGTGTGGCAATGGATACAAAACACACTGTGCTCTATTATGGGACCCAAATCTGAATACGAACTTTCAGCTACCACCTCCTATCGGCAATAATGGAGCCCACTCTGTGACCGGTAGATGAGCAGTCGGCAGGGCACATATGAGGCGAGCGGTAGTGGTGGTGGTTACAGGCATGCATTGTAGGGGAAATGCCGAGCACTGGAGGGGAAGTGCCAGACTAAACTGAAGTGTACGCTCATATTTTATGTAAATGTTAAGTGGGGAGCCTATACACCCACACGTCCATGGTGACTATTCTAAAAGACCTGTCACCTCTCCTTTGTTTAGTACCTAAAAAGAATTCCATGGAGAATTCATGGTTTTATTCTTGCTTGGCTTGTCAACTTATAACTTTCAGAGAAGCGTCATGAGTGGCAAATTTTGCGTAAAACGTACATATTTCTCTAGCTGCCTTGTTAAAATTTGCTTCTTTTGCCAAAACAAAGCGGAGTTTACACAGTGTCACCTCACTGACATGTTTTTCAGATGTAGCTCTGAAACAGTGATTTATTAAGTTTATTGAATGAGAAACTGAGGAAACGTAAGGTCAGTAGCTTATGAAAACACACATAGTCGGTACAAAATAAGAGTGTAATGTCTTCATTTATGTTGTTCCAAAACACACAGCATTTCTAGTCGATGGTCACTAAAAATTACATTGTCTCATCAAAAAGGCTTGTATTTGGTGGATTAACACAGTGGATAACGAAGTTTCGCACAATAACAATATGGCAAAATACTCTCTTCCTTGCGTGTTTTTGTTTGCCAAACGATTTAAGAAATATGACGAATGTTGTGTACACTCTGGCTTTATCACTGGCGCGGCACGGTCGCAAGTGTGTGTACTATATCACATCAGTTGTCTCGAGATTGACGACCCAAGTCCAAAAAAAACTACTAAATTTCATATGCAGCAACATACTACGTAATATGCAACAAACGCAAAGTCATATTTTTCATTGCAAACTTTTTCGAATTTTGCAGTGTCTTACTTCCATGTAAATATCACAAAACTGTGACCATCAATGAAATGATGGGCATATCATCATGAACCTGACATATAAAGCTACAAGTAACGCAAATATGAAATTTTTTACTTAATAGTTTCTGTAAAATCGTTCGTGCAGGGCGTGCGCCTCCATTCTGTCATTGCCGACCGGCCGAGAGGTGACCAAATACTGTCGGCCTTTCCTGTCCAACAAACGAATGAACTCGCCCAGCACTTTGGACGAAAAGTGGTCACTGCATATCGGTCACCTTATCCTTCACGAACTCTACCAAGCATCCACGAAGTGGAAGCAAATGTTTGGGATCAACTGCAGGCTGCCTCGGCATTTACGAAACACAACCCCAAGTCACTTGCCACTGCAATTAGTTCCTGCGCCACATAATCAAAAAATTATAAATCACGTCTCGAACAACACCTTCTGAGGATCAAGTTATGATTCTCAGCATAAGTTTACAACAACCTTGACATATTAAAAGTTAACAAACGTCCACGTGTTTATTCCTATACAGTGTTCTCTCCTACTAGCCAACTGTAAGTTCTCATCCAAAGTCTGTCATTTACTTCACGGACGTTATAGGTTGTTAATTTAATTGAAGGCAATGGAAATTAATTTAGTTGAATGATAGGACTTACATACAGGGTGATTCTCATTAACGTTTAAAAAAAAAACCAAAGTGACGTAGATGACACTGAGGCAAGTAATTTAATCTGAGACACATGGGCTGCAAGTGTCGGGAATACCCGAAAATTGGATGACACATGCTGAACATATGACTTCACCAGGTGACGTACCTAGCTGCAAATGCAGCAGGTGAACCTACCGGTCTGTCTCACCTGATCATCCCAACCCACGTCAAGTATTCACCTTGATATGGGTCCGGGTCCACGTGCGCGAATATAGCGCATGGGGCTCATAGTTCGAGTCTTGGGAGTAACAGGAGTATTTTTTTTTGTGCCAACGGCCTTGGCGCAGTAATAACATCAGTTCCCGTCAGATCACCGAAGTTAAGTGCTGTCGGGCTAGGATAGCACTTGGATAGGTGACCATCCGGTCTGTCGAGCGCTGTTGGCAAGCAGCGTGCACTCAGGCCTTGTGAGGCAAACTAAGGAGCTCCTTGATCGAGAGGTCTCGTAAACTGACATACGGCTGGGAGAGTGGTGTGCTGACCATATGCCCCTCGGTATCCGCAACCAGTAGTGACGCCTGTCGGCTGAGTAGGACACAGCGGCCGGTCAGTACCGTTGGGCCTTCGTGGTCTGTTCGGGCGAAATTTAGTTCTTTATAAAACTTTTCGTTTACATTGAAGTAAGGTTTACTATTTTATTTATCCGTCTCGCGGTCTCTATTGGTTTGTTGCCAAGTACAGCACAACAAAAATCTAACGTATTGCGTCACAAGTAAATGAGTATAAGATACCGAACTGCATCGCTAACAGCCAGCCAGTGTGGCCGAGCGGTTCTAAGCGCTTCAGTCTGGAACCGCGCGACCGCTACGGTCGCAGGTTCGAATCCTACCCCGGGCATGGATGTATGTGATGTCCTTAGGTTAGTTAGGTTTACGTAGTTCTAAGTTCTAGGGGCCTGATGACCTCAGATGTTCAGTCCCATAGTGCTCAGAGCCTTTTGAACCATTTGAGCATCGCTATGAGTAAATGATCTACGCTTTCTTTCCTAGTTAAAATCAGCAAACAAAAAAGAAGGGACACAAGGAACAAACACAGCGACAGCATATTTAAAATGGTTTTCGAAAACAGAGTCGCCTAGATGAGCGACATGTAGCACTGCCCCCACTGGTAAGAGCAGGATCTACAAGCCCAAGTGCAGCACGTGTAACGAGCTATGTCATTTGGAGAGGTCACATTTGTCATCCACCTTCGGAGTATTCCCAGACATCTGCGGCCCCATGTGTCTTATATCAAATACCTTGTCTCAGCGCCATCTACGTCGCTTTGAGGTTTTCTAAACGAAAATATCAATCACCCTGTGTAGGCATACACAGGAATGTTACCAAGTGTGACGGTATGCCTCGTACCCATCCTATGTCCCTGTTTATACACACAACAAAACTGTTTTGTACAGAAAATTGGAACAGAGATCAACATAAACATAATTTCCGCCCTTTTTATTGCTCGTGAAAACCACACATTGTATGTTGTACCACCATACAGCGAGACCTTCAGAGGTGGTGGCCCAGATTGCTGTACACACGAGTACCTCTAATACCCAGGAGCAGGTGCATTGATGCATGGTTGTATTCGTCGTGGCATACTATCCAAAAGTTCATCAAGGCACTGTTGGTCCTGATTGTCCCACTCCTCAACGGCGATTCGGCGTAGATCCCTCAGAGTGGTTGGTGGTTCAAAATGGCTCTGAGCACTATGGGACTCAACTGCTGTGGTCATAAGTCCCCTAGAACTTAGAACTACTTAAACCTAACTAACCTAAGGACATCACACACATCCATGCCCGAAGCAGGATTCGAACCTGCGACCGTAGCGGTCGTGCGGTTCCAGACTGTAGCGCCTTTAACCCCTCGGCCACTCCTGTGGTTGGTGGGTCACGTCCTCCATAAACAACCCTTTTCAATCTATCCCAGCCATGTTCGATAGGGTTCATGTCTGAAGTACGTGCTGGCCACTCTAGTTGAGCGATGACGTTATTCTGAAGAAAGTCTTCACAACATGTGCACGATGGGGCCGCGAGTTGTCATCCAATATGCTGCCGAAATGTTTGCACTATCGGTCGGATGATGGCATACACCTATCTTACAGCCATTTCGGTGCCTTCCATGACGACCAGCGTCGTACGTCGGCCCCACATAACGCCACCCCAAAACAACAGGGAGCATCCACCTTGCTGCACTCGCTGGACAGTGTGTCTAGGCGCCGCTCATGTATGTTTCGTTTACATCTTTAGGTGGGTTTAGTGACTTCTCGTAGCAGTCAATGGGACTGTGTCTGCGATACAATATCCACAGTCAACGTCTATTATCAGGAGTTCTGGGAACCGGGGTAATGCAAAACTTTTTTTATATGTGTATTTACAGTGATGTGACAGAAACCATGGGACTGCGATATGCACGTATAGAGATGGCGGTAGTATCACATGCAAAATGTTTAAAAGGGCAGAGTATCTACGGAGCTGAAATTTGTATTCAGGTGATTCATCTGGAAAGGTTTCCAGCGTGATTATGGCCGCACAGCGGGAATTAACAAACAGAAAACGCTGAATGGTAGTTGAGGCTAGACGTATAGGATACTCCATGGAGATCAATATTGTGAGAGCCACAATGTCAAGGTCGTGGTGAGAATAGCAAGTTTCTCATACAACGCAATGGCCGACGGCGTTCACTGAACGACCGAGAGCGACGTACGACGGATGTATCCGTTAGGACAATGTGGCGGAATTTTATGTTATTAGGCTATGGCAGGAGACAACAGCCGCGAGTGCCTTTGGTAGCAGCACAACAACGCCGGCAGCGCCACTCCAGGGCTCGTGATCACATCGGGTGGACCTGGAAAATAGTGGCGTGGTCAGATGAGTCGCGATTTTAGCTGTAAGAGCCGATGGTGGGATCCGAATGTGGTCAGACCAAACGAAGCCATGGACCAAAGTTGTCAATAAGGTACTGTGCAAGCTGTGGTGGCTCAATAATGTTGTCGCCTCTGATTACATAAAATGCACTGGGTCCTGTGGTCCAAGTGAACCGTTCACTGACTGGAAATGGTTATGTTCGGCTACTTGGTGACCATTTGCAGCCATTAGTGAATGAAATTTCCATGGATGACAATGCGCCATATCACCGGGTCACAAATGTGCGCGATTGGTTTGAAGAACATTCTGGAGAATTCGACCAAATGATTTGGCTACCCAGGTCGACTGACATGAATTCCATCGAACATTTATAGGACATAACCTAGCACAAAATCCTGCACAGGCAACACTTTAGCACGGCTATGGAGGCCGCTTCGCTTAATATTTCTGCAAGGAACTTTCAACGACATGCTGTGTCCATGCCACGTCCAGCTGTTGCATTATGCTGGGCGAAACGGGGACCGACATGTTATTAGGAAGTATCCCATGACTTTTGTCACCACAGTGTTAATTTCGAATGAAACACAGTCACAATGTATTTATTTCCAGGACGATTTTCAGAGGTTTAACCCACCATTACAATGTGGATTTATGTGTAGTAGCACGATATGTATGCGTTGTGTTACGACTGTCGGGTAACTTGTGACACTGCGTCCAGTGATCGCAGTCTCCTTTTGCTGTCACGTTGCATCACATACATTAAAGTGCAGCAAATATGGCGTCTAAAATCGAATAATTATAGAAAACATCTTTGCTCCTCAAATTAATATAAATTATTAGTGCAAGTTAGTAATCAATAATAAAGAGAAAGCTTCAGCAGTTAAGAATTAAATCACGAATAACAGCTAACAGGGGGAGACGCATTCAGCGCAATTTTGATTACATTTTCTTGGAATGAGTTAGACTGAAGTTCCATGCATCGAAATTTTGCTCTCTGTGGACTGATGAAATTTACGAAGAATTATGAAACGTGCGTAATTGGTGAGTGCTTTCGGTATATGTGCTCTGCAGTGTCAGGTTTCAATTTGCACTGGCTGAATTGATTGCAGCTTCAACTCAGTAACGAAGCTCTATCTGATGCTGGTTTCAGTAATTCCATTAATACGCCATCTTTTATTCATTCTGTGTCAGTTGACGCAAATTATGCCAGCAACTTGTGTTTCGAGTCGCATTTATAGCTACCGAGTTAATAACGCCTCTAGCGATTCACTTGCTTCTTCCACTTGCTTCTTAAGCGTTGAAAGTTAACACTGAAACGTAAATACGAATGAAATGTGGAAGAAGTTTCTTTAAATGTTACATGCTCCGCGCACATTCCTCATACCACCTTCTTCTGCCGAATATCTACAATCTGCACCGTTCTGCAAGTGTTAGGTTTTGATATTTTGGCTTAAAGCGTAGTCTTATACCCATATATTACAGATGATGCATTTATGTGCACCTTTATGACACCCTATTATCAGAGGATTCGCTCTATCAATCACTTAGCCGTTTAAAAGACCAGGCGACTTTGAAAAAATTCCAAAGTAACTTCTGAATTTTGTAAAAACTTACAGTAGTTTTCAGGAAAAATCAAGTAAAACAGGAAACATTTACCGAGATAATGCACTTCGTACGAATATTTTAGTACTATATTAAGCATGTACATGTCATCTAGCTTCTGCAAGACACCTTATGTTGTGTGGTGGAGGGTACCTCTCTGATTTTCTTATTGTGCCCATTTCGCCAAACATTTGTGAGAGGAAATAGTATATCACCCGACTGTTCTTGGAATTTACGCCCTGGGAATTCAAACAGTAAACCTATCCGTGATACACAAACCTCCTCTTTTCAGTCTCCGCCTCTGGAGTTCGTTGAGGATTTCCGCAACGCTCTCGCGCCGACTAAACGATCCGATGACGAAGCGTACCGCTCTTTGGTGAATCTTGTCTATCGTTTCTATTAGTCAAAACTGGTAAGCATTCCAGACTCGTGAGAAACAGTCAATAATCGGTATTACAATAGTTTTGTAATCTACAAAAATCAAAAAAAGTTTTGCATCATCCCGTTCCCCAGAACTCCTGAAGATAGACGTTGACTGTGGATATTGTATCACAAACACAGTCCTTTTGACTGTTCAGAGACGTCACTAAACCAGCCAAAAGACGTAAACAACCATGCATGAGCAGCGCCTATTAGACGGAGGGTGTCAGACAGCCAATCAGTTCCAGTCATTTCACTAGGAAGGAGATACACGGCTCGTGTTGTCTGTAGTTCAACCATGTCTAGACGACCAATACCTGGGTTCGATCGCTTACACATTGTTAATTTGTGCCAGGAAAGGCTCACCATAAGGGGCGTCCAGGCGTCTCGGACTGATCCAAAGCGACGTTGTTCGGACATGGAGGAAATCAGGAACTGTCGGTGACATGACTCGCTCAGGCCGCCCAAGGGCTACTATTGCAGTGGATGACCGGTGCCTACGGATTATGGCTCGGAGGAACCCTGATAGCAACGCCACCATGTTCAATAATGCTTTTCGTGCAGCCAAAGGACGTCGTGTTACGACTCAAACTGTGCGCATAGACTGCATGATGCGCAATTTCACTCCTGACGTTCATGGCGAGGTCCATCTTTGGAACCACGACACCACGCAGCGCGGTACAGATGCGCCCAACAACATGCCGAATGGACCGCTCAGTATTGGCATCACGTTCTATTCACCGATGAGTGTCGCATATGCCTTCAACCAAAACAATCGTCGGAGACGTATTTGGAGGCAACGCGGTCAGACTGAACGCCTTAGACACATTGTCCAGCGAGTGCAGCGAGGTGGAGGTACCCTGATGTTTTGGGGTGGCATTATGTGGGGTCGACGTACGACGCTGGTGATCATGGAAGGCGCCGTAACGGCTGTACGATACGCGAATACCATCCTCCGACTGATAGTGCAACCATATTGGCAGCATATTGGCGAGTCACTCGTCTTCATGGACGAGAATTCGCGCCTCCATCGTGCACACCTTGTGAATGACTTCCTTCAAGTTAACGAGATCGCTCGACTAGAGTGGCCAGCAGGTTCTCCAGACATAAACCCAATCGAACATGCCTGGGATATATTGAAAAGGGCTGTTTATGGACGACGTGACCCATCAACCACGCTGAGGGATGTACGCCTCGTCGCTGTTGAAGAGTGGGGCAATCTGGACCAACAGTGCCTTCATGAACCTTCGGACAGTATGCCACGACGGATACAGGTATGCATAAATGCAATTAAATGGAATGCTACTGGGTATTTGAGGTAGCGGTGTGTACAGCAGTCTGGACCACCACCTCTGAAGGTCTAACTTATGGTGATATAACATGCATGGGTGGTTTTCATTAGCAATAAAAAGGTTGGAAATGATGTTTATGTTAATCTCTGTTCTAATTTTCTGGACAGGTTCCGTAACTCTCAGAACCGAGGTGATGCAAAACTTTTTTTGATGTGTGTATTTATTTCACGGATTAATAACATTTCCTTCAGATTCTTCAAATGAATCTCAGTCTGGGACCTGCTATTCCTAGAGCTAGTTTTCTATCGTCTTCCACAAGGTGTCTCACTGGACGGTTACGCATAGGTAATTTACATTTGTAACCCTTTTCAATAATGTATCCTGAATAGTTTAATTGAACAGTAGTAGATACTAGTTGAAGCATGCAGAACTAACGCGTTTATTTAAGGCGTGTGACGCTGGGTACTGCCGGCCGTTGGTGGCCGAGCGGTTCTAGGCGCTCCAGTCTGGAACCGCGCGACCGCTACGGTCGCAGGTTCGAATCCTGCCTCGGGCATGGCTGTGTGTGATGTCCTTAGGTTAGTTAGGTTTAAGTAGTTCTAAGTTCTAGGTGACTGATGACCTGAGATGTTAAGTCCCATAGTGCTCAGAGCCATTTGAATTTGAACGCTGGGTACTGGCTTGCGGGCAGCGCTGTTACTGTCCATCCGGCTAGCTCCATTCTCATTGGTTGTCGGCCACAAAATTATTCACTATTTTGGGTAAACACTGGCACCATAAATTCGCCAGCATCAAGAATGTGCTGCACAAATAATTTTTATTCCATTAATACACACTCAGAGGATCTAAAATATCCACTATGAGTAAACCGAATTATAACTTGTGTCCACCCTCGAACTTCATGTAGGCATCATTTTAAAAAAATTGTAACAATATAGATATTCATCTTCATGTTTCGCGGCGTAATGACTGCTCCATTCAGTTTCGGATGTGCAGACGCAGAAATTCAGCGTCTTCTTCGGATATTTCGGCTGTAAATCGTTGAGCCATCTTCAGAGTGAGCAGAAAGACTGACACTCCACTCCAGCACTATCTCCATCCTCATCACTTACAGGCAGAAGTTTTGATAGAGAGTTTTTACCCTTAAGTCAGATATGTCATGACCTCGCCATACTATTTATTTAACAACAAGTTTTTTGAACAGACCGACGGTGTCGCCATGGGTAATCCCTTGTTGTCCTTGGTGGTTTATGGATGACTTCGAGGGAGAGGCGCTGGAATCAGCCACATTATAGCCCACAGTATTTTGAAGCTATGTTGACGACACGTTTGTAGAGTTGTCCCATGGTTTTAACAAGAATTTTTTAATCATCTGAATTCCATCCACGCAAAAATCCAGTTTACAATGAAAATTGAAAAGGAAGATTGCTTTCCATTTTTGTATATTTTGGTTCGGCGCAAAGATAATGGCACCTTTAGACATACAATATATCAGAAACAGACCCATTCAGATATACAGGGTGATCAAAGAGTCAGTATAAATTTGAAAACTGAATAAATCACGGAATAGTGTAGATAGAGAGGTACAAATTGGCACAAATGCTTGAAATGACATGGGGTTTTATTAGAACCAAAAAAAATACAAAAGTTCAAAAAATGTCCGACAGTTGGCGCTTTATTTGATCAGAATAGTAATAATTAGCATAACAAAGTAAGACAAAGCAAAGGTGATGTTGTTTACAGGAAATGCTCAATATGTCCACCATCATTCCTCAACAATAGCTGTAGTCGAGGAATAATGTTGTGAACAGCACTGTAAAGTATGTCCGGAGTTATGGTGAGGTATTGGCGTCGGATGTTGTCTTTCAGCATCCCTAGAGATGTCGGTCGATCACGATACACTTGCGACTTCAGGTAGCCCCAAAGCCAATAATCACACGGACTGAAGTCTGGGGACCTGGGAGGCCAAGCACGACGAAAGTGGCGGCTGAGCACACGATCATCACCAAACGACGCGCGCAAGAGATCTTTCACGCGTCTAGCAATATGGGGTGTTTTTTTTCCTAATAAACCCCCATGTCATTGTAAGCATGTGTGTCAATATTTACCTCTCTATCTACATTATTCCGCGGTTTATTAAGTTTTCAAATCTATACTGAGTTTTTGATCACCCGGTATATTTACGTGGAAGTAGCTGCCATCATCCTTCGCCGATGATGACTGTTCTCAGAAGTTTGGTTCACAGAGCGCACATCATTGCTGGTGAGAGCAGTCTGCAGGACGAGCACCTAATGTTAAAGAGAGTTTTTGAAGCAAACTGGTACTCTCCACAGCAGGTACATAAGGCGCTACAAATGAAACCAAAGGTGGCCATAACCGATGCACAAGAAGACAGAAAGATTTAAAATCGTGACTTTCCTGCCATATAAGGAGAGCCTAGCAGCACTGTTGGATTTCGTTAAAGACGATTTGATGCTCCTGGAGGACCCCCTGCGATGTGGCCTCTCATACATCGGACAGTCGTTTTGTAAAGTTCATAAAATATGTACGGAATGTGGCGAGTATACCCGTCTCTTGCAGCCAAATAACTCGGCTGTAGCAGAACAGTGTATTGGTACTGGTCACTATATGTTGTATAGAAACGTCGAAATTTTAGCGTATACATCATCTTTCTAGGACGAGGTGGTGAAAGAGGCAATTGAAATTCGCTTGGCAACGAATTTAATTAATTGAGATAGCGGCTTCACCTTTAATAAGACAAGCAATCCGGCGCTTTCTGTAATAAAAGACATCTGGACAGTGCTGCATCGACATCCCAGCATGGATCGCCTGTGCAGCCACAGATATAATTCATGCACACTATACTTCTTTCCCGCCTATCAACAAATGGTTCAAATGGCTCTGAGCACTATGCGACTTAACGTCTGAGGTCACCAGTCGCCTAGAACTTAGAACTAATTAAACCTAACTAACCTAAGGACATCATACACATCCATGCCCGAGGCAGGATTCGAACCTGCGACCGTAGCGGTCGCTCGGTTCCAGACTGCAGCGCCGAGAACCGCACGGCCACTCCGGCCGGCGCCTATCAACATCTCTGACGCCTGTGTACCTGTGGCAGCATGCACAGCATGCGGCAGTCCGCGACTTCGAAAAAACGGAACGAGTGCTGCAGCATCACTCTTCCGGCTGACACTGAAGATGACTCAACGATGTACAGCCGAATTATTAGAAGTAGAAGCTGATTTTATGCATCTGCACGTCCGAAATTTAATGTAGCGATACAGATGCTGATATGTCCCAATCGCTTCTTCTTGATCACGATCGCTGGTGGTAACTTGTGGACACGTACCTCGTAGCGGGGGTTTTTCTTAAGCAGTGCGCTACAGAGGGTTCGGGAGGTTTCCGAATGAGACGCGGGGTGACACTGGAGACTCTGGTGCCGGCAGTGGCTCTGCGGCAGTGCGAAGTAAGTGCAACATAGGGCCAATAAGTGAGCATTGCGCGCCAGGTAGACACCTTGTTTTGGTGAGATGGAGTGTGCTAACATCCTTGTGAGATGCAGGGTGTTCTATAGCAGCTTTTGGCCAGAGTTAATGTTATGAGCTGGAACATTCAACAGTCGGCGACTGTGCTGGGGGTTGTGGTTACGTTATACAGAGCTCTCGCTGTAGCCTTTGAATGTTGAATTTGTGTCTTCTGGACATTACTGGGGTTTAACCGACTGTGTCAATCTCACCTTACGGTCGGTTCAGATGGTCAAGAATACATTTGTTTCCCAAGTTTTGAAATTCAGAAAGAGGCTGTTTTGGCAGCGTGAATATATTTAGGTAAGTTTAAATATATAAAAATAGGTATAAGATTGTTCCGGTTCTCCGTGATATTGTCCATTTGGCACAATGCTGCCGATAATACACGTATGGGAATGTGTATCATTTCAGTTAACTAATTTCACTTCTCTGTTTGTTGTAGAATACTGGTTATACTTTGTGCATTGATTCTTTTGCTAGCACGGGATTGATTGCAATTGCAAGCGGCCTGGGGCGGATTTCACCACTCTTGTCCAGGCGACGGAATGGTACGTTATCTGGCGGCAGTTCTGTAATGGTGGTACCCGAATTTTTCGGGATTAAAATTATTAGAAAGATTATTTTCTGCTTTGTATTTCTTTAATGTTATTGGGAAGATTTGTCAATGATTAGAAGTTTTGATTGATACCAGTATATAATTCTTAGATTGCTATTTACGTGTTTTCTGAATTCCAGTGTAATGTATTTCTTAAAAGATTATGCTTGTCTCGCAAGGTTGGTATGTGGATGTTCAATGACGATAAAAATTTTGAGTAACGGTTTGAATTTCTGGCAGTGATTTCATATTGCAACCGCCACACTATATCTTTTGTTTCTGTACTTGATTTTAGCCCAACTTTGTCTCCCACTCTATGAAAGTATAAGCATTACCTAAACTGTGCACCGATAAACTGATTTCTGACTTAAATTCCTATGCTAATCTTTGACTAAACAGAACCTAGTTTGAACTAAACTGTAAACCGGTCTTAACGTAGCTTATCTTTATACTAAATGCGCCATTTTCCAAAGCGCAACAGCAAATAGCAAGCAGGCAGTGACTAAGATAGATTTCTATTTCTAAGTAAATATTGAAACATTGTTCAATCTGATAATGAGTAATGATAAACGATGGGTTGGAGTCAGTAACTATTCGTATGAAATGATATTCCAAGACAACGATTTTAGAATGAAGTATACACTCAAAAAGGCGAGTAAAACTTCGCCTGATCTTCATACATAACACTAGTCCGAACAATACTATGTTAAACGAAGTGAACAATGATTTTTAGAAAAAGGTGCAACGTTAACAGAATTTCTGTAATAGTCAAACAGCTTAATCAGTTGATGTCTTAATGCATGATTCAGGGAAGTGGGAAGGCCTTTATCCAAACACCGAACAATTGAAAAAATTTAACTAGCTGACAATAACCATTTCTACAAATTAGGGTGCATTGCTTCAGTCTAACCTCAAACTTCTTGTCTTCAAAAAATAACATTATTTGAAATATACATTCCTTTCGCCTTTCAATATAAACATCATACTCATCCTTGCTGTCCTGTACAATAAATCTTTCTTCATCTAACAGATACAAACACAAGTCAACACAGTACTAATGTCCATCACCTACCATACTTCAACTAAGAACATATCAGACTGCACAGAGGTAAATGCTGTGCCACAACAAGATCAAAGATTGTTTAATAGCAATGTAACTCGTTCTCTCTCTGAGGTGCACATCGATAACGTACAAAAATCAAAATCACATGTCCGCCAACAATATTACGACAGGATCCCATGGCAGTTGTTTAATGTTAAGATGTTTTGTGTGGTTTGATGTACAGCTGGGTATCTAATACTTTTCCGTCTCATCCTGGCATTTGACACATGTGCGTTGGCTAACATCAAACTCCTGCATAATTACACGTGCGTCAAGTGACTGGAATTATGGCGTTTTCTTATTACTTTATATCTGGATGAAAAAGATGTTAAGCGCTATTGCTGATGGTGGCGCGCAAAATGTTTTTATCACAATGATACTTCTTATGATTGTTACGTAAGAAGTACTACTAAAAATAAGAGTAACGGGTTATAAGGTAGTTAACTGATAGAAAATATTTAGCAATAGAATACAATGGATGTCCCGTATATTTCGAACTTCTCAAATAATCTTTGTACAGAAGCAAAATGAAAACATTATGAAGCAAATGTTTTTTACCTAGCAGGGTGACATTAATCAGCCTGACCGCCTTTACAGTAACCTTGTTCGTTGCGAATATATAAACAACAGTAAGCATTTTTTAAACAGCACCCTATCTTTTATTCAGCTATACACTTCCACTTATCAAGACATCTACATCTACATCTACATCTATACTCCGCGAGCCACCTTACGGTGTGTGGCGGAGGGTACTTATTGTACCACTATCTGATCCCCCCTTCCCTGTTCCATTCACGAATTGTGCGTGGGAAGAACGACTGCTTGTAAGTCTCCGTATTTGCTCTAATTTCTCGGATCTTTTCGTTGTGATCATTACGCGAGATATATGTGGGCGGTAGTAATATGTTGCCCATCTCTTCCCGGAATGTGCTCTCTCGTAATTTCGATAATAAACCTCTCCGTATTGCGCAACGCCTTTCTTGAAGTGTCCGCCACTGGAGCTTGTTCAGCATCTCCGTAACGCTCTCGCGCTGACTAAATGTCCCCATGACGAATCGCGCTGCTTTTCGCTGGATCATGTCTATCTCTTCTATTAATCCAACCTGGTAAGGGTCCCATACTGATGAGCAATACTCAAGAATCGGACGAACAAGCGTTTTGTAAGCTACTTCTTTCGTCGATGAGTCACATTTTCTTAGAATTCTTCCTATGAATCTCAACCTGGCGCCTGCTTTTCCCACTATTTGTTTTATGTGATCATTCCACTTCAGATCGCTCCGGATAGTAACTCCTAAGTATTTTACGGTCGTTACCGCTTCCAATGATTTACCACCTATGGCATAATCGTACTGGAATGGATTTCTGCCCCTATGTATGCGCATTATATTACATTTATCTACGTTTAGGGAAAGCTGCCAGCTGTCGCACCATGCATTAATCCTCTGCAGGTCCTCCTGGAGTACGTACGAGTCTTCTGATGTTGCTACTTTCTTGTAGACAACCGTGTCATCTGCAAATAGCCTCACGGAGCTACCGATGTTGTCAACTAAGTCATTTATGTATATTGTAAACAATAAAGGTCCTATCACGCTTCCCTGCGGTACTCCCGAAATTACCTCTACATCTGCAGATTTTGAACCGTTAAGAATGACATGTTGTGTTCTTTCTTCTAGGAAATCCTGAATCCAATCACAAACCTGGTCCGATATTCCGTAAGCTCGTATTTTTTTCACTAAACGTAAGTGCGGAACCGTATCAAATGCCTTCCTGAAGTCCAGGAATACGGCATCAATCTGCTCGCCAGTGTCTACGGCACTGTGAATTTCTTGGGCAAATAGGGCGAGCTGACAAGCAAAGTATAAAGACTTTTTGAAAAGTATCACAGTGTAATTCATATAAGCATGACGTTATTAGAAACGTAACACAAAATTAGCTTTGACTCTCCTGTACTAGAACACACAGCAAGGTACTCGGGGTAACGTGACTCGTTCACTTACTGGAGTTGACAGTAAACAAATGGAAACACAAGCAAACTGCACGCCAGTCAGTCAACAGTCTTCAGTTGACAGTTTATGTGAGTACATTGTACGTCAACTAAGTAAAAGTAGAAATTGTACTCATTCATGGAGAATGTAGTCGACGGAACGACCGGAGTTCATTTTCCTTGTGTTTCCATTTGTTTACTTTATACTTCAGCAAGTGGACAAGTCACCTTAGCCTGCGTACCTGCTGTGTCTTCTAGTACAGGAGACTCTCTCATTTCCGTGTTATGTTTCTAATAAAGTACTTGAGTGACACTGCAATACGTATTTTAAAAGGTCTTCAGAAGAAGAAGTGGATTACTGAATAACATGCTGCTATTTAAAGAAGGTATAGTGCTGTTATGTCTTGATAACAAACAAAGTTAAAACAAAAGGCAATAATGAATGCCCCGTTGGTACCTGAACAAGAAAATGTTACTTGGGCTGGTTACGATAAAAAGAAGACCCTGCATATACCAAGCGCAGCCGTAATCTAAGTTCCGCTCTTGCCATTACATGGAAAGCAACATACTAGTTTCGTGTTCGTAGGACGTAGTACCATTCAGTCACTGTGTATGTGTGTTTTGGCCATACTCATAAACCATTCAGTTTTCATCAGCTAATGTTAGTTTAAGCGGAATAGTGCGATCCCCGAATGTGAGAATACGGCTCGCCTTGCTACGGCTTCTCGACAGTCACGTTATACGGAAACAGCCGATCGCTACCGAACGCATTTACCGAACTTTCTGTAACACACACAGTCAGTGACGTCTGGCTACCATGTGCTAAAGTGCTACACCACATTTTAAATATCACACAAAAACTGGGAACCATTACAGAGTGCTGAAATGAGTCACCCACGCTAGATCAACTCGGAAAAGTGACACAGTTGTCTGTTTTCTACTGTGCATGCTTTTATGTGACGTCATTCCTTTTGGCACTACAAGTTGCTCACAGCGTCAAGTCAGTAGTTTTGTTTCAAACTGCGTGTAGCATAGTGTGCAAGTGCAGCCCATCAGTGTCACATCAATGAAACCTAAGGACGACGAAAACCTCTGGTACATGCCATGGACACGGATGATGACAGACACCTAACATCGCAGCAAGTAATGGGCAGTGTCATTTCAGAAAATTACACTCAACTTGGAACCTCCCCCTTCCTAATCCGCCTAGTGGACTAACAGAAATCGCATTTGCCTAATGACATTTTACAGTTAGTAAGGCTATCGTTACCGAAGGAAAATGACACCGGTTAGTTGGAGGAAAGTGTACAACAGACTCTTCCGAAGGAAGAGTCTATTCCAAATTTAAGCTAAATACTGATTATAATTTTGAAATGGGTGGAATATAGTGCAATTGCTCACGAACCGAATAGGGGGAAAAGGGTACCACGTAATATTTGCTACAAGAATCGCTGATAACACAAAGAAAATACTGATTAGCTAAAGAAAGGATAAGTGCACGGTCGCCAGCCCCCTAGGGCAATGAATCTCCAGAATCTTGAGAAAGGTAATGACAAAGAATTTTAAGCAAATAATCACTGGCGTGGCTACAAAAGATTGTCACGCTTTTACACAGCACAACAGTTCACGAGAAAATTAATGAATCAGAAAGCACAATGTTTGCAGTAACTCATTCTGAAATACTAAATTCTGAAAGTAACGTTAAATTAAATTCCTGGTTAAAAAATGACTGGTTTAACTTAAACTTTGTTATGTAAAAAAAAACTTTAAGTAACCTCAGTGCAACGTAATGCAAAATTTAGAAAAAAGCAAGCAATTTACTTTTGATTATTGAAAGATTGAACTGCATTTACCTTAAGCAAATGAGCAATTGGTTTTACTTTTAAAATAACAACAATAAAATACATACCAAATCAGAAGAAGTCACTCGTTAAGCTAATTACAGAACAAATGAAATTGCGCACTCTTAATGTGTGCTGTATCTTTAGTTATTAGTTTTGCTAGTGAAATTTTACTTTACTTTAAGTAGCCTCTGTTATGCAATCCAAGAATGAACAGTTACTGTGTCAGAAAATTTATAATGAAACTGGCAGTAAACAGCTAATCACTTTTCATGTTGTTACGACACTCGGTGATTGTATGGAAAGGAAAGGGACGCTGCGTGGCGATAATGTCTGAGGACAACGACAACACAGGCGTCCTGCGAGTTTTAACTATTGCAACTTATTATTCAAGTTATTCATAATTTGTGAAAGGAATGTTTCTGGGCAATGCCAAAGTGAGTTTATAATTTATCACTTAACAGTCTTACAATGTTGTAGCTGTGCGGACGACGAAGAATGCAGCCGACGACAATGCTGAGCAGCTGCTGTTGTTACTGCTGCTGTTTGAGAACGCCGAGTCGTCCCCAGAGCCACGAGTAATTACGGGACAGGCAATAGTTAGAACTGCAGCTTCCTCCGCCCGTCCACTTCCACCGTGCTCTAACTACTCGCGGGTTAACGAACCAGGTGGTTCTACAATGGTGCGATCATAGCTGCACAGCTACTACCATTTTGTCGTTGCTGTCGATACATTTCAACAAAGTTCACTTGACTATGACCCAGCAATTTACAATATTTTCATTATAATTACAATCAATTATATACAGTCAAAAATAAATACACTAGTACATCGATTACGTATTAAACATAGTTTCTGTAATACAGTTTACAGCTTCAGAATCAGAAGTACAGTGCAAGTTATCAACGGATATTAAACGGTGAAAATTTTGGATGGTGCATAAGGTACTTTTTATCTGCATTTTCGATGTTACAAACTTTACACCACAGTAGATACCGGTATGGCGTCAATTGCTGAAGTTACACATACGATTTCGGCACCACTGAACCAGAGGCGGAAGCGCAAGTGATGGAGCAGATTAAGGAGAAGAAAGTCGTGGAGATCATTGGCAGGAGAACGATGAATAAATCACTGGGACCAGTTGGTTTCTCTTTGAAACTCTCTAAGACCTTTAGCTACATGATGGCGCCTCCACGTATTGATATCTGCTGTGAATTAATGTCTCCTGACTTTTCCCTTATCGCCACCGGCTTTTGTGGAGGGGTTGATTGTCCCGATAAACAAACCTTCCGCTGGCTCACGGATATGGGACTACCGACCAATGACCCTCCTTAACTGTTACTTTAAAATATTCAGCAGACTACTAACAGTGCGCCTTCGAAGAATACTGCGCCGAGTGTATTCACGCGATCAAACGTCGCTCGGCGGAGATAGAGACAAGTTTCGCGATGTGATCCCTCTGGCGAAGACTTGCCGCCTCCATGGAGCACTAGCGTCGATAGATTTTGATCAAGCCATCGATAAAGAGAGCCATACCTACGTTGCAGAAGTCCTGTCGCACATGCGATTTCAACGACTATTTATCACTCCGCAATGCCTCCTCCAAAGTGCTTGTCAATGGATGTATGACGAAATCCGACATTGCAGCGATATCGGTCAGACAAGAATGTCCCCTAGCTACGATATTACATGCACCCGTTACTCTGCGGCCTTTGTGAGGATATGCAGTTAAGATCAAAGCGTATGGCGATGAGCTGTTGTAATGGTACCGAATGAAAACTATATGAGTGTGACTTGAGATTGGATCCTCAAATGTGGAACAGCCACAGCCAGCCGCATCAACTGTGCACAAATCGGTGGTGATGAATACTGGTGTTAGTCTAATGGAAGAATATGTAGCGCCTTTACGGCTCATGGATACCTTGTAGTGCCTAGAGACTGTTTTTGCTGACGACGTACCTCACACAGTAGTGTACAACTATAAGAGACTACTACAATCAGCCCTAACGAGCATCAAAGTGAACATCACACGTGCTAGTAGCCCAAATATGTTAACACCTATCTGATGTTATAAATTCGTGCCTTGCCCAAACACTCCCGATTCCGCTGATGGTAGCACGACGCATACTGGTGGCGTTGGCTTCTTCGGGAATGTAGGTCTATTATTTAAAGTACAGTGCGTCGTCCTTACCCTCCCTCTTGGTAGGGGTGGATTGGGCCTTGCACACGTTCACGATCGAGCGGCGATACTGTATTTTAGCAAGAAGTAGCAGTGGAGACACATCAGACATGTCTGACAGGTATCTTAATGGAAGAATTGAAACTAGTTTCTCGAATGGCAGCAGTTACGGTTGAGCAGTTTCCCAATCACTTCACCATGTACGCCCTTTTTTTATACAGGGTGCGTCAAAAAAATGTATACACACTTTGAACTGTCATAGACAATTTATTTCCCGTTCTACAAGGTTAAATATCTGTGAGTAAGTAATGTTATGTTTCTTCAACAGGTGGCAGCAGTGGCAATGAAGTAACTGCAACATGGCGGACGTGCGTTTGAGCTTTGAAGCGCGGAAGCAGATAATTACGTGGTACCGGAAGTTTGAGAATGTAAGTGGTTCAAATGGCTCTGCGCACTATGGAACTTAATATCTTTGGTCATCAGTCCCCTAGAATTTAGAACTACTTAAACCTAACTAACCTAAGGACATCACACACATACAAGCCCGAGGCAGGATTCGAACCTGCGACCGTAGCGGTCACGCGGTTCCAGAGTGAAGCGCCTAGAACCGCACGGCCACACCGGCCGGCGTTTGAGAATGTAACTGCGGTTCGAAGACAGTGGAGAAGTGAGTACGGTACAGAACCACCTTCAAGGTTAACAATTACACGTCTACGAGACAAATTTGAAATTCATGGAGCAGTGTGTGATATGCATAAAGGTCGATCAGGGCGACCGCGTACAGCTACAAGTGATGATTTCACAACTGCGGTCTTGGAACTGTTTCAGCGCTCGCCTCAAAAATCTTCAAGGTAAGCTGCACGTGAGAGTAATGTAAGTGCTAGTAGTGTGCTACACATTCTGAAGAAAGGCAAGTTTCGTGTGTACATTCCAAGGCTGGTGCAACAGCTAAATGACGATGATCCAGATCGAATGTTAGAATTTTGTGAATGGGTTCAGGAGATGGTGAGATATGAACCGGGATTTATGGGTAGCTTAATGGTTCAAATGGCTCTGAGCACTATGGGACTTAACATCTATGGTCATCAGTCCCCTAGAACTTAGAACTACTTAAACCTAACTAACCTAAGGACATCACACACACATCCATGCCCGTGGCAGGATTCGAACCTGCGACCGTAGCAGTCGCGCGGTTCCGGACTGAAGCGCCTAGAACCGCTCGGCCACAACGACCGGTGAGGAGGCATCCACAATACAATCGGGATGAGATGTAGAATTGATACACCATGTGTCTAAAGATACAGAGACACGTGCAATGAGGTACCTAACAGTTAATGGTAAAAATGGCATACGATCCAGATCCCATGCGATTCATATGACGGATTCCCCATTGCGCCCTCAGTACCAAACTCTGGACGACGACGAACGCCGCCTCATATGTGGCTACTCGGCGGAAGTGTGGCGCCTGGAGACACAAATGATCACTTTCTTTCTTCGAGTTGGACAACACGACATTGAACCAGGGACTATATTCTTCCCGTATGGGATATACTATTCACGTACCAAACCGAATATACTAACATGGCTTCGACGCCAGACGATGCTCTGTTTGTTCAGAGATGGCCCGAAGAAAATGCAGGAATGTTGGACCTTTTTACAGGAACGACATTTGAAGAACGTGTGCAATCCGAAATACCGACAGTATTTCTCTAACTTCCTATATAGAGTGTTTCAAGACCCCTTTGCGTAGTTGGAACGTCCAAGGTAGGAGAGGTTAAATTAATTCTCACTGCGATGGAAGGATAAACAGAAGATAAGTATCGGTGAATATCACGTACCTATTAGAAGGCATACCGGAAGGAAAGAGCTGCGGTGAGATTGGAAATCAAGTTCTTCATTATATTGCGTGCTTGTTTCTTTATGTTACGCGAGAATAGTGTTAATGTTTACACACCTTTCAAGTAATACAGAAATGTTTTTACTGGTATGACAATGAAGTGGTTGTTACCGAAATTAAAATTTACTGAACTGTTATACACGTTACAGGATAGATTAAATTTTTTGTGTGTTATGTCGAAGATGTTCGTTAAAATATGAAGCATAGGGGAAGAAGTGATACTTTTTTGAAACTCTTACGGTATTTTTCAATGTTTGTTAAATTTTCCAAGGCATACTGCTATATTACGATGTTAAGTTCATGTCAGTCATATTGTAAAACTATCAAATAAATTGTTAGCCTCATTCTGTAAACTGCAACATAAAGGCATTTTTTTCTTTCATTCCCGTTTAAATGTTGATACTAAAGAAAGGAAATTACATTTTTTGCAGATAAGTAAAAAGCCTCTCTACAGTTTAAGAAAAATCATTTGAAAAATGTTATTCCCTTGAAATCGTCTGTGAACACGTAAATAGATTGGGAAAAGAGCGGCTAAGGCAAAAAAAAATGTTATAGGGACCGGTCGCGAAAAGCAGGAAATAAAAAAGGAGAAAAAAGAATGACGAGAAAAAAGAAAACAAAATAAATTTAAAAAGGATAGACTGCTAATATGCGGACCTGCGTTCGATTGTTGCCGCTACTAACATTTAAACAAAAATATTTTAATTTTATTTTATTCTTCGCCATGTTAAAATATTAATTGTAAAATTCAAATATATTTAAACAGTTCAATTTACATATGTAAAGTTAATATATTCAATTTAATTACGATCACTACCATTGCAAGTCAAAAGGCTATAGACCACCACATTGTAGCACATCGGTATAATTTTGCAATGTCGTTTACACTGCAACAGCAGCTTTCCAAGCGGACAGAGGGCTAGGCTTTTGGATGCGATATCTGGCGAGAGCGAATGATATCGTTTATATTAATTTGTAACATACGTTTTTACGAGTGGGAGCGTCTGTAGTGCCATAAAACTTGACTTGTAAACAAATTACACCACTTCTGTCGTTCTTTAGTCTCCTAAGAATCCTGGTGCGTTATAGGGCAGTTTTTTACAATTCTCTTATAACCTACAGATATTTACCGACGAATGTCAATTTCTTTTAAGAACAACAAGCGGCCGGAAAAAGGAGAAGACCATACCTTCTGCAGGAAGACGACGTATATCTACTCAAGAACGTGAAGTTTTGTTCACTGCACTTCCATTTTAAATCAGTGAACGTGGAACGTAGGAAACTTCTATAGAAAGCAATACGTACATTATTTAACGCAGACAAATAAGACACCCCCATTGTAGCTGGAGCAAAACTACACATTCGCGATAATAAAACATCGAATGCAATAAAACTGTTCCCCAGCACAGAAGCATTCCACAACTGTTGTCACATATGAGCCGCAAACTGCATGAATCTTCAACACATTTGCTTCTGAAGCAAAATATATTTCACTTACAAACATATTCGTGTACTAGAAAGTCGAGTGAAGTGTAAGAATGCGTGAGACGCTAGACTACATACAGTACTGCTGTGTGTCAAGGAAGAGTGTCAATCACAATAAGAACAGGCATCAAGATAAATACATGCTGCTCATGGATGAAGTATGTGTTTTTATATTCTGTTGCTTTATATTCTGTTGCTTTCAGTGGAGTAAGACACAGTTAAATACATTTCCGAAAGTATTTCGTCATGAATAAGTTGTAGGTAATTACATTGATCAATAAGATTCGGCTGTTCTTAAGTTTGTTTCAGAATCATTCGTGTTTCGTAATAATTTAGTAATGTCTGGAACCGAGGAACGTAGTAACTACTTCGTTTATTAAATAGAGAAAAATTAAATGAAAACAAACATTAATATTATGGCTGACTTTAAGGCCGTTAAGGGCGCTAGTGTCGTTCCAACTGTCGGTGGATAACAACTTTCACAGCAGTGTGTCACGAATGTATATTGAGGCGGCTCTAGTAATCTTGATATTTCTGGAGTAGGCGGTAGTGATTAGTCGTCGTTAATATTGGTTTCTTTCTGATCTCAGAGATTTCGAATTGTTAACTTCCTTTGTGAGAAGATGCCAATGTTTACTGTCTTTAAAATTCGTCGTGAAACAGGGTTCGTAGTGGAACTCAATATGTCGTAGAATCTTTCTTCTCTTTAACTTTGATGGGTTAATCAATGAATGGATTAATCAATGATAATATCTGAGCACGTCCTGTCCAAGTTAATTGTAGACTCTTGCAAGTAAGTGAAATTCACGTCGATACTTATTTTTGCCTCTTATTATAAAGTCAATGTTCATTAATGCAGACATTTCAAGATCATATACCTATGTTAATTTTCGTTCGACTTGATGCAAAAATGATGACCGCTGCGCTACGCTGCGTAATGTAGTGACCGAAAGTAATTAAAGTTCTCACAGTTCCAGCTTTTAATTAATTATTGTCCACTGAAACTCCCTGTCTCTCTTCCCTGGATTCACTTAGAAATGGTTATTCTTAAATAATACACAGTTACACAAAACTACTAACGAAATTGTTTAAAATCATGGTTCGTGGCCGTATAAGAGTGGCTTCAATATACACTCGAGGACAAAAATCAAAAAGAAAAAAAAACGACGCATCACAAAGGAATTTTCAGAATGGGACGGAAATCGAGAGATGTTACGTACACGTACAGACAAACAAATGATTACAGTTTCAGAAAAAAAATGGATAATTTATTGAAGAAAAAGAGGTTCACAAATAGAGCAAGTCAATAAAGCATTGTTCCACCTCTGGGCCTTATGTAAGCAGTTACTCAGCTTGACATTGATTGACAGAGTTGTTTCATGTCCTCTTGAGGAATACCGAGCGAAATTATGTTCTATTGGCGCGTTTTATCGTCAAAGTCCCGAGCTTGTTAGGGGACCCTGCCCATAATGGTCCAAACTTTCTCAACGGGGGGAGATCTCGATGCCTTGCTGGCCAAGGTAGGGTTTGGCAAGCATTAAGACAAGCAGTAGAAACTCTCGCTGTGTGCAGAAGGGCATTATCTTGCTGAAATGAAAGCCCTATATGATTTGCCAGGAAGGCCAACAACGCAGGGTGTAGAATATCGTCGACGTACCGCTATGCTTTAAGGTTACTGCGGATGACAACCAAAGGTGTCCTGCAAGGAAGGAAACAGCAGCCCAGACCATCACTCCTGGTTGTCGGACCAGATGGCGGGCGACAGCCAGTTTGGTACGCCACCACTGTTCCGGGCACCTCCAGACGCATCTTCGGCCTATAATCTCAGAATCTCATTGACTGGAGTGAAATTGTCTCCAGTGATGAGTCCCGCTTCGAACTGAGCTGCGATGATCAGCGAAGACTCGTCTGGAGACGATCCGGACAGTGGTTGGATACCATACTGACTGTGGCCCGCCAAACGACCCAACAACCAGGACTGATGATATGGGATGACATTTCTTTCATAGGAGAACCAATTGTTCTGAAATTGTAATCATTTGTTTGTCCGCATATGCACATGAACCGATTTCCGTCCCGTTAGTGTAATTCCTTCTTGGTGCGTGGGTTGTTGGTCTTTGTACTAGACTGTGTATGTAGTAACCAAGGGGCAGACGAATTCCCAGTAAGATTAATAGTGGTATCACATTTTTGTTTTGAACATAACATCAGTTGTAGCCCTTTTGCTGTTTTCGTCGTAATGAGCAAAATGGTTCAGATGGCTCTGAGCACTATGGGACTTAACATCTGTGATCATCAGTCCCCTAGAACTTAGAACTACTTAAACCTAACTAACCTAAGGACATCACACACATCCATGCCCGAGGCAGGATTCGAACCTGCGACCGTAGCAATCGCGCGGTTCCGGACTGAGCGCCTGAACCGCTAGACCACCGCGGCCGGCCGTAATGAGCATTTATGTCACTACATATCAGTATAGAGGCACATAGTGAAAGTGCAGCAATGTTTTTCTCTCAACAAGGAATTAAATGTGGAGTTTTCGGTACAATCACCTGCACTTGTGAATATTGTTGTGTCCTCGACATGGACGCAACCTGAGCTGGCACACTGGGACAGTTTCTGAGTGGCATCACGGTCGTCTCTTTGAAGTTCGCCGCCAAGCACGAGCGCGGCCCTATCAGCACCCTCCGTTCCGTCGCCAGTTAGATAGACTTCTGCATGGTGATAAGTAGCAGCCGCTGGCAGCAACGGAAGGCTCATGGTAGGCGTTGACGTACGGCAGTTCTAGTGTGAAGTTCCAGGGCTGCAGTTTGTCAGGCCACTGCTTAGTTGTATCTGTCAGCAAGCACATCCAACGAGTTGCTCTAAAATTCAAGTTTCGCAGCACAATAAAGTGAATATTTGTGTGCCACTCATTTGTTTGTACTGTCACGGTTCCCCCGTCCATCTTGGTGCACCTAGACTTAATAGGATGTGTGCAAGCCGTTCTACACAGACGACCCCTACATATCAAATACTATATGACATACATTTGTGTAAGCTACCCGTGTCTCGTCAGCGAGAACTTGCATGTTTGTAAAAGTTTAGAATAAGTTGAAGTACACCTAAAACACAAGAAATAATTTTAAACAATAACGCAAATCTGATTAGAATAGCTGTAGAGAGAGCAAGCTTATACAAAAGCGGCACGTGGAGAGGAAAATCTATTAATAATGATTTTTTACAAAATATTAAACAAAAATTGTGAACTGTGAGCTCTTCGTTTCGTTGATAAAAAGCTTGACGAAAAATACCATAGCAGTCGTTCGTTACTGTTAGTGACCGTCGAATATCTGTCTTTTGGCATTTACTGATAAGTGCGAGTTGTTTTTCTCCTCCACCAAAAGATCCCGGAGGAAAACGCGTCAGAATCAGACGTGTTTTAAGGTCTGTAAATCACTTACGAAAAATGATTCAAAGGGAGCATGCTAGTGCAACGTGTACCTGAAATACGAGTTTCTGAGGATCATATGAGCTTGTTGAGAGGTTTCGTTCAAAATTCTAACGGGGATGCCGTAACCCACAAGAAGTTTGTGAGTCAGGGAAAGGGGAAAGTAAAACTGATTAATGTTTGTACGTAAATGAAATTGCCTGGAACTGTTATCGAAAAACAAAATAAATTGTACAGTTCAGTTCTGGAGGCTGGTCTCACACAATGAAATGAACTAACCTGAAGTATATTCTAAACAATATCTTAAAACCACGTTTGCTACGTGTGAGAAATATCATTTAAAATCAGAGAACATGGGACAAACTTACTTCCCGCTTACGAATCCTTTCACTGAAATAAATTTTGGATCTCAGATGCTAGAGAATAAGTGCTGTGTGGAAAGAAGACTCACATTTAGCACACGATATTACTAGGATAAACAAGACCTTATTTGAAACGAAACTTAAACGCAATGCATACACACAATTGCCTAAGACACTGCATATTGCAATTTTTTTCTTTACTGTTATTTTAATACCTTACAAAAGGTATACCGGCAGCGGTCCATCTACGCTGCTCTTCGGCCACAGAGAAACAGACAGTAAACATGGAGACAGAAAAACAGACATACATGAATGGTGAAAACAGGAGACAGAGATAAGAAATGACATGAAGGCATTCATGGAAGGCACTGGTTATACAAATAAGTTCAGCAGTGCAAACAAATGTAGGCAGTTTCACACACGAACGAGGGAGCCCACTGAAGAACACTGACGTACTTAGTTGAAGAGAACACTGTAGCACATTGGTCATGATTTTCAGCGCACTGAACACACTGAGCAGATGGGGGGGGGGGGGCTACCATTGGGTGCTGGAGAGGGGCGGGGGGGGGGGGGGAAGGAGGGGGGAAGAAGCCAATGGGAGAAAGGAAGGGTGAGGGGGAGGGGAATGGAGAGGGCAGGGGTACGGCATCGCAGTGACTGCGTTCGCACAAAACGTGCAGCGCCAGCTCGAGGCCTTATGGTGTGGGATGCTACTGGGTACAACTGAAAATCACAGCTGATGCGTTTCAAGGGCGGTGTGACCAGGGTGAGGTACGTGAATGGCATCCTTCAACCTGTAGCCATCCCTTTGTGCAGGACACCCCAGATACCATTTATCTACAAGACAATGCACGGCCACACGTTGTGCACGAATACGTGTCTTTTTGGTGTCACAGGATGTCGGCCTATCCCGCGTCCGGCCATCCTGATTTAGGTTTTCCGTGATTTCCCTAAATCACTCCAGGCAAATGTCGGGATGGTTCCTCTGAAAGGGCACGGCCGACTTCCTTCCCCATCCTTCCCTAATCCGATGAGACCGATGACCACGCTGTCTGGTCTTCCCCAAACCAATCAAAAAAAAAAAAAAAAAAAATCAATCGATGTCGGCCTTTTGCCGTGGCCAGCCAGATCTCCCGACTTGTCGCCAATTGAAAAATGATTGGAATTGGTGAAATGACGAGTGCAGCCCTGTGATCCAGTGCCAACCACCACAGATGAACTTTGGAACCAAATGAATGCAGCATGGATGGCTCTACCACAGGACGCCATTCGCGCCTTATATGCGTTGATGGCGTCAAGCATGGAACAGGTTATCAGAGCACATGGCGGACCCTGTGCTTACTAGGCAGCAGGACACATGCTGAACCGAGATGACTGAGATGCTAATCAGTTTTGCAGAACATACTAATGTACATACATGTCCTGTGAATACGAACTTCCTATCTCTCCTCGTTCAAAGTGTTCTATTTCTTCTGAACATGAGTGTATTTTACAGACAATAACCAGACGGCAGCCATCGCACACGCCATTGGACGCCTCGTAGCTTGTGCTGACTGCTGCTCCCGTTACTGTTACGTTGGAGACTAACTCAGATAAGCGTTTCGGCTTCCGATAAGTTTGACTGTCAGCACAAGCTTCTTCCTTTCGATCAATGGTCGTCTCCAAACTATTTAAAACATAATAATTTTTCAGTGTATTTAATAGTTTTGAGAGCTACATTTAATTATCTGTTGTATTGTAGTAACTGGTCAGTCAATAATGTACAAATTGTTTTACACTTTGTCCAATTAAAATGTAGTATACTAAAAATTCACTTTTGTTTAAATGATTATGTAACAATAACGTCAACATTCTTTTTTAATTTAAAGTGAATGTAGCAATATAATTGTAGACAGAAAATACGGTATATTGTAGAATACTGGCAAATAGGCTACAATGTAGGGTACTTAAATAAATATTTACTGATGTGCTGCGTTCACTAAATGATCATAACAACTGAGGAACTGAATAATTTAGGAAGATTTAATGAAAGACTCCTATGATGTGTAAGATAAAAAAGTGCAGAACAAAATTAGGAGGAATATGGGATGGGAGGTAGTACGAACATCACAGCGCTAAACGGTGTTTTTGTAAAGTAAATTTAGATGCCATAGCTACAAATGTATAACGTGATAAAAAAGTATCCACAGGCGCTCCCAGGCTGCTTTGCTGACCGGCTTTTCCCGGACACAGATATTCAACTGGGGACACGATCTGCACCGAGGAGGCAGGCGAATGAGAGGCGGTCGCACGTTCGCTTCCGGCTGTTACTAAGACCCACCAACCGGCCACCGGTTATTAAAAAAACTGCCCGTGCGCATGGCTGGCTCACTGCTCCATTTTTTTTTTCGGCCCCTTGCGAATCGTTTTATCACCAATTCTGGCGCACCGTACGAAGTCCCAGGCACGTGGCTCTTTGACGCGCTCTTAATACGAGTGGGAGAGAAAAAAAAAAGGATCGCGGCAGTGGATTTGCACACCGTAAAAAGTTTATCGCTGCAGTGCAGCTCTGATACAGAAGAGAAACGGGCGACACGATTTGCCCGATACCAGCTTAAGCTCTCATCCTAAGCGTACATTTCGCTCCTGTGTTAAAGACATGTTCTCGGAAAAAGTGGCCACTTTCTGCTAATGAAGGAGAAAACTGTCCGAAGTGAAACCAATATACGGTCGCTCTCAGAATCAATATTTCCATTTGGAGTGAAATATGCACTTACAGTAGCTGAATAAGAGCGTAACTACGCGAGAAAGAGAGAGAGAGAGATAGATAGAGCTCAGTTGTTCTAAGAAAAAACTGTAGCGGCAGCCGCCGAGCCGAGAGAGGACGCGCAGCAGAGCAGCAGCAGCACTTGCGCGATAAAATGTTATTTAATTTAGTCTTTGTTTTTTGTTCACGTGCTTCTGCAAAGAAGTGACCTGTACGTGTGTTTTTTGCTCTGTAGACTAGTAGTTAGAAAATTAATCGTAGTTTTTGTTTTTGTGTAAGTCTTTGAGAACATGTAGGGCGGCTTCCGTGTAGAGAAATTTACTTCTGTTTAATAGCTTGCGGTCTCAGAGTTCTGTGAGAAATCTGCACACCAACTTTAGTGTTACTTTCTTCTGCTGTGGTATATTTTCAAACTTAGTAGCGCCATTTGAGACCTTACATCTATTCTATGTACAGTACGATACGGCTAGGGACTGTGCTTGTTGTGAGCGGACACAAGGAGAGTTGGCTGTTGTCCGTAAATAGCTGGAAGCTGCGTTGGCTACCGTCGACAAGCTTCTAGCTAATTTTCGAAGTTGCGGTGACGTCGGGATGCCGGTGACGAGACCTGAGAAGTCTTTGGTACCACTGGAATCCCTTGGTGACCCGGACGTCACTGCGGCTTCCTATACGCAACATGCGACCGGTCCGCCCTCAGTGGGTGGCAGACAGTGGTGGGTTCGCGTGTCACTTGGGGGGGAAGACGAAAGAGGGAGCAGGCCGTGCGGCTGCCTCCCTACTTCTTAGCAACAGGTACGAGGTGCTACAAAATCTGAACGAAGCGAAAATGGGCGTAAGGAGAGCAACGAGAGAAGCGTTCAATGATTTCGAAAGTAAGACGTTGTCTACTGAACTGAGTAAAAACCGTAAGAGATTTTGGTCGAATGTAAAATCAGTAAGTGGGTCAAAATCATCTATTCATTCTCTCAGCGACCACACCGGCACCGAAACGGAACATAACAGAGAGAAGGCTTAAATACTGAATTCGGTCTTCCGAAGTTGTTTCACCACGGGAGATCGTAACACTGTCCCTCCTTTCAATCGTCGTGCGAACTTCAAAATGGCAGATATTGAGATAACCGATCGCGAAATTGAAAGGCAGCTACAATCGCTTAGTAGTGGAAAGGCTTCAGGACCAGATGACATACCTATTCTATAAAGATTATGCGAAAGATCTTGCTGCCTTTCTAACAGTAATTTATCGTAGATCGCTTAAGCAACGAAAGGTACCTAACGACTGGAAAAAAGCGCAGGTCATTCCCGTTTTTAAGAAAGGCCGTAAGACAGATCCACACAATTATAGACTTACATCGTTGACGTCAATCTGTTGTAGAATTATGGAACAAGTTTTATGCTCAAGAATTACCACGTTTTTTGGAAACTGAACATCTCCTCCATAAAAATCAACATGGATTCCGCAAACAGAGATCCTGCGAAACTCAGCTCGCTCTGTTCCTCCATAAGACCCACAGCGCAGTGGACAACGGCGCTCAAGTTGATGCCGTGTTCGTTGATCTCAGTAAGGCATTTGACACCGTCCCGCCTTGCCGTTTAATGAAAAAAATGTGAGTTTACGGAGTATAGGAGCAGACTTGCGATTGGATTCAAGACTTTCTTGCAGGTAGAACTCAACACGTCGCTGCTAAGGGAACAAAATCGACAGATGTAAAAGTAATATCCGAAGTGCCACAGGGAAGTGTGATATGACCGTTGCTGATTACAATATATATAAATGATCTATTAGAAATCGTCGGATGCTCTTTAAGGTTATTCCCAGATGGCGCATTTGTCTACACCAAAGTAGCAACGCCAGAAGATAGTAAAAATTTGCAGAACGACCTGCGGAGAATTGATGAATGGTGCAGACAATAGCAACTGACCCTGTACGTAAATAAATGTAATATATTGCGCATGCATAGGGAAAGAAATCCAATACTGTACACTACTGATGACAAACAGCTGGAGACAGTGTATCTAGGCGTAACAATCCAGAGCGATTTTAAGTGGAATGACCATATAAAACAGACAGTGGGAAAAGCAGACACAAGACTCAGATTCAACCGAAGAATCTTAAGGAAATGCAACTCATCCGCGAAAGAAGTGGCTTATAAGGTGCTTGTTCGCCCAATTCTTGAGTATTGTTCATCTATCTGGGATCCCTGGCAGGTAGGACTGATAGAGGAGAGAGAGAAGATCCAACGATGAGCGGCGCGTTTCGTCACGGGATCGTTTAGCTGGCGACAGAACGTTACGACGATGCTAAACAAATTCCACTGGAAGACGTTACAAGAGAAACGTTGGGCATCAAGGTGAGATTTTCTATTGAAATTTCGGGACAGCACTTTTCAGGAGGAGTCAGACAATATATTATTTCCCCCAACATACATCTCGCTAATTGACCACGAGGAAAAAATGCTAGAAATTAGAGCCAATAAAGAGGCTTACGGACAACCATTCTTCCCACGTCCTATTCGCGATTGGAACAGGGTTGCAGGGATCAGATAATGGTACCGAAAGTACCTTCCGCCACAAAACCATTAGGTGCCTTTCGGAGTATAATGTAGATGTAGATGAAAACGTGGGTAACACCAGTCAACGAGAAGAACAGTAAAAAGGATCCACAAAATTACTGTCCAATATTACCCACATCCATTTGTTGTGGTTCAAATGGCTCTGAGCACTATGGGACTTAACTGCTGTGGTCATCAGTCCCCTAGAACTTAGAACTACTTAAACCTAACTAACCTAAAGACATCACACACATCCATGCCCGAGGCAGGATTCGATCCTGCGACCGTAGCAGTCGCGCGGTTCCAGACTGTAGCGCCTAGAACCGCGAGACCACCGCGGCCGGCTCCATTTGTTGTACCCTTAGGACATATGCTAAACTCATATGTAATACCGTATCTCGAACAGAATGGTCTACTCCATGCCAACCAGCATGAATTCCGAAAACACAGGTCCTGTGAAACCCAAATCGCAATTTCCTCAGATTAGCCAGGAAGCCATGGAGTAACGTAGTCAGGTAGTTTGAATTGTCTTCGATTTCCGAATCACATTTGGCCCAGTACCTCATCCAAGCTTATTGTCAGGAGGTGGTTCGTATGAGGTATCAAGCGAAATTTGTGATTATTTTGAGCGTTTTTTGGCAGGGAGGGCTCAGCATGTTATCTTGAATGGGGATTCATCGACAGATGTTGAAACAACTTCAGACATACCCCAGAGACCCACACTGTTAATTTTACGTATTAATTTCCTTGCAAACTGTGTAAATAGAAACCTCAGAATTCCCACGGATGTTGCAGTTATCTGTAATGGACCACTCTCTGAAACAAAACTGCACAAATATTCAGTCATATCTTGGTAAGATTTTAGTGTAGTGGAATTACTGGCAACTTCCTTTAAATGTTCAAAAACGTAAAATTATGCACTTCAGTATCAATGATACACGACTGGAAACAGTCAACTCAAACAAATTTCTGGGTATGAGAGTGGATGTATATGAAATGGAACGATCACATAGGCTTAGTCATAGATAAAGCAGGTGGCAGACTTCGTATTTCTGGTAGAAAACTCGGGAAATGCAACCAGTCTTCTTAGTAGTTTGCTTACATATCTCTCGTGCAACTCGTATTACAAATTCCTCAAGTGCGTGGGACGCGTGCTAGATAGGATTGACAGGGTATACTGAACATACACAGAGAAGAGCAACGCGAATGATCACAGATTCCTGTGGCCCATGACAGTATCTTAGAGATTACGAAGAAAGTGAACTGGCAGACTCTTGATGATAGACGTAAACTACCCCGAGAAAGACCGCTTACAAAATTTCGAGAAACCTCTTTAAATTATTTCTGTAGGAATGTGCGAAACATTGCCTTGGGAATTAGGAAGACAAAATAAAATTAATTACAGCATGCATAGAGGCATTTACACAGTCATTATTTCCGTGCTCCTTAGGTGAATGGTCTGGGGAGAAGTCCTAATAACTGTTGCAATGGGAAGTATCCTCTACCATGCACTTCACTGTAATTTGCTGCATGTGTGTGTAGATCTAGATGCAGATGTAGATGGAGGTGCTGTCACATCGAGTTAACCACTTCGGCGTGCCACCTAGTTCAGCTGTCAACAGATCTTGTGTTGTCTGTCAGCGTGACACTTGTTGCCAAGATGGGCAGAACGAAGGATTTCTGTGATCTATTAGTCTTTGATTAGATGCAGCCTCTCACCACTTCCTCTCCTGTGCCAATTCATCTCAGAATATAGCTTAAACCTGTCGTTCTAGACTATTTGTTTGGCGTACAAAGAATAATCCTAAAAAATCAACTAGAAAAAAAGTATGAACTATATGTGCAGACTGAAACGGCCAATGAAAATTTGTGCAAATGTCAGGATTCGAACCCACATGCCCAGCTCACTATGCAGATGCTCTGACCACTGCGCCAGCCTGCCACAGTTGGTTTTCGCAACTGCTCGGACTACCCGAGCACACCTCGCTCCTTAAGCCAAGTTCCCCATTCACACTTCAGCCCACTTGGTATTCCCCCCCCCCCCTAAATTCAAACAACGTTGCAGAGAATCCGCATCTGTAATGAAATAACATCTCAGCATCGAATGAAATACGGGATCCTGCCTGAAAGCAGGCATAGATGCTTCAATGGAATGAAATGATATGGTTCCAGAGACCTTTACAAGTCTCAAACATCTATGGTGTATACAGGCTGAAGAAAAATTCGCGCACTCGGACTTCACAACGCGATTCCTCACACACACCGTGTGATCAAAAGTATATTAGGTGCATTGTGCTGCCACCTACTACTAGGTACTCCATATCAGCGATCTCAGTAGTCATTAGACATCGTGAGAGAGCAGAATGGAACGCTCTGCAGAACTCACGGACTTTGAACGTGGTCATGTGATTGGATGTCACTTGTGTCATACATTTGTATGCGAGATTTCCACCCTCCTAAACAGCCATAGGTCCACTGTTTCCGATGTGATAGTGAAGTGGCAACGTCAAAGGACACGTACAGCACAAAAGCGTACAGACCGACATCGTCTGATGACTGACAGAGACCGCCGGCAGTTGGAGAAGGTCGTAATGTGTAATAGGCAGATATCTATCCAGACCATCACACAGGAATTCCAAACTGCATCAGGATCCACGGCAAGTACTGTGAAAGTTAAGCGAGAGGTGAGAACACTTGGATTTCATGGTCGAGTTGCTACTCATAAGGCGCTCACTACACCCGCAAGCCAGTAAATGACAAACGACGACTCGCTTACTGTAAATAGTACAAAAATTGGACGATTGAACAGTGGAAAAACGTCGTGTGGAGTGACGAATCACGGTGCGCAATAAGGCTATCCAGCGAATGCCCCGTGAACCTCATATGACAGCGTTTGTTGTGCCAACAGTAAATTTCGGAGGCGTAGTGTTACGGTGTGGTCATGTTTTTCATGGTGGGGGCTTGCACCCTTTCTTGTTTTGCGTGGCACTATTACAGCACATGCCTACCTTCATGTTTTAAGCACGTTCTTGCTACCCACGGTTGAAGAGCAATTTCGGAATGGCGATTGCATCTTCCGACACGGTCGAGCACCTGTTCATAATGCACGGACTGTGCCGGAGTGGTTACACGGCAATAACATCCCTGTAATGGACTGGCCTGCACAGAGTCCTGACATGAATCCTATAGAACACCTTTGGGATGTTTTCGAACGTCGACTTCGTGCCAGGCCTCACCGACCGACATCGATACCTCTCCTCGGTGCAGCACTCTGTCAAGAATGGGCTGTCATTCCTCAAGAAACCCGCCAGCACCTGAGTGAACGTATGCCTGCGAGAGTGGGGACTGTCATCAACGCTAAGGGCGGGCCAGGACCATATCGAATTCCAGCATTATCGCTGGAGGGCGCCGGAACTTGTAAGTCATTTTCAGCCAGGTGGCCTGATACTTTTTATCATATTATGTATTAGCAATGTTTGTCATCAAATTTCGTATTGCGCATACTTTGAGCAGTAAGTGGATGTTAAGGATTGGCAGTCTGGCAACACTGTAATCACCTGTACGGTACGTACCTCTGTCAGGATACAGCAGTAGTACGGTGCAGTTGGTGAAGTTCTTAGCGTTTCGGGTTAGTATGCAAGAAGAAGTTGAGGATTCGAGTCTAGGTGGAGGCTTATTTGTTTTTATTTGCGAAATCTGTGTGGTACGGTATCTGGCGTCTTAACCGTCATACTGCGATTACAGGGGGTCTTCTAGAAAATATTTGCAGTTACGTTCTACGAACAGAGAAATGGAAATACAATCGTTTTCACTGGTCAGCTTTTAAAGGAACATTTTGCAGGTTATGGAGGCTAATTCTTTCGCACCACTGCATCTACATTAGCCAAATTTGCTTTCTGTGTACGCTCCCCAGTGGTTCCATCGATTAATACCAACTATTATTATTCTTGCCACGTTCAGCACCTTTACATTTTGTTACAGCCTTACGTCACCAGCAGGGCTAGCAAAGTGCTTTACAGATACTTTCGATGAGACCATCCTTCACCCTGTATATGCAGACTGAAGCGACGATTGAAAATTTGTATCAAGGCCGAGATTCGAATCAGGGAGCCCTGTTCACTATACAGACGTGCTAACCACTACACCAGCCTGTCACATTGTATTTGCACAACTGCACGGGCTATCTTAGCACGCCTCCCTCCAAATCCTAATTCTCATTCAAGTCTCAGCCCACTCTGTATTCCCCCTAAACTCAAGGAGGGAGGCGTGCAACGGTAGTCGGTGCAGTTGTGAAAAGCCACTGTGTCCGGGTGGTGAAGTGCATAGCACGTCTGCATAGTGAACAGGGCACCTGGACTCGACCCCCATCCATGGGACAAATTTCATTTGTTGCTTTAGTCTGCGTATATTTATTACAGGTGTTCGACACTTGAAAAGTTCTCTGGAACCATATAGTTTTACTTGTTTAGAAAAAATCTACTGAAGGCTATAAAACTTGGTGATACGTTAGTAATCCTCCACGTATTTACCCCTTGAATGCGACACACTTTTTCCAGTGATGGATGACTCGGTTGTAGAAGGCTGCTCTTTGGCTGTTTAGGAAACATTTCGCCTTGAAAACGACCTTTCCTCATTCTGGAAATACCTTTCGTGCAGTTGTTTCTTCAGCTGACGGAAGACCAAGAAATCGCTTGCAGCTTTGTTAGGATAATAAGAGGGCAGGGATAAAAACTGATCGTTAAAAGAAGCAACACGTGTGACTCAGACATGGGGAGAATAAGCTGGGACGTTTCGTGCAACAAAACCAGCTTTTTGTGACCCTTCGTCTTAAAATCCTCTTATAACGTCTTTCAGAGATTTCGGTAGTACTCTCCTGTCATAGTTTACCCCTTAAAAACACAACCTGGTAGCATTATCACCTTTCTCAATGACGCTTTGTTCTTCGCCATTGCCGGAAGTTTTGAACCCACATGGCTACTTAGCTTGCTTTGCTCCTTAATCTCGTGGCCATAGTAATACGCCAAGCACTCATCTACGGTGAATACGCTTTTAAGGAAGTCATCAGGGTGGAACGAACACTGCTAACTTTTCCGCGGCTGTCCCAGTTCAGTAGCCTTTTATGATTGGTGTGAAAAGTGACCATTGCCATTTCCAAATGTGGTGCAAGATGTTGTTAACAACTTATCCCTCACAGATTTTCACATTCTCTACTATCGCCTCGACCGTCACACGGCGGTGTTCAAGCTTTCGTGATTTGTCGGTTCTTCACAGGGAGGTAGTCACCCTCTTCATTCACGGCGTTCATACTTATTTGAGAACACTGGAAGCGACTGTGGAACCTACCCACTGTGTCACAATATGAAGGTGCATTGTTGCAAAACACTTCCATTAATCAGCAGGTATTGTTGCATCGTTATTCGCCTTTAAAAATCGAATTACCACACGATACTTGAGTCATACAGATAGCCGTACCGTATGTGCAACCACAACGGAGGGGTATCTGTTGAGAGGCCTGACAAACTTGTGGTTCCTGATGAGGGGCAGCAGCCTTTTCAGTAGTTGCAAGGGCAACAGTCTGGATGATTGACTGATCTGGCCTTGTAACACTAAGCAAAACGGCCTAGCTGTTGTGGTACTGCGAACGGCTGAAAGCAAGAGGAAACTACAGCCGTAATTTTTCCCGAGGGCATGCAGCTCTACTGTATGGTTAAATGATGATGGCATCCTCTTGGGTAAAATATTCCGTGGTAAAATAGTCCCCCATTCGGATCTCCGGGCGGGGACTACTCAAGAGGACGTCGTTATCAGAAGAAAGAAAACTGGGATTCTACGGATCGGAGCGTGGAATGTCAGATCCCTTAATCGGGCAGGTAGGTTAGAAAACTTAAAAAGGGAAATGGATAGGTTAAAGTTAGATATAGTGGGAATTAGTGAAGTTTGGTGGTAGGAGGAACAAGACTTCTGGTCAGGTGAATACAGGGTTATTAATACAAAATCAAATAGGGGTAATGCAGGAGTAGGCTTAATAATGAATAAAAAAGTAGGAGTGCGGGTAAGCTACTACAAACAGCATAGTGAACGTATTATAATGGCCAAGATAGACACGAAGCCCATGCCTACTACAGTATTATAAGTTTATATGCCGACTAGCTCTGCAGATGACGAAGAAATTGAAGAAATGTATGATGAGATAAAAGAAATTATTCAGGTAGTGAAGGGAGACGAAAATTTAAGAGTCATGGGTGACTGGAATTCGACAGTAGGAAAAGGGAGAGAAGGAAACATAGTAGGTGAATTTGGTTTGGGGCTAAGAAATGAAAGAGGAAGCCGTCTGGTAGAATTTTGCACAGAGCATAACTTAATCATAGCTAACACTTGGTACAAGAATCATAAAAGAAGATTGTATACATGGAAGAATCCTGGAGATACTAAAAGGTATCAGATAGATTATATAATGGTAAGACAGAGTTTTTGGAAACAGGTTTAAAATTGTAGGACATTTCCAGGGGCAGATGTGGACTCTGACCACAATGTATTGGTTATGAACTGTAGATTAAAACTGAAAAAATTGCAAAAAGGTGGGAATTCAAGGAGATGGGACCTGGACAAACTGACTAAACCTGAGGTGGTACAGAGTTTCAGGGAGAGGATAAGGGAACAATTGACAGGAATGGGGGAAACAAATACAATAGAAGAAGAGTGGGTAGCTCTGAGGGATGACGTAGTAAAGGCAGCAGAGGATCAAGTAGGTAAAAAGACGAGGGCTAGTAGAAATCCTTGGGTAAAGAAGAAATATTGAATTTAATTGATGAAAGGAGAAAATATAAAAATGCAGTAAATGAAGCAGGCAAAAAGGAATACAAACGTCTCAAAAATGAGATCGACAGGAAGTGCAAAACGGCTAAGCAGGCATGGCTAGAGGACAAATGTAAGGATGTAGAGGCTTATCTCACGAGGGGTAAGATAAATACAGCCTACAGGAAAATTAAAGAGACCTTTGTAGAACAGAGAGCCACTTGTATGAATATCAAGAGCTCAGATGGAAACCCAGTTCTAAGCAAAGAGGGGAAAGCAGAAAGGTGGAAGGAGTATATAGAGGGTCTCTACAAGGGCGATGTACGTGAGGACAATATTAGGGAAATGGAAGAGGGTGTAGATGAAGATGAAATGGGAGATACGACACTGCGTGAAGAGTTTGACAGAGCACTGAAAGACGTGAATCGAAACAAGGCCCCGGGAGTAGACAATATTCCATTAGAACTACTGACGGTCTTGGGAGAGCCAGTCCTGACAAAACTCTACCATCTGGTGAGAAAGATGTGCGAGACAGGCGAAATACCCTCAGACTTCGAGAAGAATATAATAATTCCAATCCCAAAGAAAGCAGGTGTTGACAGATGTGAAAATTACCGAACTATCAGTTTAATAAGCCACAGCTGCAAAATACTAACGCGAATTATTTACAGACGAATGGAAAAACTGATAGAAGCCGACCTCGGGGAAGATTAGTTTGGATTCCGTAGAAATTTTGGAACACGTGAGGCACTACTGACCTTACGACTTATTTTAGAAGAACGATTAAGGAAAGGCAAACCTACGTTTCTAGAATTTGTAGACTTAGAGAAAGCTTTTGACAATGTTGACTGGAACACTCTCTTTCAAATTCTAAAGGTGGCAGGTTTGAAATACAGGGATCGAAAGGCTATTTACAATTTGTACAGAAACGAGATGGCAGTTATAAGAGTCGAGGGGCATGAAAGGGAAGCAGTGGTTGGGAAGGGAGTGAGACAGGGTTGTAGCCTCTCCCCGATGGTATTCACTCTGTATATTGAGCAAGCAGTAAAGGAAGCAAAAGAAAAAATTGGAGTAGGTATTAAAATCCAGGGAGAAGAAATAAAAACTTCGAGGTTCGCCGATAACATTGTAATTCTGTCAGAGACAGCAAAGGACTTGGAAGAGCAGTTGAACGGAATGGACAGTGTCTTGAAAGGAGGATATAAGATGAACATCAACAAAAGTAAAACGAGGATAATGGAATGTAGTCGAATTAAGTCGGGTGATGCTGAGGGAATTAGATTAGGAAACAAAAACTTAAAGTAGTAAAGGAGTTTTGCTATTTGGGGAGAAAAATAACTGATGATGGTCGAAGTAGAGAGGATATAAAATGTAGACTGGCAATGGGAAGGAAAGCGTTTCTGAAGAAGAGAAATTTGTTAACATCGAGTATCGATTTAAGTGTCACGAAGTCGTTTCTGAAAGTATTTGTTTGAAATGTAGCCATCTATGGAAGTGAAACATGGACAATAAATAGTTTGGACAAGAAGAGTATAGAAGCTTTCGAAATGTGGTGCTACAGAAAAATGTTGAAGATTAGGTGGGTAGATCACGTAACTAATAAGGAGGTATTGAACAGGGTTGGGGAGAAGAGAAGTTTGTGGCACAACATGACTAGAAGAAGGGATCGATTGGTAGGACATATCCTGAGGCATCAAGGGATCACAAATTTAGCATTGGAGGGCAGCGTGGAGGGTAAAACCTGTAGAGGGAGAGCAAGAGATGAATACACTAATCAGATTCAGAAGGATGTAGGTTGCAGTAGGTACTGGGAGATGAAGAGCTTGCACAGGATCGATTAGAATGGAGAGCTGCATCAAACCAGTCTCAGGACTGAAGACCACAACAACAACTTGAGTCATCAATCACGGAGTACAGACAGCCTTTCGAAGTACCTTTCAACACGTCTTCCATTAACTGTCTTGAGCAACTAGTTCGGGAACCCACACGCAGTGGAAACATTTTAGACTTTGCAGCTACAAACAGGCCGCACCTTCTCGATTAGTTCATTATAGAGACGCGGATTACTGATCATGACGCCATCATAGCACCTATGGCTACGAAAGTTAATAAATCAGTCTCGAAGACTAGGGGACCGTTTCTGTCAGATAAGCTGTTGTTAGCATCTTATTTAGACAACGAATTCACGTTATTTAGCTCCAGTATGATGGACATAGAGGAAGTACGGGCAAAGTTTAAAGAGTGTAGATCGTGCCATGGACAAGTGAGTCCTAGTAAGTGGGTTGAATTAAGGATGGACAAACCACTCATGGTTGAAGAATGGAATTTAGAAAATGCTGAGGGGGGAAAAGCTCCCAGCCCAAAAGAGAACGCTCAAATGCCGACAGGAAAAGGCAGTTAGAATTTCTTGGGTCTGTACTCGGAAAGCATACAACGAATACCACTGGGATACCTTTGCAAAAGATCTTGCCGAGAACACGAGAAAATTCTGCTCCTACGTAATCTCTCTAAGTGGATCTAAGGCTGTTTGATGATTCTGTAGTCACGTGTGGACGAAATAGTGATATATATCCCTGACTTAGAGAAACAACTGAAGGTGTTGTAAGCAAATAAGTCAACAGGTCCGAATGGAATCTCAGTTCGGTTTTACAAAGAGTACTCCACGGCATTGGTCCCTTACCTAGCTTCCATTTATCATGAGTCTCTTGCCCAGCGCAAAGTCCCAAGCGACTGAAAAAAACGCGGGTGACTCCTGTCGATAAGGACAATAGAACGGATCCGCAAAATTACAGACCAATGGCCTTAACATCGGTTTGCTGTACAGTTCTAGAACACTGAGTTCGAATATAATAAGTTACCTAGAGACCGAGAAACTTATTATCCAGAATCAGCACGTTTCTAGAAATCATCGCTCGCAAAGGAGTCTAGGATGTCATAAAAAAGGAAACAGGGATAGAGAAAGAAAGACATAATGACATACTGATAAGGGAGGGGCATAAAGTAATAAGTGATCCACATCACATACAAAACTATGTGAACGGGGTTTTTTTCAAGTATTGCAGAGAAGTTACAGCAAAAGTTTCCAAAAAAAAAAAAAAAAAATATAACACCTCAAGCAATCGCGCACTAAGTACAATGATGTTACTATAAATCACACAGCATGAAGTCAGTAAAACTGTGCAAAAAGTAAAGAAAAATAGTCAGTAGTCTT
Organism: Schistocerca serialis cubense; assembly: GCF_023864345.2. Lineage (NCBI taxonomy): Eukaryota > Metazoa > Arthropoda > Insecta > Orthoptera > Acrididae > Schistocerca > Schistocerca serialis. The sequence continues at coordinate 141,477,505 of NC_064641.1, read as the reverse complement.
AGATGAAGTTCCAGCATACATACTGAAAAAATGTGCAGAGTATAAAACCTCCTTCAGCAAACATTATAAATGAATCCTTCGCATCAGGGAAACTTGCAGAACACAGTAGAGAGCTATACCTCTGACAAAGAAAGGTAATGCAGAAGACATAGAAAATTACTGGCATATTTCCCTGCTGTCACCATAAATATAATAGAATCAGTTATGAAAGACAGATCAATGATTTTCTCGGAGAAATATAAATTTTGAAGCAAATAACAGTTTGCTTCCTGCAGTAGTACGAGTACAGATTAAGCCATAATATAACTCACAAAAGTGATACTGTATGCTCTTGATAAAAATGAGTGTGTCAAGGCACAGTTTTATATCTTCCTAAGGCTTTCGATACCGTTGACCATAAGATCCTACAACATAAGCTAGCAACATCATGAACAAACGGAACAGCTAATGATTGGTTCCAGTCATGCTAGCAGAGAGAGTAAAAGGGGTAGAGATAACACATAAGTCTAAACAAATCTAACAAATAATCTTAAACATTTAGTAAAACACTTTTCAGGACAAAAATACACTAATATAGCAGTTGCTTGAGGTAGCATATTACGGCCAATACTTATACATCACTAACTTTCCCTGTAGTGCCAGTCATGGGGGAAAAAAAATTCTCTTTCCTGATGACAGCAGTGTTATATTCACTGAGAAAAAAAGAGCACGCCCTTCAGAGAAAGCAAATGATACCCTCGACGATGTTTACAACTTGTCAATAAGCAATAAAGCTACATTAACGACAAAGGAACCTGACGATGTGAATTTGAATTGAGAGAAGTAAAATTACACTGCTAAATTAGATGTAGATGACACCTCTATAGACTGTTTAACACACACAGATTTTCTAGGAATGAAAATGGATTCGTAACTGAAGAGGCATGAACACACAAAAATACTTGCAAACAGAATATCTTCAGCATGTTGTGTCCTGAAAGTCCTGACATGAATGTGTAACTGCCAGTGTCTTTTAGTTACATACCATTCACATGTGCGCTCAGTTCTTACCTCTGGCATTTTTTTCTGGAGAACAAATTCACGCCGGCCTGAGTGGCCGTGCGGTTCTAGGCGCTACAGTCTGGAGCCGGGCGATCGCTACGGTCACAGATTCGAATCCTACCTCGGGCATGGATGTGTGTGATGTCCTTAGGTTAGTTAGGTTTAATTAGTTCTAAGTTCTAGGCGACTGATGACCTCAGAAGTTAAGTCGCATAGTGCACAGAGCCATTTGAACCATTTTTGAACAAATTCACAAAATATTAATACAGTTTTCAAACTACAGGAAAGGGCCATATAAATAAGACAAAAAGTTGTAGTCGAGTTCTTTATAAAGATCTATTCAAAATACTGGGGATTTTAACTGCACAATGTAAGTGCATTAACAAAGTAGTTGTACACATCAAAAGTAACGTTGATAATTACTGCACAAACAGGCTCTGTCCAGGACAAAGCTACACTGTCTATACTAAAATTAAATTTTCCAAGAAAAAATAAACATAAAACTGAGAACATCTTCTACCAAGGAATAAAACGGTGTAATTGATAACCGTAGATGGTTAAAGAAACTGCTAAAACAGTTATTTAAAAGGGCAGTTAGGAAGTACCTGTTAAACAACACGTTCTATAGACAGAAGGATTACCTAGATAACAGAGTGTAGGGATTTGTTAAAAAATATAACACAGATGAATAATAATAACAATAGTAAAGTATCTATCATTCCACATAACACTCTCAAACAACCTATTTTTTCTTTTCTTTTTTCTTTTCTTTTTTCTTTTCTTTTTTCTTTTCTTGAAAAACTTACTCCAATAGCTATGCGATGTATAATACTAACACCTTAGTCCTCTTTCTGAGCTCAACATCTCACTCGTTATAGACGGATGCTGACTTAGTTTTTCAGGCTAGCAAATGGGAAGTTGTGATACACAAAATCGTACTGATGTCAGCTGACAAAGACCCGGGTGGGTATCCTAAGTATCAACAGCTAATGATGGAAAGCTCTTTGGTTAAATTCTCCGGAGGTGAAATAGTCACCCATTCGGATCTCCGGGCAGGGACAACTAAAGAGATACCAAAATCCAAAAGCATTAATGTGAGAAGGATAGCAACATGGAACGCCAACTCACTTCTTAAATGTGGTAAACTGGAAAACTTGAAAATGGAAATGAAACGAATGGATATTGATGTACTGGGAGTCTCAGAAATGAGATGGCCAAACGCTGGCGACTTTTGGTCAGGGGATTGCAGAATCATACACACTGGAACAGCACAAGACAGTCCCGGGATTGCAGGAGTGGGAATTATCCTCAATAAAGAGATGGGGTTAAGAGTAAAAGGATTTGTTCAACATAGTGAGAGGATAATTTATGTCCGATTGGAAACTAAACCAAGAGACACAATCATAATCCAAGTATACATGCCAACTACGAAGCACGAGGATGATGAAATCGACATGATGTATGACCACCTTGAAGAAATAATTGGCAGAATTAAAGGAGCTGAAAACCTTGTCATCATGGGAGATATGAATGCCATTGTTGGGGAAGGTAAAGAAGAGGATGTGGCAGGGAATTTTGGATGAGGATTAAGAAATGAAAGAGGGGATAAACTTGTAGAATTCTGCCAAAGAAATAAACTTTGCATTACAAATACCTTCTTTAATCATCATCCAAGAAGAAGATATACTTGGAAAATGCCTGGTGACATTAACAGATACCAAATTGACTTCATATTAGTGAAGCAAAGATTTAAAAACCAAGTTAAGGACAGCAGATCATATCCAGGCTGTGATGTGGAAAGTGACCACATACTCGTTATGATGACGACTGAACTAAAATTCAAGAACATTAAAAGAAGAAGTACATGTAAATGGGATTTGACAAACCTGAAAAACGAAAATACACTGAAGCACTATCAACTAGAAACAGACAAGAAAACAAATACACAGGGCTGCAATGACACCCGAAGCAGCTGGGAAAAAATAAAAACTGGTATTTTAGAAGCAGCAGAAGAAGTAATAGGAAAAGAAAGGACAGAGAAAAGGAAGGAATGGATCACTAATGACCTACTAAATATGATGGAAGAAAGAAGGAAATTAAAAAATTCTGTGAAGAAGGAAGACCAAGAGAAATACAAGAGTCTGAAAAACAGAATCAACAGAGAGGCAAAACAAGCAAGAGAAAAATACCTTGATGATCTCTGTATTTCAGTTGAGGACAACATGAGCAAGGGAAATATCGACAAGGCCTATAAATGTGTGAGACATTGCTTTGGAGACAGAAGAAACAAATGTAGGGCTGTGATGGATGAAAATGGCAATATGTTGGATGACGATGATGAAGTTGCAAGAAGATGGAAACAATATATAGGAAAACTGTACAGCGGACCAGATCTGTCTGAAAACATCATGGAAGAAGAAACAGAAGTAGATGCACACAACAAGGGTGAACCTATATTAAAGGTAGAGTTTGAACTAGCTCTGAAAAAATTGAAAAACAACAAATCGCCTGGTATAGACAATATCCCAGCCGAACTTCTGAAATCTGGAGGAGTAAAACTGAATCAGGAGTTGTATAATCTTGTTTTCAACATGTACGAGCAGGGTAAAATTCCTACAGACTTTGAGAAAAACATTATGGTCCCCATTCCAAAGAAGGCAAATACTACAAGATGTGAAAATTATAGGACACTCAGCCTAGTTACTCACGCCTCTAAAATATTAACCTCAATTATCCTAAAACGCATAACAAAAAGTCGAAGCTACACTCTCCGAAGACAAGTTTGGATTCCAGCAAGATAGAGGAACCAGAGAATCAATATTTGCTCTAAAACTAATAATAGAGAAACGACTAGATAAGAACCTGAAAACATACATAGCTTTCGTAGATGTAGAGAAAGCCTTTGATGATGTTAAATGGGATAAGATGTTTGAGGTACTCAAAAAAGTAGGAATAGACCATAAAGATAGAAAAATGATATGGAACCTGTACAAAAACGAGACAGCAGTTATCCGTGGACGGACAAAACAAGAATAGGTGCAGATACGGAAAGGTTTCCGGCAAGGTTGCGCACTATCCCCTGTTATCTTTAATGTATACATCGAAGAGGCGCTGAAAAAAGTAAGGGAAAATTCAGAGACAGGTGTAGTAATTCATGGGCAACGAATAGATATGATAAGATATGCCGATGATATAGCTGTCCTGGCTGAGAGTGAAGAAGGTCTTGTAGTCCTACTGAATAGAATGGATGAAGTTATGGGTGAAGAATATAATATGAGAATTAATAAAGCAAAAACAAAAGTAATGGCATGCGACAAAGAAGATCAAGTGAAAGTCCAAGTTCATGTAGGCAATGAACTGCTTGAACAAGTTGATAAATTTACTTATCTGGGCAGTAATATTACCAGGGATGGAAGGAGCAAGGCAGAAGTGAGAAGTAGAATAGCTCAAGCAAAGGCTGCTTTTAACAAGAAGAAAAAACATATTAACATCTAAGAGCATCAGCCTTGAAACCAGGAAAAGATTTTTGAAATCATATGTGTGGAGTGTGGCATGCTATGGGTGTGAAACATGGACTCTCGGGACAGAGGAACAGCAGAAGCTAAATTCTTTTGAAATGTGGTGCTATAGACGCATGCTCAAAATAAAATGGACCGACAAGGTCACAAACGAAGTGGTCCTGGAAAGGGCAGGTGAGAAGAGAAGCTTCTGGAGTTTCATTGTTAAAAGAAGAGTGCAATTTACAGGCCATCTATTAAGACATAAAGGACTCCTGAACACAATCATAGAGGGATATGTCGAGGGAAAAAGACCAAGAGGAAGACCACGACTGAGGTACATGGATCAAATCGTGAAAGATGTGGGATGTAACACCTATAAAGAAATTAAGAGAAAGGCTGAAAGACGCACAGAATGGAGACAAGCTGCCATTGTAGCTGTTGCAAACCAATCCTTGGATTGACCACTACAGAAGAGGAAGGAAGAAGTCAGCTGATAGTGTATGTAATGTAGGCAGTGTTATGAAAAAACGTGTTCATGGTGTGTGTAGTGTGTGCAATGTCTTGCGTTAGGAAATGAATGAACATAATAGCATTAGCCTTTTACATTATTGAATAACTTATTTGTAAGCCAAAGATAAACTGAATGTGATAACGGTTTAAACAGAGTGGGCCTATATCCAGGAGGTTGGAGGCTCCAGTGTTTATCCAGTCTTCCTGATTTACGCTTTACATGGTTTCTCTAAATTGCTTAAGTCAAATGCCAAGATGGTTCCTTCTACAAGGTGAGGCAAATAAAAGTGACCGAGACGAGTGGATACGATTGGACGTGAATGTATGCATTCAACCACATCCCATGACGCGGACAGCACGTGTACGCGCTCCACGTGATCAACACCGGCTCAGAGCGTATGGCGGGCTGTGTCGCTGTGAGTGGAGCATTGCAGAAGGGACGACGGAGCAGTGCGTGTTCGTTGTGGAAAGTTACGTGACAACAAAGTCATGGAAACGGTAACGTCAGTTGTATGCTGAGAAGTTTAATGGTGTCAAAGTGGCAGCAAACAGTGCAATAAACGGATAGTCCGAAAATGGCGTCAGACATGATCTGTTTGGAGCAAGTCAAAAAAATTCCGAAACGTGCCCTCACGTCAGAAAATATGTCTGCAGTTCACCAGGAAATGCTCCAGAATCCTACTGAATCAACCTGACGCCTGTCGTGAGAGACCAGCATACCACGTCGATCATGCGGACGAATACTCCACCTGGAGCTATTCTCTGGGCCACTTCTATTTGCCCCACCTTGTATTACATTCACGCTCGCTTCCTTTTAGATCTTGTAGATAGGGTTATTCGTAAGTACCCGCAGGGCTTTAGAAGACGACTGCTCGAAAACTTCAAGGCATACAGAAAGGTAGTTGTAGACCCTGCGACTATGGGGAAGACATGTCGGAACGTCGGAACGTGTAGACCAGTGGTAGTCAACCCAGTCCGCTAGTGATCGTTGCAGCTTTCAATGTGGGCGGTGGGTGGTAAGTGTTTTGAAAATATTTTCGTTAGGTTGTAACAAAATTTTCCCAGAAACTACACTCAAGTTCGGAAAAAAACAGAGTACCCTGAACGACTAGAGATAGGAAGTTCATATGCGTAGGACTTGAACATCCGTAAGTTCTTCAGAAATTGTCATCATTAGAACCATGTCGGCCCACTGGTTCAACGCCAACATCGATATCGTGGCGAACACTACCTACCGCTAAGCTGGCCGGAGTGGCCGAGCGGTTCTAGCCGCTACAGTCTGGTACCACGCCATCGCTATGGTCGCAGGTTCGAATCCTGCCTCGGGCATGGATGTGTGTGATGTCCTTAGGATAGTTTGGTTTAAGTAGTTCTAAGTTCTAGGGCACTGATGACCTCAGAAGTTAAGTCCCATAGTGCACAGAGCCATTTGAACCATTTGCACCTACCGCTAAACTGAGCCTGTGGCTCTCGTTGTCTCTATGAACCGAGTGTAATGGATCAGTGTGACTTGAGCTGACGTGGAGGGTGCCTCGGAGACGTTTGCGCAAACCATGCCATCATCAGAGAATTTGAAAGACGGCGCATTATTGGCGTGACAGAACGTGATGCATCCATTCAGGATATTGTTGTTTGTTTGGGAAAATGTGTGTGTGTGAATTCCAAAGGGACCAAACTGCTGAGGTCATCGGTCCCTAGACTTACACACTACTTAAACTAACTTATCCTAAGACCAACACACACACATGCCCGAGGGAGGACTCGAACCTCTGGTGGAAGGGGCACAGTCTGTGACATGGCGCCTGAGACTGCGCAGCCACTCCGCGTGAAGCTTGTGTGAGACGAAGTGTTTCACCAGAGCAGCAGAACAGATCTGCGTCCTCTCCTGCTGTGGCGCATCAGCAGAACAGTGAAACACATCACATACCAGCAGGAGTGACAGTCCGTCACCGTTTATTATGGCACTGGTTACGTGTGCATCGTCCGCTTCTCTTATGAATGTGGAGAAACACTCTAGACAGCATTGGTGTGTGGAACGATTTGACTGGGAACAGGAATGGCATCAGACGATGTTTTCGGACGAATCCATGTTCTGTTTGTTTGAAAACGATGGGCGAATTTTGGTTCGCTGCAGACAGGGGGAGCAACATCACAGCGCCAACTAGACGCCTTATGGTGTTGGGTGGTATTGGGTACAAACACAAATCACAGCTGGTGCACATCCAGGGCACTGTGACAAGTGTGGTCTACGTGAATGACATCCTACGAGCTGTAACCATAATCTTTCTGCACAAGACCCAAGACGCCTTTTCTCAGCAAGACAAGGCACGCGCACATGTTACTCACCAAACACGGTGTCTTCTTGGTGTCACAGGATATAAGCCTTATGCTCTGGCCCACCAGATCACTACACTTGTGCCAGTTTTTCAAAACCCTCCTCATAGAGGTCTGCCGCCTGACTTGTTAACCACTGCATCACCACTGTTTTGACTTAGTCATCGTCTTGAAGACGCTGACCGTCCAGGTGTTTCTTCAAATGCAGGAACAGATGGTAATCACTGGGCGCAAGATCAGGGCTATACGGAGGATGATCTAGAGTTTCCCATGGAAAAGATGTGATGAGATCTTTGGTCTGATTCGCCATATGCAGACGGGCATTGTCTTGCGGCAAAACTATGCCCTTAAATAACTTGCCACGTCTTTTGATCTGAATTGAACGGCGCAGATTGTGAAATGTCTTACAGTAAGTGCCTCAGTATTGACGGAAATTATGCAGAAAAGTAGATTAAGGTAAAGGGTTTCGTGTAAAAATAAAATTATTGAGATATCTTAGCACGTCTTTTTTTAATTTCAAAACGGTGCTTACTTAAAAAACACGCCTCGTATATCTAGACTGGTGTCCCTGAAACTACTGAAATTGATGCTGTTCCTCTTGAGGAACATATGTTTGTCCAGCCTCACCACAGATATAACTCCAATATGGTTGTATCTATGGTATGGCTATCTGTATCGTAGAGGCACGTAAGTCACTTTGTAAGTAGGCTGTTTAGGTTTTTTTATTGGTAACGCCACCTCTGTATGAAAATCACTGACTATGCTGTGTACAGTCTGTGGCTGCTTTGCATTGTTGTAATACTCGCCATTGTAGTGTTAGGCAGCTGGCTGTGAACAGCGCGTAGCGTTGCGCAGTTGGAGGTGAGCCGCCAGCAGTGGTGGATGTGGGGAGAGAGATGGCGGAGATTTGTAATTTGTCATGAACTGCTATATTTATATATGATGATATCAAGGTAAATACATTGTTTGTTCTCTATTAATATCTTTCATTTGCTAACTATCCCTATCAGTAGCTAGTGCCTTCCATAGTTTGAATCTTTTATTTAGCTGCCAGTAGTGGCGCTCGCTGTATTGCAGTAGCTTGAGCAGCGAAGATTTTTGTGAGGTAAGTGATTTGTGAAAGGTATAGTTTGATGTTAGTCAGGGCCATTCTTTTGCAGGGAATTTTGAAAGTCAGATTGCGTTGCGCTAACAAAATATTGTGTGTCAGGTTAAGCACAGCCATATATAAATTGTTCAAAGGGGACGTTTCATATGTCGACCCTTAGCCGAGGATACCTCACTGGAATCTTCTGATTTTTCTTGTAGTTTGTGTAATTAGTGTAGATTTTGTTTATTGCTAGCGCGTAATTGTAGAGAGAATCTCCTTTGTAGTTGTAGCCTTTCATTGTTGTACAGTAAAACAGTTGTGGCATGCATGTAGATTTGCACCAAGTATTTCGCAGCTGCGCTGGCAATTAAGTAGACATTATTTCCATTGCTATGTTATTTTATTTTGCTCTTCAAATTGTGCTTTTCTGTGTTATCGTGTGAAATATTGTGACAATTATGGCGTGTGAAAAACGTAATACTAGGCTCCAAAGTAAACTGAGAAATGACAGTGAAGACGAAGGCAGTGTGTTAGCGCCGCAGAGTAATGAATTAACTAATGTTCAAAGTAGTAATTTGGTAATTGCGCATAGGGAAATGGAGCGGGCGGCAAACAATGGTGTAGACAGTGAAACAGGTAGTGAACAGGGAAGCGTTATCGATCGATTGGTCGGCAACAGCTCGCCTCAGGAATCGGGAATGACAGAACACAATATCGCAAATACTGTAGATTCAGGTTTTGGGTCATCACCGTTTTCTCAAATAAGTCAAGACACATTTTCTGCTTGTCAAAATGTGAATGTTGCCGGTGCAAATGCACTGCCTAAAAGCGTAGAGAAACAGATTCCAGACACTAATACATTATTATTGCAATTAATGCAACAAATGGAACAAAATCAGAGACAAATGGGACAAAATCTTAAAAAGTTAGACACAGTGGAACAAAATCTTAAAAAGTTAGACACAATGGAACAACACCAGAGACAAACACAGCAACAGTTAGACGCAATGGAACAAAATCTTCACACCACGCTTGAACAAACACGTGAAGATTTCACTACTGAGTTACATAACATTGAATCGAAATGTCAAAAAGTCTGTAATGACGTAAAAACACAAATTTGTGAGCATTTTCAACCTATTTTTTCGCATTACAGAATCACGAAGCAGCCATAAAAGAACTGCAAACCATTGTTCATGAAAATCATGAGACCTTGTGGGCTAAAATTGACTCAGTTGCATCTACCGATTCGGTTACGCAACTTGCAAAAACTCAGGAAAACTTTAAGGACACAGTAGATATTCTGAAACTTGGTTCAGAAAAACACACTGAAGAAATAAGTACACTATCGGAGAAAGTAGCCGAACTTTCGGATCAGGTCACTAACTTATCTACAAAGGTAGATGATGATCTGAATGACACAAGACCCGTAGCCTTCACTGACACAGAAGAGTATGAACAAATCAGAAAATTCAAACAAAATCAGAATCAAATTAATACACAACACCAAAGAGAAATCCGGGAAGTACAAGATCAGCTGACACAGGTAATACAAGAATTACGTATTTCAGAGGACACTCGCGCTCCAACACGGGAAGAGGGACTTAGAAACACGGAAAAGCCGCAAAATAATAACACAGGGCATTTCGGAAGTTATGAAAGAAATTGGCAATGTGCACCGAATTTTGAGATGGAACGGCCGACACGACCTAACAATGACCGATATGCGACTCGCCGACATGACGATTTTGACTATAAGCTGTTCATTACTACACGTAAATTCAAAACATTTAAGAATTCTGGCAACGACATTCATCCACAAGCATGGCTCCATCAATTCTCTCATTGTTTTCCTCCCAACTGGTCGTTGGAACACAGATTAGAATTTATGTGTGGCTACTTAGAGAATGAACCAGCTGTAAGAATGCGATCGGTCATTCACGATTGCCACAGTGAAGGAGAATTTTACCATGCCTTCCTCTCAGCGTATTGGTCTCAAGCCACACAAGACCGCGTAAAACATGGTATCATAATGATGAAACATTTCGAACAATCTGAATTCTCCAGTCTTGTGAAATATTTTGAAGACATGTTGCACAAGAATCAGTACCTGTCAAACCCATACAGCCCCTCAGAACTCATCCGCATTTGCTTAATCAAATTACTTGAACATTTACGGCATATTATTTTAGCAGGACGTTGCAAAGACGACATTGAAGCTTTTCAGGGACTGTTACAAGAACTAGAAATTGACACTGATAATCGCGGAACGCGAAAACAAGGACACAACAATTACAGGTCACATCCGTCACAATCCCGTGACGACAGAAACAATAACCGGACACGACTGGTCTATTCTTACAACGCAAATCGTGACCAAAATAGACACCAACCGTACGACAACCGTTGGCAGAGTAGTAATAATTACAGGGAAAGATCACCTCTCCGCGGTAGTGACTATCACAGAGACAATCAGAGAAACAGACAATATGGGAACCAAAATAATTATTATCAAGGGAGACAGAATAACTTCAGACGCAACAGTTCAGCGCGCAGTTACGATTCAGGGAGAAATTCTCCACCACTTAACCGACAAGAAAGAAACTACAGGAACTACCGACATGACGACAGACGATGTGATCGTAACGACAGACCTGAATTGCATCAGAACTAGCGGGACTCTAACTTAGCTGGGGCCTCTCGGCAAGGCGAATTTGTAGAAATTAGGTCTCCTAATCCCAATAACAGCGCGCGCCAACAAAGAGACAGACAATGACTCGCACTGCAGGCAGCTGCGTGTGGCCGCTGGCTCAGGGAAAAATAACAAAGACGCTAGCCTTGAGAAAAGATTTAGCATTCTTTACCGATGTATACAACATGATATTTGCTTTGAAGTTGAAACTCTGTGCACTAGGAAGAGTAAAGGGTTACACCACATTTCACGTGTAAAACCGTTTATTGAAAGATAATCTGCTTTTTAACTTAGTCTTTGCCATAAAATTTTTCGCTTCACATTACTAATATGCTTTGTCAGATTTAGAATCTGTTAACATGTAACAATGTTTGAAGTGAAATATCCAGTCAAGAACCAAGAGAACTTATTTAAACAGAAATGACGAATGCATTGTTATAGTGAACAGACGTCACAGTGTTATTGTGTGTGTACATTCTTGCTTGTTTGTTGCACGATTACGTAACGACTATAAGGCTCACATACTTAGAACATTTACCAGTATTGCTAATGAGATTTTAATGCAACATTTTGGTTTATTTGAAAATACATTCTGAATTTAAAGTGCTTTCTGAGAGATACCAGATGACACAGAGGTTAGTTTATGTGACAGCTACACGATTTTTATCACGACGCTACTAATGAGTGACAATTTACAATGTTGCTTTTGCGGTGTATCTGTTTTATATCTGCACAGTTTTCTGAATTCTTCTGGAAAGAAAAACATGTTTTAGTAGTAACTTTTGTGGTATAGCAACAATGAGACAGCCTTTTTCGTGGCACAACATTACGTTACAGTACAGTACTTTCTTCATCACGGCAATAAGCGTAATAACTAAGACATTTATACGCAAAGCATTTCACTTTTGTGTATTATGAGGTAAGTACATTGACTTCTGCAGAACTTAGCTTTCGGAGGACGATAACTACGACACTTCCACAGAGATTATGTTGCAACAAGACGCACATTTAGCGCTACAGGACACGCATTTGAGTGATTAATTTTGTACTTTAAAAATTTATTTTTTAAGATATTTGAAGTACAATGATACGAAGTTTTTCCATGATACATTTCATTCCATTGCTGTAATCTGTAACACCTGAGGGTATAATTACATTAATCCTCAGGGGGGTACACGCTTACTTTGTGTACCATGTGTGTGGCAACCACAAGGAGCCCTAGCTAATATGGTATTTGCTTACACAACTTTACACATCGGTACCATATTTCTCTAACACAAATTACACAGCTATCTGATCAATTAACCGAGAGAGACAAACTTTTTTTTTACTACATCAGTGACAGATGTTTACGTAATTATACCGTTGGATAACTTCACACTTACGAAATTGTATTTTGTCTGTACTTAGTGAACTGTTCATATTTTTTTGGAACCATTGTGATACTATCAGAGCTTTGAATGATATATTTGGTATGGGATCATGATTTTTAAAGTACGTTTGAGGCAGATGACACTTTTGACATGAGCAGAGAATTTTTTTAATTATTGGAGGAAGCTATGACGATTTTGAGATTTGACTGAGGTGTTATGATGTTATTTTTACGATGACGATGTGTATTATGCTGCTGAGGTATGTTTACGATTAATAGGCTGAGGCTATATGAGTTATTTGATTATGCTTCATATTTATAATGACGAAATATTGACGAGTGTCGATGGATACGTATATGTGTAATAAGGTAAGGAGCAATGAGTAGTGGGTAGGGACTCTTGACTTGTGAAACAGGATGTTGGAAACCAAGAATCGTACTTTAAGAGTTATGAAATATGTGTATATGCGTGAATGTATCACAATGCTGGCGAAAATTTTTTGAACACTGTTATATTTACAGGATTTTTTTTCTACACATTTGTTACGCAAATTTTCGACCTGTGAAATGTTTATATGAGACTGTCACTGTAGCGGAAACTGCTGTCGTAAATATGTCGGTAAGAAAGGTAAGTGACCGTGACGTAATGCGTTGCGAGCGGCCAGGTGTGCCAGTTGCCTGGAGGAAAAGCCATTATTGCGAGCCCTTTTCAGCGGCACAGGTAGAAAAATAAATAAATAAAAAAAAGACGTCATTAACCTCGCTTCTGACATTCCTTTGTAGAAAGCATCGCAAAAACGACACGGTCGAACTTGAAAACATATGATTACACTGGATGCCTAATGAAATGACGAGAAATATTTTTATGTCTATACACCTGATTATGACTACTGTCTCTCTAATTGAGAGATTTTTCTACTAACTTATGAAATGCCACATGGCTATTGAACGATGTTCTTATGCTTTGCTGTGTACATAGTTGCTTATTTCATTTGATATCTAGTTTCTAGCTGCACTGCTGCATTGGTTCAAATAAAATTTTATAGATGTACTAATATAAATATTTTCTGTCTACAGATTCAGTAAATAATAGTTTTGTGATATATTTCAAAAAAATGAGGGAGCACAAAAAGATATTTCCCTTCACAGGAACTGCATACATAATTTTCTTTACAATATTTGGTAATTTATTTCATAGAGTAAGTTATCGTGATGCATCACCTTAGTGTTAAGATGTGACATAGGTATTAGACATGGCCATTTTTAGTGTAATATTTTTTCTGCTTGAGCTTTGTCATGTTTAGGTATATCATTTTCTGCTGCTGTTTGCCAGGCATAGTGTTGCTGAATTTTAATTTGTGTTACTCTGCTAAGCCAGATTTATTTTTTTTTTTTTTTTTTGCGCATTGCCTCATATTAGTTGTAATGTTGAATTGCTTGGTAATTTAGATTTACTGTAGCTTGCTTTGCTATTTTCCATTTTTTTTGCATTGCTGTTTGTGTTAATTTGTTATGTGCTGCTGCATTGCCTCGTCCCTTAGTTTAGTATCTGAGCTCAGTAGATTTAAGTTAGCTTAAGAGGAGACTATATAAGAAACTAACTATTATAAATTTATAAGAAATGCATTGAGAAGCTATCAGAAAATGGTCTGGAAAAATAAAAAGGATACTATACAGTGGAGAAAAACTATTATTGACAGAGGATGTGAACAGAATACAGAAAGCAGAGAGAAAAACTATTTTTGACAGAGGATGTGAACAAAATACAGAAGGCAGGCTTAGATAGGACTTTTGGGAATAATGATGAATGAAGGGAGATCTCCAAGAAGCAAAGAAAGTTTTGTTTGCAAAATACTGCAATGAAACAAACCCTGTCCTTTCCTTTTGTGTTATCCCACTATATGTTTGTGTACCCTTGTGTATTTGTTTTCTTCCTGTCTCTGTGTAGTTTCATAGAATTTTTTCTTCTTTTAATATTAAGCTACATTCACTATGATGAGGAATACTGTTATCCTCGAATATAATTGGCATTAATAATATGTTATTTACTTTGTAAAGATGTTAGACATTATTAATTCTGTTTTGTTTTAATGCTCATGTGTGAAGTTGATGTTTCGAAAGTTACTCTGATCTTTTATGTATGTACTCATGTCATAATTCCTGTAACACTGATGTATATGTTTATTTCTATTCTTTTGTAATGCCCCTATTACTACAAACGTTATCTGTATTATTATCTTTTTAATGATGTGTTTTGTACCTTTGTTATTGTATTCTTATGTTATAAAATTGTAATTGTCACCAGTTCATGATATTATTAACTTGTTAGTTACATTTCACTGCACACGTTTCTGTTGGTCATAGTATATGGACAATATGCGAGAGGTAGGGACTGTTAGTGTTTGCATGTGCGTTAATGATTCAGCAAGGGACTGGATAACAGCATTGCTGGTTCTAAGGACATTTCAAACAAATTTTTTTTTGAGTGCATGAGTGGTGGTTCATGGACTTGCTATATTGTCCACAAGACTCTTCGATGGTGATTGTGCACCTGCACAGTTCCAACAGATGGCTGCTGGCCATCTCTACAAGGACTACAGTGGGTCTACATCTTTGATGACCCATCAATACCATTATTTCTACAAGGACTGCAGTGGGTCTGCACCTCTGGTGGCCCACCAGTACCGTAATCTCTACCAGGACTACAGTGGGTCTGCTCTGTGATGACCTAACCACCAATATTCTTCAAAACGTCGACTGACTCTGCTGTGGGTTTACTCTGTTGTGGCCCATTACCTGTCTGCATGTCGAGTCAGCACTGTCTTTCCGTTGGAAGGACAACACTACTTCTTCAAGACTGCATGGAAATCCACTACGTCTGTGTGCATTGTCTTTTACTGCTCAGACTTTGAGAAAAACACGACAATTTTAGTGTGATCAATGATCAGGACTATCTTTATGGACTGTGAGAAAATTTTAGCTTTTGACCAACATTTATCAATAAGTGTGTGCATCTGATTTCTTTGTTATTGTAATTGTGAAAAAAAATTTTAACAAATATGTATTGGCCAGTGCCCAAAAAAAATTTGTAAAATTTTTTTGTGGGGAGCATGGGGGCTATGTAAGTAGGCTGTTTAGGTTTTTTTATTGGTAACGCCACCTCTGTATGAAAATCACTGACTATGCTGTGTGCAGTCTGTGGCTGCTTTGCATTGTTGTAATACTCGCCATTGTAGTGTTAGGCAGCTGGCTGTGAACAGCGCGTAGCGTTGCGCGGTTGGAGGTGAGCCGCCAGCAGTGGTGGATGTGGGGAGAGAGATGGCGGAGATTTGTAATTTGTCATGAACTGCTATATTTATATAATATGATATCAAGGTAAATACATTGTTTGTTCTCTATTAATATCTTTCATTTGCTAACTATCCCTATCAATAGCTAGTGCCTTCCATAGTTTGAATCTTTTATTTAGCTGGCAGTAGTGGCGCTCGCTGTATTGCAGTAGCTTGAGCAGCGAAGATTTTTGTGAGGTAAGTGATTTGTGAAAGGTGTAGTTTGATGTTAGTCAGGGCCATTCTTTTGCAGGGAATTTTGAAAGTCAGATTGCGTTGCGCTAACAAAATATTGTGTGTCAGGTTAAGCACAGCCATATATAAATTGTTCAAAGGGGACGTTTCAACTTTAGGTTCGGCAAGGTCCTGGCTCGTAGACATACGCAGACAAAATACGTAAATAATGTATTGTCTTATTAGTTTTTCTGCGACTGTACGTACTTTCCACTTTTTTTTAAATACACAGTAAGCTGCTGAAGCAAGCATTTCGAAGTAGCAGGAGTGTGTTGAGTGTGATGAAAGTGACCGTAGTTAAGAGTCATAGATATGTGTTTGAAGCTAAATCAGCATAAATTTGTAACATAAATATAGAATAATTACACACGGAGAGTGTTGCATGTAGAAGGTAGTGTACCTACGAACACCGATGTTTCCTGATCGTTACATCAGATTAGTGACAATTTTAAAATCACAAGGAAGAATGCGCACTAGAAACCGTCGTAAGCAGTTTCCGACATTCTCTACGGTTTTTTTGTTCTTAGACATGTGTTAATTCTTCAAGTACAGAATTTTATGATGAGTAAAATGCTGTATATTTTTAGGAGTCTTTATGTAATATAAGAACATTCAAGCTATACTTCGATGGATGAGCACCATCTTGCATCTTCAAGCAGAGGATGGTCTTTTACCATGGCACATTGGTTACAGGCAAATGAACTGTGTGTTTTCTTTCATTCTTTTTTTATTAACTTCTTAAAAGTTTTATCTGTCTTGAATATGCAAATTTGTGTCATTTCCAATAGCTTCCATTTAAAGAAATATATTTAATTTATGCTGATAACGCTTTTGTTTAATTTGATTTCTCTTAACTCTGGTTGGTGTGCAGCAGAGTAACAATGCAACAGCGAAATTAGTAAATGCTTTACTGACAAGATTTTCTCGATTGCAAAGCTTTTAAATTTCAGTCGAGTAGTTGTTCCTAGAACACGATTACATTGTACCTTGGAACATGTTTTCACATACGGAAAAATCTTATTTTCCCGGAATATTTTTTCGTAATTTTAGAAAAAGACTACAACGGATAATAATCAAAAGTCTGAAAGTGTGATAAGCTAAAACGCTCTCCCGTACTTGTAATGTGCTTACATGTATATTATATCGTTTTTTGTAATGGTTTGAGGGTAGCTAAACCAATAAATAGTCCTATCACAGCTTTTGACGTTTAAAAGGTCGTAATAATAATGTCACCCGCCGTGTAAACGATGTACACTGCTAATGACTTTCTCTCTTTCTCCCTTTCTCTTCTGTCTCCATATTTCTCTCTCTCTCTCTCTCTCTCTCTCTCTCTCTCTTCGAGAATCGGGTTAACGATGCCATTAAAACGTAATGATTTTCAGAAAGCAATTACTTTCCTTCAAGTGACGACGAATGACAATTAAAACCTGTGCCACAGTCGCGGAAACATTATCACGTGTAAATGCCGAATGGTTTCCTCTTTCACAATGCCGTTATCGCCGACGCTCCAGCCACGAACAAAAGTAAAAGACTCAATTACAAGGGAACGGCTGGAATAAAAGACACAAAAAAGGGGGCCCGCGAAGCGCGGCATTCTTACACGTAAGCCCATTACGGCCTTTTATGCCGCCGTTCTCCCCTCGGGCAGCTAGGCGTCTCTGTAATCCGGCGCCGCGCATACAACACAAATCAAAGAGCCGTCGCCTTTTTAAAACAGCTTTCGGCGGAAAGGAACGTTGACCGTAACGGCCGGCGCACACGGAAGCCAGCCAGGCCGACCGCAGCGCCGCGCCGCGGACCCCTCAATAACAATAATAATAAAAGCGTGGCCGGCCGCTCGGTGCAGTTCGGAACTCCTCGGGCGCGCTCGGCCCGGCCGACACGCGCGCTGCGTGGCGGACCCGCCTGTAATCGCGCCAAACAATTCGCGTCACGCGACGCCGTGATTTACGTGCAAATGACGTCGCTACGCTTTGATTCGCGTCGCGCCGCCTGCCACACGTCGCAAGCGCTGCCCAGGTGGGCCAGACCAGGGAAACCGCCGCTTAAATGAATAGCGTGCGTTACTGCAGCCCACAATATGTTACTGGGATCTCTTCCTTTACGTGAACAAACGTGTGTGAGGGAGGTGGCTGTTTGTTGCGTCCGGGACCTTTCCTCAGAAACGGAATAAATCTAGATTACGATTCCAGATTTTTGAATCTAAATTTGTGCCACAGAAGTTATGCGTTTGCCACAGACAGTAATCTGATAACATAAAAGTTCCGTAGATTCTCCAACGAAACGTAGTTAAAATAAAGCAATATTTTATTAAAATCTTTGTTATTTACTGTAAGATGGCTTATCTACTACAATAAACGAAATGGCCCACTACATTACACAGGACGAAGAAAAAATGTTGCACTTGGAGACCGACATGCGAGTCCTCGTCCACATTAAAGGCGAAAGTTTATCAAGCAAAATCAGATCGGGTCCATTTTGAAAAGCTATGAGTGAAAACGAGGAGCTGCCAACACGGTCACATAGTCTAGCGCATCGGAATGAACAGAGGAACGTGTATCACCCGCACTACCGTGGCGACTATTCGTAGCTCAGTGAGTAGACTCCTGAGACACTGAGACACTTCTTAAGTAACAGAACTTAGTACGTTGTCCTCGATAGTGAGTGTTCATCGGAGGTGAGGGTATCATCTGGAGTGCCCCAGGGAAGTGTGGTAGGTCTGCTTTTGTTTTCTATCTACATAAATGATCTTTTGAATAGGGTGGATAGCAATGTGCGGCTGTTTGCTGATGATGCTGTGGTCTACGGGAAGGTGTCGTCGTTGAGTGACTGCAGGAGGATACAAGATGACTTGGACAGGATTTGTGACTGGTGTAAAGAATGGCAACTAACTCTAAATACAGATAAATGTAAATTAATGCAGATGAATAGGAAAATGAATCCTGCAATGTTTGAATACTCAATTAGTAGTGTAGCGCTTGACACAGTCACGTCGATTAAATATTTGGGCGTAACACTGCAGAGCGATATGAAGTGGGACAAACATGTAATGGCAGTGTGGGGAAGGCGGATAGTCGTCTTCGGTTCATTGGTAAAATTTTGGGAAGATGTGGTTCATCTGTAAAGGAGACCGCTTATAAAACACTAATACGACCTATTCTTGAGTACTGCTCGAGCGTTTGGGATCCATATCAGGTCGGATTGAGCGAGGACATAGAAGGAATTCAGAGGCGGGCTGCTAGATTTGTTACTGGTAGGTTTGATCATCACGCGAGTGTTACGGAAATGCTTCAGGAACTCGGGTGGGAGTCTCTGGAGGAAACGAGGCGTTCTTTTCGTGAATCGCTACCGAGGAAATTTAGAGAACCAGCATTTGAGGCTGACTGCAGTACAGTTTTACTGCCGCCAACTTATATTTCGCGGAAAAACCACGAAGATAAGATAAGAGATATTAGGGCTCGTACAGAGGCACATAGGCAGTCATTTTTCCCTCGTTCTGTTTGGGAGTGGAACAGGGAGAGAAGATGCTAGTTGTGGTACGAGGTACCCTCCGCCACGCACCGTATGGTGGATTGCGGAGTATGTATGTAGATGTAAATGTAGATATAGAAACCTCATCCACCAAGGAGCTGTGGTTTGAATCCTCGTCAGGTTCCGTTTTTTATTTTTTAGGCATTCGTTCCCTAGTTCTCGTCGTTTATAAGCAGGACATCATATTGTCAGATGATAATAGCTTATCACATGATAATGAGATCAATTAAACTGTGCGTGTGTGTCTACTAACCGCACAATGCAGAGTCGTAACAGGTCCAGTCAAGTTCATGTAGGACGGCTTCCCAATGCAGTACAAAAACGATGAACACGTCGAGATGCTTTTGGTGTTGGGTGGATCTGCTAACCAAGCTGCTGCTGCTGCTCGTGCGTATGCTGGGTGATACCCTCAAAGGCGCCATCCTGATAAGAATCTTTTTCGTTGCCTGGAGCAACGCCTTCGGGAAAGTGATATCCTCATCCACAAGTAACGGACAAAAGTCGTCCAAGAACTAGACGTATTCCATGAACAGGACGGTATCTTGAAACCTTTCACCAGTCAACTCAGTGAAACACAGGTGATATTGTAAGGCAGTTCCACATATCTCAAAGACTGGGTGTTGAAGTGTTGCACGATGAAGAACAGAAGCCATATCGTTACACGTTAACTCACACATCGGTGGCCATAATACCGAGTACAGTTTTGTGAATAGCTTTTGCACCAAGTGGAACAAAACGAACATTTTATAAATAACGTGATATGGGCTGACGAGTCTAGCTTCACTCGTGAAGGTATTTTCAACCTCCAGGACAGTCATTATTGTTCGGAACACAAACCACATGTCACCGAAGATCATGGCTTTCAGGCACGCTTTGGCATAAACTTGTGGTTTGAAATGGCGGGAGGAGTGCTTTTGGGCACTTACCTATTTCCGGGTGAGTTGAATGCGCCCCTGTACCTACGTCTCTTGGCAATACATTAGAAAACGTTCCTCGTGATGTTCGGCGACAGCTTTGGTTTCAGCATGATGCCACATTTTGGAGTAAAAGTAACTATTTAAATCTATTTAAACGAAGTGTTTCCAGGGAAATGGCTAGGTCGCGGAGGTCCAATGTTCTGGCCTCCATGTTCCCCGGACCTCAATCCACAAAATTTTTATTTGTGGAGACACTTAAAGGAACGCGGTTATGGATGTACACGACCTATGCAAGCCGCTTTGGCAATGGTGGCTCCAGGTTCTTTGCGGAGGGTCCAAGAAAGTATGATCCAGCGAGTGGCGAAGTGTTTGCAAATGCAAAGTGATCCCTTTGAACATCTTCTCTAAAGTGAAAGTTGCTCATACATGTACGTACCGGCTCTGTGAAGATAAGCCTGAAGGTCTAATGTACAGAATGAAATAACCGTGTGCAGCATATTGTGCAGTCTAGAGTAGCTTGTCTGTTTTATTTTCGTGTTAATGTAGCCACTATTATTTTCTACTGGCTTTGTTTGTGTCATACTCGAATAAACTATATTAGAATCATTGGAATCCAGCCTAGGTCAAGTAGACACATCAATAAGTACTTACGCCTCCCAAGTAAATGATATAATGAACAGAGAAGAGAAACGATTAGATCTGTGTTTTAAACATGAGGCAGAGATGCATGAATGCCTTGAAATAGTAGAAGAAAAGCTAGTAGTAAAGTAGAACATCTACATGCAAATTAAATCTGAACAGGATAAATTAACAACATGAATTAATGTTGTAGAGAAAGAGTTATTGGGAACTAAGTATGTTTAGAATGCTCATACATGTACGTACCGGCTCTGTGAAGATAAGCCTGGACGTCAAACGTACAGAATGAAATAACTGCTGGCCGGTGTGGCCGTGTGGTTCTAGGCGCTTCAGTTTGGAACCGCGCGACGGCTACGGTCGCAGGTTCGAATCCTGCCTCGGGCATGGTTAGTTAGGTTTAAGTAGTTCTAAGTTTAAGGGAACTGATGACCTGACATGTTGAGTCCCGTAGTGCTCAGAACCATTTGAACCGTTTTTTTAAATACTCTGTAGCATGTTGAGCAGTCTAGAGTAGCTTGCATATTTTGTTTTTGTGTCGCTGTAGCCACTATTATTTTCCGATGGCTTTGTTTGTGCCACACGCGAAAAAACGTGATCGTTCACATCTGTAAGAATTTCACGTTCTGTCTTAACATTTAAATACAGGCAACAATAACAGGAAGAAATACACAAGACACCGCAATGTGGAGATGTAAACTGAGTACAAATTGATGCTTTAAATGAAAAACAGTTTGGAGCGAATGCAACTCGAACAGTGGGGAGTCTGCATGTCCATTCCCCATAGCATTCCCTCGTCTCACTGAGCTGATGGGACTACTCCAGCACAGAACAGAGTTCGTGTTACCTGTTCCTAGCCACGCTGCACGCAGTTACAGAGTTGCCAGAGCCTCGTTCTTTAAATCGAATTTCTATTGAACCTTGTGGCGGGACTAGATTTTGCGAGATACACTTTTGTCTTGAACTAGGATGAGGAATACCATGCCGACCACCAACCGCGGCAGTTGTTCTTCATCCTGTGAATTTAATAATTAAATAATTAATATGCGACTCTGTTAATCGTTTTCTAAATCACTGTTTTCTCAAAAAGTAAGCCATTTGCACAGATAGCAAGTTTGTGCAACCACCTATGCTATCTATGCAGTTCGCTTGCTCATTCAAAAACGTCGTGAGGTCTTAGCATCTTCATTTTTCTGAACCTGGAAAATGCTTTCGAGGGAGTCCCACGGGACCTCATATGGCTTCTTCTCAGAGAGCATCAAGTACCCGAAAACTAGTTGACTGGGACCGGCTGCTCTACCACAATCCTGAAAGTTTTTGTATTTACATCCGTTTAACAGGAGGTCCTGGGGACGACGGTCGTTTATTATTGTGAGAAAATGAAGCGGCTGCAGACGTCCTTGTGACTGTTGGCAGTTGGTTACAGTACTGACAAAGTTTTCAGACAGTCCGCGGAACCAGTTTTCTTGGCCACTGGTGCAGAACATATAGGGATCGCGTCAACCCCTTCAGCATCAACTACAGCCTGATGATAGCGCATTGAAGCGCAGAAACTGGTAGCTACAAAATAAATAAAATCACAAGGACGGCTGTAGGCGTTCCATTTTCCCACAACAATTCTGAAAGTCTAGTATACGCTACCGCTGGGATATAATGTGACTTCCCAGTATCTATGGATATCCACCAGGGATCTGCTCTTTTTCTCCTCCTCTTCATCACTATAATGGACGCGGTCACCAGGCTTCTAAAGAAATTAACACTTTGGACACTACTAGGCGCTGGTTATGTTCTACAGGCTACCGAAAACAAGAATGACCATCTAGAACAAGTCGAAACATGGAAGAACCCCCTTGAACAGTCCAGAATACGTTTCATTACTAAAAAAAAAGGCTAAAAATCTTGCAACAGGAGTAAACAATGTGGATACTATCAAGGTGGACGGTATAGATGTATGAAAGAATATCTTCAGGCACCTTGACCGAAAATTATGTGCCAATGGCTCATTTTCTCTCAAAATGACAAAACGCACTACCAGTGCATGGTGGACATTTACTGGTGTGCTTTGTGACAAGACGATACCAGAACGACTATACTCGAAAATATACCACTCTACAGTCCGCCCAGTTACCTTCCACTGTGCAGAATATTGGTCCGCAACGTAAGAAGCATAACAACAATTCGGTAGACTTGTGGCCTGACACTTAATGATCATGTGGCGAATGATGAAACTTCAGGCACTACAGAGCGGTAGCTATAGCTGAAAAAATGAGAGAAAGCCATCTACTACTCCAAAACAGTAACTTGGCATCCGGCCAGCAGGTGCCATACTGTAAGCACCCAGTGTGGCCAAAATGGACCCGTGGTTTGAGCTCCTACAAAATCAAAAATGAGCGAGGCGTAGTTAATCGTCAGTTAAATATTTCCTGTTATCGAGACTGAGATCAATGTTTCTACTGACATTTAAATAAAGACACTAATTGTCAAAAATTATGCATCACTTACCAAAAGTAAATGCGAAACTGGAAGTAAATATGCCAGACCCTGCTGTTTTGCAACAATTTCTGTCAGAATTAACTGCGACACAGATTCACCCTTAAGAATCAGTACTGAATTAAATACACACAATGGATTGAATCATTGCTTTAGAAATTTTCAGCCCTGTCGGTAGGACTTCAGGTAGGCTGTTCAGTTGTATTACCCAAAACCATTGACCATGATAGAGGGTTTGCTCTCTATAATGTAAGCAGTATCATGATTTGCGTGACTCTGAATTGATTGGAATAGCGTCGTGATATAATCGTGTAGCTGTCAAAGAAACCAAATGCTAAGTCATCTTTAATCCCACAGAAAATACTTCAAATAAAGAATGTCTTTTCAAGTAAACCAAAATGTTGCATGAAAGTCTCATTAGCAGTGCCGGTATATGTTCTAAGTATGTGAGCCTTATAGTCGTTACGTGATAGTGCAACTAACAAGCAAGAATGTACAAATAACAACACTGTGTCGTCTGTTCACTATAACAATGCATTCGTAATTTCTGTTTAAATAAGTTCTCTTGGTTCTTGACTGGATATTTAACTTCAAACATTGCAGATTATCTTTCAATACACGGTTTTACATGTGAAATGTGGTGTAATCCTTTACTCTTCCTAGTACGTAGAGTTTCAACTTCAACGCAATTATCATGTGGTATACGTCGGATTCTACTGAAGGCACTAACTACTGATAGGCATAGTTAGCAAATGAAAGATTTTGATAGAGAACAAACAATGTATTTACCTTAATAGTGTTCAAAAGTCATAATATATATAGCAGTTCATGACATCCAGTCTTACAAATGTACTGTCTCTGATGGACACACGTCCAGATCATCCGCTCTCAAAATTCCGCCATCTCTCTCCCGACATCCACCACTGCTGGCGGCTCACCTC
Source organism: Schistocerca serialis cubense (assembly GCF_023864345.2). Lineage (NCBI taxonomy): Eukaryota > Metazoa > Arthropoda > Insecta > Orthoptera > Acrididae > Schistocerca > Schistocerca serialis. Next base: position 141,452,888 of record NC_064641.1, on the reverse strand, counting down.
CAACTGCACAACGCTACGCGTTGTTAACAGCCAACTGCTCAGCGCTACAATAGCGACTATTGCAACAATGCCAACCAGCCACAGACTGCTCACAGTACAGACAGTGATTTTCATACAGAGCGCTATATGACGTTACCAATAAAAAAACCTAAACAGCCTACTTACAAATAGACCATTCTCTAAGAGGAGACAGGCTGTAAAAGCACTGTTCCCCAGCTAGACCTCATCTTTTTACTATATTTTTCCACCTTGACTCATACTGTCCGAAATTGACTGGCTGTGGACCATGGGCGTCACTTCTCACATGTCCAATCCTTTGTTTCCCTACAGACAATGCATGTGACCCTCTCTGCTTTTACCTTAATTACTCTCGGCAGTTCACAGAACACCTCGTTCTTTAGCTGTGGGGTTCTGTTCTCTTGCATTTTTCCCTGATTCTCATATCCCAAACGGGATGCACTAGTTACATTGCAGTACAGTAAAGAAAGGAAAATGTAATGGTCCTTAACATTCATTGTTGTTGCTTTATTCAATACAAAAATGTGTTTGCATAATATGTGTTAATTTTATTATTTTAAATCACATCTACATATCAAACTGAACGGAAAGTGACCAGCCAAAACAGCTCGACACTTTTTATCATCTTCCAGCTGTACTATAATTTTTCTTGGAAGAAATGATAGTGGGGCATAAACGAGCAAAAAATTTAAATTATATGCTCCCAGCTTTATCAGCTTGTTCAACTAGATGACCCAGCATGTCATTCTCTGAAGATAAACTAGATGCCAAAGGGCAATCTTTACAACCAAAACCAGAAAAACAAATCACAAATGTTAACACACAATCATCCATAGGGAAGCCACCTAAGTCAGTCAAAATTAAAGCTCGTCATATTGATCAAGACTATCAGCTGATATTGCAATACTTTAATTACAGCATAATTTTCTTTATTAGCAAACATCAATATAAGACATTACAGGCAAGGCAGAAATATTTCCAGCTTGACAAAATAGTCATTCATTTAAAGAGGCAAGAGTGAAACTTTTATTTACAATATTAGCTGCTAACTCTGTCCTCATTCAAAGAATGGTTCTCTGTTTAATCTTCATTTTAAATGACACAGCAAAAACTTGATATAAGGTCCATTCACACCAACTATATACATCGATGAGTCGATTTTGCTCGCAATGATTTGGAAATTTCATACAAATATGTCATAGAAATCAAGATATGATAAAATGTACTTCTAGTGTTGGTGTTTAGTAGCCAAATATTATGACAAGCTATATATAATTCGTAATACTATGATGACAAAATAAAATCACATGAACATACTGGTTTCATGAAATGCTGAAAATGTGCATCAAAATATGCACAACGCTGTCAATTTGATCTTAGATCAGACAGTACTAATTACTATAACAAAAACAAAAATATTATAATAAAGAATCAAAAGAAATATTTTGATTCGTATTAACACTGTATTGAATATCAGAGTGTAATTGTAAGCCTTGAATATTCCTACACAAGCAAGTACCATAAAATTTAATTGTACTATGTGAACTAATAGTGACTATTTGTAGATGTGTTGTGAACATTAAACATTAAAGGAGCAAAACAAGTAAATATATCACAAACACTGTTTGTAGAGTGAGACAAGAGGAAGGGTACATGCATTGAGGGGTGATAGAATTGATTATTCTCAACGAAAAATTTCAAATTACCATATGCTCTTTTCTTGGCTGTATCCTACATACAGCTCTTGCTGAAAACCACAGGCATCAGTCATGCTGAAAGTACGTGCAACGTCATGTTGCCAAAGAAATATCCTCCAAGTATTCTGGTACCACGTTCTGAAGGAAATCAAGGCTCTGTACACCATAAAGATGGTTACCTAAAACAACTGGATACATTAATTGGTTATTAATAACATCGCTCCTCATGTTCACTGAGAGACTTCGCTGAAAATTTGTTTCCATAGTTTCTTGCAGATTTTCATCTCCCCACATGTAAGAACTGCATGTGTTATTGATACCATGCTGATCATCAGTGGACAGAATATGTGGAATAGAATTTCGTGTACGAATGAGCTCAGATAAGCAACGTAACAGTTGTCTACAAGAGCTGCAAAATAGACTGAAGTTGACGGTGGACTTTCCGAACATTCTTTATGAGGAAATTAAATAAAACGTTAGACCACAGTGTCTCATTACTACCACCTGCGTTTGTGCTGTTCCCTACTGCTTTCGTTGGTTTCCTCAAAAGCTGCTAAAAAGAGGACATACGTTCACATGACGTTTCTTGTTCATAATCTGTAGTACTATCACCCTCCAAATATATACCTTTCCTTCTGACTCACTCTGTATTACTTGAATGCAGTAACACCGTTAAATGATCGTTACAGTGTAAAAAATAAACCTAACCATTGTCAATGGTCCATGAGCGTTTTGTGAATACCTATGTCATTTTGTTAATCTAGATTAAATGTTTCTGTCAGCGTTCAGTGTACACAGTGCACAAGTAAGATTAATAAAGAATAAAGATAGGAATGCATAAAATTCAAGCCAAACATAAAGTATAGAAATGGATCATAAGTCCACTGAAAGAGATAAGAAAATGTAAAAAAGTAGTTGATTTACTAACATGAAAGTGAAACTTTAATAGTTACACGAAATTGTGTTGCATTCACGTAGTCACATGAGTAAGGTGAGTGGCGCTGTCACTCGAGTTTGTTGAAAACCCACATGTTTCAGTTTGGTGAGCGGGCTGTGCATTTATAGGTCGTCGTCAGTACATAACGCACCTGTTAGTTTCGTCATTGAGCGTAGCTATCTGGTAGTCCTCCTTCCTTGGGCGCGGATCGTCAGTAGCAGGGTGTCACTGTGCTTAACGACCTTGTGGCAGCAGGTGTGCATGTAATGACGAGACATCACTTATTCCACTTTACTTCAATGTTGGCTCTTAGTTTCTTTTATGGAAGTCAATCAGCACTTCTCCTAGGTGTTGACATTCATCTGTACTGACAGGCCTACTACAGTTTGCTTCTGAGAAGGAAGAGGAGATAACATACCGACGACACCGAGGTCATTTGAGACGGAGCACAAACTCCATTAGGGAATGACGGAGAAGGAAGTCGACCATGCCCTTTCAATGGAACCATCATGGTATTTGCAATCAGCGATTGAGGGAAATGAAGGAAAACCTAAATCTGGATGGCCAGATGTGGGTTTGAGGCAATGTCCTGCCGAATTCGATTCCAGTCTGCTAACCACTGCACTATCTATTTAGTTTTACTTCTCGATGGTATAGTTACTGCAAGGTGAGAGCTGGGCTAACAGCGGTTTTGGAGTAGCATAAACAATTTGCTATACATAGCATTTGATCAATAGGGAAGTGCTGATCAGTACCATTTAGCATGACTGGTAATGTTAAGGCATTTCCCAGAAGAGAAACAGATACGGTACTGTATAAACTATCTCTTACTGCAGTGCTGCGAGATGTTACAGACTTTACTGCTATTGCCCACCAAATTGAAAAGTATACATCTAGTCATTTGCATAACGTTGTACTTCACTAAGTGCAGTGCTTAGGTACAAGGTTCTTTTTCTATCTTGGTGCCAAGAGCCAACATTTCATGTAAAGTGTCGTTGATGTCGTAGGAAGGACTGGTTGTTTATTGTCAGCAACAAACACCACACCTCCTGGTTCACACACGCACCATGTTGTGACAGGTGAGGTGAGCTCCAGCGGTGTTGTGCTTCGTCTGCTAATGTTATGGGATGACCTGTCAGACTGCCAGAAGCTGGGCTTCTCAACCTTTCTCTCCAGTTGACTGTGAGGGACCTTGAGCTGCCAGCAAGCAGGTAAATCCCCCCCCCCCTCCACCACCACCACCACGGCTCGCATACCCCTTGCTGGACGACGCTCATGGCCACTACACCCCATTTGGTTATGTATGTGTCATTGACTCCTACCCCCATTCATGCTCTTCTCGATCCACACAGTTCTCAAAAGTACATGCATTACAATCCTATCTCAATACAAATTCCTACAATAAACATGCATGATATCACACTTCATTGTTATTCATTGAATCATATATGCTTTCACTTCCTATTACAGATCTCTCGTTGTAACATTATACTAATGCCACTCATTAACAAAATCAGACCCAGTTCTTTTTTATACATGTTGTAACTAAATTCCATTTACTGCCATTGAGGACTTGAAGTGGGGACCAGTACAAGTATATTTAGTATAGGAACTCAAATCGTTACATTCAAATACCATAACTCAGGTTTAGAACATCTGCACTTTCGCCGCCACTGACTAGGGTATTTATACGCCATTCATCGATCACCTGATGTCCTATGCCAACTACATGTTTGTTTACCTCCTATTCGGCTGAGCTTGTGATCACACCAGAGATGTTGTACCTGCTGTTGTGTTTGTGGTCTTTGTCCATACTGTGCCACTGTTCAGTGCTAATAGTTCACTACAGTACAGAATGCAAGCTGTACAAACATTTCACTTTTAATGTGTTCCTGTTGACCACTGCTGAATTATACATTTGTGGAAAACCCAGACATGATATTGTTGTCCAGAAAAGGCTGGTGAAATGGGAGAGCGGCTCGTCAGTTGTATGTGGAGCATTTTGCTCACCACCAGACACCTTTCCAAACCCTCTTTGCTTGGGAGTATACCAGCAGGCCTCTGAGACTGGTACATTCACTACCAATAGGGCCTACTGGGGTACTCAGAGGAGATGCTGCACATCTGAGTTTGATGATGCTGTATTTCATGCAGAGGGAGGGGATACAAGAATGAGTACCAGAAACATAGCAGGTAACACAATATGGGTCCCCAAACTGTCTGCATGTGCAGCAGCTATATCCATACTGTTCACAGAAGTAACAGGCAATGTACTCACACGGTATTGTGTAATGAGCCCAATTCTGCTGGGGATTCTTGCACCATTTTGTGGAGGAATCCAACTTCCCATAGCAGATCCTTTCACAGATGAATCCAAGTTCATCAGGTAAAGTGATCTCAATTCCCACAACAGTCGTGTGTGGAATGATTAAACTCCATATGCTACAAGCCTCCATGATACAGTCTGAACATTAGTCAGGGTTCCTGCAAGGATGTGTGATTGGGCCATACCTTCTTAGCCACACTTCTCATCCTGCGATTCCTTTCACAATACTGCATAGACTATTGGAAGATATGCCACTGCAAGTGCATCAAAACATGTGGTTCCAGCATGGTGGCACCTCATTGCATTTTTCATGTGTGATGCAAGATCAACGAACTGGGCAACAGTAGACAGATCATGGTGTCCTGACTGCTTGGCTTGAACATTCTTGTAACTTGAACCTGCTAGATTACTCTCTGTGGAGTCACATGAAATGCTTGATTTACTGTACCCCTATGGCATCCAAGTAAGACCGATGGGCACAGGCTATGGCTGCAGTGAATGTTGGAGGATCTCTTATTGGCAATCATGTATACTGGAACATGGTATGGAATACAGTATCTGTGTTGATGTAGGTGGTCATCATAATGAGTGGACCAGGATGATAAGCAGCAAAAGTCAGAGAGCTATGTGTGTTGTGGTAGTTTGATGTACTGGGAAAAACGGTACGTTTGTGGACCTGAGTTCCTATGCAAGATTTAACCATCTTGGTCCACACTACAAGTCTTCAAAGTCTGTAAAGGAAATTTAGTTTCAAGCTATATACAGTATTCTTATTGAAACTTCCTGGCAATTTAAACTGTGGACCAGACCGAGACTCGAACTCGGGAACTTTGCCTTTTGCGGGCAGGTGCTCTACCATCTGAGCTACGCAAGCACGACTTACGACCCGTCCTCACAGCTTTACTTCTGCCAGTGCCTCGCCTCCTACCTTCCAAACTTCACAGAAGCTCTCCTGCATACCTTGCAGGACTAGCATTTACGGAAGAAAGGATATTGCGGAGTCATGGCTTTGCCACAGCCCAGGGGATGTCTCATTTAGAATACAGGGAGTGAAAGATGGTATACATTTTGTGCAGAAGCCAGGCGACAGTTAAAAGTCTAAAGGCATGAAAGAGAATCAAAGTTTGAGAAGGGGGTGGGACGGGATTGTAGCCTGTCCTCTGTGGTATTCAGTCTATACAATGAGTAAGCCGTGAAGGAAACCAAGGAGAATTTGAGGGAGGGAATGGAAGAGCAAGTGAACTGAATGGACAGAGCTTTAAACGGAAGATATTAGATGAACATTAACAAAAATCAAAATGATGGTAATGGAATGTAGATGAATTAAAGCAGGGGAGGCTGAGTGTATTCGATTAAGCAACGACCCACTAGAAGAAATAGGTGAGTTTTGCTATTTGATCTGTAAAATAACCGATGATGGATAAAGTAGAGAGGATATAAGGGAAGTGTGGAGGGTAAAAATTATACAGGGAGACAAAGAGATGAATATAATAAACAGGTTCGAATTCATCTGGGTTATAGTAGTTATTCGGAGAGGAAGAGGCTTGTTCAGGATAGAGTAGCGTGGAGAGCTGCACCAAACCAGTCTTGGAATTTAAGAACAGAACAACAACAATATCTGTGTCTTTTTAAGTTACAGGCTATGGAGTTCATTTTAAGAAAGCACAGAGTTCCTGTATTCAGTTTCCTCATTCCTATGTACTTACAAGCTTATTTAAAATATCAACCCTCCCCAAATGTACCTCATTCCTTTCTGACTAGTGGCTACAGGTTTTTCTATCAGTTTCCAGATTCTTAGGAAGTAAAAATACATATAAGAATTCTCTACTTTATAAACACCAACTGTCACCTCTGAATAACTCAAATCTCTTTTTACTCTACTTGTGGGTCTCAAAATAGTTTTATCTTCATGATTTGCCAAAACTTTTAATGTTTGAATATTTATATTGTTTAATAAATACGAAGAAAAGTTTCCCCTTTGGCAGCTGTTGCTCCCCAATAGTCCTGCAGTAATTACTTCTGGGTCATAGAGCACGTTCCACTTGAGTATTAGAATAAAGATAGTTCTTAAGAGCCGACTGTAAGTAATTCATCTCTTCTAAAAAAAAGCCAGCTCCCTTATTTCATTTGCACTATCCACTTCAGTGTCCTCCTCTCAGCACAAAAGTTTCAATAGCAGCAAACAGTAACTGTGAAAATAATTATTGTGCTGGTAAAAGTCAGAAAAGTGTATTATAAACAGAGAATAGAGTTGTAATAACGTATTTGATTCTAGTTAATTATAATAATTATTGCAATAATTAAGATAGGCACACAATATTCTGGACGTCCGTCTCATGATTCCTCCAAACTTTTCTTTCATTTACATCTTATTGAAGCTACACTAACGTTGTTGAGTCGCATTCGAGGGGACGACGGGTCAAATCCGCTTCAGGCCATCAAGATTTAGGTTTCCCGCGACTTGCTCCAGGCAGATGCCGGGATGGTTCCTTTGAAAGAACATGGTTGACTTCCTTCCCCATAATTCACATAATTCGAGCCTGTATTTCATCTCTAATGACCTCGATGTCGACGGGACGTTACAGACAATCTTCCTTCCATCTTCCTAACTTTGTTTAAGTGTCGTAAAAAAAGGATATTTTTCATTTTGGTTCTAAGATTACATCGTATACTCCAATGATGTTATAATTTCGTAACATACAGATTGATACACACTGTTTGTGGTGTTGTAACCTCCGTCTTCTGATATAAAGTCTACTAAAAATAAAAGTAATTAAACCGAACAGCGCTATAATTTGGAAAATGAAAGTTCACGCACGGACAACACTGGACAGAAAGGGGTACTCCTGATCCTGAATCCAAAAGTTACAATCATGAAATGAACGAAAAGGAAGTAATTAACGGTCACCAGCCCACTAGGGCAATTTACATCCAAAGTCCTGTACAAGCTGATGGGAAAGAAAAACGTGTATTATTAAACACTGACGTGGCAACTGAAGGTGGTCACGTTTTATATATATATATATATATATAGTACTGAACTTCGTTACATGAACAAAGACTTTCAGTAACCTCAGTATAACGTCGTCAAAGAAAATTAGAAAAAAAACATGCACTTTTTACTGTGCCATTACTTATTTATCAAATTGGATTTCATATTATTGTCTGAGCAACTAAGCCTTTTTTACTGACTAACAGAATTAAATACGTACAAAACCAAACAGCCATGCCCTCCAAACTATATGTAAAATAAATAAAACTTCGGCACTCTTAATTTGTGCTTTTCTTTAGATTTGGATTTTTTTCCAATGACTGATTTTCAAACATGAAAAATGAAAATGCTTTACTTTAGTCATATACTGAAGCGTCCGTTATACAACAGTTAACTGAAAGCAGACTGAGGCTAAAATTCTTGAAAGAGGAATTATTCATTAATAAACTGGCTTTAACTATTCAATTTGTTTCTTATGACACTCAGTTAGCATACTAGGAAATAAAGGAACAAGGATCACGCTTGGTAACAATGTCTGGGGCAATGAGGTCACAATCGCCCTGAGTTTAACTGATTATTATTTAAATAAATCTTATCAATGAAATTACATTCAGTTGTGCTGCTGGGTTAGTCGTTAATACTTTCTACCAATGAACAGTCTTACTTCAGTGCTGTGCATACGACGAAATTCGGAGCCGACGACTAAACTGTGTTGCTGGAACTGCTGCTGTTGTTGAAGACGGTAGCATATTGTGGAGCCACAGCCGCTGTCCGTACTCCTGGTCTAGACATCTCGCCGGTGCGCGTACATGATGCCGCCGAAAATGGCACTCTCTACTGCGAGAGCGTTAACACCACACTTCCGCACATTACAAGCACTGGAACCCGTCTCCCCTCTCTCCGCGCGCTCTGCCCAACTCCCTACCCAAAGATTTTACAACGCACAAGCACTGCTATTATCGTTGCAGTCGCTGCGAATAACAATTCCTTTGGCTTTTTTCCAGAGCTTATAAGTTTCACAGTAAAACACAGATAAATACAATGAAACGTCTGTAAGTAGGATGTTTAGGTTTTTTTATTGGTAACGCCACCTCTGTATGAAAATCACTGGCTATGCTGTGTGCAGTCTGTGGCTGCTTTGCATTGTTGTAATACTCGCCATTGTAGTGTTAGGCAGCTGGCTGTGAACAGCGCGTAGCGTTGCGCAGTTGGAGGTGAGCCGCCAGCAGTGGTGGATGTGGGGAGAGAGATGGCGGAGTTTTGAAATTTGTCATGAACTGCTATATTTATATATGATGATATCAAGGTAAATACATTGTTTGTTCTCTATTAATATCTTTCATTTGCTAACTATCCCTATCAGTAGTTAGTGCCTTCCGTAGTTTGAATCTTTTATTTAGCTGGCAGTAGTGGCGCTCGCTGTATTGCAGTAGCTTGAGCAGCGAAGATTTTTGTGAGGTAAGTGATTTGTGAAAGGTATAGTTTAATGTTAGTCAGGGCCATTCTTTTGTAGGGTAGCCCCCATGCTCCCCACAAAAAATTTTACAAATTGGATTGGGCAGTGGCCAATACAGATTTGAAAAATTTTTTTCATAATTACAATAACAAAGAAATCAAATGCACACACTTATTGATACAACGTTGGTCAAAAGCTAAAATTGTCTCACAGTCCATAAAGACAGTCCTAATCGTACATAACAGTAGAATAGCAGTGTTTTTCTCAAAGTCTGAGCAGTAAAAGACAATGCACACAGACGTAGTGGATTTCCATGCAGTCTTGAAGAAGTAGTGTTGTCCTTCCAACGGAAAGACAGTGCTGACTCTTGACATGCTGACAGATAATGGGCCACAACAGAGCAAACCCACAGCAGAGTCAGTCGAAATTTTGAAGAGTATTGGTAGGTAGGTCATCACAGAGCAGACCCACTGTAGTCCTGGTAGAGATTACGGTATTGGTGGGCCACCAGAGGTGCAGACCCACTGCAGTCCTTGTAGAAATAATGGCATGGTGGGTCATCATAGATGCAGACCCACTGTAGTCCTTGTAGAGATAATGGTACTGGTGGGTCATCAAAGATGCAGACCCACTGTAGTCCTTGGAGAGATAGCCAGCAGCCATCTGTTGTGACTGTGCAGGTGCACAATCACCATCGAAGAGTCTTGCGGAGAACATAGCAAGTCCATAAACCACCACTTGTGCACTCACAAAGTTTTTGGAATTGTCCTTAGAACCAGCAATGCTGTTATCCAGTCCCTTGCTGAATTAGTAACACACGTGCAAACACTAACAGTCCCAACTTCTCACATATTGTCCATATACTATGACCAACAGAAAAGTGTGCAGTGAAATGTAACTCACAAGTTACTTAATTTGATGAACTGGTGTCAAGTACAATTTTATAACATGAGAATACAATTACAAAGATACAGAAAGCATCATTGAAACATAATAATACAGATAACATTTGTAGATAATAGGAGCTTTACAAAAGAATAGAAATAAACATATACATCAATGTTACCGGAATTATGACATGAGTACATACATAAAAGATCGGAATAACTTTCGAAACATCAACTTCACACATGAGCATTAACACAAAACAGAATAAATAATGTCTAACATCTTTACAAAGTAAATAACATATTATTAATGCCAATTATATTCGAGGATAACAGTTTTCCTCATCATAGTGAATGTAGCTTAGTATTAGAAAAATTCTACAATATAAGTCTTATCAGATAAACATATAAATACAGGAAAAACATAAATACCCAAGGGTACACAAACATATAGCGGAAGAATACAAGGAAAGGACAGGGTTTGTTTTACTGCAGTATTTTGCAAACAAAACTTTCTTTACTTCTTGGAGATCTCCCTTCATTCAACATTATTCCCAAAAAGTCATATCTATACCTGCTTTCTGTATTCTATTCATATTTTTTTCAATATAATTATTTCTCAGTGCACAATACTCATTTTGGCCCAAGTCTGTTTCATATAACTTCGTAACGCATTCTTTACCTACTCTCCATAGTCAGTTTCTTATATAGTCTACCCCTCTTAAGCTAACTTAAATCTACTGAGCTCAGATGCTAAACTAAGGGACGAGGCAATGCAGCAGCACATAAAACAATTAATATAAACAGCAACGAAAAAAAATGGAAAATCGCAAAGCAAGCTACAGTAAATCTAAATTAACAGATAAAATGCAAAATTACAACTAATATGAGCCAATGTGCAGCAACAATAAAAATAAATCAATAGTAAAACTAGCTTAACAGAGTAACACAAAGTGAAATTTAGTAGCACTATACGTGGCAAATAGCAGCAGAAATAACTTATATCTAAACATGACATAGCTCAAGCAGAAAAAACATTACACTAAAGACAACAATGCAGATAAGGGAAATGTATATTCACATCTTAATGTCTACGTAATTAAAGTGGTGCACCACAACAACTTATTGTAAAAGAAATATTACCATGTACTTGAAAAGAAAATTATGTGTTACTGTTACTAGTTCCTTCTTATTGTTCTTTCCTTTCCAAGTGCTCCTTTTTTGAAGAATGTGGATCACAAAATTATTATTTAATAGATCTGTTGACAGAAAGTGTTCACATTAGCAAATGCATTTAATTTTATTTTATGATACCAATGCTGCAACACAGCTGGAAACCAGATATCAAGTGAAATAAGCAACTACGAAAAGCAAAGCATAAAAATATCATTCAATAGTCATGTGACACTTCATAAATTAGTAGAAACTCTCTCATCTCTCGTAGAAACACGCTTGTCATAATCAAGTGTGCAGATGTAAAAATATTTCTCGTCATTTCATTAGGCATTCCAGTAAATATCATAAATTACGAGCTCCACAGTATGCTTTCAACAAGGAAATGTCAGTAGCGCGGACAATGGCCCCCCCCCTTTTTTTTTTCTACCTGTGCCGCTGAAAGGCTAATGGCTTTTTTTTTTTTTTTTTTTCGGGCGGCTGTCGCCCAGGTGGGTGCCCGCGACGCATTACGTGCAGGTGCTCACTTAACTTTCTTACGGAAATATTTACGACAGCAGTTTCCGCTACAGTGACAGTCTCACATAAGAATATTTCACAGGTCAAGAATTAGCGTAGCAAATCTGTAGAAACAAAATCCTATGAATATAACGTTGTCCAAAAAATTTTCGCCGGCATTGTGATACATTCACGCATTTACACACATTTCATAACTCTTAAAGTACGATTCTTGGTTTCCAACATCCTTTTTCACAAGTCAAGAGTCCCTACCCACTATTCATTACTCCTTACCTTATTACACATATACGTATCCATCGACACTCGTCAATATTTCGTCATTATAAATATGAAGCATAATCAAATAACTCATATAGCCTCAGCCTATTAATCTTAAACATACCTCAGCAGCATTATACACATCGTCATCGTAAAAATAACATCATAATACCTCAGTCAAATCTCAAAATCGTCGTAGCTTCCTCCAATAATTAAAAAAATTCTCTGCTCATGTCAAAAGTGTCATCTGCCTCAAACGTACTTTAAAAATCATGAATCCATACCAAATACATCATTCAAAGCTCTCCTAGTATCACAATGGTTCCGAAAAAATATGAAGAGTTCACACAGTACAGACAAAATACAATTTCGTAAGTGTGAAGTTATCCAACGGTGTAATTACGTAAACATGTGTCACTGACGTAGTAAAAAAACATGTTTATCTCTCAGTTAAATGATCAGATAGCTGTGTAATTTGTGTGTTAGAGAAATATGGTACCGATGTGTAAAGTTGTATAAGCAAATACCATATTAGCTAGGGTTCCTTGTGGTTGCCACACACATGGTACACAAAGTAAGCGTGTACCCCCCTGAGGATTATTATAATTATACCCTCAGGTGTTACAGATTACAGCAATGGAATGAAATGTATCACGGAAAACTTTCTTTGTAATTCAAAAATCTTTAAAAATAAATGTTTTAAGTACAAAATTAATCACTCAAATACGTGTCCTGTAGCGCTAAATATGCGTCTTGCTGTAAGATAATCTCTGTGGAAGTGTCGTAGTTATCGTCCTCTGAAAGCTAAGTTCTGCAGAAGTCAATGTACTTACCTCATGATAAACAAAAGTGAAATGCTTTATGTACAGATATCTTAGTTATTACGCTTATTGCCATGATGAAGAAAGTACTGTGCTGTAACGTATTGTTGTGCTACGGAAAAGACAATCTCATTGTTGCTGTACCACAAAAGTTACTACTAAAACATGTTTTACTTTCCAGAAGAATTCAGAAAAACTGTGCAGATATAAAACAGAAACACTGCAAAAGCAACATTGTAAATTGTCACTCATTAGTAGCGTCGTGATAAAATCGTGTAGCTGTCACATAAACTAACCACTGTGCCATCTGGTATCTCACTGAAAGTACTTTAAATCCAGAATATATTTTCAAGTAAACCAAAATGTTGCATTAAAATCTCATTAGCAGTACTGGTAAATGTTCTAAGTATGTAAGCCTTATAGTCGTTCCATAATCGTGCAACTAAGAAGCAAGAATGTACACACACAATAACACTGTGACGTCTGTTCACTATAACAATGCATTCGTCATTTCTGTTTAAGTAAGTTCTCTTGGTTCTTGATTGGATATTTAACTTCAAACATTGTTGTATGTTAACAGATTCTAAGTCTGACAAAGCATATTAGTAATGTGAAGCGAAAATTTTTATGACAAAGACTAAGTTAAAAAGCAGATTATCTTTCAATAAGCGGTTTTACATGTGAAATGTGGTGTAAACCTTTACTCTTCCTAGTACGCAGAGTTTCAACTTCAACGCAAATATCATGTTGTATACATCGGTAAAGAATGCTAAAATTTTTCTCAAGGGTAGCGTCTTATGTTATTTTTCTCGGAGCCAGCGGGCGCACGCGGCTGCCTGCTGTGCGAGTCATTGTCTGTCTCTTTGTTGGCGCGCGCCGTTATTGGGATTAGGAGACCTAACTTCTACAAATTCGCCTTGCCGAGAGGGCCCAGCTCAGTTAGAGTCCCGCCAGTTCTGATGAAATTCATGTCTATCGTTATGATTATATCGTCTGTCGTCGTGTCGGTAGATTCCATAGTTTCTTTCTTGTCGGTCACATGGTGGAGAATTTCTCCCTGAATCGTAACTGCGCGCTGGTCCGTTGCGTCTAAAGTTATTCTGTCTCCCTTGATAGTATTTATTTTGGTTCCCATATTGTCAGTTTCTCTTATTGTCTCTGTGATAGTCATTACCACGGAGAGGTGATCTTTCCCTGTAGTTATTACTACTCTGCCAAAGGTTGTCATACGGGTGGTGTCTGTTTTGGTCACGATTTGCGTTGTAAGAATAGCCTTTTCGTGTCCAGTTATTGTTTCTGTCTTCACGGAATTGTCACGTATGTGACCTGTAGTGATTGTTTTCCTGTTCTCGCATCCGGCGACTGTCTGTGTCAATTTCCAGTTCTTGTAACAGTCCCTGAAAAGCCTCAATGTCTTCTTTGCAACGTCCTGCTAAAATAATATGTCGTAAATGTTCAGGCAATTTCATTAAGCAAATGCGGATGAGTTCTGAGGGGCTGTATGGGTTTGAAAGATACTGATTCTTATGCAACATGTCTTCAAAATATTTGACAAGACTAGAAAATTCAGATTGTTCAAAGTGTTTCATCATCATGATGCTATGTTTTACACGGTCTTGTGTGGCTTGAGACCAATATGCTGAGAGGAAGGCATGGTAAAACTCTCCTTCACTGTGGCAATCGTGAATGACCGACCGCATTCTTACAGCTGGTTCATTCTCTAAGTAGCCACACATAAATTCTAATCTGTGTTCTAACGACCAGTTGGGAGGAAAACAATGCGAGAATTGATGGAGCCATGCTTGTGGATGAATGTCGTTGCCAGAATTTTTAAATGTTTTGAATTTACGTGTAGTCATGAACAGCTTATAGTCAAAATCATCATGTCGGCGAGTCGCATATCGGTCATTGTTAGGTCGTGTCGGCCGTTCCATATCAAAATTCGGTGCACATTGCCAATTTCTTTCATAACTTCCGAAATGCCCTGTGTTATTATTTTGCGGCTTTTCCGTATTTCTAAGTCCCTCTTCCCGTATTGGAGCGCGAGTGTCCTCTGAAATACGTAATTCTTGTATTACCTGCGTCAACTGATCTTGTACTTCCCGGATTTCTCTTTTGTACTGTGTATTGATTTGATTTTGATTCTGTTTGAATTTTCTAATTTGTTCATATTCTTCTGTGTCAGTGAAGGCTACAGGTCTTGTGTCATTCAGATCATCATCTACCTTTGTAGATAAGTTAGTAACCTGATCCGAAAGTTCGGCTACTTTCTCCGATAGTGAACACATTTCCTCCATGTGTCTTTCTGAACCAATTTTCAGGGTATCTACTGTGTCCTTTAAGTTTTCCTGAGTTCTTGCAAGTTGCGTAACCGAATCGGTAGATGCAAATGAGTCAATTTTAGCCCACAAGGTCTCATGATTTTCATGAACAATGGTTTGCAGTTCTTTTATGGCTGCTTCGTGATTCTGTAATGCATTTTCATGCCGCGAAAAAATAGGTTGAAAATACTCACAAATTTGTGTTTTTACGTCATTACAGACTTTTTGACATTTCGATTCAATGTTATGTAACTCAGTAGTTAAATCTTCGCGTGTTTGTTCAAGTGTGGTGTCTAACTTTTGAAGATTTTGTTCCATTGCGTCTAACTGTTGCTGTGTTTGTCTCTGGTGTTGTTCCATCGTGTCTAACTTTTTAAGATTTTGTCCCACTGTGTCTAACTTTTTAAGATTTTGTTCCACTGTGTCTAACTTTTTGAGATTTTGTTCCACTGTGTCTAACTGTTGCTGTGTTTGTCTCTGGTGTTGTTCCATTGTGTCTAACTTTTCAAGCTTTTGTCCCATTTGTTGCATTAATTGTAATAACAATGCACTAGTGTCTGAAACATGTTCCTCAGTGCTTTTCGGCAGGGAAGTTGCACCGGCAACATTCACATTTTGACAAGCGGAAAATGTGTCTTGACTCATTTGAGAAAACGGTGAGAACCCAAAACCTGAGTCTGCAGTATTTGCAATATTGTGTTCTGTCATTCCCGATTCCTGAGGCGAGCTGTTGCCGACCAATCGATCGATAACGCTTCCCTGTTCACTACCTGTTTCACTGTCTACACCATTGTTTGCCGCCCGCTCCATTTCCCTATGCGCAATTACCAAATTACTACTTTGAACATTAGTTAATTCATTACTCTGCGGCGCTAACACACTGCTTTCGTCTTCACTGTCATTTCTCAGTTTACTTTGGAGCCTAGTATTACGTTTTTCACACGCCATTATTGTCACAGTATTTCACACGACAACACAGAAAAACACAATTTGAAGAGCAAAAATAAGAGAACACATTAACATAGCACTGAAAATAATATTTAGTTAATTGCAAGCGCAGCTGCGAAAAACTTGCTGCAAATCTACATGCATGCCACAACTGTTTTACTGTACAACAATGAAAAACTACAACTACAAAGGAAATTCTCTCTATGATTACGCGCTATCAATAAACAAAATCTACAGTAATTACACAAACTACAAGAAAAAAAATCAGAAGATTCCAGTGAGGTATCCTCGGGTAAGGGTCGACATATGAAACGTCCCCTTAGTACAATTTATACAGGACTGTGCTTAAACTGACACACAATATTTTGTTAGCGCAACGCAATCTGACTTTCAAAATTCCCTACAAAAGAATGGCCCTGACTAACATTAAACTATACCTTTCACAAATCACTTACCTCACAAAAATCTTTGCTGCTCAAGCTACTGCAATACAGCGAGCGCCACTACTGCCAGCTAAATAAAAGATTCAAACTACGGAAGGCACTAACTACTGATAGGGATAGTTAGCAAATGAAAGATATTAATAGAGAACAAACAATGTATTTACCTTGATATCATCATATATAAATATAGCAGTTCATGACAAATTTCAAAACTCCGCCATCTCTCTCCCCACATCCACCACTGCTGGCGGCTCACCTCCAACTGCGCAACGCTACGCGCTGTTCACAGCCAGCTGCCTAACACTACAATGGCGAGTATTACAACAATGCAAAGCAGCCACAGACTGCACACAGCATAGCCAGTGATTTTCATACAGAGGTGGCGTTACCAATAAAAAAACCTAAACATCCTACTTACACCCTTAGCAATTGATACCTATTTTTCAGCAAAATTTCATAAAACCTGTACACGTCAGCGATGTTTCATCTTTTCGAAGAGATATTTGTTCAATGAAACCTCGAAATAGCTGTATTTATGTGCTGCGTTGTCTGTTCCGCAAAGCTGCGGCTCTGTCTTTGTTGTAAGCTACAATGACCCGCATGCGTAGAGTAACCGAATAAGCGAAGTTGGACCTATAGATTTACATATCAGGCACCGATAATCTTCGTGTATGCGAGAGGAACGTAGCGTGTTCTCTGTTTTCCTTATCGTGAATTACTTAGGCAGTAAAATACTGCAATGGCTTTGTGAACAAATATTGCTCGGCATGGGCGAACGCACGCACGTAAAGCTCAGTGCGTGTCCATTTGAAATGTATCTCCTAGCGTGTTAACCATACTATCTGTGCAGGCAGGAGCATTATTCAAAAACTGTACTGCGAGGAACATCGTTTCTTACTAGACTAGTGGCCTCTGATCCCCGTTTCTTTAAAGAACCAAACTCCCATGGATAAAACAGCTTCAGAAATCTGATTACTTTACGAACTGGTTAATGTGTTAAACATTTGATGTTAAGTATTTAAAAGTTTTATGGCTGAAGATGAAAAACCGTAATTACGTTCATTTTTACTAGTTTCGGGTCATTCGCCACAGACTAAAATGAAAGTCATAACCAAAACCATTTACACAATGAGTAATCAATAGAGTTAGTAGCACAACGGAGCGAGCGATAAACATTTTCCTTTCATTAGTTTTTTGAGAGGGAGAGAGGGGGGTGATCGAGAAAAAGTTCTCAAAACATCTAAGGGCGGGTGCAAAATTTGTTGCAAGTCCGTAAGTGCACTCATTTTCACAAACTGGAAGAATGTAGTCTGGATAATTTGCGTGTCCCCAGTTACACTGCCTCAAGATAAATATTCCGTTTCTAATTGTAACATTTGTCTTACTGTGTTACATATCTAACATAACATTATGCCTCTTAATGAATAAATTATGACAGTATTTTAAATTTTAAGATTCAGTCGATAGCTGCATGAAATACTGAAAATAAAATTTTTGTTTTCTCCTAAAAGTAGTTGGGTAGGCAACCTGCAACAGAGGCCGAGTGAACCGTTGTAGCCATTTATTAATGTAATCAATTGTGCAACATAACCGGCAGCGTGTTTCATTGTAAATCACAACTCAGTAATACTTTCCTATTTTCAGTCTTCTTGTAAAAGTTTTAAGTATCGTTTATTTAGTCATTTCTTTAAACTTGAACTTTGTGGCTTTTCTGGTAAGCTTGTAGGATAGTACGCACAGATATACCAACTAAACCCGCTACCAAGGTCTTTGCAGCTTCGAAAAGAAGCTTCCCTAACGACAGGACCGTCCTCTTTTCAGCGCTGCGGCTAATTTAGTTGCTCATGAGTGTGCACTCGTATGTTGTCCTACCATTTTATCTCTTCAACTGTTACTGCCACGTCGTCATTTTTTTTTCAACAGTTGCGTAGGCCAATGTCCACACTTACCATAGGTATTGCGAAGGTGATCATGCATTGTGACTAAATAATGGAAGTACATGGCATTTTCAACTAATAGACGTTTTAGGAAGCTGCTTCGTATAGTTAACTTTGACGAAACTGGTAAAAAGTTGTCAGATTGTGCAATAGGTGCTTCTGTCAATTAAATATTTTTTTTAAACTTTGTGTACTTCATGAACTTCCGAATTTTCACTCTTGTACGTTTCACATGCAATTTTTGAGGGTTTACATGATGAACGAGATTATTAGATAGAATAATTAATTAAATAAATATGAATTTTTAATGTACCATTGTTTAAAAATATCACTAAGATACATAAAATAATTTCTCCTAGCCCCACAGAGATTCCTAACACCACACTGATGATCCTGAACATTTGTGATTGTGAATTTTTAGTAGCTATGAAAATACTTGTAAGATTTAAAACGAAAAACGTGTGGCCCCAGAACAGATGATAGCAAGGAGGTGAAGTATTCATGCATCAGTTAGTAAGTGGTGTAATAGAAAGGAGATGAACTGTTCATGCGTCAATTTTCTGCTGTATGTGCCCCAAGTTTTTCGTTTTCAAACTTGACACGTATTTTCACAGCTATTTAAAGTTCACACTAAAATTTTTCGAGGTGTCGCTGCTTGGGATTAGGAGAAATAACAAAATTTCTGTCCAATTTTAAAACTTGATATATTAAAATTCATTCCTATTTAAATAATTATTTTCTGATTTTTAACACTGCATTAGAGAAATTTTTAGTCGATTTCAAACATTTTCATCAGATGAGTTGTGGTACATTTCAAATTTATTCAAGTTTCTCTTTACTTGACTCAACCAGTGTATTGTTTCCTCCTAGGTATATCTCGCGAAAAGACCAGGAAGATAGAAATTAGAGACATTCAAACTCATATGGAGGCTTCCCAGCCATCGTTCTTCCCATAAGCCACTTGTGTCTGGAACAGGAAAATGGGTAAACGTCAGTGATGCACAAAGTATCAGCCAGCACACGCCAGAACAAGAAAGCGAGTTAATGTAGCATTGTCATCGTGTTCTGAGCTGAGTTGAAAGGTTCAAGTCTCTATCTAATCGGGAAATGACCGTGATAGACAAAGTACCCCTCCCCACACACCAGACGAGAAATCAATTTAATGTCGCATTTTCATCCAGTTCTGAGCGATATTTAAAATTTCAAATCTCTAGCTAATTGAGAACTTTAAAACCAATTGCAAAAATAGTACTGAACATGCAGAACGACGAGAAAGCGATATCCATCACTTTCCTCCCCCCTCACCCCCTCCCCCTCCTTCTCCGCTCTGCCATGCCTCCAAGACACCTGACACGCACTTTGAAACTACCCGCACAAGACGCCACAACCGAGATGTTAGGCGCTACCAGAATTTTTCATCTTCGCTCTCATCCGTACCTAATAGACAACAAGAAAGAGAGTTAGTTTTGCCTTGTCATCCAGTTCAGAGGTATGCTTAAAATTTCAGGTGTTTCGTTCATCTGGAAGTTAGTTTAAGATCAGTTATGAAATTTCTGCTGAACAGACAGAGAGACAAAAAAATAACTTAGTAAAAGTGGTATAAATGTTTTCGAAAGAACTTGTTAATTTTGGTAGCGAATATGTAATATTTTATTACCTCAATATCCGAAACCAGAAAATAAATGCTGTAGCTAACATCTGGAAAAGAGTAATGCACATTTAGAGAAGGCTGATATTTTAAACAAGAGTGTAAGTATAAAACTGACGTTTTTATGGGAATGGTACAATTGAACACAGAAACTGAGTGTTTTATGAAATTATTTTATGTGAATTTTATGGAAATGGTACAACTGAACACTGAAACTGAGTGTTTTATGAAATTAAACTGCGTAGTTCATGTTCCCGCCATCGTGTATTTTACACCCTGCTTTTAACGTACTTCTACCTCACTACGTTAATTTAAATTAGTGGTGTCACTGAGTTGCTGCTTTCCCTGACCGTGAGCGGCGCTAGCAGCGAGAATCAGTTCCCCCCTCTCGTAGTATCTTTGCTCGACTGCTATTACTTCCAGCTCGTTATCTGTTGTAAGTTAGTTTGGGTCGCGTATTCGGGTCTGTCAGTCCGTTGGAACGTGTCTGGAGTGCAGTCCGGACCTGCCAGTTCGGGAGTTGCAATGCGGCACTAGTGCAGTCCGGTTGGAGCAGCAGCGAGGTCTGCGTAGCCATGGCTCGCCCGACCATTGCCGCCGCTCATCACTTGAGCCGGGCCACGGTCCTACCGGACGACGCGTTTTGGCTCGCCGATCGTTCATGAGTCAGCTGTGTGTGTGTGCATCGACTCCCAATTGTCTTCCAGCGTGCTTAGTTACTGTTGAGTATCGTTTAAGTCTTCGTGTAGTGTTTGTCAGGGAAATCCATATCCTCCTATTTCCATCTATTGCACTGCAAATTTTTTTCTTTATTTTGTTACCTGAAGATATAACATTTCTGCGTCTTTGTATATTGTAATTGTTTTACTATATATATATATATATATATATATATATATATATATATATATATATATATGCATTTATGTCGCTGAATAATTGGTTTGTTTTGTGAATATTATTTGTATTTATACGCTGGGTCTGGCCTAGGGAAAACTGTGCTATCGAACGAATACAACGATAGGTCGTGTGGAGAAACAAAGTGTTTAGGATCTTTGGGAGTGTTAACTCTGCCGCGTGGAGCGCGGGCGGAGAGAGAGAGTCTAGCTGGAGTAGTGCAGTGGAGTAGGCGTGTTGTGTGACGCTTCCGCGAGTTGCCGCGCTTTCGGGGTTTGGCAGCATGTAATTGCGCTCGACTTGCTATGATAGTTTCTGACATGGTGTCGCGGACGGGAAGCATTAGCTGGCGCACATCAAGAGCCCGTTTCGCCTGGTGACCGTGTCGAGAAGAAGGCGCGCCAACATCCAGCCTCTGCAACAGCGACGGCCGACAATGAGTGACTGTCGCCACCTCCTCGATCGCCAGCTTCAAACCTTCAATCAACCAACAAGGAAGACTGGAAGCGCGTGAAGTTTTAGAACTGTGTGGCAGACCTCAGCTTTTAAAACTGTTGCACCACAAAATTACAGCAACTTAGCATGAACCTTTGTTGCTCATTGTCCCAATTGCATTACCAACCAGGGTCCCTTCCTTTTCCGAAATGAACCCGAGTGTCGTCGAAATTCAGACGCTAGTATTAAAGTAAAATCATTCCATTTCACTGCTTTAATTTCAAAGTTCAGTTAAGGTATTCATAGCTGGCTACAATATTTAGATTACACAAACAGAAGTTAAGAGTGCGAGTTTTGTTAGCATATTTTAGCTTACCTGTGGCTGCAGCTCAGCTTGGTACGTACTAAATGTTACTATTGTTAATTGTCCAGAATCATTTAATTCAAGTTCAAAGTTAAATCTCTTATTTCTAAATTGCGTAGATTGAAGTAGCTTTTGAAATGATTGTTGAGGTAGCCCAAGACTAAGCTTATTTTACTGAATTTCGTAGTGCTTCAGAAACAAAGCTCACTATTAATTTCAGTCACTAAATTAACTTTCAGTTTTCCGGTTTTATTAATTCTTTTGCTAAATTAAGTCAGAGTGTAGCGAAATTGATTACTTCTGACAAACATTCAGTTTTCACAGAACACATGTCAACCTTCAGTTGCCACGCCTTTAGTGCTAACTATATGTGCAATAACCTTTCTTTTTCAGTTACTATAGTAGTTGTCCATAGGACTGGCGACCGTAATTTTCCCAAAATCTCAAATATCTAATTACAGCTAGTTAATTGTTAATGTAACGACTGCACGTTTACCTTCTTTATTAACTTTACCCTTTTTCAAATTTAATTTCCTCCAGTTTCATTCGCATTTTTCCTTTCATTTAGATGTAACCCTTTCCTCCCTCTTTACGACAGATTAACTTCGGTGACGATTGCTTTTCCCAAATTTCCATTAGGTACACGCGGTTTAATTTTTCACTGTAATTAAGGTCGATAAGTGACGGGGAGGTTACACGTGGCGACCTGGTGACAGGACAATCTTCGGATTTGAGGTTGTTCTGGACACGAATTTTGCATTGTGCAAATCTCGTAATAAAGTAATGGTTACGAAATGGTCGATACGTCAGCGAGGATATTAGTGTGAGGAATCCTAATTAGATTTGAGATTTGGCATTTATATTGAAAATTATTAAAATGAGTAAATGCAACAATTACCAAAATTTGGTAGACTTGGATACGGAACAATCGGTCGAACAGTGGGAAACGCGCACCGCGGAACCCATTGTTCAGGGGCAGGCGGCTAGGATGAAAGACGCGACCGCCGAAACGCAAGAGAGAGCAGAAATGGAATTCCAAACTTTAGAAAATGTTTCGGAATCGGAAGTGAAAATCAAATCTGAACCCCTTGATGACGAATACGGGGGGACAATTAAAGAGGAAGCCGCTACGGATGTAAAAACGGTAGTTTCCGATAATTTAACTAATTTATTGAATGATTTGATTAACGAAATCAAGAGGCAATCGGCAGAAATTAAAGCTCATGCTGCCAAGCAAGAAGCTCAGTCTGCCAAGCAAGAAGCTCAGTCTGAAAAAATTGAACGGAAGCTAGGCAATCAGAACAATGTTGGAGTTGTTAACACAAAAGTTGATAAAATCAAAGAAGATATTGTTGTAATTAATACCGAAATCGGTAATCTTAAACAGGAAATGATAGGGGTTCAGGCGGAAATTGCGAGCATAAATACTCCTTTTGATTCCGAAATTAGCAGGATCGAGAAAAGTGTAGGAGAAGCAGTTGCTCCGATCATCGAGAATAAGGTGACGGAACAAATTCAATTAGTGAAAAAAGAGGATCAAAAGACGGTGGAAACTTTGAAGGCTTTAGTATCCGAAGTAGATACCAAAGTGAGGAAGCAGGCTAATACCTGCGAAGAGAAAAAGAGGGAAGTGGAAACGCTTGCGACAACCACTTGCCAAGTAATTACGAGAGTTTCGGAATTAGAAAAGAAACTTGGCGAAAAACAAGAGCTAAGTGCCAATCTGCGCACACAGTTCGGAATTGTTGACGAAAGAGGAGCGGTTCGACCCTTTGAAAAAAGGCGGTATACACGCGACGGATGTCATTAAAAATTGTGAAAGAGGCTCTGAGCATTATGGGGCTCAACTGCTGAGGTCATTAGTCCCCTAGAACTTAGAACTAGTTAAACCTAACTAACCTAATGACATCACAAACATCCATGCCCGAGGCAGGATTCGAACCTGCGACCGTAGCGGTCTTGCGGTTCCAGACTGCAGCGCCTTTAACCGCACGGCCACTTCGGCCGGCAATTGTGAAAGAGTTTTACCCAGATCATGGACTAATGAGAGAAAAATTAATGCGGTTCTTGACGTGTTGGCTGGTGATGCCAAGCGTTGGGGCTTAAACCTCAACATTACGAACCTGACTTTTGACGAGTTTAAAAATTTGTTTCTGGCTGAATACTGGTCAGAGCAAAAATAACAAAGTGTCTGGCGCGAATTTGTCATATCGAGACCTTTCCATGCGAATTCGCGCGGCTCGACGAAGGAGTTTTGTGAGGGCTGGATCCGCAAGTTGGAATATTTGCATGATCGCCGCACGGAATCCGAAATAGTCTGGGAACTCTACAAGAAGCTTCCAGATGATACAAAACGCTACGTAGGAAGCAATTACAGGACAATAAATGATTTCCTGGAAAGAGTTGAGGACCAGGACAATTGGCGCAATAATCGCGACAGTGGTAGAGGCCGTGGTAACAACAACGGGTACCACAGCAACCACAACAATGATAACTTTGGGAATAATGCATACCGCAATCTTGGCAGCAATAACAATAGTGGTTCGGGCCGTAATGACAATCGGTACAATGCAAATAATAACAGGAATGACGGAAACCAGTATCATACTAGCGTGATACGGACTTCGCAGAATAGTAATAACGCCAGAGGGTGTGATCAGCCGCCTCAGCAGCATCCGGGAAGCGTATCTGCTGGGACGAGACGGGGAAACCATTAGCCGCGCCGGTGAGGGGCCGACCGGGCGTGGAGAAATTTTGGTGGCCCAATAACAGTAGAAAACCGAGGTGTCGTCATTATGAAAATTCTGTATGGAATAATCAACGGTGGGAGAGTATGCCAGTGTTAGGAGCAAGGAGTGCACCCACAAGTAGTAGATCAGCTGTAGACACGGCAGCAGAAAATACATTCACTGTCAGTGAGAACAATTTAAGCAGTGTTCCGGAAATCGATTATAAAGTGGCAGCTGTAACACCCACAGCGGAACTGAAGATTGAGTTTAAGAATAATTCGCAAGTGTTGAGAGAAGATCAGATGTCGGATAAAACGTCCGTCATCGAGCAAGGGGATGCAGAGAGGGATGAGGTCTGGTTAAGGCAGTTCGGTCGCTTATACGACGGACTGAGAGATTATAGGGGCCTGTATGGGAGAAGTGTTTATGGGGAGTACGTGCAGGATTTTCCGCGTCTCGTCCCGTAGGAAGATAGTGTTTGTGAAATGATAGAAAGTTCTGGCCCTAACCGGCAGACTTTACCAGAAATAGTTGATGTTAATGGGGAGCTCGAGCAAGATTCGTCGTGTTTCATACCGCAAGAGTTGGATGTTGAAGTAGTAACGGAAAGTTCTGGCCCTGACCGGCAGACTTTACCGAAAGTTATAGTGTTAGAAGTGGCCGACCCATCCGACGCAAAACTCCAGTTTAAACATTGCGAAAGTATTGAGGAGAAAGATTACGAGAATTTTAGTGATAGCCGGACACGATTGGTAGAGAAGCACGTAGATTACAGCGTGTATGAGGTTAGAGCTGACGTTAAACGGTCGGACGGCAGCAGTGTGGGTTGCGCAGATCCAGAGGAAGTAATTGCAGATACTACTGGGCACATTCCTCCAGGTAGATTGGCAGATGAGATCAATCTGACCAAAGAGGAATCAGCGAAGGTGACAATTAGTGAACTGATAGCAAAGCAACACTCACTTGTTGACGAGTTCCAGGAAAAGGTTTCGGTATTGGAGGCGAAGCTACAGACTAAGCCTCAGGACAAACGTTTTGAAATGAAAACTGTATGTGAACAGAGGCTGAAAAAGCCGCCAGATAAGCCACATATAGGATCAAAGCCGGATGGTTTTTTCTGGAATGACCTGGATATAGATGAGGATTTACTGTGGGAAAATAAAGAAACAGTCGAGGACAAGTGTAGACAGATAGTAGTGTCTGTTAATCTCCATGACCTACAACTAAACGTGTTGATTGACACCAGTGCAGAATTGAGAGCTGTATCTGGGAAAATATTTGAGTTAGTTATGCCAGTTGTACCAGTAACAGGAGTGAAAATTATCGGTGCTACTGGGAAGGCCAGTAAACCGGTCACAAAACAGATTTTTGTCAACTTCGAGATATGTGGGGCACGATTTGAACAAGAGTTTGTCGTCGTGCCAGATATAACTACGGAAGTAATTATCGTGTTAGATTGGCTATTAAAGTACCGTGCAGCGATTAATTTCGAAAGCAAAACTTTGACATTTACGTCACAAGATAAAACAATAGCACTTAGTTTTGACGAGGCAGGAGATGGTGTGCGTAGGCAATACCAGCCGACACACAAATTGTTAACTGGCCGTATGCTATTGACGTAGGTATGAATTTGAACTACTGTAATGTGAGGAATCTCGGCATTGACAATAGTGTAGAAAGTGAATTGGAAAGTATTGTAGACGGTGTGTCAAACGTAACACACGAACAAAGACTAGGCCTGTATGAAGTGATAATGAGGAATAAGAGTGTGTTTTCAGACAAACAGGGACTTGTGGAAGAGATAATCAAATTCCCTCCACGGATTGACATTAGTATCGGTGTGAAAAATGATCGTTTGCGGTCGCATACGTCGTCATGACGCTAAAGCGCGTTTTGCTAAGTTTGCAATTGGAGACTTAGTACTTGTAAAAGCTCATGAGAAATCGAGCGAGATAGACAATGAAATCTCTAAATTTAAGTTTGTTTATAATGGACCATATAAAGGCATTGGTATACCTCACACAAATGCTTATTGCTTAGAGTATCCAAGCTGTGGAAAGCTATTAGGTATACGGAATATTGTAGACCTGAAATTGTACCAACCAAGGATTGATTAATACCACAGAAAGGGTAATTTGTATAATATGTAAATATAGAGTGTAAGATTTAAGGATGAGCCATGTTGCGATGCTTTTGCCTGACCTAGAGGTCGTTAAAGAAGTTGTCATTAATAAGTAATTAATTTTGATTAAATTATTTAAGAGTAACTGATTAGTAACCAATTGAGAAATCCAAGCTGGTAGTTTAAGTTTTCAGCTGAGTCACAGTAGATTAAGGAATGTAAACATGATTTTGTAACTAGCTGTAAGATTTCATAAAAATGCGATTTACTAGTCATTGCCGATGTACTTAGAAGCTGTTTTAAGTTTCAGGCTATGTGATGATGGACAGAGTCGAGTTATCCACTGTGATAGTGTTAATGGACTCCTTGAGATTACTCGGGAGTGAGTTTTTCCGAAAGAATTAAGTGAAACGGACGTTCTGGAAATGCCGTTACAAGGGCGAGTGAGATCAAGCGTGCCTCACAGGCGGGCGCAACAATACTGGCGAGGCGGAGCCGCTGTCGGCTCTTGTGCCGCTGTCGGCATTCTTTGTACTTGCGGGTACGGAAAGCGGAGTTGTTTTTCTTCACGGACAACTCATGTGATAGAATTCTGCTGTCAATGTTTATGTTTTTTTTTGACCTGCTATATATTATTTTCTAGTTTAGCGTTAAGTGGACTCTCATGACGAGAATATTAATTATGAAAAGGTTATATAAAAATGTGTATTCTATGTCATTAATTATTAATTTGCGTATTTTGATACCCCTGTTTTTTATGACCATGTACTCTGGTTAATTTTCTAAACAGAATTCCATTTCTTGATACTGTTAGGAATTTTGATGATTTTAGAATAGCTAAACCATATTCTTTGTTTTCTATGAATTTTAATATGTTGTCAACCTGTTTTCTTTTGTGTAAGATGACAGAGTGGAATAAGATTAGGAGTGTCTCCACTCAATTATTATGGTCTAAAAATTGGCTTATGGTTAATTAGCCTAAGGCTAAATTTTCTTGATGTTTTGCGCGTATGCATTTCCGCAGTTTTTTTTTCTTTTTTGGGACATTTTCTGAGTCTGTTTAGGTTACACGAACATCCTGAGACAATGTGGGGCACGTGTAACGCCGGAAATGCATATCCTCCTATTTCCATCTATTGCACTGCAAATTTTGTCCTTATATTGTTACCTGAAGATATAACATTTCCATATCTTTGTATATTGTAATTGTTTTACTATTTGTATATATATATATATATATATATATATATATATATATATATACAGATAGTAAGTAGTAATATATATATATATATATATATATATATATATATATGCATTTATGTCGATGTATAATTGGTTTGTTTTGTGAATATTATTTGTATTTATACGCTGGGTCTGGCCTAGGGAAAACTATGCTATCGAACGAATACATCGATAAGTCGTGTGGAGAACCAAAGTGTTTAGGATCTTTGGGAGTGTTAACTCTGTCGCGTGGAGCGCAGGCAGAGAGAGAGAGTCTGGCTGGAGTAGTGCAGTGGAGCAGGTGTGTTGTGTGACGCTCCCGCGAGTTGCCGCGCTTTCGGCGTTTGGCAGCATGTAATTGCGCTCGACTTGCTATGATAGTTTCTGACATGGTGTCGCGGACGGGAAGCATTAGCTGGCGCACATCAAGAGCCCGTTTCGCCTGGTGACCGTGTCGAGAAGAAGGCGCGCCAACATCCAGCTTCGGCAACAGCGACGGCCGACAATGAGTGACTGTCGCCACCTACTCGATCGCCGGCTTCAAACCTTCAATCAACCAACAAGGAAGACTGGAAGCGCTTAAAGTTTTAGAACTGTATGGCAGACCTCAGCTTTTAAAACTGTTGCACCACAAAATTACAGCAACTTAGCATGAACCTTTATTGTTCATTGTCCCAATTGCATTACCAACCAGGGTCCCTTCCTTTTCCGAAATGAACCCGAGTGTCGTTGAAATTCAGACACCAGCATTAGAGTAATATGATTCCATTTCACTGCTTTAACTTCAAAGTTCAGTTAAGATATTCATAGTTGGCTACAGTATTTAGATTACACAAACACAAATTAAGAGTGCGAGTTTTGTTAGCATATTTTAGCTTACCTGTGACTGCAGCTCAGCTTGGTACGTACTAAATGTTACTATTGTTAATTGTCCAGAATCATTTAATTAAAGTTCAAAGTTAAATCTCTTATTTCTAAATTGCGTAGATTCAAGTAGCTTTTGAAATGATTGTTGAGGTAGCCCAAGACTAAGCTTATTTTACTGAATTTCGTAGTGCTTCAGAAACAAAGCTCACTATTAATTTCAGTCACTAAATTAACTTTCAATTTTCCGGTTTTATTAATTCTTTTGCTAAATTAAGTCAGAGTGTAGCGAAATTCATTACTTCTGGCAAACATTCAGTTTTCACACTACACGTGTCAACCTTCAGTTGCCACGGTTTTAGTGCTAATTATATGTGCAATAACCTTTCTTTTTCAGTTACTATAGTAGTTGTCCATAGGACTGGCGACCGTAATTTTCCCAAAATCTCAAATATCTAAGTACCGCTAGTTAATTGTTAACGTAACGACCGCGCATTTACTTTCTTTATTAACTTTACCCTTTTTCAAAATTAATTTCCACCAGTTTCATTCGCATTTTTCCTTTCGTTTACACGTAATCCTTTCCTCCCTCTTTATCGACAGATTAACTTCGGTGACGATTGCTTTTCCCAAATTTCCATTAGGTACAGGCGGTTTAATTTTTCACTGTCATTAAGGTCGATAAGTGAGGGGGAGGTTACAATTTCCACTGACGATTATTTTAGATGTTGTCGGCATTCTGAGGGTAGTAGGTCGGTTGCTGCGGACCAGGGTAGTTATCTCCGAGCGATGCGGTCGGCTGGGTCTGCTGGCGGTCCCTGCACAGTGTCGGAACGTGTGTGGAGCTGTCCGATCGCTAAGAGCTTCGTGCTGCACCGACCCAGGACGTCAAGGTTGATTAGTGGTTTCAAGTACCCAAGCCACGTCCATTCATGTTGTGTGGTTCGTTTTGGCGGTTCGTTGTCAGGGAGGTTTTCCTGTGAGCAATACCGAGTGTTTGTATTGCTGAAATTTAGCTGCTATGCGGTGGAATTAACTATATTGGTTTTCTACAATTCAGATGCACCAGCGGAATTTTCTGTCTTGTGGCCACTAGTTTCCAGTTACCTGCCCTGGTCACTAACATAATTTTAGGTAGTGTCCTTTCCTCACCTGTTGCCGCTATCCAACATGGTGTGTAGTTTTGACAGCTTATGCATGTACATATTTGATTGTGGATAATCACACCCATAACATTTTGTTTGAATTCTCATGTAGCGATTGGTGGCAAGCAGGTCTTGGTCAGTCGGTCCGTGGCTATCCCTTGGTTGGGTTCCGATGTATCAAGTGTAGTTGGGCTTACCACCTGTCTCACTAAAACGACTGAGGGCAGACCGACCCCATGGAGGCTTCTAAGTGCTGTTGTCTTAACTGTCTTTCTCCCCGGTGTTCAATTGTCAGTTCATAATCTATCACAGCTAGTGATAAAAAATTCTTGATTGTACTATGTTGTATGTGAGTTTGAATTCTGGTAAATGGATATTTGCTCAAAGGTTATTGCTGTTGTGTTGTCTTTTCATTTAGTCCATTCAGCTACTTAAAACTTGAAGCTTATGGTTATATTTTTTAAACATTTTGGAAAATTTACCGGGGGGCTTCAGCCTTGGAACCTTATTCTTAAAATTAACTTCCAAGCTTAAACATTGCAGCTTGGCATCTTGCTCTTAAAATTACGTTTCAAGCTTGAACATTGCGGCCTTCTACCTTTAAAAGGTTATGGAAATTTATTTTAAAATCTTGAAAATTTTACTGTGTGCCTTCAGCCGTTTGTATTGCATCTTGTATATTTGTCTAACCACCCTTGCCTTGAAGCTTTCAACCTAGCTGTGATATATATTTATTGTAATGATTTTGTTTGTAATTGTAACTGATTTCAGTCAGTTGAACTTTACCTTGTTAATTTTTAAGATTTATTGTTTGGAGGCCTTCAGCCATAAAACATTTGCAGTGTGAAACTCGTAGTTGTAAAAATTCGGCTGTGTGCCGCTTTGGTAGTAAACGTGTTATTACATTACAATAAATTACAATTTCAAGGTGAAACTGACCCCGACCTTATATGGCCCTTTCCACAATCCTACTCACCTGTTCTGCCCAGCGGGTTTAGCGGGTGTCTCATGAACTGTTTAATTACGAATCAGTTATACCTGAATTAGAGAAATAC
The DNA here is from genome assembly GCF_023864345.2 of Schistocerca serialis cubense. Classification (NCBI taxonomy): domain Eukaryota; kingdom Metazoa; phylum Arthropoda; class Insecta; order Orthoptera; family Acrididae; genus Schistocerca; species Schistocerca serialis. Next base: position 141,421,672 of record NC_064641.1, on the reverse strand, counting down.
GGGCTATTACAAATGATTGAAGCGATTTCACAAATTCGCTGTAGCTCCATTCATTGACATATGGTCACGACACACTACAGATACGTAGAAAAACTCATAAAGTTTTCTTCGGCTGAAGCCGCACTTCAGGCTTCTGCCGCCAGAGAGCTCGAGAGCGCAGTGAGAGAAAATGGCGACAGGAGCCGAAAAAGCGTATGTCGTGCTTGAAATGCACTCACATCAGTCAGTCATAAAAGTGCAACGACACTTCAGGACCAAGTTCAACAAAGATCCACCAACTGTTAACTCCATTCGGCGATGGTATGTGCAGTTTAAAGCTTCTGGATGCCTCTGTAAGGGGAAATCAACGGGTCTGCCAGCAGAGAGCGAAGAAACGGTTGAACGCGTGCGGGCAAATTTCACGCGTAGCCCGTGGAAGTCGACGAATAAAGCAAGCAGGGAGCTAAACGTACCACAGCAGACGGTTTGGAAAATCTTACGGATAAGGCTAAAGCAGAAGCCTTACCGTTTACAATTGCTACAAGCCCTGACACCCGATGACAAAGTCAAACGCTTTGAATTTTTGGCGCGGTTGCAACAGCTCATGGAAGAGGATGCGTTCAGTGCGAAACTTGTTTTCAGTGATGAACAACATTTTTTCTTAATGGTGAAGTGAACAGACACAATGTGCGAATCTGGGAGGTAGAGAATCCTCATTCCTGCAGCAAATTCGCAATTCACCAAAAGTTAACGTGTTTTGTGCAATCTCACGGTTTAAAGTTTACGGCCCCTTTTTCTTCTGCGAAAAAAATGTTACAGGACACGTGTATCTGGACATGCTGAAAAATTGGCTCATGCCACAACTGGAGACCGACAGCGCCGACTTCATCTTTCAACAGGATGGTGCTCCACCGCACTTCCATCACGATGTTCGGCATTTCTTAAACAGGAGATTGGAAAACCGATGGATCGGTCGTGGTGGAGATCACGATCAGCAATTCATGTCACGGCCTCCACGCTCTCCCGAATTAACCCCATGCAATTTCTTTCTGTGGGGTTATGTGAAAGATTCAGTGTTTAAACCGCCTCTACCAAGAAACGTCCCAGAACTGCGAGCTCGCATTAACGATGCTTTCGAACTCATTGATGGGGACATGCTGCGCCGAGTGTGGGAGGAACTTGATTATCGGCTTGATGTCTGCCGAATCGAACATTTGTGAATGCGTAAAAAAACTTTTTGAGTTTTTGTATGTGTGTGCAAAGCATTGTGAAAATATCTCAAACGATAAAGTTATTGTAGAGCTGTGAAATCGCTTCAATTATTTGTAATAACCCTGTAGTAAAGGTTACTGATTATAATAACCCTGCGATCAGACCTGGGAAACTGCGAGTTGCTACCCAGTCGTCGGTTTTCTATGTCGTCATTTGAGCGTCAGTGCAGAATCGCTGTCCTGGAGATCAGTATTGCATTTCGAGCCGTAGTTAGGAAAGACACTGTAACACCCAAAATGCAGCATGCATGGCACCTGCTACCGATATATAACTTGTTTTTAAATTGTGTGTAAATATTTGTAATTTAAATGCTTTCTTTTAATAAGTAAGGACATTGCTTCACTGTATGTGTACATTTAGGTAGAAGTCTGTTGACGTGTAAGTAGGATGTTTAGGTTTTTTTATTGGTAACGCCACCTCTGTATGAAAATCACTGGCTATGCTGTGTGCAGTCTGTGGCTGCTTTGCATTGTTGTAATACTCGCCATTGTAGTGTTAGGCAGCTGGCTGTGAACAGCGCGTAGCGTTGCGCAGTTGGAGGTGAGCCGCCAGCAGTGGTGGATGTGGGGAGAGAGATGGCGGAGTTTTGAAATTTGTCATGAACTGCTATATTTATATATGATGATATCAAGGTAAATACATTGTTTGTTCTCTATTAATATCTTTCATTTGCTAACTATCCCTATCAGTAGTTAGTGCCTTCCGTAGTTTGAATCTTTTATTTAGCTGGCAGTAGTGGCGCTCGCTGTATTGCAGTAGCTTGAGCAGCGAAGATTTTTGTGAGGTAAGTGATTTGTGAAAGGTATAGTTTAATGTTAGTCAGGGCCATTCTTTTGTAGGGAATTTTGAAAGTCAGATTGCGTTGCGCTAACAAAATATTGTGTGTCAGTTTAAGCACAGTCCTGTATAATTGTTCAAAGGGGACGTTTCAAGGGTTCCACTCCGATGATGAACAATGGCCAAGAATCGATCGAATGAGTTACTGTAAGCCATTTGATTCGTAAATAAATTATATTCTATTTAGATGTTTCCACTGAACCTAAACAAAAATGTTCAAATGTGTGCGAAATCTTAAGGGACTTAACTGCTACTTAACCTAAATTATCTTAAGGACAACCACACATACCCATGCCCGAGGGAGAACTCGAACCTCCGCGGGGACCAGCCACATAGACCATGACTGCAGCGCCTTAGGAACCTAAACACACCATCAACTTTACTACAGATAGTTTTATGTAGTCCTTCCACTTCACGTCGCTCCGGACAAGACTCCCATATGTTGATACGGTTGTTATTGTTTGCTGTGATTGAAAGCCAACAGTATATTCGAACAATAAATGCTCTTTTATCAAAATGATAGTTGCGGTCAGGCTACATTTGTGGTCAGTGACTGAGCGGAATAATTACTTATTTTTCACTCTCAACATTTTGATGACTCAGGAGCAGCAACCATTTCCGTAATTCACGAATCGTTTCTTAACAAACTACCACAGTTGCAGTGCACATGTTTGGCGACTAGTTTCGAACCTGCTGATTCATTCTCAAGCCTAATTTACTGAGACTACATAAATAGTACAGAGTTGTCAGCCAACAGTCAACTCGCGTTATTACAATATAAACAGTTTAAATGCAACAGACATTAATTTTTTTGAATTTAGACATCCTTGCACTGAAAGTGCCTGATATTAATGACAAACATCAAAATGGCTTTTTAAAATGTTCACAGATGGCTGTCACAATCAACATGTGGCTCTAAGCAACTCAGAATCAAACTGCAGGCCAACACTGCCAGCAGTACTTTCGATGGCGCTGGTGTCATGCCTCATGTACAAGCACACGTCCGCAGCAAATGGGCGTGTACCGTTTTAAATGTGGTTGCACTGAAGCACAGCAGTACTTTCGATGACGCTGGTGTCATGCCTCATGTACAAGCACACGTCCACAGCCAATGGGTGTGTCCCGTTTTAAATGTGGTTACATTGAAGCATCTTTATGAATCATTTTATCAATATAGGAAATGACAATAGCATATGTACAAGTATTGTATAAATACAGTTAAATAAGAGATTTCGCAGCGCCTTTATTAACCAGTCACAACCAATATAAAATAACAATAAGAAACAAATAAATACAGTTGAACTTTCTTATAACGACATCGGTTACAATGACAACTCGGCAATGACGTCGTGATTTCAGTGGTTCTGCCAGATTCCTCGTAAAGAACGTGATTCTCATACTTACTTAATATGATAAATGTACATGCGTATACCTCGTGTATAATGTCATATTCAGCCCCAGCTAGCAACATGATTTTCGAGGAATAAATGTATTGTAGAAGGAAATCTGTTGTTGTAATATGGCCTCCCTGCCTATTCTTCTCTCTGCCTTTCCATCAATAACAGGTGTAGTTTAGAGTCCTCGTCTCATTGTTACCCTAGCGCATTCATACTACAGTAGTGGTGACAATCACAGAACTCGTCAGCAGTACACATGATGTCAATTTCCATACAGATTTATTACGAAGTGCACGAATTTTAGAATAGCATGGCCAGTAAAAGAAAAGTTTCAGCGGTGGAAGAAAAAGTACAAATGATTCATGAAATCGAGGATGGAGCTAATAAGGTTGATGTGTGTCGTCAGTTAGGCCTCGTGAATTCCACACTCCAAACGATTTGGTAGAACAAGGATAAAACTGTTATTGCGTTTGAACAAAATTGATCTAAAAGAGAGCGGTTACGAAAAGCTCAGGGGAGTGACTTGAATGAAGCGCTACTTAAGTGGTTTAAGCAACAGAGAAGAATCAGTGTATCCATTAGTGGACCTCTCTTTATGGTGAAAGCAAAAGAATATGCACAGAAATTAAAACATGAGGAATTTGCGTGTAACAGTGGCTCAATTGACATATTGGAGCAGCGTCACGCCATTACTTTTGCCAAAGTGAGCGATGAAGCCTACAGTGTAAATACTGAAACAATCTAACAACGTCTCACTACTGTATGGCCTACAATTCGTGAAGGATATGCAGACTATGACATCATTAATGCGGAGGAGACATATTTTCTTGAAACTGACATCTGACAAAACTCAGAAATTCAAGGGACAGTTTGTGGCACGTTATCTAACGAACGAATAATAATTTTGGCTTGTGATTATGCAGATGGAACTGAGAAGAAAAAACTGATCGTGATAAGTAAATCAAGAAGTCCTAGATGTTTGAAACATGTAAAAACTCTGCCAGTGCAATAGAATGTTAACAAAAAGTCCTGTATGGCGTCATAATTGTTTGAAGTTGACATAAGGCTTTGGGATCAGGAGCTTAGAAGTCAGAAAAGGAATCATATAATGAAGGATTTCACGACAGGATGTTTCAGCTGCTGAGAATTTTTCCGGGTTGTATGGCCGTGGTCCATCGAACTCTTCAATCCCTGACGTTTCGTCTAAGGCTACGTTGGACATCTTCGGAGGTACTCCTGGTTGTGCTGACTCTTGACGACTCTGAATCACGGCCATACAACCTGAAAAAATTCTCAGTAAAAGAAATTACTGGTTCTTGTTGACACCTATCCACCACATTCTGTACCCTATGGTCTGGAGAATATCAGGCTTGTTTTTCTTCCTGCAAATAGGAGAAGCCTATTGCAGCCCATGAACCAAGGAGTAATTAGGAGCCTGAAATGTCACTATTGGAAGCTCGTATTAGTGAAAATTATACAATACATTGAGAAAAAGAAGGATTATTCTATTACACTGATGGATGCGATCAGATGCATTACGAAAGATTGGAGTCGGATCACAGCCCAGACCATCAAGAACTGCTTCCGTCATGTGGAAATCACAGCTGAAGGAATAAACGCCTCCCGAAACTGAAGACACGTTCTATGACACTGATGATCTGCCGCTATCTGCATTGCTGCCAGAAATCAACTGTGATATTCTCAGTCTGTGCGACTATGAAATGTATGCAACAATAGATGATGACCTTGTTACACCCGAAGCGAAAACTGGAGATGAAATTGCAAATGAAGTGAAGAATCAAGGCCGCAGTAACCATGAATTGAGAGCGGGAGATGAAGAAGATGTGAGAGAAGAAAGAAATAAAGTGCCTATTCCGACTTTGAGTGATGGCTTAGAGGCCATTAGAATTGTGAACATTTTCTATGAAGCTAAGGGAGGGAGCAGTGAAATTGCAAGTGAAATAATGAACACAGAACGTAATTTAGGAAGTGCGTATAGGATAAACAGACAGCAGAGTAGAATGACTGATTATTTCACTCCTAAGTAAAGAAGTTCGGTAAGTACTCCATATACTGCTATATATACCTTATTCACTAGGGACCGATGAGCTCAGCAGTTTGGTGCCTTAGAAATTCACGCACATTTGAACCTTATTCACGTAAGCTTAAGAGCGAATACTGTATGTAAAATAAAACAAGGCTAAATAAATTTGTTCTTTTCCATTTGCACCACAATAGACTGAAAATACGAATCTCAGTTTTGACGACACTTGTTTACAGCAACATAATTTTCAACGTCCTTTGTATGTTGTTATAGGTAGATTCTACTGTACGAGGTCTGTTCAAAAAATTCCGAAATTTTGTCCACGAAATTTTTCCACGTTTCCCTTTTACGTATTGTTCAAGGTCTTGTGATATTATTGGATTTCAGACATTTTGCATATGAGAAAAGGACAGCCATCGAGCTGTACTTTGTAATGTTACTAATCATGACAACGCGAGAGTAATGAAACGAAATCTGTTTATAACGTGCGCCTATACCAAGACTCGTGGCCAGCGTTTAAAAGGTACTTTTAAACACTATGACTCGCTGGGCGCAGATATTTAAAATCATTGCCGCAGCGCTTGATAGCAAGAAGCTACGAAACAGAAGAAAGAACAATTTATCATTTGTTAGGAAAATTCTATAGTCTTTATAGTAGTTGTACTTCTGGTCGCCGATATGTTAACATGTACTTCATTACCTTTGATGTTTGGTCGCCGACTTGTTAAGACGTGTTATGTAGCACCGCTACAAGTTATATTTCATTTAGTGTGAAAAACCACGTTATCACCAAGAAAAAAAAAACGCTTTTGTAAACCTTGTGACGATAAAAAAGATACTTACACGCACTCCAGGACATTTAATTTTTACAAAATATCACACATACAAAAGTAGCGATTGTTGGACTGCTCCATTTGGACTGCTCCATGTATGAGAAAAACATAAAAATGTCAGTTTTGTATTCACTGTAAATTAGTTAATGTTTGTAGTTTAACGCCTTTGTTCTTTGAGAATATATTGATGCTTCACTGTACAGAAAATCTATGCTTGTTCTTTTCTTTAAATTAACCACAAATAATGTTTATGTTTAAATGAACTTTGTTACAGGTTCGCTCTTTATCGCGGTGTCTCGATTGTATTTGGGAGACCATTAATGTGTTCAATTTCCGATCTGACAACTCTTTTTACAAAATTTCACTGTTTTGCATTCATTTCCAACTTTTTTTATTATTCAAATAGGTCCCTTAGGTAATTTCATTGAAGAGTCTGATTGCGTGAAAGCAATCCGGGTTAAGAGGTCATTTGAGAAACTATTTTCGCGCAATCAATCTGTACGTCTCCTGAACACAATCGAGAACCGACACATCGGCGATCATTCATTAATTTTTCTCTCTTTCCAAGTCGTGCCAAAAAACGGCCAAGGAGAACTACCGTGAGTACGCAATCTAGTGTTAAAGGTTGCATTCTTTATCTTATCGGCAACATTGCCATAAATTATCATCATCAATGTTATATTTGGTTAAATGTGAAAAGCAAAACCTTTTAACGCTAGAGTCTCCTGCAAGATACTCTCCTTCACAATTGATACACTGCTCCTAATGCCGTTTCCACTTCCGCAAGCAGTCTTGGTGCGCCTCTTACCTACTCGCGTGAAGAGCAGTTTGTGAATTTTCTTTATCTCGTTTATCGTTGCAAATCTTCGCCCTTTTCAGCGGGGTTTTTAACTTTTGAAATAGGAATGTCTTAAGGGGCCAGCTCTGGAGAGTACGAAGGACGATGTAGCACAGTGATTTCGTTTTTTGTGCAGTAGTCGAGCACCAACAGGGATGAACGCGCAGCAGCGTAATCGTCCTCGCAACGTCGCAACACGTCCCGATAGTACTACTGATTAACAGTCTGTCCCTGTGGTACGAATTTCTGATGGACTAATCCTTCAAAGACAAAGAAAACTATCGGCATGACTTTATGACGTTTGACCTGACTGACGAGCTTTTTTCAGTGTTGGAGAAACTTTCCAGAGCCATTGTGAAGACTGAACCTTGATCTCTGCACCATAAACCGTACCCCCACGTCTCATCACCCGGTACGATTCTCGTAAGGAACATCTCGTTCTCATTTGCGCGATCCAAAAGCTCTTCGCAGATTGCGAGGCAAAGGCCTTTCTGGTGTTCACTCGTGAGCCGTGGTACGTACTTGCCGGCAATGCATTCTTGTGCAGTCTCTTGGACGGTCAGTCATCGATTGGCTCGCAGAGTTCGGTTGACGTTCCTGACATGAGCGTCGTCGGTAGATGTAGGATGGCGTCCTGAATGAGAGTCATCTTCAACTTCCATTCGGCCACTTTTAAACCGTGTGAAACTTTCGTAACACCGCGTACGGCTTAAGCAATTGTCACCGTAAGCTTCCTGCATCATTTGGTGTCTCTCTGTAAAGGTTTTCTTAAGTTTCACGCAAAATTTAATGCAGACCGATTGCTACGCCAACTCTGCCATCTCGAATTCGCAGACTTTGCGACACAGCGTTCTACTCAGTACAGCACTGAACAACATCTAACAAACATACAACAGTGAAACTTTCGGTTGTTAGATTTTAAACAGAGGTATTTGCAGGGATGGCTCAAATGGCTCTGAGCACTATGGGACTTAACATCTGTGGTCATCAGTCCCCTAGAACTTAGAACTACTTAAACCTAACTAACCTAAAGACATCACACACATCCATGCCCGAGGCAGGATTCGAACCTGCGACCGTAGCAGTCGCGCGGTTCCGGACTGAGCGCCTAGAACCGCTAGACCACAGCGGCCGGCTATTTGCAGGGATGCCAACCGCATTTCACTCCAACACATTATTGGCGCCTAATTACGAATGTCCTGGAAATTTTTTGAACAGACCTCGTACATATCGCGAAAAGCTTTTTCACACTCCATTGGACTACTCCAGAAGTTATTCTCACTTGTGACAATTTTGCTCCGTCAACAACACTTTTTTTCAACCTTGTCTGCTACAATGTTCCGAAGCCTGCCCCAAAACTGATCCACTACTCCACAAGCGCGTATTTTCTTCGCTGAGGTATAGTGCAGAACTGTATCGAAGGGTATTTAATTATCTATCGATAACTTCTGAGGCTGGTCACCTTTTGTTGTGTGATGGCACTACTTAGTTACGACGTGTGTGTGTGGTCTTTCTGGATACACCACAGTACGGTTCTTGGACAGCGTAGCCCTGCACGGTGTCGGTTTAATTTTCCTTGTACAGCGCTCTTTCGTTGCATTTATGCACTGAAAATTACAGGGTGTCCACCTGTCGAAACATCTGCGGTTGTTCCATGATCTGATCTGACCCTACCCCCGATTAGAAATCAAAACATGCGGCTCCCACAGACAAATACGACATTTCGGAACCGTCTGTATCAATCGTGTCAGTGACGGTCCACATCCTCCGCTCAGATTCGCGTGAACTTCCCTACGCAGACCTTTAAGGCAGCCTCGTGATCCTGCTTGTGGTTGGCACCAGGCTCCACAGCCATCCACCACGGCCACCAGGGTTGGTGGCACCCCGCTCACTATGCGACTTGCGCCCGCTGCTGTCACCGCGACTGCAGCGCCGGCAATTATCGCGGAGAAAAACACGGCGGTGTTTTCTTTCCATTCCGCGCGCCGTACACCTGCCTAATTACTGCTTTCATCTCATTTCGCCGTCGCCCCCACTCCGCGCCGCCCCCAGAGCCCGCCACCCCACTGCCCTCGGAACCAGCCGCCAGCCGCTAGCTGCGCCTTAATTCGTTTACAGAAGGCCCAAATAATAAAACAGTTTGTGCGCGGCGCCTCTTGTAATAAGAGACCGACATTAAGGGGCAGGGCTGCCGCCCCCCTGCTGGCTGATGCACCTCGGCAGCAGTTCGAGAGACGCCATGCCCCCTACAGTAAAATAACAACTGCCTGCTCTCCTGGTCCTTCTCTGGTTTCACTTCGTGGCCTGTAAGCAAATCAAGATTGACCTGGAGGTTACAATAATTTACGAGATGCGATGAAAAAATAAGAAATGACAGAAGACTCTCAGATATACACCTACTTATTAACCATAGGACGCCCAAGCCTTTTTTTCTAACTTGGATGCCTAAGGGGGGGTTCAGCGAGCCCACACGTATTAAATAAGTTTACTGACGAAAAATTACAACTTTCATAATGGTTTATGAATTTTAACTAAGGCATCGGGTTATAAATGTTGTTAATTTTTATAAGTATTGGACTGAGTGAATAAAAAATCTACATATTACAATACAAAATACAGATGTGTCCATACACAATAGACTACTCTGAGTCCTCAACTTCAAGGCAAGAGACACACTTCACAATTTTCTTCCGAATGTGTGTTACACATATGTTTATGGCACTGTCCACAATATTGTTTTGGTTTACTTAGATTGTTGTGCTTCTGCTTCTTTGTTTTAGCTTTTCTTACACAAATATGGCACCGACCCTTCCCTGCAGGAGGCTGACGTGCCTCTGTTGTCACTTCTTTGATTTTCTTTTGTAGAATAGTATCCATTGTTTGAACAATTTGGTTAGATAACCCTCTTGCAAAGGCACTTCTTTCTTCTACCTGCAATTTCACTAGTTCCATCCCAGCTTGCAGAAGATTCCGTTTGTTGTGTTTCTTTTCATTTCATCTTGGATGTTGCTGGATGAATAAAGTGGTTGCATTGATAGCACAAATGTCGATGAGAGAGTAAAATACAATAGAGGCCATCTCTTTGTTCTCCTTTTGCAGGTGTACATACGCGCCATTTGATCAATGGTATCAATTCCACCTTTAGTAGAATTATAATAAGCATTTATCTCGGTTTTTTTCTTCTCTCCTCCAACAGTGCCTTTATCTTGGTGCACTGTTGACAACATCAGTAAGTCTTTACTTGATTTTGTTTTTGCTGTGTAGGACACCAAAGTTACTGGAGGCCTACGTGTTGGGAACTGCACTAACTCACTGCAAGTTTACAAGATAAATAACAGCGACTGACATCAACAATCACTTCCTCTGAAAGTAAAACGATTTTTGTGAATATCAAGAATACCAACCAACAAGAAACTAACTTGGATTGTTGTAGAGATGAGAAATATGAAATCCTACCAAGGGAAATTTTCTATAGCATGGAAGCCTAAGGGGGAGTTTGTTGGACCCATAATAAGTTTATTTATTTTTTCTTTCAAAGCAGCAATTTTCTATGAAATATATTGACACTAACGTTTCATAAAATAGGCGACAAACAATAACTCAAAGGGAATATGTAGTATGAAAGTTACTTGGGCAAAAGAGAGGACATAAAAAAATTGTGGGTTCAACGAACCCCTCCCCCTCCTTAGGCGTCCCAGGGTTAAGCAATTGTTTTATTTTCAGTGACAATAGTAAACAGCTTATGCAGTTTCTCTGATGCTATGAACTTCACTTAGCTGCTAGTAGTACTATATTAACGAATATTCGTTTATGTACGACAATGTGCAACTCAATAACTGCGGGTTCTATCTTGCCAGATATGTTTCACCTTAATTTACTGAGGCATCTTCAGTAGCAATAAGTAAGTTTTTTTGCTTGTATCCCTGCTGTTCTTCTTTTCTAAAAAATTAATAACATAATAAAGTAAAACGTTAAGAGAGAGCTCTCCCCTAGTCCCTTTATTGTTAAACAATTACCGGGAAGAAGTATTAATGAGAGGGAGAGGTAAATGTAGCGGTATGGGAATGTCAGTCAGACATGATAAACTGTCTTCTCTCCTATCCGCTGGTGAGCAAATGACAACTGCTGATCGTAGTGCCAAGTCTAGCTATACACAGAACTGTTCGAAGAAATGTTGGTGATAGTATAGAAAACGGAGTAAATTATAATATAGTGGGTGATGATGGACACCATAGCTTAAAACAGGGAATTTTGGAATTACATGTTGTTCTTCTTTTAATATCGAGGTGTAGCAGTTCATGTGAATGGTTAGGGATTAGACGGGACTAAAAATAAGATTCAGCAGGGGTAGTGTGTTGTTGAATAATTAATTCAATCCACAGGAATCCATACATATTATAAGAATTTGTGTGTGTGTGTGTGTGTGTGTGTGTGTGTGTGTGTGTGTGTGCGTGTGTGTGTGTGTGTGTGTGTGTGTGTGTGTGTGTGTGTGCGCGCACATGTCCGACATCTCCACCTAAACCACTGGAGCGATTTTATCCAAACTTGGTACACATATACGCTACTGTCAGGCAGCAATCCCTTTGTCGACAATAACCACTTACTTATCCAAAGGGTGGGATCGAAAAACAAGAGCAGTCCACAACGCGTGAATTCCCAAAATTTATTCACTGACTATTTGAGAATGAGAGCAGTTAGTTACTTGCAACAAACTTTTCACATAATTTCAAAACGATATGAAATCTTTTCTCGATGACAAGCCCTACAAAATGACGAAAGGAAAAATGTTGATCGCTTACTAGTTTTGTTCTTGCAGTAGAAGTACCGGATAAGGCATTACATAATAGTGTGTTATTTGTTTAGTACAAGCTGTATTGACGACACATTTCGCAGATAGTATGCACATATACCACTGAATGTAAATGAAAAATTATATAATTGTACGATTCATAGTTCAGGAAATATGACCTCATATACATTGAGATGCATGAAAACTGCCGAATCATGCATGACGTTTAAATTTCTTACTTCTTTGCTACTAACCCTATTGGCGGTAAATTTCGCAGACAGTATCCATATATGCCGCTGAATGTAGCTACATTGTTACGTCATTGTACACCACAGAGTTCAGGAGATGTGATGTCATAAACAGCGAGATGTATGATGAACTACCGCATTGTTTATGACATTTAAATTTGTTTCTTCATTACTACCAACACCACTCACAACACATTTTGCAGACAGTATCCGCATATGCCGCATAATGTACCTACAAAATTAAACCATTGTATGACACACAGTTCAGGAGATATGACGTCATAATCATTAAGCACCCGGTCAGACGCAGAGATGTTTGTACACAAACCTATAAGCAACATGTACAACTGTGACGAAATTGAAATTCCGATCTTAATTGTCAGCGCGAGGCTTCTGGACAAGGTGCACTACGTCTGTCATGTGCGACAAATTGGGGATTTGAGTTGGATGTGGAACGTATACGGAGAGCCGAAGCAGTTTAGGGCTCTATGCAAACTTACACCCTGAGTCTTGAAGGTGGCGGACTGGAGTTAATAAACTTCCACTTTCTGCAGGTCCTGCAGAAAATGTCATCATTTCTGTCTCTAAGCTGGTCGTAGGTTGTGTTCCATAAATGAACAACATAGAGACAGAAGTGATGACACTTTCTGTAGGACCTGACCATCATTTTGCAGGACAATGCTCAAGCACGTACAGTGCAAGTTGTTACTGTTTTGTTTGACTGATGGGGCTGCTAAGTGCTATACCACCTAATGCACTCCCCTGACTTAAGCCCTCGTAAGTTCAACTCGATTTTTTAACTAAAGGAAACACTTCATGGCATTCGCTTCAGAACTGCTACAAATTCGTCGGGCTATAAGCCGCGCAGCTCGAACTGTCAATACAACTGGCACTGCTAAGAGTATCACACGACTTCCACATCGCTGGCGACGGGCTATACACAACGCTGGTGACTACTTTGAAGGTCGATAAAACTTTGAAACACGTATCTGTTTCCTACGAGCTGTAAATAAATAGTTACCATTATTAAAGTTCCAACCCCCGTATTTTAGAAAAGGTTCTAGTCTTTGCAATCAGGTTCTTTTCTACCGTCTTTTGTTTGCTGGTGTAAAAATAGTTTTCGGAGGCCCTGTAGAAAGTATACCGTTATTGGTATGTGGCGCCACCGCCAAACTTAAAGAATTCTGGCGCAATTGAGTGAAATAATGTTTAATTTCATTTTGTGCAAGCATACATGTAATGCTGCTTTGTAATTATTACCAAGATCAAAAGTACACAAAGATAATAATGTTAATGTACTATACATAAATCAGTGTATTTATGTGGAAAGATCTCTTGTTCTTGTTCTCTTGTTCTCTTATGCTATTACCTCTCGTATCATTGCCAATTCGAGATTGTCGATGCGTTTTATTAATTCATGTAAATGTCGTGAAAGTTGATTCACATTAAAAAAATCTAAAAAATGTACTTTCTGAGTATATACTACGACATTTAATCATCCTTTCAATGAAAAGTATAGTGATAGAGATTCACGTGAGTATAGTGAAATATTTGAGTACGGAGACTATTCGTTTGGTTCGCTCTTCTTTAGGCGCCATTTTGCGCCTGATTGAAATGTAATTGTTACATTGGTTAGAACCTGCAGTCATATTTATTTTACGTAGTCCGATCACCTTCCTGGATAATGTTTTCCGGAGGTCAAATAAAAGACTGCCAGACGAATCATTCTCTAGGCAAACTGTGGGCCAAGCTGTTTTCGGAAATCTAGGAAAAGAAAGTGATTGTATTGGTGATAATTTCTGTCATGCAGGTTAATTACGATAAAATCAAAGAGAAATAGCTTCATTGTTTAGCCCCAGTTCTTCTTATAACGTTACAACCAGAGACAGAATTTTCAATAAGTGATTGACGTAACTTCAAATTCGTCTATTGTTAGATGCGATACCTAAATCCAAGTTTCACTTCAAATTAGAGGCGGTAACGCTATAGAGAGACGAGGTTAATGCTCCACACCCAGAAATGAGCTTCACTCACGAGCTAGTGAGTCCAGACAGGTCATTAACCACCTGGATTTGGAACTTCAGCTTACGGATAGTGGTGTTGTATTTGACACCCATTGTAAACTTACCGCAATTGAGTTAGCGATCCACGCCTATTCAAGTCACTCCCACGAATATAAGATTGCTTTTTAAATTCTGTGACCTTACCCTTAAGCCCGGCGGCTACCAGCCAGGAGGTAAGTAACCTGAAGCATGTGGCTCAAAATAACGGAAGTAACCCTAATATAGTAGGTAAGTTATTTAAAGAAAAAAATGGCAAGTATATATAATCAAATGGTAACGAAACTTGCAGCCTCGAAATCCAAGTTCTTGGTGCTTCTTTTCTTGAGGAACGGTGAATGATACCTGTTGTCTTTTACTACTTCAAGGTACTTGTAAGATCAGCTACGCAAAATATCCCTTTTCTCATTTCCTAAATCCCAAGAATGACTCTTTAAGTAGAGGCTGCGTTTGCTGGCCTGCAACAAGTACGAAACACAAAATTTCTGATTAGTGGGCCAAATTTATTTTAATATTAATTAATTAATTAAACTGATAAAAAAGCGTTACGTCACGTATCATTTGATGATATAATTAAACACCAATCCATATATTGGGTATACAGTAATCAGGATAAATTTCATTGAAACATTTCTAACAGGAGGTGCAGACTGACTGATTTTAAGGATCCTGACTAGGGAGTGGAATGGCGCTGTGAGATGTAGTAACAAAGAATTTAGCAATAATTCACATTTATTTCCTCGTAAATAGCAACACACACACAGAAATTAAAATACAGTAACTTGGGATGCTATCGTTTGAATATCGACACGTCGTACTCTATACAGCGAAGCATCTGGACCGTCACATCAAGATCACACACACACCACGTTCACATTGGTCACCCAGACAACGAAAGATAGAATTTAGAGGAACAGCTTCCCTATTCCACATGTAAGCTCACTGGGTCATAGCGCGACTGCCTTCAGCGGTCAATTACAGAGAACAAAGTCCACTTATAAAATTCCGTACAACTCCGTAATTTTGTAAATAAGTTTACCAAACAAGAACACATATACTCCGTGATGAAACTGAGGATTCAATTCGAACCTCAGAGATGTTTACGTCTAACTGGAGCCTCATAATGTACACAGAAACACACGTGGTGCACCAGAGTACGGGCTACTAATCCCGTGTCAATGAAACGCAAATTTGATGGAAAAATAAATAAAATGTAGCAAAAGCATTCCACAAAGCACACAACACATTCATACATAATACGCTAAACTAACTAAAGCTGTACATCACGTGGTGGCACCGCTCGTCCACGCCAAGTTACAGTTGCACAACAGACCTCATCGAATAAACTGGATGCTACTGAAATTAACACCGTTCCTTGATTTAATTAGTTGGTGCGGTATGATTATCAATGTCACGCACCAGAGTGACTACCACAAACTCAGACAAAGCTCTCACACATTTCAAATCAGCAAACAGAGATGCTACCCTGAGCATCCGTACTCACCAGCGCCCTAAGAAAGAGCAATCTAATCGTCTCTCTCCTCCGAGGTCCACGCACGGTGGCCGGAAGGCCTCACAGAGCGTAAGCGGTTTCTACCTGTTCCAACTTCACAACGGGTGTTGACCAGTGGCCTCTAATGCTTCTCTGACCCAACGTAGCCGTATTCGAAGCTCTACACAATGGTAGACTACACTGCTGATAACATTCATAACTCATTTGGAGCCGTTACTACGTCTCGTATCAATCAGCGAATCTGTTCACAATTTATGATGTTGGAACAACATTCACAACCCCCAATACAACCCAACACAGCTATATACACAATAGACAGCCGCACACGGACAGATCCTCTGCCTCTGGCACGCATAAACTGGAATGTTGTGAATGCCCAAAGGGCTATTTAGGACAGACTTGCAGAATATTTAAAACTAGGTTCCACAAACATATACTTACCATGAAGGGGAAACTAAGCGACATTAAGCATCTGCAGAATATGTGAAAGAATGCGGGCACCAGCCACCCACGTTATAACGTCTTCAAATCCTGCACAGCGCTTCAAAAGGCAAGGTCTCCATGAGGAAACTGAAATAGTAAAGAATTTGCATACTCATAAAGAATCAGTTCGTAACAACCTGCTGACTGCCAGAAACCAATTCTATTACGACTCTGTCCTACCAGTTTTTAAAATTTTCGCTCGAGTACTATCCTGTTTCAAGTGCACGTAGTAAGCACTATACACCTAACTTCAGAAGGACGCATAATCAATTTAATAAATATTTTTGACAATGCTTGTAATGCAGATTATTTTTTCTTTTGTTTTTCTTTCATTGTTATTTCATCGCCCTCGCCCGTGACGAGCTTTAGGTGGGCTACCAGCGATACAATATCATGCTCTTCAACCTACAGCGTTTACAAAAATTAATGAAGATATGAAAAATCATATTTATGGTCGCAAAAATTTAAAATGGCTTTAAAATGCGCTGTAGAGGTAATTACGAACATTCTTCGCTTGATGTTTAAAAACGAAATAAAATGAAACTTCCTGGCAGATTAAAACTGTGTGGCTGACCGAGACTCGAACTCGGGACCTTTTGCCTTTCGCGGGCAAGTGCTCTACCAGGAAGTTTTATATCAGCGCACACTACACTGCAGAGTGCAAATCTCATTCTGGAAACACCCCCCAGGCTGTGGCTAAGCCATGTCTCCGCAATATCATTTCTTTCAGGAGTGCTAGTTCTGCAGGGATCGCAGGAGAGCTTCTGTAAAGTTTGGAGGGTAGGAGACGAGTCCGGCACACAGTTTTAATCTTCCAGGAAGTTTAATATCAACGCAAACGCGCTGCAGAGTGAAAATCTCATTCTGGAAACGAAATAAAATGTCTTACAGGCAAAGATAAAAACGCAAAAATGGACATTTACAACTTTAAAATGAAAATGACTCGGCAGCGTTCGTTAAAAATGAAGCAATGCACCTTCGCTATAGAACTGAAGGACCTGCGATTGGTGAAGATGCCGTGGGGAGAGCAAACATTTGGATGATGATGGGCATAAATTTATAAGCCGTCCAGTTGTGTCTGTAGAAAGAGGGTAGACGGTGAGATGGGTATTAGGAATGACGGAAAGGAAGATTGATGTAGGTGGGTGGGCAGGGCCATGGTATCAGGAGAGAAACGGATTGAGAGAAATGGAGAGGAAGGAGAGAGATGGAGCCCTGACGTGGAATGGATGGATCATGAATGGACATGGCAGCGGATTTATTTGTCTGTGAGATGGAGTCCACTGAATTTGCGTTGGTATAGGATATAGCGTGTATGTAGGTGTAGAGACGGAGGGATGTGTTCGTCAAGACGCGGAATCACATCAAGCTTGGTAGTCAGAAGGGAGACAATGGTGTTGTTGGAATCTACTTTGTGGATAGTATAGTAGATGCGGACGTGTTCGATGTGGGTGAGGAGGGGCGGGAAGGTGATGAAATGGTAGAGGATCCACTCCACGTGGCGGAAGGTATATGGAGGCAGAAAACGAGATGGAGTGCATGCGTTCGAGGATTTGGAGGGACTTACAGAACTTCGGTGGAGATACTGCTCAGTAAGAAAGTCTTTTCATGTCATACCTTGTGAGAACTACACACGAGGCAGTTGTAGTAGCTTAACGATGAAGTAGCTTACAACATCATATTTTGTTTCACGGCCTTTACAATCTTATTTTAATCTTTTTAACTGGTAACACTAATGTAAGTACGCACTCTTAGTTGGTTTACATTCCAAGCCGTCGCCCGCTTTAATCATAAATATATCTCCGAGTGGTGCTAAATGTTATTGTCTTTAAATAAAGGAAGGTACTATCTTCTCAATAACCTTCAAATCGTGAGCAACATCATTAATTTTTTATTTATGAAACTAGAGAATTTATTAATGACACTCTCCTTGCCTATGTCTGCGGTCACTTCAAGAACTCAAATTAATGATCAAATTAACTAATTTAAGAAGATTGAACCTTGGTTTCCTGGTGTGTCCATGAACTGCCACAAAAAAATAAACATGGTGAATAGTTGAGGGAGTGTTTAAGTTTTAAAAAACAATGACAAGTTTTTTACTCATCCTCTTATAACTACAACGAGCAGATAAATCTTACAAAAAGAAATAACAAACACAAGTCAAGAAAAGGATTGTGCTTATTGGCAAAGAATTCATTGAGATAGAAACTATAAAAATTATCCCCTGAATTAGAGCGCGATCTGAATTTGTTTACATGAATCCACTGTTGATGTTGTGACCTTCAGTCCTGAGACTGGTTTGATGCAGCTCTCCATGCTACTCTATCCTGTGTAAGCTTCTTCATCTCCCAGTACCTACTGCAACCTACATCCTTATGAATCTGCTTAGTGTATTCATCTCTTGGTCTCCCTCTACGATTTTTATACTCCACCCTGCCCTCCACTACTATATTGGTGATCCCTTGATGCCTCAGAACATGTCCTACCAACCGATCCCTTCTTCTTGTCAAGTTGTGTCACAAACTCCTCTTATCCCCAATTATATTCAATACCTCCTCATTAGTTATGTGATCTACCCATGTAATCTTCAACATTCTTCTGTGGCACCACATTTTGAAAGGTTCTATTCTCTTCTTGTATAAACTATTTATCATCCATGTTTCATTTCCATACATGGCTACACTCCATACAAATACTTTCAGAAATGACTTCCTGACACTTAAATCGATACTCGATGTTAACAAATTTCTCTTCCTCAGAAACGCTTTCCTTTCCATCGCCAGTCTACATTTTATATCCTCTCTACTTCGATCATTATCAGTTATTTTGCTCCCCAAATAGCAGAACTCCTTTACTACTTAAAGTGTCTCATTTCCTAATCTAATTCCATCAGCATCACCCGACTTAATTCGACTACATTCCATTATCCTTGTTTTGCTTTCTACTCCAAGTCCTTTGCTGTCTCTGATAGAATTACGATGTCATCGGCGAACCTCAAAGTTTTTATTTCTTCTCCATGGATTTTAACACCTACTCCGAATTCTTCTCTTGTTTCCTTTACTGCTTGCTCAATATACAGATAAAACAACATCGGGGAGAGGCTACAACACTGTCTCACTCCCTTCCCAACCACTGCTTCCCTTTCATGCCCCTCGACTCTTATAACTGCCATCTGGTTTCTGTACAAATTGTAAATAGCTTTTCGCTCCCTGTATTTTACCCCTACCACCTTCAGAATTTGAAAGAGAGTATTCCAGTCAGCATTGTCAAAAGCTTTCTCTAAATCTACAAATGCTAGAAACGTAGGTTTGCCTTTCCTTAATCTAGCTTCTAAGATAAGTCGTAGGGTCAGTATTGCCTCACGTGTTCCAATATTTCTACGGAATCCAAACTGATCTTCCCACAGGTCGGCTTCTACCAGTTTTTCCATTCGTCTGTAAAGAATTCGTGTTAGTATTTTGCAGCCGTGGCTTATTAAACTGATAGTTCGGTAAATTTCACATCTGTCAACACCTGCTTTCTTTGGGATTGGAATTATTATATTCTTCCTGAAGTCTGAGGGTATTTCGCCTGTCTCATACATCTTGCTCACCAGATGGTAGAGTTTTGTCAGGACTGGCTCTCCCAAGGCTGTCAGTAGCTCTAATGGAATGTTGTCTACTCCCGGAGCTTTGTTGCGACTCAGGTCTTTCAGTGCTCTGTCAAACTCTTCACGCAGTATCATATCTCCAATTTCATCTTCATCTACATCTTCTTCCATTTCCGTAATATTGTCCTCAAGAACAGCGCCCTTGTATAGACCCTCTACATACTCCTTCCACCTTTCTGCTTTCCCTTCCTTGCTTAGAACTGGGTTTCTATCTCAGCTCTTGATATTCGTACAAGTGGCTCTCTTTTCTCCAAAGGTCTCTTTAATTTTCCTGTAGGCAGTATCTATCTTACCCCTAGTGAGATAAGCATCTACATCTTTACATTTGTCCTCTAGCCATCCCGGCTTAGCCGTTTTGCACTTCCTGTCGATCTCCTTTTTGCGACGTTTGTATTCCTTTTTGCCTGCTTCATTTACTGCATTTTTATATTTTCTCCTTCCATCAATTAAATTCAATATTTCTTCTGTTACCGAAGGATTTCTCCTAGCCCTCGTCTTTTTACCTACTTGATCCTCTGCTGCCTTCACCACTTCATCCCTCAAAGCTACCAATTCTTCTTCTACTGTATTTCTTTCCCCCATTCTTGTCAGTTGTTCTCTTATGCTCTTCCTGAAACTCTGTACAACCTCTGGTTCTTTCAGTTTATCCAGGTCCCATTTCCTTAAATTCCCATCTTTTTGCAATTTCTTCAGGTTTAATCTACAGTTCATAACCAATAGATTGTGGTCAGAGTCCACATCTGCCCCTGGAAATGTCTTACAATTTAAAACCTGGTTCCCAAATCTCTGTCTTACCATTATATAATCTATCTGAAACCTGTCAGTATCTCCAGGCTTCTTCCATGTATACAATCTTCTTCTATGATTCTTGAACAAAGTGTTAGCTATGATTAGGTTGTGCTCTGTGCAATATTCTACCACTCGGCTTTCTCTTTCGTTTCTTACCCCCAATCCATATTCACCTACTACGTTTCCTTCTCTCCCTTTTCCTAATGACGAATTCCAGTCACCCATTAAATTTTCATCTCCTTTCACTATCTGAATAGTTTCTTTTATTTCATCATACATTTCTTCAATTTCTTCGTCATCTGCAGAGTTAGTTGGCATATAAACTTGTACTACTGTGGTAGTCGTGGACTTCGTATCTATCTTGGCCACAATAATGCGTTCACTATGCTATTTATAGTAGCTTACCCGCATTCCTATTTTCCTATTCATTATTAAACCTACTCCTGCATTACCCCTATTTGATTTTGTGTTTATAACCCTGTAGTCACCTGACCAGAAGTCTTGTTCCTCCTGCCACCGAACTTCAGTAATTCCCACTATATCTAACTTTAACTTATCCATTTCTCCTTTTAAATTTTCTAACCTACCTGCCCGATTAAGGGATCTGACATTCCACGCTCTGATCCGTAGAACGCCAGTTTTCTTTCTCGTGATAACGACATCCTCTCGAGCAGTCCCCGCCCGGAGATCGAATGGGCGACTATTTTACCTCCGGAATATTTTACCCAAGAGGACGCCATCGTCACTTAACCATACAGTAAAGCTGCAGTCTCTCGGGAAAAATGACGCTGTAGTTTCCCCTTGCTTTCAGCCGTTCGCAGTACCAGCACAACAAGGCCGTTTTGGTTAATCTTACAAGGTCAGATCAGTGAATCATCCAGACTGTTGCCCCTGCAACTAATGAAAAGGCTGCTGCCCCTCTTCAGGAACCACACGTTTGTCTGGCCTCTCAACAGATACCCCTCCGTTCTTCGTTGCGGTTGCACCTACGGTACGTCTATCTGTATCGCTGAGGCACGCAAGTCTCCCCACCAACGGCAAGGTCCACTGTGGAGGTGGTAAGTTCCTATGGGACCAAACTCCTGAGGTTACACACTACTTAATCTAATTTAAACTAACTTACACTAAGGACAATGCAGACATCCATGCCCAAGGGAGGACTCGAACCTCCGACGAGGGTACCCGTGCGAACCGTGGCAAGACGCCCAAGAACGCGCGGCTACCTCGTGCGGACAATTTACTGTGAGCTGCAATTCAATTCAAATGAAATCAGCTACGACCAAATGCACCACCAACCCACACTGCGGGAGCTGTATTCCTCTGAAGCGTCCACGAAAATTTTCAAACTACGCGGACTGGCGAATCAGTCACACTGCCAGGTTGCTGTACACAGCATTTAAGGTCCGCAATCCATCTTCCTCGCTGTTCTCCGTCACCTCCATTACGGCCCCTAGGGTACAAGTCCTCTACAGGCTACACACGCAGTTACATGAACATTCTGCCCACAATTTCCTCATGTAAAAAGTCATAAAACACACATACTAAATGTAGTACTGGGAAACACCAAGATCATTACCTTAAGTATGAATATTAATCTGACTGACAGTTTTGTTGAAGAGAGAGAGTGGAATTCCACCTCTCAATGCAACCACACTCATGTTATGACAAGAAAAAAAGGAATAAAAGTGAGATACTGTTAATACTTCATCCTTCTTTACCTACTCTGCATTACTGCAGATGACGTGTCACTGAGCACATTTGTACTGTGCATGCAGTACACGTGAGGTGCCTAGTTGTCTCCACTGCCCTGTGTGGAATACATAAGCTCTTGTACACTTCACTAACCTGCTGTCTACATGATGATGATGTCCCCAGCACAGAAAATTGCACGCAGGTCATGGATTCTTTTTCCTGAGGCTGAAATTAACATCGCAAGGAACTGCTGCTACGAATAAACTATAACTCCTTTGGGATGCCACTCGCGTTTTAATTATATAGACACGAGAAACTATTCTTGATCACGACGTATTGAACATATCTTTCCACAGTCATTATATCTGGCTAAAATAACATGAAATACATCCTGCCACAGACAACATGTCTGTCTACTGGAATCGTCAGAACTGGAGAATAAAAGTACATGAATCAAATACTTCTATTACAGACAACATGTCTGTACCTAGCGACGGTCGGAACTGTAGTAAATAAAATTGCATGAAACAAATGCTGCTATAACAGACAACATGTCTGTCTACTGGAACGGTCAGAACTGGAGAGCCGGACTACGCGAGACACTTCGCGCGCCAAGCCAGCAAGGCGTGACCCGAACGCCACCGAAGTGGATCGGCAGTAATATCGTCAGTCTTTTGTTTTAATAATACTTTGATTTTAATAATTTTGAAATGACTGATTGATAGCTGGGTGTTGAGAGATATTTATTTAAAAAAAATGAAGTAATTTGGATGACAGGTTTAATTAATAATAGCAACTAAAGTTTAACGTTTTGGCGCCCTACCGCCGAACACAGCAGCCAATCACAGAGCAGCAGCATTATGCAGGCGGTCTTTCTCACGGGAATGGTACCGAATCTACCTTCTGTCACCGGTACCTCTTCCCACATTGCGTCATCTCAATGCTTCTTGTATCTCCACTGCCCTGGGAATATCTTCCTGGAGCCTAATATAATGGCTGAATAAGCCAGAAATATTACAATGTTTAGAAAAAAAAGAATAGCTTGAACGACTAGAAACACGACGCGAATATTTACAGGACATATACAGTAGTATGTTCTGCAGAAATGATTAGCATTTCAGTCACCTCGGTTCAGGATATGTCCTGTTGCCTAGTATGCACAGGTACCGTCATGACTCATGATAACTTGTTCCATGCGCAATGGCATCGACAAGTATAAGGCGTGAATAGCATCCTGTGGTACAGCCATCCACGCTGCATTCACTTGGTTCCGAAGTTCATTTGTGGTAGCTGGCATTGAGTCACAGCACTGCGTCCATCATTTCACCATATCCGACACATTCTCGATCTGCGACAAGTCTCCTGATATGGCGGGCCAGGGCAACAGGCTGACACCAAGAAGACACTTGTTCCTGCAGCAATACCTACTCCTACATCTACATCTAAACGGATACTCTTCCAATGACATTTAAGTGCCTGGCAGAGGGTGCATTGAACCACCTTCATAATTCTCTATTATTCCAATCTCGTATAGCGCGCGGAAAAGAGGGAACACCCATATCTTACAGAACGAGCTCTGATTTCCCTTATTTTATCGTGGTGATCGTTTCTCCCTATGTAGGTCGGTGATGACCTCAGCAGTTAAGTCCTATAGTGCTCAGTGCCATTTGAACCATTTTTTCGTTATTACTCAATGACTTTCCGTGAATTACTACGAACTGTGGCCTCTCTCACAGGAAATCACTAATCCCGTCACGTAACTGAGCCGATATTCCATAAGCACGCAATTTCACTACAAGCCGCTTGTGTGGTACAGGGTCAAAAGCCTTCTGGAAATCCAGCAATACCGAATAGATCTGAAATCCCTTGTCAATAGCACTCAACACTTCATGCGAATAGAGAGCTAATTGTATTTCACGAGAACGATGTTTTCTAAACCCATGTTGACCGTTTTTGTCGAGGTAATTCATTATGTTCGAACACAATACGTGTTCCAGAATCCTCCTGAATATCGACGTCAATGATATGGGCTTGCAGATTAGTGGATTGCTCCTACTACCTTTCTTGAATGTTGGTGTGACCTGTGCAACTTTCCAGTCCTTGGGTACGGATCTTTCGTCGAGCGAACGGTTCTATATGATTGTTAAGTATGGAGCTAATGCATCAGCATACTCTGAAAGGAACCTAATTGGTATACAGTCTGACCAGAATACTTGTTTTTATGTAAGTGATTTAAGTTGCTTCCCTACTCCGACGATATTTACTTCTACGTTACGCATGTTGGCAGCTGTTCTCGATTCGAATTATGGAATACTTACTACGTCTTCTTTTGTGAAGGCATTTCGGAAGACTGTGTTTAGTAACTCTGCTTCGGTAGCACTGTCTTCGATAGTATCTCCATTGTTATCGCGCAGAGAAGGCATTGATTGTTTCTTGCCGCTAAGATACTTTACATACGACAAGAATGTCTTTGGATTTTCTGCCATGTTTCGAGACAACGTTTCATTGTGGAAACTGTTATAAGAATCTCGCATTGATGTCCGCGCTAAATTTCGAGCTTCTGTAAAAGATCGCCAATCTTGGGGATTTTGCGTCTGTTTAAATTTGGCATGTTTGTTTCGTTGTTTCTGCAGCAGTGTTCTAATCCGTTTTGTGTGCCAAGG
Source organism: Schistocerca serialis cubense (assembly GCF_023864345.2). Lineage (NCBI taxonomy): Eukaryota > Metazoa > Arthropoda > Insecta > Orthoptera > Acrididae > Schistocerca > Schistocerca serialis. Next base: position 141,396,586 of record NC_064641.1, on the reverse strand, counting down.
AGGATCAGCTCCATCGTTCCTTAATTTATTTGGTATAAATCTCTCAACTGTTGCCGGTACTATTTCTCTGAATTCAAGCCACATCTGGTCTACACTTATATTATTAATTAGGGGGGAGTGGAGATTGTCTCTCAGGAAGACGTCATGTGAATTTTATCTGCTTTTTTGAATAGGTACATTTTTCGCTTATTTTTCGGGGATTTGGGAATTACAATATTCATTCTTCAGCGTAAGGTCCTATCCTGCAGAGTTACACTGGAAATTAAAAACAGAAAAATATTAGAAAACTTACTTCAACATACTACGAAATTTGTATTCATCACATCTGTGGGGACCTTTATAGTTCTTGCAGGGAATAGAACGATAAAAAACCATAAACCATGAAAAAATTTACTCCCGCTGTAAACCTTACCCCAAAGCTTAAACACACCGGCGTCAGCTGCAAACACAATGCTGGCATAGGATCAGGCTTCAGGATTTGAAACTACGTAGAACAAGCTGTACTCTAAGCAATAACTCATTCCTATCAGACTTTCAAACCGAGTAATGTTCGCGTTTTCTATGCGTCGTCTTAATCTGTATTCTGCGAACCACTATAAAGTGCTTGGGAGAGGGTACGTCCCTTTGTACTGATTATTTGGGCTTTTTCTCGATCCATTCATGTATGGAGGGCGGAAAAAATGACTGTTTAAATGCCTCTTTGCGTGTGTAATTAAACTAATCTAATCCTCACTATCCCTATGGAAGTGATAAGCAAGAGACTATAGTATATTCCTAGAGACGTCATTAAAGATGGTTCTTGAAACTTTGTTAGTTAACTTATTTGGAATAGTTTCCACTTTTCTTCAAGAGTTTGCCAGCTCAGTTCTTTCAACATCTCAGTGACGCTTTCCGGCGGGTCAAGTAAACCTGTGTCAATTCGCAGAGCGCTTCTCTGTATACGTTCAATTTCCACTGCCAGTTCTAAATGGTAAACGTCCCACACACTTGAGCAGTATTCAAGGATGGGTCTCACGAGTGATTTGTAAGCAGTCTCCTTTGTAAACGGATTGCATTTCCCTGGTATTCTGACAATAAACTACCTGCATTACCGATGACTGAGCCTAAGACATCGTTCTACTTCATGTCTGTAATAGACGTTACACCAAACTATTTCTATAAGTTTGCAGATTCCAACTCTGACTTACTAATATTGTATTCATAGTTCAAATGGTTCAAATGGCACTGAGCACTATGGGACTTAACATCTGTGGCCATTAGTCCCCTAGAACTTAGAACTACTTAAACCTAACTAACCTAAGTTCATCACACACATCCATGCCCGAGGCAGGATTCGAACCTGCGGCCGTAGCAGTCGCGCGGTTCCGGACTGAGCGCCTAAAACCGCTAGACCACCGCGGCCGGCTTGTATTCATAGTACTATATTTTTGTGAAGTGCGCAATTTTACATTTTTTTACATTTAAAGCAAGCTGCCAATCATAGCACCACTTTAAAGTCCTATCAAAGTTTGACTGCATATTTGTACAGCTTTCTACAGGCTATATTTCGTTATGGATAACTGCATCGTCTGCGAAAAATTTGAGGTTATTACTAGTGTTGTCCGCAAGACCATTAACATATAATATGAACAACAAGGGACCCAACACGCTTCCCTGGGGTGCATCTTAAGTCACTTCTCCATATGTCGATGCCTCTGCATCCAAGACAACAAGCTGTGTCCTCTCTCGCAAAAAGTCCTCAATCCAGTCACAAATTTCAGTTGACATAACATACGACTGAACTTTTGACAATAAGTGTAGATCTAGTACTGAGTCAAATGCTTTTCGAAAATCAAGAAATACTGCTTCTATCTGACTGCCTTGATCCAAAGCTTTCAGCACGGCATGTGAGAAAAGTGAAAGTTGGGTTTCACATGATCGATGTTTTCGCAATCCATGCTGGTTGGCATTGAGGAAGTCATTCTGTTCGATACCTCATTACGTTTGTACTCAGAATATGTTCTATGATTCTACACCAACTGATGTCAAGGATATTGGACGGCAGTTTAGTAATCCACTAAATTACGGGCCCTTATCGTTAACGTCGATATGTAGCAGGATTTTAGAACATACTGTGTTCGAACATTATGAATTACCTCGAAGAAAACTGTCTATTGACACATAGTAAACATGGGTTTAGAAAACATCGGTCCTGTGAAACACAACTAGCTCTTTATTCGCATGAAATTTTGAGTGCCATTGACAAGGGATTTCATATCGATTCTGCATTTCTGGATTTCCGGAAGGCTTTTGACACTGTACCACACAAGCGGTTCGTAGTGAAATTGCGTGCTTGTGTAACATCGTCTCATTTATGTGACTGGATTTGTGATTTCCTGTCAGAGAGGTCATAGTTCTTAGTAACTGACAGAAAGTCATCGAGTAAAACAGAAGTGATTTTTGGCGTTCCCCTAGGTAGTGTTATAGGCTCTTTGCTGTTCCTTATCTATATAAACGATTTGGGAGACAATTTTATTAGCCTTCGGTTGTTTGCAGATGACGCTGTCGTTTATCGACTAATAAAGTCATCAGAAGATCAAAACAAACTGCAAAACGATTTAGAAAAGTTATCTGAATCGCGCGAAAAGTGGCAGTTGACCCTGAATAACGAAAAGTGTGAGGTCATCCACATGTGCGCTAAAAGTAACTCGTTATACTTCGCTTACACGATAAATCAGTCTAATCTAAAAGCCGTAAATTCAACTAAATACCTAGGTATTACAATTACGAACAACTTAAATTGGAAGGAACACATAGAAAATGTTGTGGGGAAGGGTAACCAAAGACTGCGTTTTATTGGCAGGACTCTTAGAAAATGTAATAGACCTACTAAGGAGACTGCCTACACTACGCTTGTCCGTCCTCTTCTAGAATACTGCCGCGTGGTGTGGGATCCTTACCAGATAGGACTTGCGGAGTACATCGAAAAAGTTCAAAGAAAGGCAGCACATTTTGTATTATCGCGAAATATGGGAGAGAGTGTCACAGAAATGATACAGGATTTGGCTCGAAATTGTTAAAAGAAAGGCGTTTTTCGTTGCGACGGAATCTTCTCACGAAATCCCAATCACCAACTTCCTCCTCCGAATGCGAAAATATTTTGCTGGCACCGACCTACACAGGGAGAAACGATCACCACGATAAAATAAGGGAAATCAGAGCTCGTACGGAAAAATGTAGGTGTTCATTCTTTTTCGCGCGCTATACGAGATTGGAATAATAGAGAACTGTGAAGGTGGTTCGATGAACCCTCTGCCAGGCACTTAAATGTGATTTGCAGAGTATCCATGTAAATGTAGATGTAGATGTAGAATACCGCTTCTCTATCTTTTTCTCAGAGATTTTCCTACGAGGCCTCAGAAGGGCGAAACTCGTCAATAGAAGTAGTGTTTCCCTGCAATCATAACTTGCTTTTATCGAAATACTACGCACGGTTGCTGTAGGAGACACACTATGGAATCCGAGGAACTGTACAATTTCACACAGGTTAGAAATTTGAACCTAGGCTCTGGAATTTTGTTCATTATATACTGCCTCCGGTGATCGAAATCGATAAACTCAAATCGCTTACAGCACCTCTGACTTGTCTGCCTATCTACATATTGCAGGCGACGGGATTTTACTGATGCACTTGTAGGGGAATACGTTTTCTTTGAACTGGAAGATGAATACGAATTTCTTTTCAAGTTAATTGAAAATACTTAGTGCATTTAAAACTCTCACGTGAAAATTTTTTAAAATGTCTAATGAAAACTATTTGATGATGGGAAATTGCGGAAAGTATCTAATACACTACTGGCCATTAAAATTGCTACACCACGAAGAAATGCAGATGACAAACGGTTATTCATTGGACAAATATATTATACTAGAACTGTCAGCACGTTGTAGGTGTCGCCACCGGCGCCAACCGTGTGTGAATGGTCTGGAAAGCTAATCATTTGCATATCACAGCATCTTCTGCCTGTCAGTTAAATTTCGTGTCTGTAGCACGTCATCTTCGTGTTGTAGCAATTTTCATGGCTAGTAGTGTAATTATGTAAAAAACAAACAACGAGGGAAAAAAAACTAAAAAGAAGTCGTCAGTTCCCATTTCCTCTCTTACACATTTATCTGTGCTTTTTTTTTTCGCTGCCAATTCTATCAGTACTAACCCTAATCCCACCATTTACTACGTCATTTATGTAATGCGCAGATCAAGCTGTAACACTTTGCCTTCCGATGTGCTGTAGCCTAACGCTTAGGCTTCACGCGGTACAAGAAGGTCTGCCGGGATGCCTAACCGCACGGCTCCAGTTGAAGAAGATTCCACTGAAGTAAAGTGATCAGCAATTACCTCCGAGTTCTATGTGCGGTTATTTACGAACTGGCTAGCTGTAGTCCTAGAGTAACGTTCAAGTGACCATCGACATTTCTACTCTGGTTTTACGAATACTTACAACTGTACTACGCCCAGAAAGCCGACTAACCTGCAGTGGACTTTTTATTAGGAATATATAACTTATCCAGTTTGGACTATGCTTCTAAGTAAGCTTTATTGACCTCCTGTATTTTATCTAGAGTCTCATACGCCCCGAACTGTACATATTGCGCCGTGAATAAGGGTGGTCATTTGAAGTTTCGTAGCAACCTTAGAGAACGTGCTCTTATTTCGTGCCGGCCGGGTTGGCCGAGCGGTTCTAGGCGCTACAGTCTGGAACCGCGTGACCGCTGCGGCCGCAGGTTCGAATCCTGCCCCGGGCATGGATGTGTGTGGCGTCCTTAGGTTAGTTAGGTTTAAGTAGTTCTAAGTTCTAGGGGACTGATGACCTCAGCAGTTAAGTCCCATAGTCCTCAGAGCCATTTTTGTTATTTCGTATAAACAATAATACAGGTTATAATCAGATCACCATTCGTCTTTGTTCCTTGTGAGAACCCCAGTTCAGTGTCCACTTGAAGTTCTGTGTAGTGTGATCACTGGTTACACTAATAACAGCTGTATTAATTAAGGTGCCTTTATGCAAGTTACGCTCTCTATCAGGAGACATACTACCCAAGCCTTATAAGGTGGTTGTAGATGAAGCTATTTTCTTCTGACATCGACATCAAGCAAATCTGATATAAGGAAATGCCGGTGAGTGGAAGAAGAAAAAGGAAAAGTAGGGAATACAAAAGTATTTGTTTTCTCCTATATGATATAGCTATCATTTTGCGTCGCTCGGCCAACAGCGGCCTACTGCAGACCGACACTTAAGAGACACCAAATACAAATCGACATCAAGAGACAGGCCCTGTCCTGTGGCACTCGCGACGTATACGCTGAAATTGAATGTAAAGAATACGTCTTTTGTAGTGGGCGTCGCTCTACTGCAGTGTCACACATGACGAATAAATAGGAAAACAGTAGAACGTCTGTGTAGGGCCATGTTTTTACCTACAGTGTCACTTGGCTGAATGTGTATAAGGCTCTGTGGCATCACTCAAACACAGCCAAATTGTCACACTAGCTGTGTATCTCTAACGAAGTTGACGTATGTCCTCACCTCGGTGCCGGTTAAAACGATTTCGCCCCCGGGTGGACTGGAACCACCAACCTTTCGGTTAACAGCCGAATGCGCTAGCCGATTGCGCCACGGAGGCCTTGACTTTGGCACACTTGCGCTCTGTATATCAACGCAATTCGTATACCTTCTGCAGGAATCTCGCAGAATGGTAGCATCTGCTTACGCCTCTTCACATGGATAACGTGCATGCACAATGTAGCGTTTTCATGAAAGCTAAATGGTAATGTTTCATGCAAAGTATTACACAGTCAATAGCAGGGATTTCTGTCAATAACTTCCTGTTTGCGTCGGCTAACGAGGAGCCAGTGAGACGAAATTTTTTCTGTGCTTGTTTATTTATGTGCTATAATGAACATTATTAATGTTATGTGAAATACGTGAACCTTAAACGTCTGTAAATCTTCACACCTGGGATATTCTTATTGTACAACATGTAATGTGAAATCTATCTCAGTGAGTGGGGCAAGATGTAAATGCAATTATCTGAACTGTAAAGCTATTGTTGTATTGTTGTACACGTAATAAATGAAACTGTCGATGAAGTAGTTTGGACGACGTTTTTCTAATGAAACGATAATTTGGTACTACGTCGGCAGATCGATTAGCTTGGTAGTGATACCACAGAACAAGATGCCAAAAATCGGGTTGTATCTTTCAATTAAGCTGATGCGCAGAGAGTGAGAGGTTGGAGCGAGGTATAAATATAGATGAACGCCGCCAAGTGAGGCGCATAAATGATGAAAGTAAGGGAAAAAGGTAGTTTATGAATGGTCACGATAATAATAAATAATAACGACGAAAAAATTTTAAATCTAGAGTTGGGTACAGGGTGGTGAGAATGTTGTGAAACTGGACAGAAAAATTGCGAAATGGGTTCGCATTGTAATGTGAAGATACAAACATTGTCTAAACAGAGACATTGTAACCATCAACGATGTTACATAGAAATCTTCGAGTGTTGTAGGTAAAAGCCAAACCAGAGTAAAAGAAGTAGCTGCGTCTCCGTTCTGTGGGACGACAATGAAAAATTGAGCACGAGGATATTGCCGCAAATGCGGCGAAGTGTTGGAAGAGGCGATTACGCTGTTACGGCTTGCGCCCGACGTTGTGCGTTAATGGATGAGGCGGAGTAGCCCTGCGCCTGTGGACGGAGCGCTCCATTCTGTGTTTTGTAATGCGCCAGAGCAGCCTAAGATGGCAGCACCGAAGCAAAATTCGTCGTTAAGTCTGCAGTCAGCGCCATCAACGAAAAGCGTTCCTGTGATGCGGCTAACATTACGAAACAGATTAAGTGCTGAGTACCAGATACAGATCCAGAGAATACATAGAACAAACGAAGAGACGATCGAATGTAGTCCGCGTACAAGCGCGTGCTGCTATTGTGAGGCAAACCGCTGCACATTTTTTATCCCGTCCAAAAATATATGTATGTAATACATAATGTGGAAATATTACGAAGCTCTAGATAGGTAGCAAAGCATATTCGGCTCACATTCGTGAATAATTTTGATTTTAATGACGTTCATTTCAGAGGACGCAGTGTAACACAGTGACAATAGTGGAAATAGTTGCAAACCGCAAATAGTGTTGCGGTCACAACTCAGTAGCGAGTACGAATTGCCAATGAACTGCGATTGCAGATAAGCAACTAGTCTGAACTGATAACTCCGTAACTCATAACTGAAATAACATGTCTCGCAGTACATTCTAGTACCTAATGCCACACCTGTGTGGAGTAATACAATAAACTGGTTTTTCTGATGTTAGTGTCTGTCGACACCGGTGGGTACACTTAAAAATTTGTGGGGAAGAAAAGTTGCTAATGGTTCTGTCATAGCGAAAGTAGTTGTGCCTTTTACAATTTGTGTGTTAATAAACAGGATACACGTACCTTTCACTGGCCCATGACATAACGAAAAAAATTAAAGCGCTGATTTATAATCGAAAGTATAATCCAACCAGTGTTATTTAGTCCTAGACAGCAAAAGAAGAAAACAGAAGAAAAAATTAGATTGTAAAAGTAATACTAGAGTAGTTCACCTACAATGGTACCTTCTGATGTATTAATACTGACAAGTAAGTACACTGATGACGTGCTTCGTATTCAAAGAATTTATAGCGATATTAAGTGATAGAAGAATTTAAAGAGTGTAATAAATGCAAACCGTTCGTTGATATAGAGATTAGAAGAAGAGGTACACAAATTCGCTTTGGTATTGGGTAAAATGGTAAAGAGAAGCAGTCACAGAAATTGGAAGGTTCGTGTAAGGAGAAATGCACCTACTTTGCATGACATAGGAACGTTTTATAGATACATTTACCCGTATTGTAGAAGGACTTAGAAACACATTGTCTGCCACATATATGGCGAAGGAATTTTATTTATAGAACTAGTTTGTCGAATGTCTTTCTGATGTATTGATCAGTGAAACGTAATTTTACATAGTACGAGTTTATTAGTCATTTACGTAACAAAGACTTTAACTTTCCTAGATACATTTGTAAACATCGGACACATGACAGAATATATTCTCTTTGAGTATTAAGAAAGTCATTCGTTAGTAAAATAGCGGTCGCTAAGCAGAACAGCTGTAGCGGAGAGAGCTAGTGATAGTCGATCTTGGGTGAGATGTGACGGTGATCGGTTGGCTTAGCTGAGGAGGTCTGGATCAGAGCAAGTGGTTCCCTTCTGAAGATGAGAAATTATGAGAAGTGGAGAATAGCTGAGAGTTGAGTATTATTGGAAGAAAGAGCTTTGGAATTTGCCACACAGCTTTGTTCCCATATAGTGATTATTGTAGTTCGTTAATTTTCATTGTTCAGTGATTTCGAGTTTTAAGTAAAGATGGCAATGTATCAGTCATATGATTCCGAATTACAATGTAATGTTCCTTCGGACGTGCATGTATGTCCAAAGGAACAGGCGATTACAGCCGTTACGAAATACATGGAATGTATTCTCAATTGCGAATATGGACAACCATCAGCTGTAGAATGGAATGACGACAGTGGAAGCTTATGCTGCAGCGGGACTAGAACCCATATTTCTCGCTTATCGTGAGCGGTTGCCTGACCTCTCCTTGAGCACGACTCACGACCATGTGAGCCATGTGTCTAAAACCTGTACTCGTACATCCATCACGTATACTCCCGTACAAGCGAGACATTTTACTTGAAAGTAACTTGTCAAGCTACGGCAGATAAACACGACATGGCAGTGCCTTTGTTATTCCGAATTACGATGCAATGTTCCTTAGGACATGCATGCACTGGGTAAGCGACTTTCAATTAATGTGTCTCGCCTGTACAGTAATATGCATAATGTATGTGCGAGTACAGACTGTAGACACATGGTTGACGGCATTTGGAAGTTTGGGTCCGGCAGTGATTAGTGCACGGATAACCGAATAGTAAGGCGATTGTCCGCAAACAGCGGGAAATGAGCGTTAGAGTGCCTGTCCGGCATAGATTTTCACTGCCGTCATTCCATTATACGACTGATGGTTGTCCATATTCGCAACTACGAATACATTTCATTAGTCATATGTCCAAGGTGTTAGCAAGTTCCATCCACTTCTCTTAGTTAAAAAGAGATTTTGATTTAATAATTTAAAAGTAAAACTGATAGCAATTTTATACTTCACTAATACTTAGTGCCTGTGATAGGGTTAAAATATAAGCAATTTTATTAAAAGCTGTATAATGTTAGATTTGCAGTTTTGAGGAAATTAAGTCAGAGCTAATTTCATTTGATATTTTACTAGTAATCAACAATTTTCTTATATGACATACATTTGGAATGTAAAGTGAACTAAGAGCATTATTCGCAAATAAACAGAACGACGAATAGGACATTATCGTGGCCTAATTACAGATCTCATTACAAAGGTTGCATGCGGTGACATAAATTAAACTTTAACACATTCTCGACACGCAATGTGTAGCCGCTGTGAGTGAGCATTTCCGCGGCAAGGTTAGTTCCATTTAATGCTGTCAATGTTCTATGTTTCTTTCATAAGAAATTTACAAATTAAATAATTTTAATTTTACACTACTGGCCATAAAAATTGCTACAACACGAAGATGTCGTGCTACAGACGCGAAATTTAACCGACAGGAAAAAGATGCTGTGATATGCAAATGATTAGCTTTTCAGACCATTCACACAAGGTTGGCGCCCGTGGCGACACCTACAACGTACTGACATGAGGAAAGTTTCCAACCGATTTCTCATACACAAACAGCAGTTGACCGGCGTTGCCTGGTGAAACGTTGTTGTGATGTCTCGTGTAAGGAGGAGAAATCCGTAACATCACGTTTCCGATTTTGATTAAGGTCGGATTGTAGCCTATCGCGATTGCGGTTTACAGTATCGCGACATTGCTGCTCACATTGGTCGAGATCCAATGACTGTTAGCAGATTATGGAATCGGTGGGTTCAGGAAGGTAATATGGAACGCCGTGCTGGATCCCAACGGCCTCGTACCACTAGCAGTAGAGATGACAGGCATCTTATCCGCAGGGCTGTAACAGATCGTGCTGACACGTCTCTATCCCTGAGTCAACAGATGAGGACGTTTGCAAGACAACAACCATCTGCACGAACAGTTCGACGACGTTTGCAGCAGCATGGACTATCAGCTCGGAGACCATGGCTGCGCTTACCCTTGACGCTGCATCACCGACAGGAGCGCCTACGACGAACCTGGGTGCACGAATGGCAAAACGTCATTTTTTCGGATGAATCCAAATTCTGTTTACAGCATCATGATGGTCGCATCCGTGTTTGGCGACATCGCGGTGAACGAACATAGGAAGCGTGTATTCGTCATCGCCATACTAGCGTATCACCCGCAGAGATGGTATGGGGTGCCATTGGTTACACGTCTCGGTCACCTCTTGTTCGCATTGACGGCACTTTGAACAGTGGACGTTACATTTCAGATGTGTTACGACCCGTGGCTCTACCCTTCATTCGATTCCTGCGAAACCCTACATTTCAGCAGGATAATGCACGACCTTATATTGCAGGTCCTGTACGGGCCTTTCTGGATACAGAAAATGTTCGACTGGTGCGCTGGCCAGCACATTCCCTAGATCTCTCACCAACTGAAAACAACGTCTGGTCAATGGTGGCCGAGCAACTGGCTCGTCACAATACGCCAGTCACTACTCTTGATAAACTGCCGTATCGTGTTGAAGCTGCATGGGCAGCTGTACCTGTACACGCCATCCCAGCTCTGTTTGACTCAATGCCCAGGCGTATCAAGGCCGTTATTACGGCCAGAGGTGGTTGTTCTGGGTACGGATTTCTCAGGATCTATGCATCCAAATTGCGTGAAAATGTAATCACATGTCATTCCTAGTATAATATATTTGTCCAATGAATACCCGTTTATCATCTTCATTTCTTCCTGGTGCAGCAATTTTAATGGCCACTAGTGTAGAAACTCACATCATTCAGGGTTAATGCACTATGTATTTTTATATCCTTACAAAATAAAAATTACCTTTTCTAAGTAATAGAAATTAGTTCATCGTGTTAAGTTCTGCGCTTTTACGTAACCAAAGTAATTACTTTCGATCCTAGTGGTTTACATGCCCAGCATATAATATACATTGAAGCGACAAAGAAACTGGTATATGCATGTGTATTCAAATACATAGATAAGTAAAGAGGAATAATACGGCGCTGCGGTCAGAAACTCCTAAACAAGACAACAACAGTCAGGCGCAGTTGTTACATCTGTTACTGCTGCTACAATGGCAAGTTATCAAGATTTTAGTGAGTGTGAACGTGGTGTTAAAGTCGGCGCACGAGCGATGGGACACAGCATCTCCGAGGTATTGATGAAGTGGGGATTTTCCCGTACGATCATTTCATGAGTGTACCGAGAACGTCAGGAATACGGTAAAACATCAAACGTCAGACACTGCTGCGGCCGGGAAAATATCCTGCATGGACGGGAGCAACGACGACTGAAGAGAATCGTTCACCGTTACAGAAGTGCAACGCTTCCGAAAATTGCTGCAAATTTCAATGCTGGGCCATCACCAAGTGTTGTATTGTATCAAGCGGATGAACGTGTACGGGTACGAGACAACCTCATGAATCCATGGACCCTGCATGTCAGCAGGTGACTTTTCAAGCTGGTGGAGGCTCTGTGATGGTGTGGAGCATGTGCAGTTGGAGAAATATGTGACTGATGTTACATCTAGATGTGACTCTGACAGGTGACACGTACGTAAGCTTCCTGCCTGATCACCTTGAGGCGTAGTGCCGTATAGCGATCCTGCCTTGGAGGCGGTTAAGTGGGAGATGTGTCTCAGAGCTGGATAGTGACAGATGGTGACGCGAGACAGGAAGCGCACGTAGTTTATGTATCAGCCGATAGAGGACAGTATTGGACAGGGGACTGTGATTTAGTTTCGATTGTGCCCACTAGAGTGCACTAAAGTAATAGAATGTTTTTCATAAACTGTTCTAGTATTTTCATAATGTGTTATTATGTCTTTTTTGTATGTAAAATGTTATAAATGTGTTTTAGCAATGTGAATGATGCGTGAGTGTGGTTTAAGGTTAATATGAAGATAAGTGTTTAGCGAGTTATGTAATGGGATTTACTGTGGGAACATTTCGAAGAAGTATTGATGTGGACAAAGGGGATTTTTGTAGAAAAGATTTTAAAGTAAGTTTATGGTAAAGGGAAAGTTATTTCAGGTATAAATAACAATAAGAAATAACTTTATGCATAAACGAAACTTTAGCATATTAGATAATTACGTCGGTAAAAAATTGCAGTCGTTAGGTTTACTATTTTGCGATTGGTTATTGGTAAAAAGCGCGGACTGACGCGGGAGAATGTTGTTTTGCTATTGGCTATTGAGTAAACTGACCAATGGTAAAACAATATTCTTCGCGCGCCTTTCTCTACTGGTAGAGAATACTTAGAGTATTTATTGGCGACTCCATGGCGTGTTGTGTGCACCACGACCAAATAGTGGATAGAATTGGAAGGAAATTCAGCATTGGCCGTATTTTGTTGTTTTATTGTCAGCGAAATCGATTTTCGGTCACTTAGTGACCATCCTCAGTACTGTAATATGCAATTAAAATTGGTAGGCACTGGTATGAAGCTATAACCACAACCTTAGAGCTATCACATAATACTTAGAGTATTCTAGAGAGGAGTCGGAGCCTAGCCATGAAACAGTTCGGACGTGTGTAGTAGGAGTTCCGATGGAAATCATAAGTTGCCGGATCTAGCAGTGTTTCATACATCAAAAGAGTTGTAAAGTGACGGCATAATTATTCCGATGGGTGTGTAGAAATTTTGGAATTTTTTAGTGATTTTTGTGACGAGAAAAGGCATAAATTCCACGTGGCGTATTGAGCAGGTCGGTGGCTAAAAACTGTGACTGCATTAGGAACCGACAGACTTAATGTTTGGCGAGCATTCTCAATCAAAAACAAACCGTATTTTTGTAGCTATTACGTTTTCGGGAAATGCAACACCAAAAACTTCTTAACGTTACTGAAAGGGATTGTGTGTGACTGTGTTGAGACTAGCACGGGCTTGGCAGTGATACTTGTTCAGCTAAGTTTCAGAATATGTTAATTAAGGACAAAATTTCCGACCTTTCATTTTGTGTGAAAACTTTCTCCCGAAACGTAGATTAGTGAATTTAATTGCAGCCTGGTTCACGTCGAAGTACAGTAGGTTTCGCTCAGCTTCCCTACGGAAGACAATGTTCACAGGTAGGTGCAGGTTTGTCGTAAAGGGACGGAAGGAAGCGCGCAGCAGCAACCTGCGTCAGTTCATGCAAGAACGGCACCAACGACGACTGAAGAGTATCGTTCAACGTTACAGAAGTGCAACGGTTGCGCAAATTGCTGCAGATTTCAATGCTGGGCCATCAACAAGCGTCAGCGTGCGAACCCTTCAACGAAACATCATCGATATGGGCTTCCGGAGCCGAAGGCCCACTCGTGTCCCCTTGATGACTACATGATACTAAGCTTTACGCCTCGCCTGGGTCCCTTCAACACCGACATTCCACCGCTGATGACTGTAAACATGCTGCCCGGTCGGACGAGTCTCTTTCCAAATTGTATCGAGCGGATGAACGTGTACGGGTTCGGAGAGAACCACATGAATCCATGGACCCTGCATGTCAGCATGTGACTTTTCAAGCTCTGTAATGGTGTGGGGCGTGTGCAGTTGGAGTGATATGGGACCGCTGTTACATCTAGATGCGACTCTGACAGGTGACACGTAAGTAAGCATCCTGCCTGATCACCTGTATCCATTCATGTCCATTGTGTATTCCGACAGACTCGGACTATTCCAGCAGAACGATGCGACACCCAACACGTCCATAATTGCTACAGTGTGGCTCCAGGAATGCTATTGTGAGTTTAAACTCTTCCGCTGGCCGCCAGACTCTGCAGACATGAGCATATCTGGAATGCCTTGAAACGTGCTGTTCAGAAGAGATCTCCACCCCCTCGTACTCTTACGGGTTTGTGGACAGCCCTGCAGGATTTATGGAGTTAGTTTCCTCCAGGACTACTTCAGACGTTAGTGGAGTGCATGCCACGTCGAGTTGTGGCACTTCTGTGTGTTGGCGGGGGCGCTACACGTTATTAGGCAGGTGTAACAGTTTCTTTGATTCTCCGGTGTATGTATAATTATTGTTGTTCCCTCAATAAAACGTGCATCATCATGATCAAAGGTAAGAGTTCCCAGTCAACACTGAATAGTAGTTTATGAATAACAGGAACATGTTTTATATAAATTTGACCATCTATTGCAGCGATGTTTGATATATTTTTGTTTTCCTTCTTTTCGCTTCAGCTTTTTGTTGAAGAAACTGCGTTTCCTAGCGCTGTATAATAATTCTGCATTGTTTTACATTTTCACTACAACATGACTCCTTTTGATGTTACGAATCAACAGTTTTTTAACGACACCCGTATTAAACATTTACAATTTCAGTTTTGCTGTAAACAGTGGGGCCGGCCGCGGTGGTCTCGCGGTTCTAGGTGCGCAGTCCGGAACCGCGCGACTGCTACGGTCGCAGGTTTGAATCCTGCCTCGGGCATGGATGTGTGTGATGTCCTTAGGTTAGTTAGGTTTAAGTAGTTCTAAGTTCTAGGGGACTGATGACCACAGCTGTTAAGTCCCATAGTGCTCAGAGCCATTTGAACCTTTTTTTTTTTTTTGCTGTAAATAGTGTTTGTTCTTAAGAAACAGAGAGGAGGATAAGTATGTAGAACAAAAATGTTTGTGGGTTACTTGGCCTTTTATGAAGCCTCACTGAGTTTCTAGACGGTTCACCGCTTCTAGATTTTAGGGCATTCTAGTGAAACACTGATCGCATATGTGAAGGAATCGTTCATTACGTGGTAACGCCCAATAGGTATGCAACACACCTTACATACAGGTAATGCTGGTACAACCTCAACTGAACAAAGTTACTAGGAAAACTACTGTACCCTACGTTTACTAACTGTAGTGTAGGGTAGCCTACGGCAGTTTTACATCTCTAGTTACAACATTCGCCTCGTCACCCCTCATTCCCGCTGGTCTGGCAGCCCGTGGCAATCCCAGGGAGTGGGGCCGACGACACAGCTCGCCGCATCCTGCGGCGTCCTTTCTTCGGCGTGTTTTTATTGAGCAGATACAGCCACAGCATCACACACCCACACATTTAGAAACACACGCACGTAGCGCGCCAGCCGGGACCCGGCGCTGCGCGCATCCTGCGCGGAACGGCCTACTCGCAATGAAAGATGGATGAATCAATTCAGTGGCGCCGCTGCTCTTTATACATTACCAATCCTAATTCCTGCAGCGGCGGTGGCGCCTGCGTCCAGTTTCAATAACGGCAGCGCCACGGCTGCGTCTGATTGATTCAACGCCAGACTGCTGACTCTGCAGTCGCAGCGCCACGCCACGTCACCGAGCGCTACCCCACGGCCATGCAAATGTCTGCGGGCGCGTCCGCCGGCCGACGTTAATGTTTCAGCCAACAACTGCGCCCCCAACCACACAGCTCCTTCCGCGCCGGCCGCCTCCCATACCCCGTCCAGGAGAGCGAGAAACGTAGATCTGGCACAGTTGCGGAAGTCTACCCATGGTCAAGGCCTTACACGCGTTTTGTTTTACGGTCATCGGATATGACGCTCCACTGGGAAGAATACTTGCCAGTAGCAGGACTGTAACCGATTTGCTGACGTTCTGTGTTGTATGTGCCAGTAAACTGCACAAATATCTAGTCATACTAAAAGAAGACTGCCCTATTTGCGGTTTCGGTAAAGGAAGTTGTGAATCTGATAAATGTACTCAACCTCTGTAGTATCGATATAATCATGTTCTTTCTAAGTCTGAGTTCCGAGACCAAAGATATAAGAGTGAATCAGAGAGTAGTAGTGTGTAGTCTGGCAACGTATCTGATTTAAAAGAATGGAAGCTATGCAGACGTGTAGTGGAGGCAACATTATTTAAAAAAGAATTTCGTAATAATATATTTTTGAGTAATATTGATGAAAGAATTACAAACTCTAATCTTAAGGTAATCCAGTTTTTTCATTTTTGTAACTGTGTAGTTTCTTATTGTTAGGACGTTGCGTATCGCTGAAGTTCGCAGTAGAAATTTTGTAATGCAACGTATGCTTTTGTGTTGCAACTGAAACAAGTATTAAGGATGGTGATTCTACACAGGGGAGTTATTAGGAAATATTTTGCTAACTTGTCTAGGTGTGTGAACTTTATGAAAATGTGTATTATTGTCATCGATCAATCAAGCGTAGTTTAAATTGGAGTCTTTTTTCTTATTTATGAGTCGTTAAGTTCCTCATTTTCATTTACTTTAATGATAGTTTGCATACTCGCGTTGCTCACTGCTAGCTGGCCGATGTGGCCGAGTGGTTCTAGGCGCTTCAGTCTGAACAGCGCTACCGCTACGGTCGCAGGTTCGAATCCTGCCTCGGGCATGGATGTGTGTGATGTCCTTAGGTTTAAGTAGTTCTACGTTCTAGGGGACTGATGACCTCAGATGTTAAGTCCCATAGTGATCAGAGCCATTTGAACCATTTCTTTGAACACTGCGAGCTGTGTTTTTTATTTTTTTATTATTTTATGAAAACTGATAAGATACCGTCTGGCATTGCACAATGGAAGTACGGTAAATGAAATTTTGATTTGGACAATAAGATCAATATTCCTGATAGGCTGCAGGACAGACGAGCATTCCGTGAGCACAGGTAGGCCAACAAATTTAATTATCAGCAAAATTCATGTCCACTGTATGGTACAGTGACTCTCAGAGCGTACTCGTGAAAAAATACAGTATCAGGTCAGAGGATTCATATCAGATTTCAGGAAAGCTCTATCTTGTGACTTTTTAAGCAGACTCATCAGAAAGTCAGATGCGGTAAATTTTATGTTCATTTGCTCTGTGATTACAGTTAAAGTTCTGATACAGTGACTGTTTACAAGACTAAGATAATGATTAACAATATTCAGGTCTAACATTTAAATCTGTGTCATTTGTTTTGCAGTCAAGTACCAAGTGTAAATTTTATTGCAAACTGATTGCTACTTCGCAGGTCAATTGCTTGATGTACAGGCTGGTCTGGATGTGTATCGTGTGCTTCACATACTTCCCTTCAAAATTTTATTTTAATACAATTCTGTTGCGTTGAACTGAGGTTTTTATATTTCGATATCAAAATAAGTTTATACATTTTTTAGAGACCAACGAACATAAACACGAGATTAGAAGTTGGGGAAGATAAACGGATAAGGAAAGCAAAAAAATGGTTCAAATGGCTCTGAGCACTATGAGACTCAACTGCTGTGGTCATAAGTCCCCTAGAACTTAGAACTACGTAAACCTAACTAACCTAAGGACATCACACACATCCATGCCCCAGGCAGGATTCGAACCTGCGACCGTAGTGGTCGTGCGGTTCCAGACTGTAGCGCCTTTAACCGCTCGGCCACTCCGGCCGGCTAAGGAAAGCAAAACGGAGTACATGGCGTTCGAAGATTTGGCGGGACCTATAGACCTTTTGAGGGACGGAGATCCATGCAACATTTGCATATCAGAGCATATGTCAGCGTCCATAACAGGCCATTTCTCTGTAGAAATACAATAACATCAGACGAATGCGAAACACGTGAAATGATGTAAATTACGTGAAATGTTACCAATGTTAACATCATTCACGTAAATCGCTTCAAATCAGTTCAAATGGTTCAAATGGCTCTGAGCACTATGGGACTTATCATCTGTGGTCATCAGTCCCCTAGAACTTAGAACTACTTAAACCTAACTAACCTAAGGACATCACACACATCCATGCCCGAGGCAGGATTCAAACCTGCGACCGTAGCGGTCACGCGGTTTCAGACTGAAGCGCCTAGAACCGCACGGCCACACCGGCCGGCGCTTCAAATCAGTGTTCTAGCACACTGTTTATATGTAAACTAAAGCCGTTGGCGTTAAAATATATTCACAAGTCAATACTACCTGTGCACTAATCAGAGACACTACATTGCAGCGAAAACAGTTGTAAGCTTCATACCACAACATCGTTTTACCTCTGTTGACAACGTACAGCTTTCTAGGTGATGATATAGTCTTAAGGTGTAAGAGTATCATTTTTGTAATGTACTACTGTCTACATGACATGTTTGTGAACTTCTGTGTATACGACTACCCTCTTTGTCTTATTTTTGTATTCTTTTAGTTTATGCAGTATCATTTGAAAATAGTCCAAAGGCCGAAATTGAAACGGTGAATTAAATTATTCCTACAATTAACGATGAATATGACGTCCTTTACAAATTTTGGAAAAAGTGAGGCTTGGTAAGCTGCTTTAAAATATTCAGAAACTAAAATTGTCCACATTTTAACGGCCACTAGTAGTTTTTACCAGCAATTCCCTCATCCCAGATTCTTTAATTAACCACACGTCCATGTATAAAACAGTTTCAAACGCTTTATTACAGAAGGAGTCCCTGATTTCAAAATTAAAAATCTCGAAAAATAATGTAGATAGACAAACGGTAAGTTTATTGAAGAAGTGTAATAATTTTATGCAGAAGTTTCGAAATGGTTCAAAAAGCTTCAAACAGATGGCCCTGTATCATCAATACGTAGTACCTATAATTAGTGCTCTGCAGCTCAGAAAGATCAGTTGCCGGCCGTTGTGGCCGTGCGGTTCTAGGCGCTTCAGTCTGGAGCCGCGAGACCGCTACGGGTGCAGGTTCGAATCCTGCCTCCGGCATGGATGTGTGTGATGTCCTTAGGTTAGTTAGGTTTAAGTAGTTCTAAGTTCTAGGGGACTGATGACCTCATATATTAAGTCCCGTAGTGCTCAGAGCCATTTGAACCATGTTTTGGAGATCAGTTCCTCCGCTTAAACGTTGAAGAGGTAAATGGAAATGCCGTGTGGCTAGGGCCTCTGTCGGGTAGACCGTCGCCTGGTTCAAGTCTTTCGAATTGACGCAATTTCGGCGACTTGCGTGTCGATGGGGATGAAATGATGATGATAAGGACAACACAACACCTAGTCCCTGAGCGGATAAACTCTCCTACCCAGCCGGGAATCGAACCCGGGTAGTTACGCATGACATTCCGTCACGCTGACCACTCAGCTTCCAGGGGTGGACGCTGAAGAGGTAACCATACCGAAGTAAGAATTCGAAACCATGTATTCCGTTGAGAAAAGAATTTTTCTGGTACACGAATACCACAGGCAACAAAACGGACCTACCACAAGAAGGGGCAGGTTTCAGACACGATATAATAATACAAAAGAACAGGATGCTAAAACCATTCTTGAGTTCTTCTCCAAATTCCAACGGACAGGAAGCGTGGAGGGCGGTCTAGCGGGGAATGTTGGCACCAGACAAACTGTAGTTGCTCCTGAAAATGTCGCCACTTTTACTGGAATTGTTCAGCAAAATCCAAGGAAATCCGCCCGAAGAACTGCAGCAGAGATTGGATTGAACTGTTCCCGCAGGCAGACACTACTGAGACAGAGCCTACACACTTTTCCATTCAGAACTCAGAGCAACCGTGCGCCATCTGTACGAGCCGTACGACAGAGGGCCGATTTTCACAGTAACTGATAATGAATTCACGGATGTTGGATGCGTCTGGTTCACACACGAAGCACACACTCACCTGAGTGGAATAGTGGACAAACAAAACTCGCGATTTTGTGGTTCCATTTGTGTGAAGCGATAGCGCTGTACATCTACATCTACATGGATACTCTGCAAATCACACTGAACTGTCTGCCAGAGAGTTCATCGAACCTTCTTCACAATAATTCTCTATTATTACAACGATTACCAGCACACGGAAAAAACTGACTCCTATATCTTCCCGTGTGAGCTCTGATTTCCCTTACTTTATTATGATCGCCATTTCTTCCTATGTAGATCAGTATCAACAAAATATTTTCCCATTCAGTGGAGAAAGTTTGTGATTGAAATTTCGTGAGAAGATCTCGTCGCAACGAGAAACACATTTGTCTTAATGATGTTCACCCTAAATCCTGTACCACGTCGGTGACACTCTCACCCCTATTTCTCGATAGCAAAAAACGTGCTGCCATTCTTTGAACTTTCTCGATGTATTCCGTTAATCCTATCTGATAAGGGCCTCACAAGGTGCAACAGTGCTCCAAAAGAAGACGGGCAGGCGTAGTGTAGGCAGTCGCTTTAGTATATTTGTTACATCTTCTAAGTGTTCTGACAATACAACGCAGTCTTTGGTTCGCCTTCCCCCCAAAATTTTCCGTGTGTTCTTTCCAATTAAAGTGGTTCGTAATTGTAATTCCTAGGTATTTAATTGAATTTAAGGCCTTTGGGTTTGATTGATTTATTGTGTAACAGAAGTTTAACGGATGCCTTTTAGCTCTCATGTGGATGAACTGACACTTTTCATTATTTACGGTCAATTGCTAATTTGCGCACCACACAGACATCTTATCTAAATCGTTTTGTCATTTGTTCTGATCTTCTGATGACTTTGATGACTTTACTACACGATAGACACAACGTCATCTGCAAACAAAAAATGACGGCTGCTCAGATAGTTTATACATATAACGAACAGCTGAGGGCCTACAACGCCACCTTGGGGAACGCGAGGAATCACATCTCTTACT
Source organism: Schistocerca serialis cubense (assembly GCF_023864345.2). Lineage (NCBI taxonomy): Eukaryota > Metazoa > Arthropoda > Insecta > Orthoptera > Acrididae > Schistocerca > Schistocerca serialis. The sequence continues at coordinate 141,375,811 of NC_064641.1, read as the reverse complement.
CGTCTATCTATCTTAGTTTCGAACATATTTAATTTTGAAATCAGGGACTCCGTTGGGCATGCTGTACAAATGAGTTAATGTATTAAATATTTGACGCTGAGCATGAAAGCGAGAAAATGTTTAAACAGGATTTGGAATTATGTTTAAAGTTTGTTGACAGTCAATAAATGCCTTTACTACCAAACACTGGATGAGTACACTCTGAAGCCAAACTTAATTTTTCACGTATCTCAATGTTTATGACGCCATATCCTTTTAACTATGTGTCGTATAATGATATAATTTTGCAGGTACATTCAGCGGTATATGTGGATACTGTCTGCAAAATTTGAATATAATTACCAGTAGTGAACAAATTAAAACATCAGGTGCTGATGCTGAAATTTTACTGCACGAACGGCGAGAACATAGTAAGTGATAAACCTTTTTTTACTTTTATCATTTACTCGCGCTTGACAAGCAGAAAGAGTTATGTACGCGTTTGAAATTAAGTGCAGACTTTGTTGGAAGTCGTGAAGTGCTGCCAGTCACAAGTACTGGATGACTATGATTTGACATCATGCCTCATAAGGGGCTTGTAATCAAATTGCGTGCTTACGGAGTATCGTCTCAGTTATGCCATTGGATTCGTGATTTCCTGTCGGAGAGGTCACAGTTCGTAGCAACTGACGGAAAGCCATCGAGTAAAACAGAAGTGATTTCTCGCGTTCCCCAAGGTAGTGTTATAGGTCCTCTGCTGTTCGCTGTCTGTATAAACGATTTGGGAGACAATCTGAACAGTCGTCTTTTGTTTGTTTGTACATGAGCTGTCGTTTACCGCCTATAAAACTCATCAGAAGGTCAAAACAGATTGCAAAACGATTTAGATAAGGTACGTGTATGATTTCAAAATTGGCAATTGAGCCTAAATAATGAGAAGCGTGAGGTCATCTACATAAGTGCTGAAAGTAATTCGTTAAACTTCGGATACACGATAACTCAATCAAATCTGAAGGCCGTAAATACAATTAAAGAACCAGAAATTACAATTATGAACAAATTAAATTGGAAAGAACACATGGAAAACGTTGTGGGGAAAGCGAACCAAAGACTGCGTTTTATTGGCAGAACACTTAGAAGATGTAACTGATCAGCCAAAGACACTGTCTACACTACACTTTTCCAACCTCTTTTGGAGTACTGTTAAGCCGTATGGCATCCTTACCAGACAGGATTAACGGATTACTCGAGAAAGTTCAAAGAAGGGCAGCACGTTTTGTATTATCGAGAAATAGCGGAGAGACCGTCACGGACATGACACAGGACCTGGGATGGACATCATTAAGACTAGGGCGTTTCTCGTTGCGACGGGATCTTCTCACGAAATTTTAATCACCAACTTTCTCCTGCGAATGGGAAAATATTTTGTTGACGCCGACCTACAAAGGGAGAAACGATCATCATGATGTTCATGATGTTTTTCTAGTCTTCAGTCCAAAGACTGATTTGATGCAGCTCTCCATGCTACCCTATCCTGTGCAAGCCTTTTCATCTCCAAGTAACCACTGTTACCTACATCCTTCTGCATTTGCTAAGTGTATTCATCTCTTGGTCTCCATCTACGATTTTTACTCTCCAAACATCCCTCCAGTACTAAGTTGGTGCTCCTTCTTCTAGTCAAGTTGTGCCACAAATTCTTTTTCTCCCAAATTCTATTCGGTGCCGCCTCATCAGTTACGTGATCTATACATCTAATCTGCAGCATTCTTCTGTAACAACACATTTCAAAAGCTTCTAGTCTCTTCTTGTCTAAACTGTTTATCATCCATGTTTCACATCCATACGTGCCTCCATTATATAGAAATACTTTCAGAAAAGACTTCCTGACACTTAAATCTATCCTCTATGCTTACAAATTTCTCTTCTTCAGAAACGCTTTCCTTGCCATTGCCAGTCTACATTTCATATCCTCTCTGCTTCTACCATCGTTAGTTATTTTGCTCCCCAAATAGAAAAACCCACCTACTACTTTAAGTGTCTCATTTCTTAATCTAATTCCCTCAGCATCACCTAATTTAATATGACTACATTCCATTGTCCTTATTTTGTTTTTGTTGACGTTCATCTTATAGCCTCCTTTCAAGACTCTGTCCATTCCGTTCAACTATCCTTCAAAATCGTTTGCTGTCTCTGACAGAATTACAATGTCATCGACAAACGTCAAGGTTTTTTTTATTGCTTCTCCCTGAACTTTGATTCCTACACCAGATTTTTCTTTGGTTTCCTTTATTGCTTGTTCAATGTACAAATTGAATAACAACGGGGATAGGCTGCAACCCTGTCTCACTCTCTTCTGAAGCCATTGCTTCCCTTTCTTGCCCCTCGACTCTTATAACTGCCTTCTGATTTATGTACAAATTATAAATAGCCCTTAGTTCCCTGTGCGTTACCCCTGAGACCTTCAGAATTTGAAATAGAGTATTCCAAGGTTTCCTCTACCTCTACAAATGCTAGGAACGTAGGTTTGCCTTTCCTTAACCTATCTTCTAAGGTAAGTCCTAGGGACAGTATTGCCTCGCGTGTTCCTGCATTTCTACGGAAACCAAACTGATCTTCCCCGAGGTCGGCTTCTACCAGTTTTTCCATTCGTCTGTAAAGAATTGGTGTTAGTATTTTGCAGCGGTGACTTATTAAATTGATACTTCGGTAATTTTCACACCTGTCACCACCTGCGTTCTTTGGAATTGGGATTATTATATTCTTCTCGAAATCTGACGGTATTTTGTCTGTCTCATACATCTTGCCCACCAGATGGAAGAGTTTTGTCATGGGTAGCTCTCCTAAGGTTATTAGTAGTTGCAGTGGAATGCCGTCTACTTCTGGGACCTTGTTTATACTTACGTCTTTCAGTGCTGTATCAAATTCTTCACGCAATATTATCATGATAAAATAAAGGACATCAGAGGTCGCACGGAAAGATAAAGATGTTCTTTTTTTCCGTGGGCTGTTCGAGAGTGGAATAACAGAGAATAATTGTGAAGGTGGTTCGACTAACCCTCTGGCAGGCTGAAATGTAATTTTCAGAGTAGCTATGTAGATGCAGATGTAGATTCGTGAGCCATGAGTAACACTGTCTCACACATATACGTGGGTTCCAACTGTAGTATTCGTCTTCCTGTTAAACCTCAAAGATAATATAACAACTCTTAATGAGCAGATAATGACATTATTACAAGTGCTGTTTTATTTTTTTTTTTTTACGTCAGACGTGTTGTGAGTATTATCACAACATTCTATGCTGTTATAGCTGTGCAGTAAATTTTGTGGTTACATGTGATTTGTTCGGTCGCCTAGTCATATTTCTAGAGTGGATCTGAATTAGGTTCAAAGCGATATCCTTACAATATATTCCTTCTTTATCTCTGTATCTGAGTAGCTACCTATGTAATAATTAGAGTGTGTCTAAAACGTGACCTATTCACCACTCTTAAGTCTGGGGCAACACAGTTGAATTCCAAAGATACAACGACACACTGAACAACGACAGTTCAATTTTTATATCACTCTCTACCCGCTTAATATCCTTTAACGTCATCATAGTTTAATGGCAGGGCAGTACATAAAGGCTAAGGAAAATGCTAATAGGCCTACGTACCATTAGACCACACACCTGTAACTTTATATTTTCAAAAATTCTTCTTAAGCTCTGTATTGAAAATTCTGAATGATGTCTTTTTTGCTAAAACCTTGAGAAAGCAGAAACATTAAATTTAAAACCAGTAAAGATTTGAAAAACTTAAATCATGTGTATTAGACCTGATTTTGTATACTTCACAGAATTTGCATTTAAATAACATTTCAGAATAAGGCTGAGCTCCCTTAACGCTTTATTCAGAAAGTAAGATGAGAAGAAGTTAGCTACTACAGCAATCCACATTGTACTTCACAACTATGAAGCAGCACTGGTAATTTTACAGCTCTCTGTACTGTTAATGAAGCAAATGCTTAAATAAATTTGTCCATACACAATAATACACAGATTATGAACTGAATAACAGGGTAGTTCGCAACCAATTAAACACGCTGAGATTTTTACGTAATATACAAGGGGCGTCCAATAAGTTACGTTCCCTACTTTATAAAAAATCACTGACAAACCTGGCAATACCCAGGTATTAATTTTGTCAATTTTCTGGTAAAAATGAATTTGTGGGAATCGCCAGCAGAACATCCGTAGACGCACATTGAAGGATATCATTATTCTGTGGCGGTGCGCACAAGGGGCAGATTGTTTATTCTTTGATTATATATAATAGTTCTGTGGTTATTGATTCAATGTTAATATGAGCTTTTCGTTGCAATAGAAAAATAAAATATTACAGCCTAACTACTTCGTGAGTCTTTCTGAAGATTGTAATAAGTAGTACGTGGCTAAAGTGGTGACCCCGTATAAAGAATTTCGTTGTAGACGAACAAATGCAGCCCAGTTCAATTTCGTCTACCAGGAGATCGGCGAGTCCGCGCGGCACTCAGGGTGTTACGGATCGGCGCGACGTTTTGCTAAAGAATATTGAGGAACTACGACGCGACATTGAAGAACAATAAAACGCTGTGTTGAATTTTTCTGCGCCATCAAGTAACGGCCTTTCGACAGAGAACAGTAGCAAAATGAAATTACGCCCACCTGTGGCTTGCAATGCTTGATCCGACTTTCCAGCATCATGGCATTGTAAACGAAGAGACAAAATTTTTGATCGCCGTTAGTGCGCTTGACAATAAAACAGCAACGATCAGCGCAGATATAATGCTTCAGCCGCCCGCCACGCAAAAGTATACGCGTTTTAAGCAGTTACTCATTGAGCGACTACGTCGGCGGGTGGAACAACGTATCCAGCAAGTATTGCACGGTGAAAAGAGAGGAGATAAGTCACCTTCGGAATTTTGGCGGCACCTGCGAAGTTTAGTCAAGGACACCGAGTTGCCAGATAAGACACTGCAACATGTATGGCGTGTGCAGTTGCCAGAGGCAGTTAGAACGGCTGTGGCGCTCTCAGACCCACGTTACCGACTGAAGAGGACACAGAGGTGAGGCACAAAGCGCCACCTTCCACACCACTGGACCAGGATTACACCACCTCACCACCACAAGAGGAAGCGGTACCGTCACTACCAGCAACAGAAGCTGAAGAAGTGCAACCAATGCCTTCAGTACACACAAGAGCTGGGCGTCCGGTGAAATATAAACACCCCTACATTCCCGGAGCTCCGCTCTATCGAAGGGGGGCTGTGTGGGAGTCGCCAGCAGAACATCCGTAGACGCACATTGAAGGATAGCATTATTTTGTGGCGGCGCGCACAAGGGACAGATTGTTTATTCTTTGATTATATATAATAGTTCTGTTGTTATTGATTCAATGTTAATATGATCTTTTCGTTGCAATAAAAAAATAAAATACTATAGCCTAACTACTTCGTGCGTCTTTCTGAAGATTTTAATAAGCAGTACGTGGCTAAAAATTAAAACATGAACTTTGTTTGTAGTGTAATCTCGAAGGAATTTCATTTCTGTAGTCATGACATCATCACTGAAATTATTGTACAGTCGTACAAAGAAATATGCATAATATTCAAATGGATAAATACAGTATCCAAATTAAGAAACATAGTATTTGTGTATTCTGGGCGAAGCTGCATCGCGAGTCTCTATGGCAACGCCTCTTCGTAGCTCTATAGACGGCTGTTGTTTTTGCCTGTAGCCGTTTGAGCTTCGTATTTTAAAGCTGTCGAAAGGGTTGTAAGGTGTCACGGATTTCCTTACGTTGACTAGGCTGTTGGAGGGTCTTAGTAGTAAAGAATAAATCTATTAAAACATCATGCATGATGGGGATGTTTTTTACGCGTCTCATTGTTTATGGCGTCATATCTCCTGAACTATGATACCTATGTGATTAATTCCCATGTAGCGATTGTTGCCAGACAGTCAGGGATATGTGCACCAAATTTGGTTGGAATCGGTCAGTTGGTTTAAGAGGAGATATGGAACATACACATACACATACACACACACACACACACACACACACACACACACACACACACACACACACACACACATTTCTATAATATGTGTAGACTCTACACAATCGTGTTGAAATAATTTTACTGATAGTATAAAATGCTTCTCTTACTTTTCTACATAGTTGTTACGTTTTTCCAAAAATTTTTAAGAACATGAGGTAAGTTTTTCCGAAGCAGTGCTGTAGCAAGTCAAGTTCTGTGGTCGCAACCAACTGTTCATTACTGCTGGTAAGCCTTCCGGGATATAAAGTCGTGATCCAAGAAACTCTTCTGTTCCTGACGTTTCCCCCAGGTCTGCCAGGACATCCTCAGAGGTGCTCCTCCGCTGAGTCTTGCCGAATGAGCGGTAGGACGTCCGAGAGCGACATAAATATTGTAGGAAAGGGGGCGTGGCCTAAGTAACACGTGATAATCAGAGATAATTCTTGTCAGAGATAAAACTTGACTATCGATGTCGTCTTGTCAAAATTTTATCTCTGAAAAGGATTATCTCTGCTCATCACATGTTATTTTCACACGTCCCCTTTCCTACAGTATGTCGCTCTCGGACATCCGACTGGTCAGTCGTCAGGACTCAGCAGAGGAGCGCCTCTGAAGATGTCCAGCGCAGACCTGGACGAAACATCAGGAACAGAAGAGTTTCTTGGACCACGACTTTACATCCCGAAAGGTTTACCAACAGCTGTGTCATCCGGTCGTGAAAGTCTTCATATTATGATCAACTGTTCATTATTGATATGGCTCCATCACAGTTGTTGAAGTGCTTACATTCAAGATGATCTTTGAGTTTGGGGAACGCGTGATAATCAGTTGGGAAAGATTTGGTGAATATGGAGGACGCGGAAACATTTCCCAGTTAAATCTCCCGAGGTCCGCCTGGGTCATTCGGGATTTATGAGGCCGAACATTGTCATGAACGAAGAGAATTTGCGAGGCAAAAACGCAGGACGTTTGCTTTTTACGATGGCTCTCAGATGCCTCAAGACAATACAGTACCTCTGTGTACTAACTGTGGTGCTGCGAGGCAGGTAGTGAATGAGCGGAACCCCCTGGCAGTCTCAAAGGACGGTTTCCACAACCTTCCCTGCCAAATGTGTGACCTTTGCCTTTTTCGGGGCACCGCCTCCAGGTTTCTTCCACGTCATTCCGTGACATTTTGCGTCAGGAGTCTAATGATGAACTCACGTCTCACCCCAGTAACAAGCCGTCTGAATAGCAAGTATGCCTCTCTCTTGTGCGTTTCCAGAAACATTCTGGCCGAATTCACCTGCTACTGCCTCTGGACGTAACTCAGAAAACGTGACACCCACCTCGCACAGATTTTGCAGAAGTAAAGATGGTCTGTCAGAAACTTTGCGATGGACGAGCGTGCAATTGCAACCCTAGGAGGTAACCGCATTAGAATGTTGTCAATGGTAACGTGACGAATTTCCTCCACAATATTGCGAATCGCAATAAATGCATTATTGCATTATCACATGACGCTTTATTGGGCCTCGTTGTGCGCTGTTCGTGCTGCACAACTTCGCGCTTTTCCACGAACTGTAGACTTGCAATGGTAAGAAATCGACAGGTTAAAACCGATACAGTAGTTCTGAATAACCGATATTTTTCGGTATTTGGTCTCGGATATAACAGGATATTTATTTTTTACTAATAATCGAGTAAAAAAACGAAATAACAATTAGTCATAGCAACAGTGCTAAAATTTTTCGTTATTAAAACTTTTTTTAATAAAATCAATAATTTTTATTTGTAAAATTTGTATTGGTTTGAAATATTGTGTTATTATAGAAAATGGTCAAAGCGATAGTTGCTATTTTAATAACAATGCCGATAGGTACGAACAACAGAACACATGGCATAAGAATTGGTACAGCATTGGTGAGTCGATACTGTCCCTTGTAGCCGTGTGCCTTGCCTAGAGGTACGTGTGTACGTGCAGTGTGCAAGATTTGCCCCCAACTGGTCTATACGGCAGTTTCTCGCTGTCGGCGCTGGACATCCGTTGCCGGTCGGAGTAGCCGTGCGGTTCTAGGCGCTACAGTCTGGAGCCGAGCGACCGCTACGGTCGCAGGTTCGAATCCTGCCTGGGGCATGGATGTGTGTGATGTCCATAGGTTAGTTAGGATTAATTAGTTCTAAGTTCTCCTGATGACCTCAGAAGTTAAGTCGCATAGTGCTCAGAGCCATTTGAACCATTTTGACATCCGTTCTGTTGCTGAATGGCACCAACCCCAGTCTGGAAATATTTTTATGAAGTGATGTAACAATGAAGTATAACGCTTAATTTGCTTAGAATATAAAAGATTTGTGTGCCGTTTCTATGAAATAATAAATGAAGAAAGAAATTTTAGCAACAGTATTAAATTTAAAACATAACAACATTTTATAAATAGTATACAATAAGAGTAGACAGTAGCTGATCTGCTACCTGTGTCTACATAATATGCCTTTATCTGCTTGTGGCCCTTGAAAACAGATAAATTCACAAGAAAAACAAAATTTTTCATCTCAGTTTTTACCGTTTAGTTCTCACTATACGTAATGCCCAAAAAGTCGGATAATCTCCGATTATAAAATGACCTTACAGCAGAGTTTAAAGATTAGAATCAATACGAGAACACTAGAGGTTTTTGTAGCATTCAACCACTTATCACTTTTCGAGAACAGCAGAGAACTGTGAACGGACGAAGTTTTCTTTTATTTAGCTGTTTAATTTAATATTGTGTTTCAATGTATCTTGGCTCAAAAATGGCTCTGAGCACTATGGGACTTAACATCTGTGGTCATCAGTCCCCTAGACTTAGAACTACTTAAACCTAACTAACCTAAGGACATCACACAAATCCATGCCCGAGGCAGGATTCGAACCTGCGACCGTAGCAATCGCGCGGTTCCGGACTGAGCGCCTAGAACCGCGAGACCACCGCGGCCGGCCAATATATCTTGAAACTCAGAGAGTCAAATTTGTTCAATCTTTGTTCGATTTCTGCGTTTTTTACAGGAAATAATAGAAATAAAAAAACCGAAAATTGATTATTTCAGAAACTGTATATTCCGCGCTGTATTAACACTCAGGTTAAAATGGCGTGAAAAAAACGTGGAACAACCGAAAACCGGTTGTTTCAACGATAACCGTAGTCCCTAATGTAAACGCCAACGTCGAATCATTTGAATGCTCATATAGGCGTCGCCATAGACTGAGGATAACTCCAGATGAATGTCGATAGTGGATAATTGTTTTGAGGCGAAAAAACGAATGACAGAATGCAGCTCACAAGGGGACACACTTTGTTTTCCTCATCCCTTGCTGACTGGCAGCGTACTAGCAAGATACTGCGTTGTCAACAAACACCAGCCGAAGTCGCGGGCTTGCAACGTGGTTGTGTAGTCAGTCTGTATTGATAAACTGCACGTCTTGTGAGTAAGTGACTGGAAAAAGCTGCGTGGGGGGAAGAGGGGTGAGGTTGCAGAAATGGATTGTGACTGATGATCCACGTAAGTAATCGCTCACTGTACACACTTTTGACTGGAGATGTATGACTTTATTTTTACCTTTTTTTTTACCTTTTGTACACATTTTTTGTTTTCTTTTACAGAGAGTCGACAACTAAGTTCATATGAAGCCCTCACACATATCTGCACATTACCACATGAAATACATGACACAATTATAACATCCAACTCTCACACCAAGTGAGATATTATTTGGTTATAAATTAAAAAGAATCGATTTAGGTGACAGGGAAGGTGAAGATGGTAGGCTCCCGGAAACTCAGTGGCAGAAATTTCTGTCACTAACCGGCTGGTGTGGGCGCGTTAAGTCGGAGTTTCAGGCTTCCGAAAAATAGGTCTGAAGAAATAGTTATGCCTTGGATAACCTTCATTTTACGAAGTTGTCAATAAGAGGAAATTTTCCATCACATTCTTACATTATATTTCTATGTAAACAGAGATTTCTCTCCTTTCATGGAGCTATGTTCCATCTACGCAACTAAATGAAGGCAGTTTTGTTCATTGCATTTCCCTTCTTTTATTTGTGAAGCATCTTCAGTGTTGTAACACATGTTTCTTTTATACATATAATAAATTTATTAAGCAGTAGTTACAATATGTTGCTATGTTACATTTTGTCATGTTTTTCTCTTATTTTTTTCAGATTAGAAACAATTTTTGTACAACAAATTTCGTGAGGTGAAATTATCGTTCGGTGTTACTTTGTATATGTAAGATTCCTTGCAATGTCAGGAGTTTTCACAACAATAAGCTCCTTACGTTACAACGAGCCCTTGGAATGAAAAAGAAAGTACTTGATGCCAAAATTCATTCTAGCAATAACTCTCTGATCATGTTAGCTACTAAAACAATAACAAACAGAAATCTGAAACATAACCACAATAAATAATTAGTCAATCTTCCTCTCCCTGCCCCTTTTCTCTCCCTCTCCACTCTTCCCCCCCTCCCTTCCTCTCCCCCTCTTCCCACCCCTTACACCTCTCTCTCTCTCTCTCTCTCTCTCTCTCTCTCTCTCACACACACACACACACACACACACACACACACACACACACACAAACAAATGAAAAACATCAAACCGCACACAACACAAACAAAAGACGATAGATAAACACACAGTGACAGCTGACAACACAACACACTGTAAACACACACACGTTGATCACAAAGCGAAAAGTGGAAGTAACATGTTGTAAGAAATGTGGGTGAAAAAATGCCGGAAATCGGCCAGCTGAAGCATGGGGACTAATGAACACATCTCCAGGACTACACATATGTGCTAACAGCACTGCAAATGGTAACATCGAAAGATAATTTCCCCTCACGAAATTTGTGATACAAAAATTGAATCTAACCTTTAAATAAAAAAAATAAAAAATAAAATAATAAAAACATGACAAAATATAACATGGCAACATATAGTAACTACTGCTTAATACATTTATTATATTATAAAAATAAATACGATTTACAGGCCACTGAAGACGCTTCACAAATAAAAGAAGCGAAACGCGTACCGCAATGAACAAAACTGCCTTTGATTTTGTTGCATAGACGGAACATACCTTCATCAATTTTGAACCAAATAAGGAACGACGGAAAACAGAGAAAGAAGTACATCTGTTGTAATTAACTTAAGCACATGATGTGACATTGATTGTATAAACAATGGATATCTCAGGGCCCCATCGATAACCCGTAAGGAACATTAGGTGACACAGAAGGCCATTTCTTCATAGGGAACTTTTTAACCCACCGTTTAAGAGTTACACCCATAAAAATAAGATAATTAATTTGACATACACATTTCATTATTGGTGTGCTCGAATAAGTTGATAACAAGCATTCAAACAGTTTGCACAGAGTCTTACCGTATAGGGTGGTCAGAAAGTCTCAGAAGCTTGAAAGGCTGCTGCAGGGTAGGTTCTGCTGAGAAATAATTGTTAAGAATAAAATTCTATTCGTTGAGCCGCTTCCGAGATAAGTAGCATTGTAGTTCGTCAATCAGGCCATTGCGAATGCTAATTCAAGCGGCCCACCAGATACAGTTAGTGTCAGTTGTTATCATAGCGTAGATGACAGAGCACGACACACTGCTCAGCCTTTGGCTCGGGTTCGATCCTTACTACAGTTCCACGACCAAATTTTGTATCGCTTTCTTTTACGGTTTTTGGACATCAAACGAGAAACAAGTTTGGCGACACCATCTATGGTGGGCCGCTTGAATTTGCTCGCTAAAACAGCCAGATTGGCCAATTTCGATGCTAATTAAATGAGAAGCGGCGCAACGTATCGATTTTTTTCTTAACAATTATTTCTCAGCCCAACCCACCCCCAAACCCTTCAAGCTTTTCAGACAGTTTCTGGTCACCCTGTATATGACTGTATCAACAGCAGTTAATTTTTACCAAATATGTCACGATTAAGTTTCGTAGTGTCAAGTGCATAACTGCGTCGATGTCATATTCTAACGGTAACTGCTGTATTGCATATCACACCCTTGGCATACCCACCCAAAACAACGAAGGCGCGTTCCATTACGATCATGCCATTGCCATTCTGCAGAACGTGCCGCACCCATGCATTGTTCGGCAACCTCGGTAGTTTCTCGTGCTCACGCGTCGACACTGGATGTGCTTAAACTTGGGGTCGTTGTGCACCGCAGGGAAGTAGGAAGGAACATTACTGGGTTTGGAATGTCTCAACGGTACACACGCAACGCTCGCTTCTAGGTCGGGAGCGGTCCGCCATGTGAGACTGCCAGCACACGCCCTTCTATCGAAGGGTTCTTTTCTCGCCTCCGTAATACTGGTCTTCAAAGGTTTTGCCGTGACCTCATTCCTATTGTATGCATTTTGTGCATTCCGCACGCATCCGCGAACGGTCCTACTGGTAGTTTCCAGCTTGCTTGAATTCACCAACCCTGAACAGAAACTACCCACATCACAATCTGTCGACTTACAAAAGCGTGGAAGGGGATTCTTTTTTTTTCAGAAAAATCGGCATCTTGTGATGTATTGTTTCAGAAGTGAACCGACGCCAATGGCCCAACGATGACCCATTACTACCAGTCATTTAAACTTACGTGTGGTATCTTCAGGAGCAATGTTAATTTGATCAGTTAGCAAACCCAGTAACTTAAGCCCACTGGAAAAAATTTTAGTCATCCCTTCGAGACACACCACTCGCTGCTCTGAAACGCTGCAGTTGGTGATAACTGCTACCGGAAAGTCACGTGACTCTCCAACGCTGACGTAAGATACGCCCGTGAAGTGGTGTGTACAGGGATTGGACAAAAATATGAACATACCGGAAGAAATACAGGCCTGAACATATACGCAGGTGGAAGCCAAGCCTGGAGGTGGCGCTGTTGTATTTGACCGCGAACGGCACCTGCGCAATGTCCTCAGCATGTTGGAAGAGTCAGTCGTGGTCAGAATAGTTTTCTTTGTAGTTCTAGTGAGTGCATTATGTCGGAGGGAGCTAAGTGGCTTCGAAAGTCGGCAAAGCGTTGGTACTCTTGTAGTGGATGCTTCCGTAGCCATGTTACCGGAAGATTTATACCGCATGCAGGTAAAGCGGAAAAACACCATCCGCAAAGTCATAAAGCAGACGAAAGTGTGTGTTGAGTGAACCTGATGGACGGTCATTGCGAAGGATTGTGACTAAAAATAAGAGGATGACAAGCATCAAACCACGTACGGGGATTAGCGAACACAGGGTTGTCGTAGTGAGATTGAATATTGGGGTCCACAAATCCTCCAAAAATAGGGCAGATAAAAATTCGCTTGACGCCTTCCTGAGTGACAATCTCCCCTCCTTACAAATTAACAATGTTAAGCGTAGACCAGATGTGGGTTGAATTCAAATAAGTAATATCGACGGCTATTGAGAGTTTTATACCAAATAAATTAACAAACGTCGGAGCTGATATTCCTTGATACGCAAAACGGATCAGAGCATTGTTGGAGAAACAGCGAAGAAACGCATGCCAAATTTAAACGAACGCAAAATATCCAAGGTTGGCGATTTTTACAGAAGCTCGAGTGCGCGCGGGGTAGCCGTTACGTCTAGGGCGCCTTGTCACGGTTCGTGCGGCTGCCTCCGTCGGAGGTTAGAGTCCTCCCTCGGGCGTGGGTCTGTGTGTGTTGTCCTTAGCGTAAGTTAGTTTAAGTTAGATTAAGTAGTGTGTAAACATAGGGGCCGATGACCTCAGTAGTTTGGTCCCATAGAACTTACCACAAATTTTCCAGAAGCTCGAAATTTAGCGCTTATAATAGTTTCCACAACGAAACTTTGTCTCGAAATTGGGATATACTATCGACGACAGTGTTGCGAAAGCAGGGTTACTAAACTTAACCTTCCTAAATTCATTCACCAAAGAAGACGAAGTAAATATTCCAGAACTCGAATCAAGAATGACTGCCAACATGAGTAACTTAGAAGTAAATACCCACAGAGTAGTCCTTAATAAAAGCAAGTCTTTCCGTTTAGACTCTATACCAATTTGGTGCCTTTCAGAGTATGCTGATACAATAGCTCCATACTTAACAACTGGAAAATTGCACAGGTCACAGCAATATTCAAGTAACCCACTAAATTACCGGCCCATATCATTAACGTCGATATGCAGTACGATTTTGGAACATATACTGTGTTCGACATTATGAATTACCTTGACGAGAATGGTCTGTTGATAAACAATCAACATGAATTTAGAAAACATCGTTCTCGTTAAATGCAACTAGCTCTTCACACCCACGAAGTGCTCAGTGCTATTAACAAGGGATTTCAAATTGATTCTGTATTTCTATATTGCCAGAAGGGTTTTGACTCTGTACCACACAAGCGGCTTTTAGTGAAATTGCGTGCCTATGGAATGTTGTCTCAGTTATGTTGTAAGTAGGCTGTTTAGGTTTCTATGTTGGTAACGCCAGGTAGCGCTCTGTATGAAAATCATTAACTGTGCTGTGTCCAGTCTGTGGCTGGTTTGTGTTGTTGGAAGTTTTGCTATTGTAGTATTGAGCAGTTGGATGTGAACAGCGCGTAGCGTTGCGCAGTTGGAGGTGAGCTGCCAGCAGTGGTGGATGTGGGGAGAGAGATGGCTGAATTTTGAGACATGACGATCTGGACGTGTGTCCATCAGAAAGAGTAAGTTTGTAATACTGTATATCATGAACTGATATATATATATATATATATATATATATATATATATATATATATATATATATAAGCAATCAAGCAAAATCATTCGCAGTGAAAAACGACAGTATGATAAATGGCGACTGACGGAGATCGAATCGGACTTCATGAAGAACAATACAAGAAACTTCTACAGAACGTTCAGAGAAAATATGACTGGATATCAACCACCCAACTTGTGCTTCAGAAGACCGGATGGAACCCTAGAAATCAATACCAAAAACAATTGTGACATTCTGGCAAAGTACTTTGAAAAACTGCTCAACACAGACCCCCCTATGGAAGAAATGATGACAGAAACGAGCAAGTACAATCCAGATAGTGAACCTCCAACTCTAGAAGAAGTTAAAGAAATAATCAAGTCACTCAGGAATCGTAGAGCACCAGGAGAAGACGGCATCATCGCGGAAATCTGGAAGTTACAAGACCCAGAATTCACCAAAGACATCCACAGGATCTTGGAAGATACCTGGAAGACCATGAAAATTCCTGACGACTAGAAAACTGCTCTGATACACCCACTACACAAAAAAGGTGACAAGACTGACCCGAACAACTACAGAGGAATATCCCTACTACAGGTCACATACAAGATCCTCTCTAAAGCTTTACTAAACAGACCAGAATGCCAGACCGACCACTTGATTGGGGAATACCAAGCAGGCTTCCGTAAAGGGCGGTCTTGTGCAGAACAAATTTGGAACCCGAAAATGATTTTACAACACAAACAGAACCTGATCATTACCTTTGTCGACTTCAAAAAGGCGTACGACTCTATCGACCGGAAAACTCTCTTCAAAATTCTACAGAATACAAAGTAGACAACAAAACACGGGCTATCATAGAGCAAACTTTAACCAACACGACCTCCAAAGTAATGTTCTGTGGGGAACTATAAGAGCCCTTTGAAATTCGCACAGGTGTCCGACAAGGCGATGGCCTCTCACCTCTCCTTTTCAATCTGGTGTTAGATAAGGTAATAAAAGAATGGGAAACATCACAACAGGGGATAACCTTAGGAAACCTACAGATTAAATGCTTGGCTTTTGCAGACGATTTGGCGATTGTCACGAAAGGTATAAAAGAAACAAATGACGCTATTGAAAAACTGCACGAAATCGCTTCCAAAACTGGACTACAGATCTCTTACGAAAAAAACGGAGTTTATGAGCACAAAGAAACTCTCATCTCTGAACACAAAGTATGGCACGATTTACAAAACGGCAAACTTCAAATACCTCGGTGAAACACTTCAAATGAGTGGACATAACAGAGACTCAAATGAAGAAAGAAAAGCTAAACTGGACAAGGCATACAAAGTAGTGTGGAATCATTACAACAAGAAGTGTATCTCACAAAAAGCCAAATTACGCCACTACGACACGATGGTGCTCCCCGAGGCTCTAAATGCAGCAGAGACCGCACTAATCCTAGGGCATACACGTATCAGACAACTAGAAAAAGTAGAACGGAAAATACTTAGGAAAATATTTGGCGCAACTAACAACAATGGAATATGGATCAAGAAACCTACAGAGGAACTATACAAAGATACGGAGACAATCACAGAAAAGGATAGAAAACGCAGACTATAATTCTGTGGACACCTATACAGAATGCCATCACACAGACTGACCAAACAGATCTTTGACTGGGTAACCGGCCGCGGTGGTCGTGCGGTTCTAGGCGCTGCAGTCCGGAACCGAGGGACTGCTACGGTCGCAGGTTCGAATCCTGCCTCGGGAATGGATGTGTGTGATGTCCTTAGGTTAGTTAGGTTTAAGTAGTTCTAAGTTCCAGGGAACTGATGACCTAAGATGTTAAGTCACATAGTGCTCAGAGCCATTTGAACCCAGCGCACACTCCGCTGCAGAGTGAAAATCTCATTCTGGCGTTTGAACCCATTTTGAACTGGGTAACCACTAGAAACAACAAATGGGTGGCAGAGGTAAAAAACGACCTGAACCAACTCAACATAACAGCAGACACAATAAACGACAGAATAAAATTCAGAAATATCATTAAGAAAAGTAAACTACATGAGATACAATGTGACAACAGGCGTAAAATGGACCGAAGAACGCAAGCAAGATCACAGCCGGAAGATGAAAGAAATATGGGCAACCAAAAAGGCAATCAAGATGAATCAGAAGACACAAAGCCGACCAGAAGCATGGACAGAGGACCGGAATCAGAAACACAGCGAGCGAATGAGGGAAGTTTGGGCAACAAGGAAGGCAGCAAAAGGAACTGGCCATGTAGTTTAGTCCAAATGCGCTCTTTAAGGCGAAACACCAATAATAATAATAATAATAATATGATGATGATGACTTTTGAATATTATTAAGGTAAATACATTGTTTGTTCTCTATCAGAATCTTTCGTTTGCTAACTATGCCTATCAGTAGTTAGTGCCTTCAGTAATTAGAATGTTTTATTTAGCTGGCAGTATTGGCGCTCGCTGTATTGCAATAGTTCGAGTAACGAAGATTTTTGTGAGGTAAGTGATTCATGAAAAGTATAGGTTACTGTTAGTCAGGGCCATTCTTTTGTAGGGATTATTGAAAGTCAGATTACGTTGCGCTAAAAATATTGTGTGTCAGTTTAGTGTTGATCAGAATACGTAAAGAGAAATGTCTGAGTACGTTTAGTTCTGCTCAGGAGTTTGAAAATCAAATAACGTAACAGGTTTATCAGCACAGTAATTCATAAATGTTTCCAAGGGGATGTTTGATATGTCGACCCTTGGCCGAGGGTACCTCACTGAATCTTCTGATTTTTTCTTGTAGTTTGTGTAATTAGCGTTTATTGCTAGCGCGTAATTGTAGAGAGAATCTTCTTGTAGTTGTAGTTTTTCATTGTTGTACAGTAAAACAGATGTGGCATGCACTTAGACTTGCACCAAGTATTTCGCAGCTGTGCTTGCAATTAATTAGATATTATTTTCAGTGCTATCTTAATGTGTTTTCTTATTTTAATCTTCAAATTGTGCTTTTCTGTGTTACCGTGTGAAATATTGTGACAATTATGGCGTGCGAAAAACGTAATACTAGGCTCCAACGTAAACTGAGAAATGACAGTGAAGACGAGAGTATTGTGTTAGCGGCATCGTGTAATGAATTAACTAATGTTCAACATTGTAATTTGGTAATTGTGCGTAGGAAAATGGACCAGGCGGCAAATAATGATGTAGACAGTGAAACAATTAGTGAACAGGGAAGCATTATCGATCGATTGGTCGGCAACAGC
This sequence comes from Schistocerca serialis cubense, assembly GCF_023864345.2. Taxonomy (NCBI): domain Eukaryota; kingdom Metazoa; phylum Arthropoda; class Insecta; order Orthoptera; family Acrididae; genus Schistocerca; species Schistocerca serialis. The sequence goes on along the minus strand of NC_064641.1, from coordinate 141,357,781 downwards.
TCGCCTCAGAAATCCGAAATGACAGGACACAATCTTCCAAATACTGTAGATTCAGGTTTTGCGTCCTCCCCGTTTTCTCAAATAAGTCAAGAAACATTTTCTGCTTTTCAAAATGCGAATATTGCCGGTTCAAATGCACTGCCGAATAGCACTGAGGAACATGTTTCAGACACCAGTGCATTGTTATTACAATTAATGCAACAAATGGGACAAAATGGTCAAAAGTTAGACACAATGAAACAACATCAGAGACAAACACAGCAACAGTTAGACGCAATGGAACAAAATCAAAAATAGTCACAGCAACAAATGGAACAAAATCAGAAACAAATTAAAGAAACACTTCAACAAACAAGTGAAGATTTAACTACTGAGTTACATAGCAGCGAATCGAAATGTCAAAAAATCTGTAATGACATAAAAACACAAATTTGTGAGCATTTTCAGCCTATTTTTTCGTGGCATGAAAAATGCATTACAGAATCACGAAGCAGCCATAAAAGAATTGCAAAATATTGTTCACGAAAATAACGAGACCTTTCGGGCTAAAATTGACTCAGTTGCATCTACCGATTCGGTTACGCAACTTGCAAAAACTCACGAAAGCTTAAAGGACACAGTAGATACTCTGAAAATTGGTTCAGAAAGACACATGGAGGAAATTAGTTCATTATCAGATAAAGTAGTCGAACTTTCGGATCAGCTAAATAATTTATCTACGAAGGAAGATGATAATCTGAATGACACAAGACCGGTAGTCTTTAATGACACAGAAGAGTATGAACAAATTAGGAAATACAAACAAAATCAGAATCAAATTCATACGCAACACAAATGAAATCCGGGAAGTACAAGATCAGTTGGCACAAGTAATACAAGATTTACATATTTCAGAGGAGACTCGCGCTACAACACGGGAAGAGGGACTTAGAAATACGGAAAAGCCACAAAATAATAACACAGGGCATTTCGGAAATTATGAAAGAAATTGGCAAGGTGCACCGAATTTTGAGATGGAACCGCCGACACTACGACTTTGACAATAAGCTGTTCATTACTACACGTAAATTCAAAACATTTAAGAACTCTGGCAAATACATTCATCCACAAGCGTGGCTTCATCAATTCTCTCATTGTTTTCCTTCCTCCTCTCCAACCACCAACTGTCAACTCAACAACTGAAGGTTGGTTCAAATGGCTCTGAGCACTATGGGACTTAACTTCTGTGGTCATCAGTCCCCTAGAACTTAGAACTACTTAAACCTAACTAACCTAAGGACATCACACACATCCATGCCCGAGGCAGGATTCGAACCTGCGACCGTAGCAGTCGCGCGGTTCCGGACTGAGAGCCTTAACCGCGAGACCACCGCGGCCGGCCTAGTCATTAGAGCACAGATTAGAATTTATGTGTGGCTATTTAGAGAATGAAGCAGCTGAAAGAATGCGATCGGTCATTCACGATTGTCACAGTCAAGGAGAATTTTACCATGCCTTCCTCCTAGCATATTGGTCTCAAGCTACTCAAGATCGCGTAAAACATAGCATCATGACGATGAAACACTTTGAACAATTATGAATTTTCCAGTCTTGTCACTTATTTTGAAGACATTTTGCACAAGAATCAGTACCTGTCAAACCCATACAGCCCCTCAGAACTCATCCGTATTTGCTTAATGAAATTGCCTGAACATTTAAGACATATTATTTTGGCAGGACGTTGCAAAGACGACATTGAAGCTTTTCAGGGACTCTTACAAGAATTAGAAATTGACACAGACAGTCGCGGGATGCGAAAACAGGAAAACAATCATTACAGGTCACATCCGTCACAATTCCATGACGACAGAAACAATAACAGGACACGACACGGCTATTCTTACAACGCAAATCGTGACCAAAACGGACACCACACATATAACAACCACTGGCAAAGTAATAATAATCACAGGGAAAGATCACCTCTCCGTGGTAATGACTATGACAGAGACAATCAGAGAAAGAGACAATATGGGAACCAAAATAATTATTATCAAGGGTAGTCAGAACAATGTCAGACGCAACGGTCCACCGCGCAGTTAGGATTCCGGGAGAAATTCTCCACCATACGACCGACAAAAAAGAAACTATGGAAACTACCGACATAACGACAGACCTGAAGTTCATCAGAATTGGCCGGATTCAGACAGGGCAGGGTCCTCTCGGCAAGGTAAATTTATAGAAGTTAGGTCTCCTAATCCCAATAACGACGCGCGCCAACAAAGAGACAGTAGGCAATGACTCACACCGCTGGCAGCCACAAAACGTAATTATGAAGCTGACGATGTAGCTGCCGTGGCTAGTAATTACGTAAAAATGGAAGACATTAGGGACATATTACTCCAGGAACACGATGTAAAACAGAACAACACTGCATAACCAGTCATTCATTCACATTACAGTAAATGACGTAAAATTTACGGCAGTACTTGACTCTGGCAGTCCCATTTCAGTAATTAGTGAAATAGCCTATAGCAAATGCAACAAATCGAATGATTGGCCCACACTTCCGTTACGTAAGATTAAATTACATGGTGCAATCTTTGGAAAAATTGTAGTTGTACGCCAACAAACCAACTTGGAATTCTTTTGTCAAAGCCACAGTTTCTCTATGAACTTCCACATCGTTCCATTATTGTCAACAGAAATTACATTGGGATTAGACGTTTTGAAGGGATACAAAGTCATCTTAAACTTTCACGATGCTGAAATAAGTTTAGAGAAAGAAAGTAAGTCAATAGCATTGAAATTTGAAGATTGGCTCTCAAACCATGACGAGGAAATTAATCGGCTTTACCTCCTGTTAGACAACAGTTCGGAATTTTCGACGGAACTTGACACTAACAATCACTCTGCAGGTACTGATAGGGATGATATCGACGCCATATTTGATAGTAATAAGTTAATTCACTATAAAATTCAAACAATTGAGAATTGTAATGACACTGATAGGCAGGACCTTTTTGAGATTTTACAAGCACATTCCACAGTTTTTCCTCACAAAACAGGAACGATCAAGGGATTTCAATACCAATTTCGTGTTCGTGAGCATACTAAATTTTGTGTTAGACCATACGTAATTCCGGTACATTTTAAGGACCGTGTTAGAACAGAAATACAATCTATGCTTGACGAGGGCGTTATTGAACCCACAGAAGCTCATACAACAATCCATTACATGTTGTCGAGAAGAAAAGTGGATCGATCAGGCTTGTCTTGGATTCGAGACAAATCAATACTATCATCATTCCTGAAGCAGACATGTCGCAAACGTTGGAAGAACTTCTTCAAAATTTTAATGGTGTAAAAGTGTTGTCTCCCATTGATCTCAGATCCAGCTTTTATCAGATCCAACTTCATCCAGAATGTAGAAAATACACAGCTTTTGTTTGTTTCGGCGTTTGTTATCAATTTCGGAAACTTCCTTTTAGTTTGAACATTTCTTCGGCAGCATTCATTCGCAGGCTAAATTCCATATTACCTGAGTTCTTAAAACGTCACATCACCTTATATGTGGACGATATTCTAATAGCAGAAGCCTCATGGGAACAACATAATCGCATCCTCAAAAGTTTGTTACGTATTTTTGCAGAATCTGGAATTACAGTTATCTTGGAAAAGTCTGAATTCGGTAGGTCAAAGGCGAAGTTTTTGGGATATATTACTTCTTCTGAAGGCATTTAGCAGGATCCTGAAAAGTTAGAAGCAATCAGAGCCATTCCAGTTCCATCCACAAAAAAACAAGTCCGCAGTTGTCTAGGTCTCGTAAATTTTTACCGCCGTTTCCTGAATATGCAAATTCTAGTTACACCAAAAATTTGTTCTCTCACTGAAAAAAATACTATTTGGAATTGGGACGAACAGCACAGTTGGAATTAAATTCTTTGAAAGAAGCGCTACTTAATGCGTCAATACTAGCTCATCCAAATCTGTCACAAGAATTCTGCCTTTGCAAGGATTCTTCTAAAGTCGGTCTTGGTGCCCATTTATTTCAAGAAGCCATAGAAAACGACACTACTATTCAGAAAACCATTGCTTTTGCTAGCCGGGTGCTAACAAAATCTGAAAAAAATTATTCCGTTACTGAATTAGAAGCTTTAGCTATCGTTTGAGCATTTAACAAATTCCGTTTCTTTCTTTCTGGCAAGCACGTAAAAGTATACAGTGATCATCGTGCATTACAATTTCTTATGTCTTCAAACTCAAATCATGGATGGTTAAAACGTTGGGCATTGTTTCTGCAAGAATTCCACTTCACAATAGTCTACATTCCCGGCAAGGACAACATTGTTGCGGACGCAATGTCACGCGCACCGGCTGGGCTTGAGAAAAGTAACACAGAAGGCAGCAACATCGACACGTCTGTGGCTGGTTTGCATTGTTGGAATTTTTGGTATTGTAGTGTTGGGCAGTTGGATGTGAACAGCGCGTAGCGTTGTGCAGTGGGGGGGGGGGGGGGGGGGCGCCAGCAGTGGTGGATGCGGGGAGAGAGATGGCAGAATTTTGAGAGCGGACGATCTGGACATGTATCCATCAGAAAGAGTAAGTTTGTAATACTGTATATCATGAACTGATATATATATATATATATATATATATATATATATATATATATATATGACTTTTGAATATTATTCAGGTAAATACATTGTTTGTTCTCTATCAAAATCTTTCATTTGCTAACTATGCCTATCAGTAGTTAGTGCCTTCAGTAGTTAGAATCTTTTATTTAGCTGACAGTATTGGCACTCGCTGTATTGCAGTAGTTCGAGTATCGAAGATTTTTGTGAGGTAAGTGATTCATGAAAGGTGTAGGTTATTGTTAGTCAGGGCCATTCTTTTGTAGGGATTATTGAAAGTCAGATTGCGTTGCGCCAAAAATATTGTGTGTCAGTTTAGTGTTGATCAGAATAAGTAAAGAGAGATATGTCTGAGTACGTTTAGTTCTGCTCAGGAGTTTGAAAATCATATAACGTAAGAGGTTTATCAGCAGAGTAATTCATTAATTTTTCTAAGGGGATGTTTCAATGTGACTGAACTCGTGATTTCCCGTCAGAGAGGTCACAGTTCGTAGTAATTGACGGAAAGTCATCGAATGAAACAGAAATGATTTCTGGCGTTTCCTATGGTAGTGCTATAGGCCCTCTGCTGTTCTTTATCTATATGAACGATTTAGGAGACAATCTTAGCAGCCGTCTTAGATTGTGTGCAGTTGATGCTCTCGTTTATCGTGTAGTAAAGTCGTCAGAAGATGAAAACAAACTGCAAAACGATTTACAAAAGATATCTGTGTGGTGCAAAAATTGGAAATTGACCCTGAACAACGAAAAGTGTGAGGCCATCCACACGCATGCTAAAAAGAATCCATTAAACTTCCGTTACACATAAGTCAGTGAAATCTGCAGGCCATAAATTCAACTAAATACCTAGGAATTACAATTAACAGCGATTTCGGTTGGAAAGAACGCTTAGAAAATGTTTTGGGGAAAGCAAAGCAAACACTTCGTTTTACTGGGAGGACAGTTAGAAAACGTAACAGATCTGCTAAAGAGACTTCCTATATTACGGTTGTCAGTCCTCTAATGGAGTACTGCTGCGGAGTGAGATATCCTCACCGGATAGGATTAACGGAGTATATTGATAAAGTTAAAAGAAGGGTAGCACGTTTTGTATTATGGTGAAATAGGGGGGAGAGTGTCACTGAAATGATACGTGGTTTGGGGTGGACATCATTAAAACAATGGCTTGTTTCGTTGCGGCGGAATCTTCTCACGAAATTTTAATCGTCAACTTTATCCTCCGAATGCGAAAATATTTTATTGAAGCCGACCTACTTAGGGAGAAACGATCACCATACTAAAATAAGGGAAAGATTAGGGAGTTGGTTTTTTCCGCGGGTTGCTCGTGATTGGAATAATAGAGAATTATTGTAAAGGTGATTCGTTGGACCCTCTGCCAGGCACTTTAATGTGATTTGCAGAGTATCCATGTAGATGTAGATGAAAATTCACTGTAGAACTGAATGTCACATTCGCGAACCGTGTCAGCTCGAAAACAATACGAAGAGAGATCCATAAGCAGGGAAGTGGAGGGCGAGCTGGAACTCCAGAACCATCCATCAGTAATGCAATAGCCCGTAATGGGAAATCGTGGTGCCGAACCCATAAAATCTGACTGTGGAGCTCTGGAAGAAAGTCATTTGGTCGGGTGAGTATTTTTTAACCCTGCTTCCTCTTGCCGGGTTTACGTCCCAAGACTGAAACGTGGCAGGGGTTGGGTGGTAATCCTGCCAGCCATATCGCGGTACTCCATGGGCATCATGGTTACTTCGGAAGGTCGCTATACTACCAAACATTGTGTGACCATTTGGGCGTATTGACACTGGAAGTTCACTTGTGGACACATTGTATTTATATTTAAGTTCAACAGATGGCGCTCCAGTAGGTATGCAAAAAACGTGCACATTCGCACGGATTATTGTACCAAAATTTCAAAGATATCGGCGAAGAACTTCTGGAGATCTAAGATTTTGAACAAACGATTTATGGAGATAGATGATCCAGCGTCTTACACAAACCATTTTCTGAATAGTACGAAAATGAAACACCTCCAGCCATCCTTATGTTGTCATTTATTGTGTAGCTACCAGTTTCGGCCCTTCAATGAACCTTCTTCAGGTCTTAATTGATGCTGAAGCGGTTATCATGATATACGATGCATAAGTGGTCAACAACTGGTTTACACAGACTACCTGTAACTGTGGCGTCGTCTCTCCAACCACCAACTGTCAACTCAACAACTGAAGGTTGGTTCAAATGGCTCTGAGCACTATGGGACTTAACTGCTGAGGTCATCAGTCCCCTAGAACTTAGAACTACTTAAACCTAAGTAACCTAAGGACATCACACACATCCATGCCCGAGGCAGGATTCGAACCTGCGACCGTAGCGGTCACGCTGTTCCAGACTGTAGCGCCTAGAACCGCTCGGCCACCCCGGCCGGCTCATCGCAGTTACAGGTACTCTACATAAACCAGTTGTTAAGTTGACAGTTGATGCTTGGAGAGATGACATCGCAGATACAGGTAGTCTGCGTAAGCCAGTTGTTTGATACTGATGCATCGTATATATGGATCGTGATAACCCCTTCAGCATCAACCAAGGCCTCAAGATGATGCACTGAAGCGCCGAAACTGGTAGCTACGCAATAAATGACACACAAGGACGGCAGTAGGTGTTTCATTTTCTTACAATAATGAACGGCTATAGTATCCCAGACCTCCTGGCACAATGACCGAGTTAGAAAAAAAATTTCTGTATTGATCAACACCTCTTGAAACTCCGTGGACTTTTAGCAAGGTGCTGCAGATCTATGCATCAAGGGAACTGATAATTACGATGGTGCACAATCAGCCCTAATAGCCACAGTATTCGGCATACGTAAATGTTCCGCTGCAAGTAGCATGTTTCGTGATCTTGCTGCTCGATCGAGTTTCTGAACTCGTACCGTGTACAGCACTTTCTTGTGTGTCTGATTGTGTGCAGGGAAGACTCTGGTTCTGCGATTATTCCACCTGCTTCCAATCGGATTAATAGATCGAGACGAGATATAGCGAGAAGCCCGGCCCAGAATGCCGTTGGCATTGCAGTAGCACAATACTTGGTTGAGAGACAGGTAAATTAAGAAGGGAGGAGACCGCCACTTGGCTGGAGGGAGATACGATACGAGCCCCTCACGTACGGAGGGGAAGAGAGAGAGAGAGAGAGAGAGAGAGAGAGAGAGAGAGAGAGAGAGACGGAGCGGCAGGATCAAGGCCCGTAATCCAGCCGCGCAATATGCATGTGAATAAGCCACGCCGATCGCGTGTAGTGGATTCCGCGGGTGACGCGCTTTGCGCTGGCCTGGGCTGTGGTGAGGTGAGGTGAGGTGAGGTGAGGTGAGGTGAGGTGTGCCTTGTGGGTGGGCAGATTACCGCATCAGCGCCGCACATCGCCGCCAAGTTGACTCAGTCGCGGGGCGCCAGTAACTGCATCACCCCAGGTTGCGGGGTTGCATTAAATAATACAAGCGGAGCTCAAGATATAGTACAGGCCTACTACAACACATCCGACATCCAGACCAGCTTCACTCCTGCCTGGCAACGCGTACAGTTTCTCAGCTCCTCAACAGTGAAAGCTACACACCATCTTGCGGCCGTACGACGGACGTAGCATTGTGGTGGGTGGTATGCTTCCTGCGATTTATTGACTGCTCAAAAGTTGGAAGTGTTGGACCGAAATGAAGATTAAGTACCATTTGCAAAACACATATCACAATTTATTTAAAACTAGATAACAAGACTGAAATGCTATCTTCAGAGAACGTTTAATGCAACTTTACTAGTCATAACAATACGTCGATTAATAAGAAAGAATATGTATTGTTACTGTATTGCAGCGGGGAAGAGCCTGAAGATGGTCTGAGGAAACGGCCGAAACCGGTTGGTAACAAATAAAAAATCTGAAAACGCTATCGACACTGTTTTTATTTGATTGTTAGCATTTTATACCGATCGCTGTGCTTCAATTACAGAATGTTTTCCAAAATTTATAATTTCAATTAGTACAGAAGAAGAGCCTTTACGCTTTGTTAGAACTTTCAAATAACAATTCAACAATAAATCTGAAGTGCTAATGGGAAACCAACGCCCAAATTGAATGTAATTTAACAAGCCTTATTCAGCAGCTTTTCAACTTTACGGGATTGATGACTAACTTTACTAATCATATACCTAAAATGGGAAAGATCAAGTGCTCTAAGAGCTGTACCAAAGTAAAAATAAAATTTTACCAACAAGAGCAGTTACAGAATAATAGCCGTATCTCAAATACAGCAACATCAGAATCATTGCCAGCCCCCTCAGCTGCCCAGACGGGTGTGCACAATCACAACTGACCCGCCGCACCGACCTTTGGGCTAAGCACGGGAATGGAACATGTCTATAGCACACAAAATACTCTCTTAGACATACACACCTCAGTTAAATACCAATTGAAGGCTGCCGCAGCAATACCGGGCGCGAGTTCATCTTAGGACAGAACGATGAAACAAAATCATGAGGTGACTGAGTTAAGAACGCAATGAATAATTACTGTTAAGATGTTATTTACTTCTCCTCCCCCCCCCCTCCCCACTCCCACCGAATAGAAAACGACTCGCGAGAAGCTCTCGAAAGTGGTCAAGTTAGACTAATGACAATATTTAACACGGGAGAAGAAAACGCACGAAAGTAGCAGAAAGTGGCAGCAAATTTAAGTAGGCTCGCTCACACTGCTTTTGAAATTGGACAAGCACACCACGGACGAATGCGTTACTATTCTAGTGGCTAATTTGCACTTTAATCTTCCCGTGAAAAGGAAGCAAGTTACACAACAGAGCAGTCCCAAGCAAGTCGGCCCGCTGCGTTTCACAGTCTAAGATGCACAAATATAACAGTAAAAATTAGTATCCACAGCACTAACGTCTTACACAGGCAACAATCAGCAACTTTAACACGACCGGGACCCGGAGGTTAAAGGCCGGGCTACCGCTAATCATGGAACACTTTTATAATACGGGGAGGGTGAGCAGAACCTCTCTATAGAATTTGGTCAAATATCGGCTACCGACAGTACAATTAGCGACCGTTATGATTCCGGCGGGAGCCGTTACTACAGAGCAATGAACTAACGGTAGACTTCACGGCAACTGATAGCAGCCAGACAGTTGCAGGATAAAGATTTATTGAAATCCTTGACCACGGTTTCGGTATGTCTGAATATACCTTCATCAGAAGCAAAAATACACTAAAATCACATCCTGCAGTGGAGATGCATAGAACAACCGTGCCAAAGCGCGTCGTCAGTCTCAGATAGAGGTGATATTTTAATTTTAACTACTGACGACGCGCTTTGGCACGGTTGTTTTATGCATCTACACTGCAGGATGTGATTTTTAGTGTATTTTTGCTTCTGATGAAGGTATGTTTAGATACACCGAAACCGTAGTCAAGGATTTCAATAAAGCTTTATCCTGCAACTCTCTGGCTGTTATCATTTACCGTGAAGATTTTCAACAGTTGCTGCTTCAGCCATGTTTAAAATTTTGACTAACGGTAGAATTAGCCTGCATCGACCACCACTTAAATGCAGCACAAAAACGGAACAACATTTCGAATAATTCCATACCAAGTATGGCCTCACCACGCCAACGGCCTTGCCGCAGTGGTAACACTGGTACACGTCAGGTCACCGACGTTAAGCACTGTCGGGCTTGGCTAGCACTTGGATGGGTCACCGTCTGTGTCTGCCGAGTGGTGTTGGCAAGCAGGGTGCATCAAGCCCTTGTGAGACCAATGGAGAAGCTACTTGACTGAGAAGTAGCGACACTGGTTACGAAAACTGGCAACGGCGAGGAGGGCAGTGTGCTGACCACGTGCCCCTCCATGTCTGCATCCAGTGACGCAGGCTGATGATGACACGGTGGCCGGTTGGTACCATTGGGCCTGTTCAGACGGTGCTTTTTTTGTGTATGTCCTCACCGGATCATTAGTCAGCGTTGAAGACAGTTGATCTGGGTAGCGGCGTCAGGAAGGTCAGACGACGTAATTACAACAGGTCACACCTCCAACAACCGCTCCTACTGAAGACACACCAGACCCTTCGGGCCGCTCTGGTCGGTTCCAACCAGACATCCCAACCAGCGTCATTCTCTCCATGCCCTGCCCTACATGTTGTGTGACCACGGCGCCTTCTATCGGATGCAGGTGCCTTGAAAACCAAAAGACCACAGGCTAATACCGCATCGCTCCATTCCACAACAGACACTCAGCTCCCTCTTCTTGGCCCTACTGTCAAATTCCTCCATTCCAGCACACGCACGCACTCTGGCTTAACGGCTCTGCACACCGAAATCTTTGCCTCAAAGACGTGCTACGGTTTATCGATAGGTAGTGCCACGTCTCAGTGTCGAATAAATGTTTTGTAAAATTTGCCAAAATTAGAGTCATTCAGTTCACCTTTTCCCTGTAAATCAGCTTGGAGTCCGCAACTCAGCAGAGCAGAGTTAAATAGGACACCGTGAAATGTGGTTCAACTTAATAATGTAGTTGCCTTTTATGACTAAGGGCGTCAGTTCATATCTGTCACAAAGTATGCATAACACTTTTTTAAATAAATATAGAAAGGAAATCCTGCACTATAAACTGGATACGCACTCACAGTTGGTTAAAGTATTTTATAACTGAGGTTTATTCTTTCTCCCACATACACCAAAAATAAAAATAAGAAACTTAGTTCACAGTTTATCCTTGAAAAGTTACAGTCCAATCATGGGTTTGTACACCGTTGGAGTCTATCACATAATTCACAAGAAATCCTGTGAGCTTTCCCTTAGAAAATAGTTAAATTTCCACAGCACCTGCTCAAACTGCAAGTTCCACACTGGCTTGCCACTAGGGGACAAAAGCTGGGTGAGTCGTTTGGCAAGGCGTCTGTTATTATCGCAATAAGTTTGCGTAAATCCGTCCGATCTCCCGCATGGCCACACGCAGCTATGAATCCTATAATTTTGGAATGTGTGAACGCTCTAATTCGAGGTGATCGACGGACCATAATAAAACACTTCGCTGCATAACTTGACGTCCTGTTGCACAACACATTCATCTAGGCGGCGTTGGAAGCTTTCCATAACTCGGCGTAACGTATTCCCTCGGACATTGACGACGGCAGTTCTGATGCGATCCTTCAACTCAGAAATGGTGGCATAACGTGTTCGGAACACTTCTTGCTTCAGGTAGCCCCAAAGGAAAAAGTCTGCACATGTAAGGTCGGGTGAGCGAGGCGGCCAGGAAATGACACCAAAACGGGAAATTACTCTACCGGGAAACGTCTGTCCCAAGAAATCCACGCAAATTCTGGCTGTATGCGAGGTCGCTACTTCTTGTTGAAACCATAGTCGTTCCACACCCACGTCGACCATACCTGGTGACAGTTACAGCCACACCGCTGTCATCCTCAAAGAAGTAAGGGCCAATAATCCCAGAGAAAGCAGCTCCACACCACACTGCGAAACGAGAGCTGTGCAAGGTCTTGATGTGCAGTTCATGCGGGCTTAAATCATTCCAATAACGCATATTCTGTTTATTCACTGAACCACATAACTCGAAATGAGCTTCATCTGACATCGGGATGGTGTGCAAGATTCGTCGATTTTGGCGAAGGAGGTCACACATGGTTAAGCAGAATGTTTCGCGTGAAACCAAAACGCGAAGCCTAATTTCCCGATCAATCTCCAGCTTATATGGCTGAAAATGGAGATCTTCGTGTAATATTCTCCTGAATGAGTGATCCGACATATGCACAGTTTGCGCATGACGACGAGCAGATCGTTTTGGATTACGCAATAGTACAGCACGAACATTTTCCGAGGCTTCTGCAGAACCTGTTGTTCGAAATACACGTACCCACCTCACAATGGTCCGTCCACCTGGAACTTTCCCATGACGTCCTAAGTTGAAATGTTGCCGAAATAGACGCTGGGTAGCAATAACAGAGTCGTTATTCTTGAAATAACTTTCAATAGCAAAGGCACGATGCTGTGCACTCCACCGCGCCAATCACTGTCACACTCGAAATGGCAACTCATTAGTATACGAATGCGGCACGAGCTGGCACGCATTCCTGAAGTACACCATTGTACTACGCAACTCAAATTACGCTACGAACGCTGCCACGCCCTGTATGATTACTTACTGGTAGAGGATTATACACGAAAACCTTCGTCGTGAACCTGTCTATCTGTTAGTGAAAACCGTACGAAAATTCGTAAAACATTTCCTGAGATAATCCTGAACATACAGACAGAAACCGACGCGGCGACTTTATTTTTAAGTTAATGGTTTGCAAAACCTAAAGATAAATGTAACTTTCGCATAATGTGGCAAGTTCGATGGAATTTGGGCCAATTACAGGAAGCATAGCTTAGGTATCGTACAGAAGGTAATGGAGATAAATACGCAATGAGACGAACAGGAATGACATTTGATTCAAAGACAGTGGTTACACTGAAGTTACCGCTATTCGTCATGGTCCCCTGAATGTTACAAAAGGTAATGAAATTGTTGTTAATGGAGTGCGTGATCGCCACAGACGGCATTGCATGCTCTGCAATGTGCTCCCATGCTGGCCAAAAGGTTGGTAAGGAGCTGTTGTGGCAGGGCGCTCCATAACTCCAGCAGCGCGGCTGACAACTGCTGGATGCCAGTTGGTGTATGTCGTGCTGGAGTCCGTCTCCCCATTCATCCCACAAGTGCTCGATGGTGTCTCAGTCGGGGAAAGGGGAAGGCCCGTCCATTCGTAAAACTTGGTATGAAAGCATATTCGACGGATGTACTGTCACGATCAGCCTCGTAGCGAGCAAGCAATTCCACACAGATGATCCTTCATTGCTTTTTATGGTCTTCAGTCACGCAGCGAGGAGTCCAGCAGACACAGCCGTCCGGGAAGGACCCACCAAACCAACCCCCTATACCGCCCTCCGTGTTGATACACATACACAATGCTGTTGATATATACAGTACTTCATTAGTATTATGATAGATTTGTTAACTTTTATCAAACTGTTGCATCCTTGAGCCTGATGTACGTTCAGCGGTCAATGACGTCACAAATCGGAGATTAAGGCAGCAAAGTTAAAGTTCTTATACATTGGAGAATAGGGGAATCAATGTTTACATTACTGTAATTTTATAATAGACTTCATTTAAAATGCAAAAAAAGATGCTCAAGTTAAACAGAGATAAAAATGAAGGGTACACGCCGGTGTTAGTTTTTCAAAATTAGACAATTTTAGTTGTGGGTCTTCGGGTCAATACCAAAATGCCACGTCTTGTAGGCGATGTCATCTCGATCGGCGAATGATTCAAGTCCAGGAAGGGAGACTTTTTCACAACGAACGATGGCAAGGGTAAACCAACCATTACCAGAATTTCCAGTAGCGACATCCAAAGTAAAATTAACCCTGCAGCCACGGGAGAATATGTCCATTTAATATGACTGCTTGGTCTGTTCCATTTCCTCCAAGTTTATTCTCGAGGCTAATAATATGTTTGTAGACAGGCATGCGGTGACGGCGTTGACGATACACACGTCGACGAGGCATAGTGCTTCAATGTTGTTGCAGATAGAGCTCACAGCGGAATGGTTCCGCTGGCGTGCACTGCCCGCTTTTATCATTACTACTTATATGTACACACGCTCCTGTAGAAAAGTTAGTAATGATGAAACAATTTATGTATGGATGAAAGGACTTGGTGTACTTGCAGAAAATGTAACTGTAACTGGAGATATTACTTGGTGGGCGAGTGTGTCAGCACTAGGAACAGAAACGTCAAGTTATGCAGCGATTGTGTTTTATTATGGTCCGTCGATCATCTCAAATAAGAGCGTTCACACATTCCAAAATTGTAGGAGTCATAGCTGCGTTTGGCCACCATGCGGGGGATCGGACAGATTTGCGCAAACTTATTGCGATAATAACAGACGCCTCGCCAAGCGACTCACCGTGCTTTTGTTCACTGGTCGGTCTTCGTAGCCATGCATGAATGTCTGCAATGCACTTGTTTTTCGCCAAAAGATACTCAGTGACAGCTCTTTGCTTAGCACGCACTTCCACTTCAGACGCCATTTTGAACGCTATATGTTGCGCCGAAACCTATAGGGACTTCATGAAACTATAGGGGCTGATGCAGGAATTTTCCACAATGACGCACAACAAATTCCGCATTTTTTCAGCCGAAACTGGCCGAGAAAAAAAGTGCGTTGCGTTACTTATTGAACGTATGATTTTATAACGATTGACTTGACAAGTGTGGAGATATTCACGTAATGTTGTCACTGCGTTGCTTGCTCGCACCTAATTTATTATGAGTTTGAGAAAGGCAAATATTTAGAACAATCTTTTCTTTATTGGTTTGGGGCAGTTTATTTGATTGTCGAGACGTAATAAAAAAAGTTATCTCCTCACATAGCTCGACTTGGAGTTACCGATTAACCCCTCCGTTACTACATCATTAACTAATTTCATGACAGAGTTAGTGGTTTATATACAGCTGGTTGCAATTCTTACAAAATGAGGTTCGTTATAGAGTTTCGAAAGTTAGTCTATTTTCAGTTGTTCAGTAAAATCAGTTCGTTCCATCATCTCCTCTCGAAAATTTTGTTTTGTAATTGTGTGTTGCCGCATTGCACTGAGCGGAACAGTCACTCAAAGTAAAGCAAGATGTTCTTAGCATAGCTGTTTTTTCGTGCACTGCACTTGGCAACTTTTTTTCTTTAGGTGATTTGAATAGTAGATGATTTTGAGCAGTAACCGAGTTTATGTTGCCACAAAGTAAGAGATGAAAATTTGTTAGGAGCAGGACGTAGTAAAATCGTTCACATTCGTGCTTTGTATTTCAAGATCGTTATCAGTGACAGTTCAGCTAAAGTTCAGTTAAGATCTCATTTACTTTGTCTTATGCGGTACAAGTTTGCGCGTGCATCATTTAATGTTGAAAAATTTTATTTGATCAATTTGCGTACGTAAAATTACGGGGTATTTATTCTTTCCAAATTTAACTTGTAACGTTGTCTAGAATTTTTATTGTGTTAGTTTTGTGTTTTGGAACAATGTGACGTCACGCATTGTAGCACTGTTTACTGCACTGCAACACAGAATTTCACAGGATAGCTAATTTAGTATACAATTTCACATCTTCTAATTATCTTTGCTAAAATTTAATTGCAATATAGTCATACAGTTTCAAATGGTGTGGCGACTGTATCAGCCAGTGTTTACGTAGGCACACCACTGCATTGTTCAGTTTCACGTTACAACATAGACACACACAAAAGTTAAACAATAGGAAACCAGTTCTTGTGTGCGTATTCAAATACAGAGATATGTGAACAGGAAGAATATGGCGCTGCGGTCGGCAGCGACTGTACAACACAAGAGTCTGGCGCAGTCGTTAGATTGATTAGTGCTGCTACAAAGGCAGATCATCAAGATTTAAGGTAGTTTGAACGTGGTGTTACAGTCGGCGCACGAGCGATGGGACACAGCATCTCCGAGGTAGCGATTAAATGGGGATTTTCCCGTACGACTGCTTCACGAGTGTACTGTGAATATCAGGTATCCGGTAAAACATCAAATCTTCGAAATCGCTGCGGCCGGAGAAGGATCTTGCAAAAACGGGACGAACGATGACTGAAGATAATCGTTCAATGTGACAGAAGCGCAACCCTTCCTCAAATTGCTGCAGATTTCAATGCTGGGCCATCAACAAGTGTCAGGGTGCGAACCATTCAAATAAACATCATCGATATGGGCTTTCGAAGCCGAAGGCCCACTCGTTTACACTTGGTGACTGCACGACACAAAGCTTTATGCCTCGCCTGGGCCCGTCAACTACGACATTGGACTGTTGATAACTGGAAACACGTTGCTTGGTCGGACTAGTCTCGTCTCAAATTGTATCGAGTGAGTGGACGTGCACGTGTACGGAGGAAATCTCATGTATTCATAAACCCTGCAAGTCAGCAGGGGACTGTTCAAGCTGGCGAAGGGCCTGTAATGGTGTGAGCCGTGTGCAGTTGCTATGATATGGGACCCCTGATACGTCTAGATACGACTCGGCAGGTGACACCTACGTAAGCATCCTGTCTGATCACCTGCATCCATTCATGTCCATTGTGCATTCCGACAGACTTTGGCAATTCCAGCAGGATAATGTGACACGTCACACACGTCCAGAATTGCTACAGAGTGGCTCCAGGAAGACTCTCCTGAGTTTAAACACTTCCGCTGGCCACCAAATTCCCCAGACATGAACATTATTGACCATATCTGGGATGCCTTGCAACGTCCTGTTCAGAAGAGATTTCCCACTCCTCGTACGGATTTATGGACAGTCCTGCAGGAGTAATGTTATCAATTTCCTCCAGCATTACTTCAGTCATTAGTCGAGTTCATGCGACGTCGTGTTGCGGCACTTCTGTATGTCCGCGGGGGCCCTACACGATATTAGACAGGTGTACCGGTTTCTTTGGGTCTTCATTATATATATACATACTAGTTCAGGACGCATACAAATTTCTATCAGCCTGTCTTCTTCAAAGCGTGTAGGTGGCTTTTGCCCCAGTAGATCCTGCACAGAACTAATTTTCAATGTAAATACCGTACTAAAATACAAAATAGTCAGAAAGAGCCCAATAATTTGCACACCTGTTAACTTTAAAATGGCATACGACTCAGTTGACAGACAAGCACTTTTTGATGTCCTTAAAGAACAAGGGTTACATCCAAAATCCCTTAACCTCATCAAAGAAACATTGACCGGTACTACTTTCAAGGTGAAATTAATGTGTGAAATATCCGAGCCCTTCCTGATCAAAACTGGGTTACGAGAAGGTGATGATCTGTCTCTATCCAATCTCGTGCTGGACACAGTCGTCCGCGAATGGGAAAAGGAGCTGAGGAATAAAAACTGCTGGAAACCTGTACAGACGGGACGAGTCAAGGATGATATAAGAATTTCATGTTTAGCATTTTCTGACGACTTAGCCTTTGACAAACTGCCTATTGGCTTCTGTCTCGGGTTCTTCGGCCTACGTTCATCTAACGATTTTTCTGACGTTTCGCCAGCACGAGTGGCTGGCATTGTCAAAGCTTCACCATTAATTGCCGGTGGTGAGCTGGAGGCGAGCTCGCGGCCGCAGACTATATGTACCTGGTGCGCCAACGTCCGAGGGCTTCTCCGCGGTCATTTCCGGTGCGGTTCTCCTCTTGCTACCTGCGACAGTCGTTCGCTGCAGTACGGGAAGCCAGGATCCGTTTACATTAAGGCTTTCCTCTTTCTTGTTGAAACTGTTCGCGTGATTTTTAGATTTCTACAGCTTCTCTGAACAAGCGCGTGTGATAGTGCTTCTCTACAGCCAGAACTTCCGTGTCGGCGAATTTTATTACGTGGTCGGTCTCATTCAGCGCGTGCTCTGCCACGGCCGATTTCTCCACCTGCCCCAACCTGCAATGTCGCTTATGCTCTTTGATCCTGGTGTTAATTGATCCTCCAGTCATTCCGACATAAACTTTTCCGCATGTGCATGGTATACGGTATATTCCGGACATTGCAAGTGGGTCTCTTTCCTCCTTCGCCGATCTAAGACACTCTTTGATCTTCCTTATCGGTTTGAAAATCGTCTTTACGCCGTGTTTGCGCAATATACGGCCGATTCTGTCCGTCACTCTGGGAATGTATGGCAGAAAGGCCGTACCCGACCTTTTTTTTCTGGTTCCTTACTTCGCAGAGTGTTTGGCTCTGTTACACTTCTAATATAATTTGTGGCGTACCCATTGCTCCTCAGAACAGTTTCCAGGTGTTGCATTTCTCGTTTGAGGTGTTGCGGCTCACATATTCGTCCTGCTCTCGTTACGTGCGTACTAATCATGCCTCTTTTCTGGCTCGGGTGGTGGTTTGACAGTTTGTGCAGGTATCGGTCCGAGTGTGTCGGTTTTCGATACACACTGTGTCCCAAGTTTTCGCCGTCCCTTGTGACCAGCACATCTAGAAATGGCAGTTTCTTGTCCTTTTCTACTTCCATGGTAAATGTTATGTTGGCATGGAGGCTGTTCAAGTGTCTCAGGAATTCGCCGAGCTGTTCTTCACCATGGCTCCACACCACGAAAGTATCATCGACGTACCTGTACCACACCTTAGGTTTGCAAGTCGCCGAGTCCAGTGCCTGTGCTTCGAATTGTTCCATGAAGAAGTTGGCCACTGGACTGAGAGGACCATTTCACGTGGAATGGCGATTTCTACAAACAGCTGGAAGGCGTCGCCATGGGTAGTCGTCTCAGTCCAGTGGTGGCCAACTTCTTCATGGAACAATTCGAAGCACAGGCACTGGACTCGGCGACTTGCAAACCTAAGGTGTGGTACAGGTACGTCGATGATACTTTCGTGGTGTGGAGCCATGGTGAAGAACAGCTCGGTGAATTCCTGAGACACTTGAACAGCCTCCATGCCAACATAACATTTACCATGGAAGTAGAAAAGGACAAGAAACTGCCATTTCTAGATGTGCTGGTCACAAGGGACGGCGAAACCTGGGACACAGCGTGCATCGAAAACCGACACACACGGACCGATACCTGCATGTGAGCCGCAACACCTCAAACGAGAAATGCAACACCTGGAAACTGTTCTGAGGAGCAATGGGTACCCCACAAATTATATTAGAAGTGTAACAGAGCCAAACACTCGGTGAAGTAAGGAACCAGAAAAAAAAGGTCGGGTACGGCCTTTCTGCCATACATTCCCAGAGTGACGGACAGAATCGGCCGTATATTGCGCAAACACGGCGTAAAGACGATTTTCAAACCGACAAGGAAGATCAAAGAGTGTCTTAGATCGGCGAAGGAGGAAAGAGACCCACTTGCAATGTCGGGAATATCCCGTATACCATGCACATGCGGAAAAGTTTATGTCGGAATGACTGGACGATCAATTAACACCAGGATCAAAGAGCATAAGCGACATTGCAGGTTGGGGCAATTGGAGAAATCGGCCGTGGCAGAGCACGCACTGAATGAGACCGACCACGTAATAAAATTCGCCGACACGGAAGTTCTGGCTGTAGAGAAGCACTATCACACGCGCTTGTTCAGAGAAGCTGTAGAAATCCAAAAACACGCGAACAGTTTCAACAAAAAAGAGGAAAGCCTTAATGTAAACGGATCCTGGCTTCCCGTACTGCAGTGAACGACCGTCGCAGGTAGCAAGAGGAGAACCGCACCGGAAATGACCGCGGAGAAGCCCTCGGACGTTGGCGTGCCAGGTACATATAGTCTGCGGCCGCGAGCTCGCCTCCAGTTCACCACCGGCAATGGAGGGTGAAGCTTTGACAATGCCAGCCACTCGTGCTGGCGAAACGTCAGAAAAATCATTAGATGAACGTCGGCCGAAGAACCCGAGATAGAAGCCAATAGGCAGTTTGTCAACAAGTGGCCACGAAAGCCTTAACAATTTTGACTTAGCCTTTCTAGCAAATGATGAGCTAACAAAAATCGAACAGGTTGAAACACTTAAAGAATGCGCAGAGAAAGTTGGTCTGCAAATATCTTTCCTAAAGTCTGAGTTCATCGTCACAAAAACAGACACCCAAATCTTGACTACAATATACGGTTACATCAGTAGCGTCGATTTTTTAAATACTTAGGTGAAGTCCTTGTATCTACGGGGCGAGAGAAAATAGCACAAAATATTCGCTTTGCGTGAACCAGCAGGGTCTAATCGCACATAATAATAATAATAATAATAATAATAATAATAATATACACTTCTGGGATTAACTCTTCTAGAAGAAACGATACTATGAAAACATGGCCTAACCACAGACAAGGATATTACTTCCAGAATGAATTTTCATTAAGCAGTAAACCACTAGGTTCCATAAGACGCGGACCCGCCGCTATAAAAGGAGACGAGGAGGGTTGTGTTGTCGGTACAGAACCACTAACAGCATAATGGGTCGGTCACGAGGTAGGTCTCAGTGACAAGCCACAGGTTCGTATGAATAAAACGAAGGAATCACTTCATGCTAGAAATTTCAGAGCACCTTCTCAGATTAACATGGATAAAGCGAGTGGAGAATATACATCAACCGAGAATGTTCTCAGCATGGGTGAAAGGGTGCGAAAGTTGCTCAGAGCACAGGTCATTCTCCGATTTTGTATGAATAAAACTAGAGGAGCTTGTCACAAGCGTTTATTAAAGTGAGCCTGTAACAACAACGACGTTATACTATTGTACATATAAATAATTTTTCTTCTGATTTTCGACAAATTAGTGTAATCGATGTTCTGATTTCATTTCTTTTTTGTTTCATGCCATTATGTTAAAGAAACTGTATTCAAGATTCGATGTGAATATTAATGTTTATGTCAAATTTCAAGCAATATTATAATAGAAATGAAGTGTAACAAATGTCGAGACTGTTGTAAGACGTTAAAGTTGTAATTGTGCGTCTGGTCCATACGTAGGCAATGTATTAGGATATGTAGGATGCAAAACCTCTGGTGAATACCGTGTCTGTAAGGGAGCGGTAAAAGGTGGATGGCAGGCGAGCGCGGGAAAATGCACACGGGCGCTGCACGGCATAACGGACTCAGCAGTAGTAGTCGGAGTTGGGCACTGGTCTGAGCAACACGTTCTGGATCCAGGAGGCTCTCCTGGAAGACGTAGTTTCATTGAGCCTCGGATATGCCGTTCCGACGCCTATACAGCATGGCAAAATTCCATAGGCACTAAATGGAAAAGTATTGCGACGCTAAGAAGAAGTAAAGTGCCGATACATAAAGAGCCATAGCTGTGATTGTATGTGTGCTCTGTGCCTCGCCATCTCGCCGCTCGCCAACCGCCACATCGATACAAACAGGTTGAAACTTTTAGTACTGTATTCGTGTGGACCAGTGTTACTTTTGTTCCACACTGTTCAATTAAATTTCACCAGAACTGTCCTATCATTTAATTATCCTCACAACTAACCTAGACAGGGTCCTTTCCACATGTTGTGCAATCCGAGTGTCCCGAGATGAAAAATTAAACTTCGTGTTAATAACAATTACCTGCAGACCTAGCTATGTTAGAATGATGTTTAAAGAACTTTTTTTGTTAATGAACTAACAGACGAATAACAAAGTTCTGACAAAGTTGGAAGATAATTTTGATATCGATTTAGAAATGAAGTTTAATTATTTTGAGGCACATATAATGGTATTTAAATAAGCAGGAAATAAGATAAAAAGAGTAGTAACTCATATATTGGAAATCTTGAGTGCATAATGATTTCAGTAATTAATTGTTTTAATACAGTGATCATAACAGTTTCAAGGTTCCCCCCCCCCCCTCCCCCCTTTTTTCATTCATTTGAATTCTGAAGTGTTCTAAACTGATTTGACCAGCAAAGTCAAAGCCAAAATAGAAACCAAAATTTATCAGTGTTTTACCTTTATCAAAATTGACATTGTGTGTGTGTTTCGAAAGTGCTATTTCTAGGGTAACCTATGCCCGATTTTAATCAGATCAATAGACAGTACGAAGTTTTGTAGTAAACATTATAGTGTAATGTTATATATTTATGGTTTATCCATATTAGTACAGAAAGTGAAATTATCAGTTCAGTAGATTTTCTGGTTCTAAAATTTACTATATTATGCAGTGTTATTACGTGTTGTTTTGTATGAACGTACATCAACTTGTACAGGGAAGAAACTCAGTTAATGCCTAATTAGGCTGGCGACCGTATTATTAGCAAATTGATAGCATATTATGTGTTGTTTCTTGTCCATCCTGACGTGTAGCTGCATTTCGGAATTGCTTGACGTATCATTGTTATTACAGAGAGCGTGTAAGTCTGGTTTGCCTCCATTCAGGTACACGCGGTCAATATCTACACAAAAATCCTTTCTCATAAGGTGAAGCCCCTCAACTTACCATAGTACAGGCTTTAAAGAGTATTGTGTGCCCCACGCGCACGTTGCAAGTGGCTCCCGGTGACAGGACATCCAGTTGTTGTCGGTTACAAATTAATGTGAATACCGAACAGTGGATGTTCAGTGGCACGAATTGCAATAATATCTAGTAAAGTAAAGAGCAGTGAACGTCAAGTACGGTAGTGTGGTGCAATTTGCGTTCAGTATGGACAAGAACGTAGAAACAGTAGATGTGTCGAGCGTAATGGAAAATCCGGCTGGCAATAGCAGGAGTTTACGCGGCCAGATAACAGATGGCGTTAGCGGAAGACAATTGGCGTGCATACAATATCACGAACATGTTAACGAACAGATGGAAATGTCGAGATTGCCTCGAACACAGCAAGGAATAAAAGAGGAAGAAGAGGATGACTTTGTAGATGATAGTGGGTACGTGAACGAATCCACTGACATGTTTGATTCTCCACAGATAAAGAAAGAATCGAAAAATTTTAAGCATGAACGATTTATTTGAACAGTTAACCAAACAAATTGCAGGACAGAATGATCAGCTTCAAAAACAAGTCAGTAATCAGGTTAGTCAGCTTAAAACAGATGTTGACGAGCAGCTTAAAACACAAAGTAATCAGCCTAAAACACACGTTGACGAGCACCTTAAAACACGAGTTGGTCAGATTAAAACACAGGTCGAGGAGCAAGGAATTAAAATTAGTAAACAAATAGAACAGGTAGAACAAAAAGCGGGTAATTTAAGTTCTGTGGTAAATACTATGAAGTTTGAAATTGACACAATTAATAAAAATATCGACACTATGCAGGGGGAAATTGACAACATTAACAGTAGGTTTGATGTTGAAATTCTCAGCATTCAAGAGAAAGTAGAGCCTCTGGTTGAAACAAAAGTAGACGAAAAAGTTTTCGGTCTTAAAACTGAGATCGTAAACGAATGTCAACACGGAATCTCACAGTTGAAAAAGGCAGTTTTAGACACTGAAAGAGATTTAGGCGAGAAAGTTACCGGATGTGTACAAAAGTGTGAACAAAATACTTCGAAAATTCAAGGCTAAATTTTCGATCTTGAGAGTAAAATTAAAGATAGGCCTGGTGTTGTCTATAATGGCACACCACTTACGAAGCTGTTGGAAGGTGAGGAACGCTTCGATCCCGCCAAGAAACATAACGAGTGGTATCCGTTACATTTCATCAAAAATTGCGAGAGGATGTTTCCTGAACACTTGTCTGGTCAGGAAAAGATAAACGTAGTAATTAGCGCCTTAGCAGGTGACGCTAAGCGCTGGGGAATCAACTTGAATACCGAACAAATGACGTTCGAAGAATTTAAACAAAAGTTTACGGAAGAATATTGGTCTGAACAAAAACAGGATCACTTGTGGCGCGAGTTTATCATGGCCAAGCTTCATTATAACAGGGGCAGGAATTCTTTGAAAGATTTCTGCGAATATTGGTACCGAAAATTGACACATTTAAGAGGGAGAAGATCCGATTCTGAAATCATATGGGAACTATATAAAAAGCTCCCAGAAGATTCGAAGAGATACGTGGGAAGCAATCATTGTAGCTTCCAAGCATTTCTCGAAAGGGTCGAAGACGAAGACCACTGGCGCGAAAGTCGTGCCAATTATCAGAATTTTGGTAACAGAAATAATCGCAATAATGACGAGAGAAATGACGGCGATGGGTTTCGCGTCAACGTGATACAAAGAGGTAGAGGCAGGGGAAGAGGAAGAGGGAGTTATCTAGGTTGCGGTAGAGGGTACACTGCGCTAAATAATAACGACGCGGGAAACTGATTTCCGCGAACGTTGCGGGCCAAACGGAAGCGGACAGTACATACCGGCCCCGATTTAAGAAATGTTACCGGACTGACAGTAAAGTTATGAGACAGGTTAGAGACAGGCGTGGAACTACGCAACGTGTAGTTGCGGAACAAGCGCCAGGTGCCAGCGCTGGTGAGTCATTTTCGCTGCGCAGGCTTGTTAACAGGCGAGTGGAGCATCAGAGGGCAACGGCCCAGCCTAGCAGAACAGCTGTTCAGAGAGAAGCCGCTAGCAATGCGGCAGCATTAGGTACGAACATTGCTGTAAGAGCTGGTGAATACATTACGAGTGGTAATTCCGTGGCAAAGGAAATAATAGATGAAACTGTGGATACACAGAGAGGTGTGGTTAGCAGTGTTAGGAATGAAGTAAATGGCGAGAATGAATTAGCAGAAGTAACTGATTGGCGTGTGCAGATCGACGATCTGTACAAGGGCCTCAAGCAGTGTGAGTGGGAGGATTTTAAGAAGGAGTACAAGGCAAGGAATGTTAATTAGTGAAAAAGGAAATAGTAGGGACGTCGATAAGGTGACATGGCCCGAATTTAAAGAGGAGAGAATAAATAGCGCCGCGCAAAGTACGCGTGCCGCCGATAGGACAATGGTTGAAGATAGGAAGGAATTGGAGGATGAAATCCTAAGCGTTGACGAGGAAGTAACTTCTGTTAACGATCCGCCAACAGTACAAGCTGCTACCGAAAGGCACCGTGGGGAAGGGGCAGATAATTACCTAAAAGTAATTGAAGTCCACGAGGATTACACTAAACACGAAGTAACAGTGGATGTGAGTAAAGCTGATAATGAGGTCGTTTTGTCAAAAGAGGATACTGAGTTAAAATTGAAGCCTGACGAAAATGCAGAGGAAGAACTCAGTGCCTGTCTCAGAAAAGCTTTTATGTTAGAACCTGAAAGCGATCCAGAATGGTCGGATTCGGACGATAGTTCAGATGACGAATATTTCGGTACTAGTGAAAATAATGGGAATACAGCTAATTACGATATCGTACTTACTGATGACGAAGTTTCAAAACAAAATCCAGATGTTGAGACTGAACACATAAAAAAGGAACCACCTGACGACTCAGTGTTTATTTTGCAAGGAGTTCAAGTAATTAATGACTTTGAACTCCCGGAACCAAAGAAACCGCCAGATACAGGTGATGTGAATGTTAAAAGCATATCTTGGGACGATGTTATCGTCGACCCGGATTTGCTTAGGGAAGAACACAACAATGAAAGGCATTTGACGGTTAAACAAACTGTAATACCAGTTGAAATTTATAATGTGAAATTGCAAGTACTTCTTGATACTGGATCTCAGGTAAGTGCAATCTCCCAGTCGTTTTTCGAACACATTTGTGATAAGCCTGGGCTAGTAATTATGTCAGTGACGGGTGTAATAATCGTTGGTGCTACTGGCAAGACTAGAAAGCCAGTAAAGAACCAGATTTTGGTTGAATTTAGTATAAAAGGACAAAAATTGGAACACGATTTTTTGGTTGTGCCAGACTTGAGTACTGAAATGATTCTGGGTATAGATTGGTTAGATAAAGAAAAGGTTATTATTGATTGTAGCCAGGAAGTGATCAAAATTAATAATGCATCTATGAATTTGGAATTAAAATTTGAGGAAAATGGGAAGGTATTCGATTCAGAAATTGATTCTTTATTGTTGGAGATCGACCAAGGGAATGATGGTTTGACAAACATTTATGAAATGTACCATGTCAAGAGGTTAACAGATGAGAGTGACAGGCAGGGGCATGAATTTTACGAAATTGTGGAAAATTTGAAGGAGATATCTCCTGATCAGAAAACAGAATTGCTTGATATTTTAGAAAATAATAGCACCGTATTTTCCGACAAACCTGGCCTAGTTAAGAACTTTGAATACCAGATTGAGACATTAGAGCATAAACCTTTCTTTGTAAGACCATTTTCGGTACCCATGTCAAAGAGGCAGGCTGTCCAAGTGGAAATAGATAAAATGATAGAATGGGGTGTAATCGAACGGATTAGCAGTGAATATAATAGTCCCCTTATCATCGTGAATAAAAGGGATGGGGGAGTAAGAGTAGTTATTGACGCCAGGACTTCGAACAAAATTGTAAAGAAGGAAATAGACAGACCTGAAAATCTGGACGAAATGCTCCAAAAGTTTTATGATGTGAAGTATTTAACTAGTCTGGACATGACCGCCGGATACTGGCAAATTCCATTGAGCAAAGAATCCCGTAAATATACCGCTTTTCTATTCGCCGGGAAATGCTATCAGTATAAAGTAGTGCCATTTGGGCTTAGCACTTCTGTGGCAGTATTTATTAGGGCACTGGACTTTGTATGAGGGAGAGAATTGAGTTCCCAGGTAACCATTTATGAAGATGATTTACTGATTGCTACAGAAGAATGGCAAGAGCATTGTGAATTATTGCGGAATGCTCTACAAGCAGGGGGCATGACACTTAAGTGGAAAAAATGTGAATTCGTGAAGTCGGAAATAAAGTTTCTGGGGCACATTATTACTACGACCGGTATTGGCAAGGACCCGGAAAAGTTAAGTGCAATAGCAGGATATCCAGCTCCTAGAAATAGAAAACAGTTGAAAGCCTTTTTAGGTTTATGTGGGTTCTATAGAAAATTCGTCAAGGGGCAAGTTTTTAATAGTCCTCATTTGAATAATCTACTTAAGAAAAATAGTGCTTTTGTGTGAACTGAAGGGTGCATGAGAGATTTTGAAAATTTAAAAAGTGAACTTTTGAATGACAATATTTTGCATCACCCCATACTGTCAAAACCTTTCCACATGAGTACTGATAGCAGTGCTTATGGAATTGGTATAGACGTTTTCCAAGAAATCTATGATGGCAAAGAAATTGAACACAGAACTATCGCGTTTGCAAGTAGAACTCTAACAAAATACGAGAGAAACTACACTATATCGGAAAAGGAAGCTTTAGCCATTATATGGGGGTTAAAGAAATTCAGAAATTATCTGTGGGGCCATAACCTCATCATACATACTGACCACAAAGCTTTAACTTTTCTTAAAGATTGTCGTTTACTTAATGGCAGGCTAACTCGTTGGGCTTTGTACCTGCAACAATTTGATTACGAAATTTGCTATGTTAAGGGTACTGAGAATTAAGTGGCAGATGCTTTATATCGATTGCCTAATGGTATGGGTGAAGCGCCCAATGAAAATGGTGAAGAGGGTACTTTTCAGTTAAGGTATATGAAAGAGGTTTCAGGAAAAAGGAAAATTGAGCAAATATGTAAAAATATGAGATACCATCAGAATGAGGAACCGACATGGAAATCTGTGAAGGTAAATTTTGACAGTGTGCAGTATCCTCAAATTAAGAAGTATTACAAAATCTTTAAAGGCATTTTATATAGGAGGAATGATTAAGTCAATGAGGAATGGAGAGTATGTTGGCCACACCAGTTTGATACTGATATCATAGACTATTTTCATTTAGCATTGGGGCATAGTGGGCCAAAGAAATGTTTGGATGAATTGAATAATGTAGTAGTGATTGCTGGTAATGTCAGTAAGAAGGTAAAGGAACGAATTAAGTCGTGTGATGTCTGTCAAAGGGCCAAAGTACCGAACAGAACTAGTAGAGGTTCAATGCAAAGTACATTACCTGAAGACACCCTTGAATTATTATCAGTAGATTTGTATGGTCCCCTCCCGAAGACTTCGGGAAATTGTGTATATATTTTAGTAATTTTGGAAGTGTTCTCAAAGTTTGTGAAATTATACCCCTTGAAAAAAGCAACAGCAAAAGCTGTATTTAGTAGGATGGTCGAATACTTCAGAACCATCTGGAAAACCAAGGCAGTACAATCTGACAATGGACCCCAGTTTATATCCAAAATTTGGAAAGAAGGAATGGAGCGAAATGGTGTGGAGGTTAGATATATCTCAGCCTACCACCCAGCTAGCAACCCGGTTGAAAGGTACATGCAAGAAATCGGGAGATTGTGTAGGACGTACTGCAGTCATAACCATAGAGCCTGGGGTAGATTTATATCGGATTTTGAGAATGTCATGAACACCTTACATCATGAATCTACTGGGTTCTCTCTGGAAGAAATTTTGTTAGGCAGCAGAAGTAAAAGTTTAATTGAGGAAAAACTAGAGTTTCCACCTTGCACAAGCTTGGGGTTGAGTCAAAAGGAAGATTTAGTTAGAAAAAGGGCAAAGCAAAAAGCTGAATCAATATCTAAAAGACATGATAAAAATCTGAAAGTTTCAAAATTTAAAATTGGAGATTATGTTCTTTTAAAAACAAACGAAAAATCTAGTGAACTGAACCATGAAATTTCCAAATTTAAATATATTTATAACGGACCGTATATAATACAGAACATTCCACATGATAATGCTTACTACCTGATCTACCCAAAATCAATGAGACCTTTAGGTGTAAGGAACGTTGTGGACCTGAAACTGTATGTTCCTAGGAGTGAGTGACCTAAGTACAATCAGAAAGCAATTTTCAGTAAATGTGATGTATCCTATGCTGAAACTATTTTATTCCAAATGTAACAAATCTTTGTAAATATATGTATACCAATGTCAGTGTGCTAATGTACTTATATGAGTTTCAGATTACCAAATGTACTATAAATGTAAAGATGTATGGAGAAAAGGACTGAAAAGAAAGGGTAAATACTGCAAGCCAAATAAAAGATGGGACTGTCAAAAATCAAAGTGGGCAGTATATGAGTCATAATATAAAGGACTGCCAAACACCAATGAGAGCAGATAAATAGTCAAAGGAGAATTGTAAGTGTGGTGCAGGAGATGTGATAAAATGATGTGAAAAGGACTGCCCAAATCTGAATAATAGGCAGCAAAAATATGTAGTGATTTTTCTAAATATTATTGTGTGTTTATTAGTAAATAAGGAAATGGACTGCCATTCAATGCAAGCAGCAACAAATTGTCTTATAGTGTATATAGGTATTTGTATTTGCTTTTGTAGTTAAGTGTTTGTGTTCGAAAATTAGATTTTTTTTTGAGAAATTTAATAATAATGAGTAATTTGCTATTTAAATCATGTTGTGATAGGAGGTTGGACTGTGCCAAAGGCACTTAAGTAAATGATAGGTGAATGATCCCGATATATTAAAAAAGTATAGACCTATATAATGTGAGTGAAAGGAAGTTTGTGGTATAAATTTTTATCATGACACATTCATGCAAGGATTCAGAACCCCTGAAAAAATATGAAGTTTAGTGTTCCCATCAAATTTGCACTTAGTGAAATTTACTGGAAACAGGGGCATGTGTAACAGCAACGACGTTATACTATTGTACATATAAATAATTTTTCTTCTGATTTTCGACAAATTAGTGTAATCGATGTTCTGATTTCATTTCTTTTTTGTTTCATGCCATTATGTTAAAGAAACTGTATTCAAGTTTCGATGTGAATATTAATGTTTATGTCAAATTTCAAGCAATATTATAATAGAAATGAAGTGTAACAAATGTCGAGACTGTTGTAAGACGTTAAAGTTGTAATTGTGCGTCTGGTCCATACGTAGGCAATGTATTAGGATATGTAGGATGCAAAACCTCTGGTGAATACCGTGTCTGTAAGGGAGCGGTAAAAGGTGGATGGCAGGCGAGCGCGGGAAAATGCACACGGGCGCTGCACGGCATAACGGGCTCAGCAGTAGTAGTCGGAGTTGGGCATTGATCTGAGCAATACGTTCTGGATCCAGGAGGCTCTCCTGGAAGACGTAGTTTCATTGAGCCCCGGATATGCCGTTCCGACGCCTATACAGCATGGCAAAATTCCATAGGCACTAAATGGAAAAGTATTGCGACGCTAAGAAGAAGTAAAGTGCCGATACATAAAGAGCCATAGCTGTGATTGTATGTGTGCTCTGTGCCTCGCCATCTCGCCGCTCGCCAACCGCCACATCGATACAAACAGGTTGAAACTTTTAGTACTGTATTCGTGTGGACCAGTGTTACTTTTGTTCCACACTGTTCAATTAAATTTCACCAGAACTGTCCTATCATTTAATTATCCTCACAACTAACCTAGACAGGGTCCTTTCCACATGTTGTGCAATCCGAGTGTCCCGAGATGAAAAATTAAACTCCTTGTTAATAATAATTACCTGCAGACCTAGCTATGTTAGAATGATGTTTAAAGAACTTTTTTTGTTAATGAACTAACAGACGAATAACAAAGTTCTGACAAAGTTGGAAGATAATTTTGATATCGATTTAGAAATGAAGTTTAATTATTTTGAGGCACATATAATGGTATTTAAATAAGCAGGAAATAAGATAAAAAGAGTAGTAACTCATATATTGGAAATCTTGAGTGCATAATGATTTCAGTAATTAATTGTTTTAATACAGTGATCATAACAGTTTCAAGGTTCCCCCCCCCCTCCCCCCTTTTTTCATTCATTTGAATTCTGAAGTGTTCTAAACTGATTTGACCAGCAAAGTGAAAGCCAAAATAGAAACCAAAATTTATCAGTGTTTTACCTTTATCAGAAATGACATTGTGTGTGTGTTTTGTAAGTGCTATTTCTAGGGTAACCTATGCCCGATTTTAATCAGATCAATAGACAGTACGAAGTTTTGTAGTAAACATTATAGTGTAATGTTATGTATTTATGGTTTATCCATATTAGTACAGAAAGTGAAATTATCAGTTCAGTAGATTTTCTGGTTCTAAAATTTACTATATTATGCAGTGTTATTACGTGTTGTTTTGTATGAACGTACATCAACTTGTACAGGGAAGAAACTCAGTTAATGCCTAATTAGGCTGGCGACCGTATTATTAGCAAATTGATAGCATATTATGTGTTGTTTCTTGTCCATCCTGACGTGTAGCTGCATTTCGGAATTGCTTGACGTATCATTGTTATTACAGAGAGCGTGTAAGTCTGGTTTGCCTCAATTCAGGTACACGCGGTCAATATCTATACAAAAATCCTTTCTCATAAGGTGAAGCCCGTCAACTTACCATAGTACAGGCTTTAAAGAGTATTGTGTGCCCCACGCGCACGTTACAAGCCCTTTAGCATACTCCGAGCTGAGTAAGATTTGTTGACGTTAAGATTTACAGAGTTTTTTTTAGTAAAAATGGCAGAATTCATGTTGCTTGGAAGGCAAAAAACAAAAAAAGATAAAGGATGTACGTAGCCAGAAGAACTACTGAAGGTAGAAACTGTAGAAGTTCACATGGTTTTAAGGATAAAAACATTATTTGTCTGGCGACCTTCCTTCCGGAAAATCATGGAAGAAGAGGGGACGACCTTCCAAACGTGGTGAAAATTAAAATATTGTTGTTCGCTATTTAGCGGATCCAAGTTTTTAGACTGATGTACGATTAGACTTAGGTATACATCATACAAATGTGTCTCTGTCATTTCAGATGTTCATCATCATATTTTCTCACGGCATGAATCTTACATTTTATTATGTTAGAAATGAGCAGGCGGATCAGAATAACTAATAACTGGTTTATTAGAAACCAAGCGATCTGTTCCTCTTAACGAACCGCGCTAGCGGCCCCATAGTACTTGCCGCGCGAGCGGACCATTACGCCTCGTATATAATCAAAATTATCTTGTGTTAGAAAACTCTGACAGAGTTCCGGTTTGGAATGGATGAAAAGTCACGTAATCTTAACATTTCGTTCCCATAAAGTGTTCACGTAACTTACAATAACAAGAAAAGTTTCCCGCATATCGAAAATTCAGTAACAATGCAAGCAAATGCATTTTCGTAAACTGTCCCTAATCACCTTAATAATTTGTTGTCGCACATAAAACTAAAATCGGAACGTCGTGACGCCGGTGCCGTATTCGTACACTAAATAGTTTGCCTGTTTGAGCTCTTTGAATGAAACTTAGCATTACGCATGCGTTGTGCGCCGAATACGGCAGACGACACACTCCGAGATCTTTCTCAAGAACGAGGGCGGATAATGAACTCTTTCGTCAGGGAAAATGATTCGAATCTTTTGTTCAGACGAAATTCAGAACTTTCTCAGAGAATATTCTTTTCCTTTGAAAACCTTCGGCCGGCCGGGGTGGCCGAGCGGTTCTAGGCGCTACAGTCTAGAACCGCGCGACCGCTACGGTCGCAGGTTCGAATCCTGCCTCGGTCATGGATGTGTGTGATGTCCTTAGGTTAGTTAGGTTTAAGTAGTTCTAAGTTCTAGTGGACTGATGACCTCAGAAGTTAAGTCCCATAGTGCTCAGAGCCATTTGAACCATTTTTTTGAAAATCTTCTCAGGACAATGTTCTCTTTATTCATACGATCTATTTGATGTAATCTGACGAATACGTCAGAGATATATCAACCATTCTAAATCTGCCCAAATCGACTGTTGCAGAAGTGTTTGTGACGTGGAAACGCGAAGTAACAACTACAGCTACACCAAGACTAGACGAACTTCGTGTGCTGACGGACAATGACCGTCTAGCAGGGCGGAGAATGGTTGCAAAAAGTTGCATGAAATCAATGATAGAGTTGCTCCTCATGAGCCACTCATTTCTGTAGTCAAGCCTAAGTGATGTCTTAGGTGACACGGCAATGGACAATGGAAGGCAGGAAGCAAGTGTTTGGGAGTTATTAATCATATGAAGGGCTTTAGTCCTTCGCCTCTGATATAATTTTGGTGGTTTTCCCTCGTCAAGTTCGTCAGAGTATCTTTTCTCCACCTGCAGTCACTGACCCGTGGTAAAAATTGCTGTTTTGAAGAGCGCGCCGCAGCGCGTTGTGTGAAGCAGTCGCCCTCCGTTTCTGGCGGTGGCACCGCTGTGGCAATCGCAGCTTTGGTGGGAAAGGGGAAAGGTTGCCTGTTCACGTGCATTTAAGGGGTGCTATGAGCTCGCCAGTTGGTCAGTCTGGGTGAGTCCGGAGTCAGTCTGGGGTCAGTCTCTCGTCCCCAGCTTGCTAGTCTGTCTCTCGTCCGGATTGTGGGGCAGTTAGTTTCTGTCTGTCTGTCGTCCGGAGTGTTAGTGTGTCTTTCGTTCGGATCAATTTTAAAGCCGGATAAATGAGTCTTTCCACTCCGCCTGTAAGAGGACTCAGCGAGTGGTTGCCCGGTCGGGGCTTAGTTCCTGCATCCGAGTCTGCGCGTTAGGCCGCCAGTCTGCTCGAGTTGCTCAGGCAATGGTCGTTGGCGGTTGGATCGATCGGTTGGTCGGTCGCGCACTGAGACACAATATGACTTGGTCCGCCTTGAGCGTCGGCGCATGTGAGGTCGCCACGTGAGTCCAGTGGGCCGCGCGTATAGCGAGGGGTAGTGGCTTCGCGGTCGACACGAGAGCAAGAGGAGTCAACCCACGACGTCAGTCTGGCCGGTGCGAACTGCGACGCCGTCGTGTAACTGGTTCTCCGAACGCTTGTGCACCCCTTCAGTTATCATCTTGTGGAGCTTGGCTCGGTCCTTTCCTGGTGCAAGGATGTCGTTTTGCCAGTGAGCGTGTTTCCTCTGCATGGTTGGGTCCGAGCCATTATATCCGCCGTCGTATGTCTGGAAGTGAGTGGGAGACGCACCACCAGTGCAGTCGCGACGGAGCAGCAGTCGCGGACGGAGTAGCGGGCAGTTGGTCGGTTGGTGCGGACCAGGAGAGACGGGAGATCGGCGCGCCTTCCTGCGTCCGTTGAAGCGGCTGGCAGCGGACGGTTCGGAAGAGCGATTTGGGGGTGCTGCGCCAGGTCTTCTCGAGAAATCGCAGTTTATTCGCAGTTAAGTGATTGGTGATATGTTGTGTGGTTTACTCTTGTTAAAATTCTACTTGTTTTCTTGGTCAGTCTCTCGTCCCCAGCTTGCTCGTGTGTCTGTCGTCCGCATTTGTTAGACAGTTAGTGTCTGCCTGTCGTTCGGAGCAGCCTCTGTCATGTTTGTCAGATTTGGTGTTAATGAATTTATTGCTTGGAGTGTAACGGCCTAATTCCTGAAATATGTTTTGATCTTGCCTATCAACTTGAGAGGCGGTATCTGTGTACTGTAGAGCACGTTAACTTGTTTGGCCAGCCTTGTATAATTTTATATAAGAATGAATTTCATGGGCTCTTATTTAAATGGTCATTTTAGTGTATAAAGTTGCCATCCTTTCACCGTAAGACTTTTCTTAGAAGTTAAAAGCAAGTTGCACCTTCGGTGACGAAGGTAGTATTTTAATTTTAGTGTTTTGTACCATTTCCATCCCTCCTATGGGGTGCATAGTTTGTGTGCTTCTGTGAATTGTTAAAACTTTTAGTTTAAAGTAATCTAGTGTGTTGCAGATTTGCACCACTGTAGTCTTTCAGAGGTTGTTGTGAGCGATCGTAACTACGGTCGTGTCAAAAGGGAGCGGGAAGGTTCTCAGCCCGAAAGCTCATACAGTCAAATATTTCTTTCTGCCTCTGAATAAATTGTAACTTGATATTTAGAGGGTGCTTTCTGATTATAATTTTAAATCTGTTTCTTTTAAGAAATGCTTTTAGGCACTAAAGTGAATAAAATTCCCATTTGTTAAAAGAAATTTGGTTATGATTTCATCAGTTACTCCCTGGCAACTACTTCCACGCTTACATGGTGCGATTAAACGTGTTAATGTTCTTGATGAATCGCTAGTAAATAAAATAAATTCTTAAGTATATTCTTTGAAAATAAATCCACGATTCAGTCACTAGTATATTCCAAGCTCATATTTTTCGCGCCAGGTAGGAACATTGCGCTGGGAGCATGAATTTCTGTGTCTTTATTCTCACCTTTATTAAAATTGTCAGCCACAACAAAATGTACTTTTTACCACCTGTCCCAAACATGAATGTTTGTTCACTTTGAATGAACGTGGACGTAATAGCAAACACATGCAACTTGGCAACTTTAGGTGGAGACCCTTGGCTTTGCTTTCCAGTAGCAGCCTGGGCAGCCAGTTGAACGCTTTTTTTGAAACCAGCTCCGGGACGTCAAGATGAGCGGCTGCGTGTGGTACTTTTGAGGCACGGTGATGCATTTATAAATGGTATTATTGAATCACCACTGACTACCTCGGTAACTGAGAAAATTGTATTCTAATTTTATAACCTAAACATAAATGTGTTTGAATCGTATCGGTTGATTGCCAGTAACCAGTTACCTGTGTGTAAAGGTACCGCTCTCTTCAAGGGTGAGCTGCATATCAGCTGCCATCTCAAGGTTGTGAGACGACGCCTGCGCCAAAAACCCCGACGTTTCATCATATGGACCAAAGGCACACAAGCATAGCCCTGTTCGTCGACTTTCATAGGTATATACTGTAATTATCAAAATCATAACTGAAGTTATGGGACACCTTCAGGTATCGTGTCGGACGTCCTTTTTCCCAGTGCAGTGCAGCAACTCGACGTGGCATGGACCAACGGGTCGTTGGAATTCCCCTACAGAAATACTGAGCCATGCTGCCTCTAATTGTCCAGAATCAGGGAGAATTGTGCCCCGGCGATATGGAGAATCGTCCTCCAAAAATTTTATGGTTGCTTGGAAACATGAAGTCCATGAATGGCTGAGAATGGTCTCCAAGTAGCCGAACATAACCTTTCTTGGTCTATAATCGGTTCAGTTGGACCAGAAGATCCAATCCATTCCATGTAAACACAGCCTCCACCGCTATCGAGCCACCACTAGCTTGTGCAGTGCCTTGTTGACAACTTAGGTCCATGGCTTCGTGGAGTCTGCGCGACTCTCCGACCTTACCATCAGCTCTTACCAACTGAAATCGGGACTCCTCTGACCAGGATTCGGTTTTCCAGCCGTCTAGGGTCCAACCAATATGGTCACGAGTCCAGAACAGGCACTCTGGCGATGGCGTGCTGTTAGCAAAGGCGCCGGTCGTCTGCTGCCGTAGCCTATTAACCCAAATTTCGTCGCACTGTCCCAAGGCATACGTTCGTCGTACGTCCCACATTGATTATGCGATTTCTAGAAGTCTAGAAATCTATCTCAAGAACTTAGTAGTTTAACATAGTTACAACATGGAAAAAAATATATAAAGGAACTCCCCCTTGCATTAACTAATTTTGCACTGACATGCGCGTCTTTCAATAATGATTCTAAATTATGCTATTTCTCGTCTGCACATAATAAATAGAACAAAGGCTCGCTTACATCTCGCGACCAGTAGACCGTCCGCGTGGTTAAACTTTCAAGTCACAAACATCAGAAACCTCGCAAACGCCAAGCCATGCGCCGCAATCACTTACCCTTCACGTTGAGTCAGCATAATTACTCGAAAGCGAGGTCCTACCATCTTTCTAATAATCATCACAGTTGCAAATGGTAGTTGTACACACATTGCACCTCACCTCCTACTAGTATACGTCACCGGGTGTACTATTGGCGGAATGACCTGTCATACTCAGATGATGATTTCGACAGTCGGAGCTGCGTCAGAAAAGCGATAGTACTCCGAAAGTACAAATTACTGCGTACAGTATTTGTCGAATAATCGGTCGTTCCTCAGGTGGTACTTCGCGCCCTCCGAACAGTGTCCGAAAAGATATAGCACTCCGAAAATACTGTGTTACATCAGAAATCAACATTTTTTTTTTATGGGACTTAACATCTATGGCCATCAGTCCCCTAGAACTTAGAACTACTTAAACCTAACTAACCTAAGGACAGCACACAACACCCAGCCATCACGAGGCAGAGAAAATCCCTGACCCCGCCGGGAATCGAACCCGGGAACTCGGGCGTGGGAAGCGAGAACGCTACCGCACGACCACGAGATGCGGGCAAATCAACATTTTTGCCGAGCGTTCATCTATGTGACCTGACTTTCAGGCAGCCCAATAGCAACTTAATCTTTCGAGTGCGCCAATACCTTAGCTCCACTGAACACATGGCTCCGCCCTCGTGAGTCACAGTAGATGTGTCCGCTTTTGAGAATGAATGAAATCGTAATATGAGCTGAAAACGATGAATCTGATCCATTAGGTATTGTCCACTACTACCTACTTTAAATAACAATTACAATAAATAGTTATTAAGCTGAAGGGATAAGAACTCCTGGGACTATCTTATGGCTCTGTGTGATATCTTGATCTATTGCATAGCAGACCAGTATTAGGATTCCCATTTGGCACAGGCGTTCCGCGCTCTTTTAAGCTAACGGAAAGGACTATCTACGAGGTATCCTGAACTTGGAACACTTCCACACCGGCCGTCGTGGCTGAGCGGTTCTAGGCGCTTCAGTCTGGAACCGCGCGACCGCTACGGTCGCAGGTTCGAATCCTGCCTCGGGCATGGATGTGTGTGATATCCTTAGGTTAGTCAGGTTTAAGTAGTTCTAAGTTCTAGGGGACTGATGACCTCAGATGTTAAGTCCTGTAGTGCTCAGAGCCAGTTTTTGAACACTTCCACAAACACATGAACTTGTAGTTCATCCTCTGCATTAAAGAACACAATGAGTTCAACACAAATTGTCTTCGTTGACGGTCACACAGAAGTAACAAACTTTGTAACTTGTTCCTAACAGAAAAATAAATTCACAACTAAATCCAAGTACTTGGAATACAAGGCTTGGTTGAAGAAACAACACAATGAAAGCTTATACAGTCAAGAGTTCTTTCTCCACTAGTTTGACTACAAGATGCTTAAGTCATTGCTCTCCTTGAGCGGAGCACACTGGAACAGACTAACACGTAAGTTACGATCTGTACAGATCCACAGTATCTACAGTCTTGCCAAATGAGTCTGACAGAATACCAACAGGCCCGCAAGCACGTTGCCGAGGTCCCTTGGCGGCAGAGGCGACGTGCAGTCGAGACGACGCTGGACCCGCAGCAGACTTCTTCCCTCGGCTGGCTGCGTCGTAACTGCCGTGATCGGCGCTGGCGCAGTACTAAATAACCGCACGGCGGAGGTACACTTCCTCCTGGTTCACTGCGCGTGACATTGGCGGATACAGCAAAATGTTCGTGACAGGTGCGACCTCTCTTGCTGATTTACACACCCTCTGTGCTTTGGTCCGGTGCACGCGAAGGTCCTCTGTAGGTCGCGCTGCAAATGACGGAACCGAGACGTCGTGTAGTGGCAGGGGCTGTGCTGGCAACCACCCCGACGGCGACGTGTTTGCAATGTGGCGACACACTAACCAACGCGAAGGTCTTTCTAGAACAATCGAGTCGTTTTCTGTGTTCCCAAGCAAGCTTCATGCGCATATAACTTCTGGCTACTTCTTTCTCACCTTCCCGCGCTAAACAACTCACCGCCTTCTGCATGCATCGTTCAGTCGTCCGCCTGCCTAGTGTCATTTAACTGAAGTAAAATGGAAATAGTTTATTTCAAGTTACGTTATGGCAGGCGTGAAATTCTTCTCTTTAAATTTTGGTGAAGCCGTTAGTTTTTACTATTATTATCAAATGTAAGTAAAAATAAAAACAGAGGATGATGAATTCATACATTACTATGTAACGTAGTTCCTACGTTGTACGTTGTTTCATATCTACACGTCGCAAAGTTGTCAGCCGTTGAAAGAAATGAAAATCTTTAGGTCGAGAGAAGCGGCGTTATGTCTCCTGTCTTCTGATTGGAGGAAGCGCTGGCTCTCTCTAAAAGAAGCAGTCTTGGGATTGCTCAGCATCGCCCCACCAAGTTTTGTCGATCTCTGTACGCAGACGAGAGGAAGTCTTAGAGAGATTTTAACGGGATATAACAGAAGAGCCGTCGCAGCGAACAACCGTTGCTCCGTGGTCAGGGAAGTAGTTATTTGTGGATAAGAATGAGATGGATTTCCAATAGGGTTTCAACTCCATCGTCAGAAGCAGTGTGGAATATTCGCGAGCGAAGATTTGAGAATCGATTTTATGTAAATTCACATGGAACCGAATTGGTTGTTTGATCGGTTACGAAGCGCTTCGTGCAACTTATTCCCAGTTGATTACCGTTGTTCTTTCCATTTTCAGTCACGAATTGTCTTTTATCGTTCAGTTAGTAATAAAAAGTGGTATATTTGTCTTTAGACTGTTTGTCTGTGAATAATTCCGCGTCCATGTGCAACCCCTTGTTTACTAGACCTTTTTACTGACAGACTATGGGCAGTATTTTTAATTGTGTTTCATTTAAATGAAGTCTCAGTAGTGGGCTCCATCTGTGAAATAAATGTAGCTACTAAGTTCATTATACTAGTCAAAGCGCACGCCAGCACATGGCCCCATGACCTGTAGCGTTTAGCGTCCTGTAACCTGTGAGAGAAAATTGCTTAACCCTACTACTACTAGGACTTTTTTGCCTCGCTGAATACCACTGGGTTCATTTATACCCCAAGGAATTCCCAAAGGAAACATTGGCAATATTTTAATGAACTAATTTAAGAATACCCATTACAGTTGTTCAGTGTAACAGTTTTGATTATGTTTCCTCAAATACTAGCTTAGCTCCCGCTGCTTCGCTCGCGTAAACTGTATGGTCTGAGAAGACCTTTTTGTTTTCATTTAATCGAATTTTTATGTTTTTCACAAATTGCAACATCTTCTAGACTTTTCACGCTAATTAAGGCGATAAAATCATGGTCTTGTCAGAATGTACGTCTGACCAAAAGGCGATTCTGGTTTATAAGAGTCCGAAGTTTTTGTTAATCATGTCTTTTGCGTTCTTGTGTAGATATTTCCATTACAGCTTTTATCCAATGACAAATATTTCTTTATATCTAACCGAGAAGTAAAATACTAGTTTTCATAGATTTAGCTTTAAACTTTTTTTTAATGTAACGAAATATTTTCTTAAAAGTTTTCATCCCCTATTTCGCTCCCTTAGTGATTGAATTTCGAAAAACACTTAAACGCGAAGCTCTTAATTTCCAACCGACGAGTTAAATACAAATTTTCGTATATGTAGCTTAAAAATGCTGTAGTAGTTCTGTAGTAATGATTTACTTTCAAAAACATACACCAACTATTTTACCCCTTTAGGGGTTGAATTCCCAAAAACAGTGATAGACATACTATTTTTAATTTCTAACTGTGAAATTTTCATAGCTGCAGCTTCAAAAATGCTTACATAATGAAATCTTTTCATAAAAAAATCGCATCGCCTATTTTACTCCACTAGGGTTTTAACTTTCAAAAACACTGATACACAAATTTTTTTAATTTGTAACCGAGAAGTCAAATACCAATGTTCATAGATTTAGCTTTAAAAACACTTTAGTTCTTTAGTAATGATACATTTTCGAAAAAAGCTTTCAACCACTATTTCACCCCCATAGGGTTAAATTTCCAAAAATACTTAATCAAACATTTCTTTGTTTCTAGCCAATTTTGGTAGGTCTAGCTTGAAAATTGCCTTAATAGCGACATTTTTCAAAAAACACTTTATCTCCTATTTCATACCCTTACAGATAGAATTTCGAAAAATCCATCTAGAGTGAACACCCTCTGCAAATTTCAAGTTTCTGTCCCTAGTGGATTGGGATGGACATGATGAGTCAGTCAGTCAGTCAATCAGGACAATGCCTTTTACGTACAGATTCAAGAAACAAAAAAGAAATTGGATTGGGGTTATATTGACCCCAGCGGTAGTCAGTGCAAGAAACTATTGTAAAAATTTTAGTGTTGTAAATATAAAACTGAAGAAAACATCATTGGATAAAAATGACTCGGAGAGAGAAAGTCATATATTGAAAAAATAAATAGTTTCTAAAACAAGGTGTATTTAAGGGATCATGTTGACCACTATGATACTATA
This sequence comes from Schistocerca serialis cubense, assembly GCF_023864345.2. Taxonomy (NCBI): domain Eukaryota; kingdom Metazoa; phylum Arthropoda; class Insecta; order Orthoptera; family Acrididae; genus Schistocerca; species Schistocerca serialis. The sequence continues at coordinate 141,316,638 of NC_064641.1, read as the reverse complement.
GTGGCTGGCACGAAAACAGGGCTTCAAAGTCATCTCGCCGTCTTACAGCATTGCCGGTTTTCTTTATAGTGATAATTTCAAATGTTCGTAAAAATTTAAAAAAAATTAGTCAACTCTATTTTTAGTCTAGAATATGATGGAGTACCTTCTAAAAGAAAAGTCTCACTAGCTGCTAGGGAAAGAAATGAAAACCAACGTTACAAGAAATTTTGGAGGAAAATAATTTTTTACTTCAACCTGTCGAAGTAACAGATTCGCTAATGTAAATTGGCTGAAAAAAATATAAGTGAATATCCTCAAAGTGTACAGATGCGTATACTGCGTCTTTTATTTCGGAAACATAAAAGCGTACTGAGGTAAGAAATAAAATATTATAAGATGTGTGGAACTGTACCGACTGCGTAGCAAAACATGTAGTCAAAAATGGTTCAAATGACTCTGAGCACTTTGGGACTTAACTGCTGAGGTCATCAGTCCCCTAGAACTTAGAACTACTTAAACCTAACTAACCTAATGACATCACACACATCCATGCCCGAGGCAGGATTCGAACCTGCGACCGTAGCGGTCGCGCGGCTCCAGACTGTAGCGCCTAGAACCGCTCGGCCTCTTCGGCCGGCAAAAATGTAGTCGCTGATGAATTTTCGTTCTGTAGGACTGCGAAGAAACTTCCCGCGAGAAAGTTGTTAAGAAAACTACAAAATTATTTTTGGTAACATTTCAGACATCATTATTGCATTGTATAACGTTCAGAGGCAAATTACTTCCGCGATATTCCATGCGCAGTAGCGCGCGAGTCGTTGCAGGCCGTCGCCAAGAGTTTTGTTCGGACGGCTTGCTTTAATATGACCGAGAATATTGCCTACTTCCCCAAAATATTTTACTGGCTGCTAATACATATCCCTTGACATTGCATCTCCATGACTCAAAACACCAATATACGCTACGTAAAAGTAATTGTTAATTTGAAGCCAATATTTTCACTGAATTTGAGCAAAATATTTTTTCGAAAGGTTTTTTTGAAAACCAAGTATTATCTAAATTTGTTGTAAACGTATTATTCTCAGCACGCAGTACGTGCTTGGTACACGAAAACCTCGTTCTTACTACTGCAATGTCCCTGTCTTGTGTCCATCTTTACAGTTTCTGAATCAAAAAACAAGTGGGCGGAGAAGACAGTGCATTGAAGTGGCTGGCCAGAATAATCAATTTTACCACGGACATTACCATGTATTTCTCTAGCCATCGAAGAATATCCTCTGTCATACTAAAGTAAAACAATTCTATGTTCTAGCTTTTTGTAATAGTCGTCAAATATGATGGATTTTTATGCTCTTCTCAGAGAATCAGATGTTAGTGCACTGTTTGTATATACAGTCGATACAAAATGACCAGAACGTTTTGTCAGTTTATGAACTGCATTACCCTTACTACGAAACAGCCAGTAAATCCTTCTATGAAATAAAAGGAGTTAAATTTCTAATGTACAAGTAAACGAATGCAGTAAGTTTATATCCGACTGTAAAGACATTCGATACAGGTTTTTAGGAAAAACTGTTGTTAATTAATGCAGAATTGACAATCTTATTTGAATTTACAGTTACTGGCGAGTAAACTAATCACCACCACTTGTCATGAATTTATCACATAGACGGCACTTACCTACACTGAAGGATCCTCTGGCTTCGTATCTTCAGAGTCACTGTCTCTTGTTTCAGCCAGGTGTATCTTCACAGATTCCACTATGGTGTCTCTTAAGCCCTGGTTCAAGAAATCAGTTTCTTGCTATGCTTCTGCGTGTTTTACGCACCTCTCCCAGTCCTGCTGGCCACTTAGTGTCCCATTTCGTTTGCCAGTTGATCTAATTCGTAAGTCTTTTTGGCACCTACGATTTCTTCCTTAGACAGGAGTTCAGTCTTCGTTTCATCGACTGAAACTGAGACATTCTTTCTCTTTAGCCAGTACATAATATCTTCCTTGCGCCAATTTGAGCATGGCAGCTTTTCTGTCGGAATGGTGTGGTAGCTGGCGTTATTCATCACGATAATTGACCCTTCTTCCATCGCAGACAACTGTCGGATAAACTAATTCTTAAGAACTTCTTAATTCATTTTTGAATGGTAATCGGATTGGCAAGAACTTTCACCACCATAAAAAACAAGTTTGGCCTCTGGTATGAAGCCTGTTGCTAATGAACCAGGGTAGGCGACGATTAATCGGCCACCTCTACCAGCAGGCACTTTCAAACCACCGTTTCCTTTGGAGTCGTGCCACATATACTTATTGCTATGGTTCTGTGAAACCCAAGTTTCATCCAAGTACACTACAGGCTTGGCGTCTTCAGCACGCAAGAAGTACATTGCACGCAAAAACTTCGCTCTTGCTGCTGCAGTGTCTCTGCGTTCCATTAAGAATTTCCGTCCGTCATTACACTTCTTGAACCGGAAATCAAGGGAGTGGAGAACACGAAGAACGGAGGCCACTGAGCCCGAACAATTAATTTTTTCACGGAGGTCAGCCTATATTTTTTTAGCCGTTGGCTATTCTCCTCTGTCGTAATATCTGAGTACAGCTCTACGCACGAGCTCTTAGTTAAATTCGTCAAAGTTATCAATTACAGCTTCGGGCGGTTTGGCACTCAGTTCCGAATAAATAATGTTAATGCCCAAAAGAGCGGACACTACATATGCAATTAACAGTTAATTACTATGTGTGTTCATATTTAGCGCTCAGGTACCCAAGCTCCTTGTTATGAGGTGAAGTAGCCCACTTATATCAGAAGTGTGGACCACTTTCAACGCTATATACTGTTCAATCCAGTGGAAGGGTTTGAGTTTACGTTACCTGCCACTATGGGTGGCATCAATAGTAAATTACAGAGGAGACAATGTTGCGGTAGGGGGATGTCTTTCGTGGGTAGGGTGAAGTCCCCTTACTGTGCTTAAGAAAACGCTCAACGTCGATGGATATGATTACATTTTACAGCATAATGTACATCGTACGGTACACTGAAAATTCAGAGTGGCAAATGTTTATTCCAGTATAACAATGCAATCCGTAAAAAGGACTGGATTGAATTGGATTCTTTGAGGGGAGGAGACCAAACAGCGAGGTCATCGGTCTCATCAGATTAGGGAAGGATGGGGAAGGAAATCGGCCGTGCCCTTTCAAATGAACCATCTCGGCATTTGCCTGGAGCGATTTAGGGAAATCACGGAAAACCTAAATCGGGATGGCCGGACGCGGGATTGAACCGTCGTCCTCCCGAATGTGAGTCCAGTGTGTTAACCACTGCGCCACCTCGCTCGATGCAACCCGTAAAAAAGCAGCATCTGTGAGGAAATAGGTTGTGGACACTAACACTCCTGAAATCCGCTGCCCTGCCCTGAATCCCTACCTGAATACAATGGAACACGTTTGGCATGAGTTAGAAAGTCGATTTCGTGCTATTCCCTAGCGTCTAAAATCGAACCAGCTACCTCTAAGTCCATGGTCCCAACACTGACGTGTGCGTAATGAACACATCATGTCATATATGTGTTGCCCGTTCTTTCGGCCTTGTCCAAGAGAACAGACACAATTGCGATCCCGCGGACACTGTGAATCAAGACATAAAGTAATTAACCCTTTCAGACCTCATTTTTTCTGGAGGAAGGAAAATGTTTCATTATGTGGTAATGCTCTTAGACTATTTTGCAATGATTTTAGATGCAACCTTTATACAAAAACATGTGCCCATTTTCGAAACATACTTTGTACCCTTTGCTTCATTTTATGGGCTAAGAAAATTAATTAGGATATATATTGGAACAAATAAGCCCTCGGTCACAAATATTAAGTCAAAATTGATCTGGTTTCGACGCTACTATGTGCGTCGTCTTCAGAATCAGAATGGCTCTCAGCACTATGGGACTCAACTTCTAAAGTCATCAGTCCCCTAGAACTTATAACTACTTAAACCTATCTAACCTAAGGACATCACACACATCCATGCCCGAGGCAGGATTCGAACCTGCGAACGTAGCGGTCGTGCGGTTGCAGACTGTAGCGCCTAGAACCGCTCGGCCACCCCAGCCGGCTCAGAATCAGACTAACTGTACTAAAACATATTAGGTATATAGTGCATTAATAAAATTAAAGTTTCTACTGACTCGAAAAGATGCAGTACTTACAAGTCACATATTAAAAAAGATCTAAGCCGGAAAGGCGACGTCATGAGCAGTAGTGAGATGGCGAGCCGCTAAGGGCTGCTCGTACTGTGAACAAGGGTTCTAATAAGACTGAGGTGCCCACTTTAGATAGTGTGGGCAAGTAAAAATGGTGTTGCTACGAGCGCCATCTAGTAGCCGCAGAAACAACTAGGCTACTGTACATTCAAAATTAGACACATGAAATTGTGATGCAGCTGATGCAGGCATAACGTAAGCATTAATAATAACAGGATGAAGTTACATATTTATCTGCTTTAAATAGAGATACATTTTGTAACGTAAAAAACATTAGTTATGACATACAAGAAAACAGCGAAGATGTGACAGGAAAACAAGATTTCGGTAAACTGCATGAGGAAATCTGAATCAAAGATCAAGCAATGGCTTTATACAGTCAAAAAAGTTTTTATTTGGCAGCTGTAGCTGTTCATTGAGAATGAGGCCATCATGACGAGTGAGATGTTTGAAAATCTACAATTCCTCTAAGACATCTAACCTACGCCCCTTCTTTTCGGTATGCAGAATATTGTTATCGCCTATGGCTTTAGGCACGTGTCCAGTAATTAAGAGATGATCGGCAAAGGATGAATTTAGGGGACTGGTGCCGTTCTTTCTCAAAAGATGTTCTTTATATCTGATGGTGAAAGCACGTCCGGTTGCCCTATATAATAGGAGGAGCAGGTATCGCAGATGATCTTATAAACGCTTGAACTTTCTGTAGGGGAGCTAATGGATTTCAGATTATGAATGAAGTTTCTCTTTAGATTATTATTAGTAGAGAAGGCAACATGGCAGTTGTATTTGTTGCGTAGCATGCGCTGAATCTGATAGGAAATTGGTCCTATGAAGGAATAGAAAAACGTTTCTTTGGGTTAATTTCAGTGCATGATGTTTTGAGCGTGGTATTTCTTGCAGTTTTCTTTTTTAGGGTATCGTCCATTATGTTAGGCGTATATTCATTATTGACTGCTATAGTTTTAAGTAAATTAATCTCCTCATTAAACTTTTCTGTTCAAAGTGGTATGGAGGTGGCTCGATGGACGGCAGAGTGAAAAAAGGCCATTTTTTGAGACTGTGGATGAAAAGAGGAAGCAGGCACGATTTGGTCATTATACGTTTCTTTTCGAAAAATATTGAAAGTGATGTTATTGTCTTCTACTGTAAGCGTCAAGTCTAAATAATTTAATTGGCGGTTATCGTTTACGAGTCCAATAGTGAAAGAAATTTTTTCATGGAGGTCGTTAAAAAGTTTAAATATATGATCAGTTCTATCGGCGCGTCCGTTATAGATGACTAGAATATCATCAACGTATCTTGTGTAAGAAAGGATACCTAGTGAGCGTTGCCGCTCCACAAACAGAAGAACCAGAGACATGGAGATGGAAAACGAGCCCCTGACGGACTTCCAGGCGCACCAGACCGAAGATGGAACACTCAGAAGTGGGACTGGTGGGCGCGGACCGCAGAGGGGACATCCAGAGCCGCAGCGGACGAAAAACGGAGCGGCAACGCTCCAACAGGTCGTGGTGAGCGGGCGCGGACCGCAGGGGGAACGCTTGGTACCCCAGACCGTAGATGAAACACCCAGGAGCGGATTTGGCGGGCGCGGACCGCAGAGGGAACACCTAGAACCGCAGCGGACGGAAAACGGAGCAGCAACGCTCCAGCAGGTTGCAGGGAATGGGCGCTGACCACAGAGGAAGCGCCTGCAGCCGTTGGTGGAGGGGGAAGGCCATAGGCATAAATACTGGACCAGGTTCACTCGAGGAGCAGTCTCAGGTCGCACCTGATGAAGGTTACGAGCTACGTGACCGAAATATCGTGCGAGTACGACGCTGATATCCGGCAGAGCACCCGACAACCCAAGATGTCATTAGATCGCCGGGAAAGCCTGAAGAGTTACATCTTGAGTCTTACTTTTCGTGCTATATTTTGTAGGCTTGTTATTTTATTTCTAGCTTTTTTAATGTTATTAGCAAGCAGCTAGGAATTTATAAGCTAATATTTCATTCACACAAGAAGTTGACGATTGCTTTAAAATTAATACATTAGTTCTATGAAGGGTAATTATGATATTAGTGGATATGATTGATAATATCTTACTGGTGTTTGGCTACATCCAATTTGGGAAGAAAATGTGATTTATAATGTATATTGATGCTCCATCCCATTCACAGTAAGGGGCACTTCGGGTTTTCGGTGAAAATGACAACACAGTGGGAGCCGGCCGGTGTGGCCGAGCAGTTCTAGACGTTTCAGTCTGGAACTGCGCGACCACTACGGTCGCAGTTCGAGTCCTGCCTCGGGCATGGACGTGTGTGATGTCCTTAGGTTAAGTCCCATGGTGCTCAGAGCAATTTGAACTATTTTTGAACACAGTAGGAGAACTATTGAATTTTAATTCGTTTTAGCTGCGTGGAACCAGAATGTTCAGTTTCCTTTGTCCATAATATTTACCAAAAACAATCCTTGGTCATCCCATAACTTCGCGGCGTACCACGCATATCGAGGCATTTCGCCAAATATTGGTGCATATAACTGAAGGTATACGATTTATTGAATTTTATGCAATCTTTCCTAGAAACGATCTCTCTAGTCTTCTCGATAACGTATGCGTATTTTTGTAGTCGTTTCATAAGGTTCTTCACATGCGTGTAAAAATATACGCCGCATGGCTACACAGTGGAATAACTTTTGGAGGAATTACTTTAATACTGAATTTGACGGAACATCTCCGTCTTGAAAATTTTAAGTGGGAATAAAAATGAAAAGGAGTATCGGCAAAAGGATTCGATTAAGAGACCCCTCTTATGGAACTAAGCGGTTACTCGTTCAGCAATGGGCCCCTTGAATCTTAACGTCCATACAACGTGTATGAGTAGGCTTAAAAATCTTCAAACTAGATTTTTTTCGAAAACTATTAAGATTTGTGCCTTATTGTTTCTAAATGTTTAAGTACAAGTCGTGCCTATGCCCTCTTTTACTATGAATCAAATCGGTGAGAGGAAGTTCGCATGGTCGCCTCGTCGGTGACAATGTCATTTGAGTAACAAATCCACCAGGGACATTCAAACCATTCTAAAACTGGAATGAGATTTTGACTCTGCAACGGAATGTGCGCTGATATGAAACTTCCTGGCAGATTAAAACTGTGTGCCGGACCGAGACTCGAACTCGGGACCTTTGCTTTTCCCGGGCAATGACTCCCGCCCCATCCTCACAGCTCTACTTCCGCCAGTACCTCGTCTCCTAAGTTCCAAACTTCACCAAAGCTCTCCTGCAAAACCTTGCAGAACTAGCACTGTTGGAAGAAAGGATATTGTGGAGACATGGCTTAGCCATAAAAATGGTTCAAATGGCTCTGAGCACTATGGGACTTAACATCTGTGGTCATCAGTACCATAGAACTTAGAACTACTTAAACCTAACTAACCTAAGGACATCACACACATCCATGCCCGAGGCAGGATCCGAACCTGCGACCGTAGCAGCTTAGCCATAGCCTGGGGGTGTTTCCAGAATGAGATTTACACTCTGCAGCGCAGTGTGCACTGATATGAAATTTCCTGGTAGATTAAAACTGTATGCCGGACCGAGACTCGAACTCGGGACTTTTTGCCTTTCGCAGGCAAGTGCTCTACCATCTGAGCTACCCAGTCGCGACTTACGCCCCGTCCTCACAGCTTTACTTCAGCCAGTACCTCGTCTCCTACTTTCCAAACTTCGCAGAAGCTCTCCTGGGAACGTTGCAGAACTAGCACTCCTGGTGGAGCAGTTGCCCGCGAAAGGCAAAGGTCCCGAGTGCGAGTCTTGGTCCGGCACACAGATTTAATCTTCCAGGAAGTTTCATTCTAAGACTGCCGAAACCGACCGTTGGTAATCTCTTTGTGAAGTGGAAACGCGAAGGAATAACCGCTGCTTAACGAAGACCAGGAAGACCTCATGTTCTGGCTGACAGGGACCGTCAAGCACTGCGGAGGGTGGTTGTAACAAATCGCATGAAATCAGCACAAGGAATCACTCGTGCGTTGCAAAGCGCAGTCAGCAATTCAGCTAGCACAATGACTGCGCATAGCGTAGTCAAAAAGACTGGAATACAATGGTCGGGCAGCTCCTCATAAGCCACACATTTCTGTACCTTTTGATAAGTGATGTGTGTGGTGGTGCAAAGAGCAACGCACTGGACGGTGGATGGGGAAACGAGTGAATTCCAGTGATGAATTAAGTTGTACCCTGTGGCGATACGGTTTGGGTTTGGCGAATGAGCGAACAACTTTACTTGCCAACAGCGACATACAGAGGAAGTTGTGTTACGGTGTGACAGTGTTTCCTGCGGCTATGGTGTGGCCTCCTTATTCCACTAAATTACAGGCCCTTATCGTTAACGTCGATATGCAGCAGGATTTTGGAACATATATTGTGTTTAAACATTATGAATTACCTCGAAGAAAACTGTCTATTGACACACAGACAACATGGGTTTACAAAACATCGTTCCCGTGAAACACAACTATCTCTTTATTCGCATGAAGTGTTGAGTGCTATTGACAAGGGATTTCAGATCGATTCGGTATTTCTGGACTTCCAGAAGGCTTCCACACTGTACCACACAATCGGCTTGTAGTGAAATTGCGTGCTTATGGAATATCGTATGAGTTACGTGACTGGATTTGTGATTTCCTATCAGAGAGGTCACAGTTCGTAGTAAGTGATGGAAAGTCATGGAGTAAAACAGAAGTGTTTTCTCCCGTTCCCCAAGGTAGGGGCCTTTGCTCTTCCTTATCTACACAAACGATTTGGGAGACAATCTGAGCAGCAGTCTTCGGGTTGTTTGCAGATGATGCTGTCGTTTAGCGACTAATAAAGTCATCAGAAGCTCAAAACAAACTGCAAAACGATTTAGAAAAGATATCTGAGTGGTGCGAAAAGTGGCAGTTGACCCTAAATAACGAAAAGTGTGAGGTCATCCACATGAGCGCTAAAAGTAACTCGTTATACTTCGCTTACACGATAAATCAGTCTAATCTAAAAGCCGTAAATTCAACTAAATACCTAGGTATTACAATTACGATCAACTTAAATTGGAAGGAACACATAGAAAATGTTGTGGGGAAGGGTAACCAAAGACTGCGTTTTATTGGCAGGACACTTAGAAAATGTAATAGACCTACTAAGGAGACTGCCTACACTACGCTTGTCCGTCCTATTTTAGAATACTGCTGAGCGGTGTGGGATCCTTGCCAGATAGGACTAACGGAGAACACCGAAAAAGCCAAAGAAAGGCAGCACGTTTTGTATTATCGCGAAATATGGGAAAGAGTGTCACTGAAATGATACAGGATTTGGGCTGGACGTCATTAAAAGAAAGGCGCTTTTTGTTGGGACGGTATCTTCTCACGAAATTCCAATCATCAACTTTCTCCTCCGAATGCGAAAATATTTTGTTGACATCGACCTACATAGGGAGAAACGATCACCACGATAAAATAAGGGAAATCAGAGCTCGTACGAAAAGAATATGTTGTTTATTTTTTCCGCGCGCTATACGAGATTGGAATAGTAGAGAATTGTGAAGGTGGCTCGATGAAGCCTCTGCCAGGCACTTAAATTGTGATTTGTAGAGTATCCTTGTAGATGTAGATGTAGAATGAATGCCGGTGGATATTGACATATTTTACGGAATTCTGCACTGCGTACAGTACACTGATAGCTCTGGGACGATAACTGTGTGTGTCAGCTTGACTCACCATAATGCAGTATCTGTGAGAAAATGATTCTTGAAATATACACGCCTGTCCAGATTCCTAACTTGAACACAATGTGAGAACCTTGGGAGAAGATAGTGCTTCGACCCCCGCTGCAGATATCAGTGTCCAACAACACTATCTTCTTTGGATTCGGGTCTAGAAGAAGACTTGTCTGCCATTCCTCCACAGAAATTCAGACAACTCATCGAAAGCGGCGCCAGCACAGTTCAGCCAGTCATAAAGGTGAAACGTAAACACACCTCATATTCATATCCACTATTAGGGTTCAAAATACATTTGATCAACGAGAATGTATTCGCATTCTATAGCTACATAGATACTCCGCAAGCCGCAGTACGGTGCGCGGTGGAGGGTACTCTGTACCACTCCTAGTCACTTAATTTCCTGTTCCACTCGCAAACAGAGCGAGAGAAAAACGACTGTCAATGTGCCTCCGTATGAGCCCGAATTTCTCGCATCTGGTCATCGCGGTTCTAAAGCGCAATGTGTGCTGGCGTCAGTACAATCGTTCGGGAGTCAGCTTCAAATGCTGGTTCTCTAAATTTTCTCAATAGTATTTCTCGAAAAGAACGTAGCCTTCCCTCCAATGATTCCCACTTGAGTTCCTGAAGCGGCCCCATAAGATTTACGTGTTTTTCGAACCTATCGGTACTTAATCTAGCAGCACGCCTCTGAACTGATTCTTCGGATATTAGATAAAATTTCCATCAAGTCAAGTTGTACACACATCAAAAAAGTTTTGCATTACCCCGGTTCCCAGAACTCCTGAAGATAGACGTTGACTGTGGATGTTGTATCACAAACGCAGTCCCTTTGACACTTCAGAAATGTCGCTAAACCCGCCCAAAGATTTAACCGTGTATGAGCAGCGCGTATTAGACGGAGGGGGTCCGACAGCTGATCAGTTCCAATCATTCCACCAGGAAGGAGGTACACGGCTCGCCTTGTCCGTAGTTCAACCACGCCTACACAGTCAACACCGCGGTTCGATCGCCTCCGCGTTGTTACTTTGTGCCAGAAAGGACTCTCAACAAGGGAAATGTCCAGGCGTCTCGGAGTGAATCAAAGTGATGTTGTTCGGGCATGGAGGAGATACAGAGAGACAGAAACTATCGATGACATGCCTCGCTCAGACCGCTCAAGGACTACTACTGCAGTGGATGACCGCTACCAACGGATTACGGCTCAGAGGAACCCTGACAGCAACGCCACCACGTTAAAATAATACTTCTTGTGCAGCCACAGGACGTCGTGTTACGACTCAAACTTTGCTCAATAGGCTGCATGATGCTCAACTTCATTCCCGACGTCCATGCCGAGATTCCTCTTTGCAACCATGACACCATGCAGCTCGGTACAGATGGTCCCAACAAGATGCCGAATGGACCGGTGAGGATTGGCATCACGTTCGCTTCACCGATGAGTGTCGCATATGCCTTCAACCAGACAGTCGTCGGAGGCGTGTTTCAAGGCAACCCGGTCAGGCTGAACGCTGTAGACACACTGTCCAGCGAGTGCAGCAAGGTGTAGGTTTCCTGTCGTTATGGGATGGCATCATGTGGGGCTGACGTACGCCGGTGTTGGTCATGGAAGGCCCCGTAACGGCTGTACAATATGTGAATGCCATCCTCCGATCGATAGTGCATTCATATCGGCAGCATATTGGCGAGGCATTTGTCTTCATGGACGATAATTCGCGACCCCATCGTGCACGTTTTGTGAATGACTTCCTCCAGAATAACGACATCGCTCGACTAGAGTGACCAGGATGTTCTCTAGATATGAACCCTATCGAATTGGATAGGTTGAAAAGGGCTGTTTATGGACGACGTGACCCACCAACCACTCTGAGGGATCTACGCCGAATCGCCGTTGAGGAGTTGGACAATCTGGACCAACAGTGCCTTGATGAACTTGTGGATAGTATGCCACGACATACACAGGCATGCATCAATGCAAGAGAACGTGTTCCTGGGTATTAGAGGTACCGGTGTGTACTGCAATCTGGACCACCATGTCTGAAGGTCTCGCTGTATGGTGGTGCAACATGTAATGTGTGGGTATCATGAGCAACAAAAAGGGCGGAAATTTTGTTTATGTTGATCTCTATTCCCACTTTCTGTACGGATTGCGGTACTCTCAGAACCGAGGTGATGCGAAACTTTTTTATACGTGTGTATATGCTGCAATGTTCTCTAGAGAACGTAGCTGACCATTGTGGAAAACGTTGTTCGAACGACTAAGGGGTCACAGTCTCTAGGAACAACTCACTGTTCATCAGTGCACGCGCAACATAGTTTCTTACCGACGCAGATTCCCCGGACCGGGACAATCCCGCTACGGGAGGCGCTTTCCGCATCGTCCATCTTCCACCGCTCGTCCCGCGTCCCGTTTTACGAACACGAGTCTAACCACGAGAGATTTTATGGTGCTGTTAAAATTCTTGCGATAAAATAACAGACCTTTTTGTGAAAGAATGGCTAACGTGACGGTTTAATCTCTCGCACGGTTGTAGATTTTAATCCGAGCGAACTACGGCGCGCGCGGCGGGATGCATAAAACACTTGCCGGTCGGCGCGCCGACCGCAGCGAGGTCTGGCGGCGGAGCGCCGCACTAGCTGGCCGGCGCGCGGCCAGTTACCGCTCGTTTCTCCGCCCCGCGCGCAATATAGACGCGCGCACTTTTTATTTATTGTTCTAAAAGAAGGGCGTAATTTGCAGTCGAGACTCGAGCGCGAGGTATCCGCCGGGGAACTCCCGACCATTTATAACTTCATTGCACGCTTTCATGTCAGGTATTCAGTGACTATACGGACCAAATTTCTTGGTATTAAACTGCGTTACAAAGCTCCTTCATTTCTCGACTGCAGACAGCATTACCGGGAGATTCTGTAGCTTTCACAAATGAAAAGGATGCGCAATATTTAAGTTAATTATAAAATAATAATGTTATTTGTAACAGACAATGCTGGTACCTTGTTCTTGTACTCCTCCTGATGTCAATATGTACACTGACAAAAAAAAATCGCAGCACCGACAAGGAGTTGCGTGACATAAACGGAAGCTAGTAGGCGTGTTTTTGCACCTGAAACATGATGTTTATTCAAATTTCGCGCCAGTTGCATAAGAGTGGTGTTAGTAGCGCCGCTATGAGGATGTAAATCAGATATGATTATCTTTGGGTAGGGTGGATAGCAATGTGCAGCTGTTTGCTGATGATGCCGTGGTGTACGGGAAGGTGTCGTCGTTGAGTGACTGTAGGAGGATACAAGATGACTTGGACAGGATTTGTGAATGGTGTAAAGAATGGCAGCTAACTCTAAATATAGATAAATGTAAATTAATGCAGATGAATAGGCAAAAGAGTCCTGTAATGTTTGAATACTCCATTATTAGTGTAGCCCTTGACACAGTCACTTCGATTAAATATTTGGGTGTAACATTGCAGAGCGATATGAAGTGGGACAAGAATGTAATTGCAGTTGTGGGAAAGGAGGATAGTTGTCTTCGGTTCATTGGTAGAATTTTGGGAAGCTGTGGTTGATCTGTAAAGGAGACCGCTTATAAAACAGTAATACGAACTATTCTTGAGTACTGCTCGAGCGTTTGGGATCCCTATCAGGTCGGATTGAGGGAGGACATAGAAGCAATTCAGAGGCGGGCTACTAGATTTGTTACTGATAGGCTTGATCATCACGCGAGTGTTACGGAAATGCTTCAGGAACTCGGATGGTAGTCTCTAGAGGAAAGGAGGCGTTCTTTTCGTGAATCGCTACTGAGGAAATTTAGAGAACCAGCATCTGAGGCTGACTGCAGTACAATTTCACTGCCGCCAACTTACATTTCGCGGAAAGACCACAAAGATAAGATAAGAGAGATTAGGGCTCGTACAGAGGCATATAGGCAGTCATTTTTCCCTCGTTCTGTTTGGGAGTGGAACAGGGAGAGTGAAACGTCCCCTTTGAACAATTATACAAGACTGTGCTTAAATTGACACACAATATTTTTTAGCGCAACGCAATCTGACTTTCAAAAATCCCTACAAAAGAATGGCCCTGACTAACATTAACCTATACCTTTCACAAATCACTTACCTCACTAAAAATCTTCGTTACTCAAACTACTGCAATACAGCGAGCGCCACTACTGCCAGCTAAATAAAAGATTCAAACTACGGAAGGCACTAACTACTGATAGGCATAGATAGCAAATGAAAGATTTTAATAGAGAACAAACAATGTATTTACTTTAATAGTCATAATATATATAGCAGTTCATGACATCCAGTCTTACAAATTTCAAAACTCCGCCATCTCTCTCCCCACATCCACCACTGCTGGCGGCTCACCTCCAACTGCGCAACGCTACGCGCTGTTCACATCCAGCTGCCCAACACTACAATGGCCGACAACAATGCAAACTGGCCACAGACTGCACGCAGGACAGCCAGTGATTTTCATACAGAGCGCTACGTAACGTTGCCAATAAGAAACCATAAACAGCCTACTTACATAGCCCCCATGCTCCCCACAAAAAATTTTACGAATTGTTTTGGGCAGTGGCCAATAATGATTTGATAGAATTTTTCATAATTACAATACCAAAGATATCAAATGCCCACACTTATTGATACAATGTTGGTCAAAAGCTAAAATTTTCTCACAGTCCATAAAGACAGTCCTGATCATTCATCACAGTAAAATTGCAGTGTTTTTCTCAAAGGCTGAGCAGTAAAACAAAATGCACACGGAAGTAGTGGATTTCCATGCAGTCTTGAAGAAGTAGTGTTGTCCTTCCAACGGAAAGACAGTGCTGACTCTCGCCATGCAGACAGGCAATTGGCCACAACAGAGCAAACCCACAGCAGAGTCAGTCGAAATTTTGAAGAGTATTGGTAGGTAGGTCATCACAGAGCAGACCCACTGTAGTCCTGGTAGATATTATGGTATTGGTGGGCTACCAGAGGTGCAGACCCACTGTAGTTCTTGTAGAAATAATGGTACTGATGAATCATCAAAGGTGTAGACCCACTGTAGTCCTTGTAGAGATGGCCAGCAGCCATCTGCTGCGACTGTGGAGGTGCACAATCACTATTGAAGGGTCTTGCGGACAATACGGCAAGTCCATAACCACCACTTGTGCACTCACAAAGTTTTTGGAATTGTCCTTAGAACCAGCAATGCTGTTATCCAGTCCATTGCTGAATTATTAACACACATGCAAACACTAACAGTCCCTACTTCTCACATATTGTGCATTACTATGACCAACAAAAACGTGTGCAGTGAAATGTAACTTAATTTTAAGAACTGGTGTCTATACAATTACAACATAAGAATACAATTACAAAGGTACAAAATACATCATTAAAGAACATAACAATACAGATAACGTTTGTAATACAGGCTTTACAAAAGAATCGAAGTAACATATACATCAGTGTTACAGGAATTATGACATGAGTACGTACATAAAAGATCAGAATAACTTTCGAAACATCAGCTTCACACATGAGCATTGAAACAGAACAGAATACATAATGTCTAAACATCTTTACAAAGAAAATAACATATTATCAGAAAAATTCTACAACATAACTCTTATTAGCTAAACACATAAAGACAGGAAAAACACAAATATACAAGAGTACACAAACACATAGGGGGATAACACAATGGAAAGGACAGGGTTCGTTTTCAGTGTAACATTTGGTACTGCAGTCCTACCCAAAACTTCATTCCATATATCGTCCCTCTTATTTCAACATTTGCTCCAGCCAAAAAAAAAATCCTATCTAAGTATGCTTTCTGTATTCTGTTCACATCCTCTTTCAAAAATAGTTTTACTCCACTGTGCACTACTTTTTTGGCCAAACCATTTTCTTATAGCTTCTCAATGCATTTCTTCCAATTCATCATAGTTAGTTTCTTATATAGTCTGCCCTCTCTTAAGCTAACTTAAATCTACTGAGCTCAGATATATATACCAAGGGACGAGACAATGCAGCAGCACATAACAGATTAACACAAACAGCAAGGACAAAAAAATACAAATTGGCAAAGTAAGCAACAATATTACAACTACTATAAGGCAATGAGCAGCAAACAAGAAAAATAAATCAATAGTAAACTGGCTTAGAAGAGTAACACAAAGTCAAATTCAGCAACACTATGCCTGGCAAACAGCAGCAGCAAATGAAATAACTTATATCTAAACATGACATAGCTCAAGCAGAAAAAAATATTACACTAAAGACAACAATGCAGACAAGGGAAATGTATATTCACATCGTAATGTCTATGTAATTAAAGTGGTGCGCCATAAGAACTAATTCTACAAAAATTACCAAGTACTTGAAAAGAAAATTATATATGCAGTTACTGTTATTAGTAACTTCTTATTGTTCTTTCCATTCCCAGAGCTCCTTTTTCGAAGAATGTGGATCATAAAATAATTATTTAATAGATCTGTTGACAGAAAGTGTTCACATTAGCAAATGCGTTTAATTTTATTTTATGAAACCAATGCTGCAAGACAGCTGGAAACCAAATATCAAATGAAATAAGCAACTATGTACAAAGTAAAGCATAAGAACATCATTCAGTAGTCATGAGGCATTTCATAAGTTAGTAGAAAAATCTCTCAACTAGGAAGACAGTAGTTATAATCAGGTGTATAGACATAAAAATATTTCTCGTCATTTCATTAGGCATTTCAGTAAATATCATAAATTAAGAGCTCCACAGTGTTATCATATGTTTTTAAGTTTGAGCGTGTCGTATATGCGATGCTTTCTACAAAGGAATGTCAATAGCGAGGATGATGGCCCCCTTTCTTTTCTCACCTGTGCCTCTGAAAGGCACACACTAATGGCTTTTTTCCAGGCGACTGTCACGCAGCAGGGTGCCCACAACTCATTACGTGAAGGTGGTCACTTAACTTTCTTACTGAAATATTTATGACACCAGTTTGCATTACAGTGACAGTCTCATATAAAAAACTTCACCGGTCAAGAATTTGCATTGTAAATGTGTAGAAACAAAATCCTGTAAATATAACAGTGTTCAAAAAGTTTTCATTGGCATTGTGATACATTCGCACATTTACACACATTTCATAACTCTTAAAGTACGATTCTTGGTTTACAACATCCTTTTCCAAAAATCAGAGTCCCTAACCACTACTCATTATTCATATATGTATTCGTCGACACTTCTTCAATATTTCATCAAAATAAATACGTAGCATTATCAAATTCCTCATTTACGGTAGCATCTTCTTATTGATCATAAACATACCTCAACAGCATAATACACATTGTCATCGTAATAATAATGTCATAAAAACTCAGCCAAATCTCAAAAACGTCGTAGCTTTCAGCTATAATGTCAAAAACCTAAAAAAAGTCTCTGCTAATTTCAATAGTGTCATCTACCTCAATCGTGCTTTAAAAATCGTGATCCCATACCAAATATATCATTCAAAGCTGTCATAATATCACAATGGTTCCGAAAAAATATGAACAGTTCACAAAGTACAGACAAAACACCATTTCGTAAGTGTGAAGTTACCCAACTGTGTAATTGTGTAAACATGTGTCACTGATGTAGAAAAAAAATGTTTATCTCTCAGTTAAATGATCAGATAGCTGTGTAATTTGTGTGTTAGAGAAATATGGTACCGATGTGTAAAGCCGTATAAGCAAATACCATATTAGCTAGGGCTCCTTGTGCTTGCCAAACACATGGTACACAAAGTAAGTGTGTACCTCCCTGAGGATTAATGTAATTATACCGTCAGGTGTTACAGATTACAGCAATGGAATGAAATGTATCACGGAAAACTTTCTTTGTAATTCAAAAATCTTGAAAAATAAATGGATTAAGTGCAAAATTAATCACTCAAATGCGTGTCCTCTAGCGCAAAATGTGCGTCTTGCTGTAAGATAATTCTGTGGAAGTGACGTAGTTATCGTTCTCTGTAAGCAAAGTTCTCCTGAAGTCAATGTACTTACCTCATCATAAACGAAAGTGAAATGCTTTGCATATAGATATCATAGTTATTACATACGTTACCGTGATCAAGAAAGTAATACAATGTAACATATTGTTATGCTACGAAAAAGGCTGTCTCATTGTAGCTATACCACAAAAGTTACCACTAAAACATGTTTTACTTTCCAGAATAATACAGAAAAACTGTGCAGATATAAAACAGAAACACTGCAAAAGCAACATTGTAAATTAGTAGCGTCGTGATAAAATCGTGTCGTCTGTTCACTATAACAATGCATTCGCAATTACTTTCCTAAGTTACCTATGTTCTTGACTGGACAGTTAGTTAGCTTTAAAACAAAGTTGCATGTTAACAGTTTGTAAGTGTGACAAAGAGTACTAGTAACGTGAAGTAAAGTGAAAAATTTTATAGCAAAGATTAAGTTAAAAAGCAGATTATCTCTCAACAAATGGTTTTACATGTGAAATGTGGTGTAACCCTTTGCTTTTCCTAGTATGCAGAGTTTCAACTTTAACGCAAATATCATGTGGTATACGTCGGTAAATAATACTGGAATTTTTCTCACGGTTAGCGTCTATGTTATTTTCCTCTGAGCCAGCTGGCGCACGTGGCTGCCTGCGGTGCGAGTCATTGTCTGTCTCTTTGTTGGCACGCATCGTTATTCGGATTAGGAGACCTAACATCTACAAATTCACCTTGTCGAGAGGGACCTGCCCTGTTTGAATCCCGCCAGTTCTGATGAAATTCAGGTCTGTCGTTGTGATTATATCGTCTGTCGTCATGTCGGTAGATTCCATAGTTTCTTTCTTGTCGGTCACGTGGTGAAGAATCTCTCCCTGAATCATAACTGCGCGCTGAACTGTTGCGTCTGAAATTATTCTGTCTCCCTTGATAATAACTGTTTTGGTTCCCATAGTGTCTGTTTCTGTGGTTATCTCTGTCATATTCGTTAATACGGAAATGCGATCTTTCTCTGTAACTATTATTACTCTGCCAGTGGTTGTCATACGGGTGGTGTCTGTTTTGGTCACGATTTACATTGTAAGAATAGCCTTGTGGTGTATTATTTCTGTCATCGCGGAATTCTGACAGTTGTGACCTGTAATTGTTGTGCTCCTGTTTTCGCGTTCTGCGAATGTCAGTGTCAATTTCCAGTTCTTGTAACAGTCCCTGAAAAGCTTAAATGTCGTCTTTGCAAAGTCCTGCTAAAATAATATGTCGTAAATGTTCAGGCAATTTGATTAAGCAAATGCAGATGAGTTCTGAGGGGCTGTATGGGTTTGAAAGATACTGATTCTTATGCAACATGTCTTCAAAATATTTCATAAGACT
Source organism: Schistocerca serialis cubense (assembly GCF_023864345.2). Taxonomy (NCBI): domain Eukaryota; kingdom Metazoa; phylum Arthropoda; class Insecta; order Orthoptera; family Acrididae; genus Schistocerca; species Schistocerca serialis. The sequence continues at coordinate 141,297,311 of NC_064641.1, read as the reverse complement.
GGAAAATTCAGACTGTTTGGAACGTTTCATCATTATGATGCTATGTTTTACTCGGTCTTGTGTAGCTTGAGACCAATACGCTGAGAGGAAGGCATGATAAAATTCTCCTTCACTGTGGCAATCGTGCATGACCGATCGCATTCTTACAGCTGGTTCATTCTCTAAATAGCCACACACAAATTCTAACCTGTGCTCGAATGACCAGTTGGGAGGAAAACAATGAGAGAATTGATGAAGCCATGCTTGTGGATGAATGTCGTTGTCAGAATTCTAAAATGTTTTGAATTTACGTGTAGTAATGAACAGCTTATAGTCAAAATCATCGTGTCGGCGGGTCGCACATCGCTCATTGTTACTTCGTTTCGGCGGTTCCATCTCAAAATCCAATGCGCTTCCCAATTTCTTTCATAATTTCTGAAGTGTCCTGTGTTATTATTTTGTGGTTGTTCCGTATTTCTATGTCCCTCTTCCCGTACTGGAGCACGAGTGTCCTCTGAAATATGTAATTCTTGTATTACTTGTGCCAACTGATCTTGTACTTCCCGGATTTCTCTTTTATACTGTGTATTGATTTGATTTTGATTTTGTTTGAATTTTCTAATTTGTTCATACTCTTCAGTGTCCGTGAAGGCTACAGGTCTTGTGTCATTCAGATCATCATCTACCTTTGTAGATAAGTTAGTGAACTGATCTGAAAGTTCGGCTACTTTATCCGTTAGTGAAATTATTTCCTCTGTGTGTTTTTCAGAACCAAGTTTCAGATTGTCCATTTGTGTTGAAATCGTATCTACCGTGTCTTTTAAGTTTTCCTGAGTTTTTGGAAGTTGCGTAACCGAATCGGTAGATGCAACTGAGTCAGTTTTAGCTTGCAAGGTCTCATGATTTTCATGAACAGTAGTTTGCAGTTCTTTTATGGCAGCTTCGTGATTCTGTAATGCATTTTCATGCCGCGAAAAAATAGGTAGAAAATGCTCACAAATTTGTGTTTTTACGTCATTACAGACTTTTTGACATTTCGATTCAATGTTGTGTAACTCAGTAGTTAAATCTTCACGTGTTTGTTTGAGAGTTTGTTCCAATGAGTCTAACTTTTGAAGCCTTTGCTGTGTTTGTCTCTGATTTTGTTTCATTGTGTCTAACTGTTGCTGTGTTTGTCTCTGGTGTTGTTCCATTGTGTCTAACTTTTGAAGATTTTGTTCCGTTGTGACTAACTTTTGAAGCTTTTGTCCCATTTGTTGCATTAATTGTAATAACAATGCACTGGTGTCTGAAACATGTTCCTCAGTGCTACTCGGCAATGCATTTGAACCGCCAATATTCGCATTTTGAAAAGCAGAAAATGTGTCTTGACTTATTTGAGAAAACGGCGAGGACGTAAAACCTGAATCTACAGTATTTGCAAGATTGTGTCCTGTCATTTCGGCTTCCTGAGGCAAGCTGTTGCCGACCGATCGATCGATAATGCTTCCCTGTTCACTAACTGTTTTACTGCCTACACCATTATTTGCAGCCCGCTCCATTTCCCTATGTACAATTACCAAATTACTACTTTGAACATTAGTTAATTCATTACACGGTGGCGCTAACACACTGCTTTCGTCTTCACTGTCATTTCTCAGTTTACTTTGGAGCCTAGTATTACGTTTTTCACACGCCATTATTGTCACAATATTTCACATGATAACACAGAAAAGCACAATTTGAAGAGCAAAAATAAGAGAACACGTTAACATAGCAGTGAAAAAAAATCTAGTTAATTGCAAGCGCAGCTGCGAAATACTTGGTGCAAATTTACATGCGTGGCACACCTGTTTTACTGTACAACAATGAAAGACTGCAACTACAAAGGAGATTCTCTCTACAATTACGCGCTAGCAATAAACAAAATCTACACTAATTACACAAACTACAAGAAAAAAATCAGAAGATTCCAGTGAGGTATCCTCGGCTAAGGGTCGACGTATGAAACGTCCCCTTTGAACAATTATACAAGACTGTGCTTAAACTGACACACAATATTTTTTAGCGCAACGCAATCTGACTTCCAAAAATCTCTACAAAAGAATGGCCCTGACTAACATTAACCTATACCTTTCACAAATCACTTACCTCACCAAAAATCTTTGCTACTCGAACTACTGCAATACAGCGAGCGCCACTACTGCCAGCTAAATAAAAGATTCAAACTACGGAAGGCACTAACTACTGATAGGCATAGATAGCTAATGAAAGATTTTAATAGAGAACAAACAATGTATTTACCTTAATAGTCATAATATATATAGCAGTTCATGACATCCAGTCTTACAAATTTCAAAACTCCGCCATCTCTCTCCCCACATCCACCACTGCTGGCGGCTCACCTCCAACTGCGCAACGCTACGCGCTGTTCACATCCAGCTGCCCAACACTACAATGGCCGACAACAATGCAAACTGGCCACAGACTGCACGCAGGACAGCCAGTGATTTTCATACAGAGCGCTACGTAACGTTGCCAATAAGAAAACATAAACAGCCTACTTACATAGAAGATGCTAGTTGTGGTACGAGGTACCCTCCGCCACTCACCGTATGGTGGATTTCGGAGTATGTATGTAGATGTAGATGTAGATTTCCTTTAAATACGCGCTGTAACGGTCGAGTGTGTCGTTTACCTTCCAGATTGGACGTGATGATGTTAGACAAGAATGCCTTTAAGGCGACAAGGCGTCATTGGGAACATCTCATTCAACTTGAGCGAGGTCATGTAATGCGGCTACGAAACGCTGGATGTTCCTTCTCTTATACTGCAGAAAGACTTGACAGGAATGTAAGCACCGTACATGATTCCTGGCAGCGGTGGTCACTAGAATGTACAGTCGCAAAAGGACCGCGCTCCGGTCGACCCCGTGGCAATGCTGAGAGGGAAACTGAGGCATTCGGTGTGTGGCTCTGGCACATCGTACTGCATCTGAAGCAGCAATTTGAGCAAAGGTTGACACCACAGTGGCACAACTAACTGCTAACAATCGGTAATTCAAGGACAGCTCCAAGCCAGATGCCCTGTAGAGCACATCCCACGGACACCAAACCACAGCCATTTGCTACCTCAGTGGTGTCAAGCGAGAGCTCATTGGAGGGCGAGGTGGAGGTCTATTGTGTTTTTTGATGAAAGCCGGTTCTATCTCGGTGCCAGTGATCGGCGTGTGTTGGTTAGAAGGAGGCTAGTTGAGAGCCTGCAACCAGTCTGTCTGTGTGCTAGACACACTGGAACTATCCCTGGAGTTGTAGTAGGAGGTGGGGTTTCATATGACAGCAGGAGCACTCTCTTGCTTATCCAACGACTCTGACTGCAAATTTGTACGTCAGTCTGGTGATTCGACCTGTTGTGCTGTCATTCATGAACAGCATTCCGAGGAGGGGGGGGGGGGGCGGTTCCAGTAGGAGAACGCCAGCCCATGTACTGCTTTTGTAACCCAAAATGCTCTACAGAGTGGCGACATGACACGTTGCCTTGCCCTGCCCGACCACCAGATCTGTTTCCTATCGAGCACATATGGGACATCAACGGACGACAGCCGGCCGGTGTGGATGAGCGGTTCTAGGCGCTTCAGTCTGCTGGTACCGCGTGACCGCTACGGACGCCGGTTCGAATCCTGCCTCGGGCGTGGATGTGTGTGATGTCCTTAGGTTATTTAGGTTTAAGTATTTCTTAGTTCTAGGAGACTGATGACCTCTGAAGTTAAGTCCCATAGTGCTCAGAGCCATTTGAACCATTTTTGAACGGACGACAACTGCAGCGTCACCTACAAACAGCATTAACCGTCCCTGTATTGACCGGCCAAGTGCAACAGGCAAGGAACTCCACCTGTACAGCGCTTGCATGCTTACATTCAATAATCCGGTGGTTATATCGGTTATTAATGTACCAGCATTTCACATTTGTAACGGTTTATCTCGCTCTTCCTCCCATGAACCATTGATCTTTCCGTTGGTGGGTAGGCTTGCATGCCTTAGCGATACAGATAGCGGTACCGTAGGTGCAATCACAACGGAGGGGTATCTGTTGAGAGGCCAGACAAACGTGTGGTTCCTGAAGAGGGACAGCAGCCTTTTCAGTAGTTGCAGGGGCAACAGTCTGGATGATTGACAGACCTGGCCTTGTAACACTAACGAAAACGGCTTTGCCGTGCTGGTACTGCGAACGACTGAAAGCAAGGGGAAACTACAGCCGTAATTTTACCCGAGGGCATGCAGCTTTACTGTATGATTAAATGATGATGGCGTCCTCTTGGGTAAAATATTCCGGAGGTAAAATAGTCCCCCATTCGGATCTCCGTGCGGGGACTACTCAAGAGGACGCCGTTATCAGGAGAAAGAAAACTGGCGTTCTACGGATAGGAGCGTGTAATGTCAGATCCCTTAATTGGGCAGGTACGTTAGAAAATTTAAAAGGATGTAGGTTGCAGTAGGTACTGGGAGATGAAGAAGCTTGCACAGGATTGAGTAGCATGAGGAGCTGCATCAAACCAGTCTCAGGACTGAAGACCACACAGCAACATCTCGCCTTTGTGCTGGGTGCTGTTTATTTTCAGATTAACGTAAGTTATTAGGAAACCGCACATTCTCCTCTTTCAAGCAAATGTTTCACCTTTTCTGAAAACTGCTATTTCAAAAGTTATTTGCATTTAATATTTTCGTTTTCCAGAATGTTCGTATTTTAAAACTTTATTCTTTCGAAAATCCAGTGTTTTAATTTTATAGCCTCGACTTCCCTGTTTCTAAAACTACACACTACAACCAAAATAACTTAGTTTATTAGTTTCTCAAATCAGAAAATTTCACTTTGTAGAAAATTCTTGGTGAACTTCGGGAATCGCCGTATGCGTTAAGCCTTCGCTCTCATAAAATAGTATCTATTGTTCTGTCATTTTCTAATTATACACCTTTTTGTTATACGAATGCACTTCACTGCCTGTTCTATCTCTGTATCTTTTATGTTAACATCTGAAATGTAATACAGGGTTGTTGTTGTCATTGTTTTTGTGGGAGGAGACCAGACAGCGAGATCATCGGTCTCATCGGACTAGGGAAGGACGGGGAAGGAAGTCGGCCGTGCCCTTTCAAAAGGAACCATCCCCGCATTTGCCTGGAGCGATTTAGGGAAATCACGGGAAACCTAAATCAGGATGGCCGGACAGGGGATGTAATACAGGGTGACACAGAATAACGGGAATGTTTGAAATGAGTGATGGCAGCCATGGGCAGGTGGCAGCACTGCGGGTTCGTGACAGTTAGCGAGCAAACAGTCCGCCATTTCAGTAATCATGGATCAGTGGAACGGACAACAGCGTGCGTTAGCCATAAAAATGTTTCACAAAAACATTTATAGTTTGGTAGCGGCGCAGAGGGACATTCCACGTTTTTATAATTTAGGACGACATGATGCCGTTCCGTCGAAACACGCAGCAAAATGTTGGATTAATAAGTTTGAACAGAATGGATCTGTCCTCGAGAACAAACCAACAGGACGACCAAGGAGTGTGCGTTCTCCAGCGAACATTGGTCTTTTACGCAAGTCTGTCTTACGGAGCCCACGGCGTTCAATTCGTAAGCAAGCATCAGTGGTTGGAATGTCCCGGGACAGTGTTCGCAGAATTCTTCATCCTGATTTAAAATTCCATACCTACATCTGGTGCAACAATTGAAGGACAACTATTAACGTTTACGATTAGAATTCTGCCAACAAATGATAACAAAGGTAAACAACGATGATGAATTTCACAACAAGTTTTGAATGTCAGATCAGGCGCATTTTGATCTCGCAGGTTAAATGAATAACCAGAACTACCGTTACTGGGGAAACACAAATCCTAATGACGTTCATGAGCGCTCTTTACACGTTAGTAAAGTGACAGTATGGTGTGGTGTTTCATCACATGTGATTATCGGACCGTATTTTTTCGCAAATGAGAGGGGAAACACAATAACTGCCGATCGTTACTTGGAGATGTTATAAACTACCGTTACACCTGCATTGAACATCTTTCCAAACGTTCAGGAAGCCTGGTTTCAACAGGACGGAGCGACATCACACACTACACGGCAATCAATGGCATATGTGCGAGAATTGTTTGGCAACCGTGTGATCTCAAGATTCGGTAACATTTACTGGTCCCCTAGGTCGCCAGATTTATCCGTTTGTGATTTTTTTTCTTGTGGGGCTACCACAAGAGCAAAACATATACGACTCAACCAAGAATCCTTCATCCTGATTTAAAATTCCATACCTACATCTGGTGCAACAATTGAAGGAAACAGAGAATGCGGGATACAATTCACAGTATCCCAGCTGAGATGTTACAGCGCTTAATGAGGAATCTCAACAGGAGATTCCACGGATGTATTCGTACAGGAGGACGCCATTTAAAGGACGTATTTAAAAAAATGGTAAATGCTATTGATGTTTAGTAAATGGCGAAGTTGTAAGGTTTCAAGTACTATGACTGCAATGTCTTTCCTTCTTCACTTCTAGTTTTATTGCATTGTGGAAATGTTCCCGTATTTCTGTATTTTACCGTTTTGTAAATATTGCAACACGCGCGTTTGTAAATAAGTATTCTGTATAAACCAGCAGGACTGTTAACGTACAGACTTTTAAGTCCTTCGTTGTGTTTACCACTTCAGAATTTTTTCAAACCAGTCATAGCATTTGTTTAAAGTCAGTACCTCCATTAGATTGTTGTTTATTTACAGTGTTACATTTACACTTATACAATCTTGATTTCGGTTTCAAAGTGCCATTGTCAAGATGGTATACTCACTGATGAAACAAATCAGTAGGCTCTGTCAGAAATATCGACTCTTAGACAATGTGTCTAATAGTGTATTTTTATACGGCAGTATGCTATCTTAGGCAATTTATAAGACTTGATAATGGCACTTTGAAGCCGAAATCCTGATTGTGTAAGTGTAAATGTAACACTGTAAATAAACAACAATCTAATGGCGGTACTGACTTTAAGGGAATACACTCCTGGAAATTGAAATAAGAACACCGTGAATTCATTGTCCCAGGAAGGGGAAACTTTATTGACACATTCCTGGGGTCAGATACATCACATGATCACACTGACAGAACCACAGGCGCATAGACACAGGTAACAGAGCATGCACAATGTCGGCACTAGTACAGTGTATATCCACTTTTCGCAGCAATGCAGGCTGCTATTCTCCCATGGAGACGATCGTAGAGATGCTGGATGTAGTCCTGTGGAACGGCTTGCCATGCCACTTCCACCTGGCGCCTCAGTTGGACCAGCGTTCGTGCTGGACGTGCAGACCGCGTGAGACGACGCTTCATCCAGTCCCAAACATGCTCAATGGGGGACAGATCCGGAGATCTTGCTGGCCAGGGTAGTTGACTTACACCTTCTAGAGCACGTTGGGTGGCACGGGATACATGCGGACGTGCATTGTCCTGTTGGAACAGCAAGTTCCCTTGCCGGTCTAGGAATGGTAGAACGATGGGTTCGATGACGGTTTGGATGTACCGTGCACTATTCAGTGTCCCCTTGACGATCACCAGTGGTGTACGGCCAGTGTAGGAGATCGCTCCCCACACCATGATGCCGGGTGTTGGCCCTGTGTGCCTCGGTCGTATGCAGTCCTGATTGTGGCGCTCACCTGCACGGCGCCAAACACGCATACGACCATCATTGGCACCAAGGCAGAAGCGACTCTCATCGCTGAAGACGACACGTCTCCATTCGTCCCTCCATTCACGCCTGTCGCGACACCACTGGAGGCGGGCTGCACGACGTTGGGGCGTGAGCGGAAGACGGCCTAACGGTGTGCGGGACCGTAGCCCAGCTTCATGGAGACGGTTACGAATGGTCCTCGCCGATACCCCAGGAGCAACAGTGTCCCTAATTTGCTGGGAAGTGGCGGTGCGGTCCCCTACGGCACTGCGTAGGATCCTACGGTCTTGGCGTGCATCCGTGCGTCGCTGCGGTCCGGTCCCAGGTCGACGGGCACGTGCACCTTCCGCCGACCACTGGCGACAACATCGATGTACTGTGGAGACCTCACGCCCCACGTGTTGAGCAATTCGGCGGTACGTCCACCCGGCCTCCCGCATGCCCACTATACGCCCTCGCTCAAAGTCCGTCAACTGCACATACGGTTCACGTCCACGCTGTCGCGGCATGCTACCAGTGTTAAAGACTGCGATGGAGCTCCGTATGCCACGGCAAACTGGCTGACACTGACGGCGGCGGTGCACAAATGCTGCGGAGCTAGCGCCATTCGACGGCCAACACCGCGGTTCCTGGTGTGTCCGCTGTGCCGTGCGTGTGATCATTGCTTGTACAGCCCTCTCGCAGTGTCCGGAGCAAGTATGGTGGGTCTGACACACCGGTGTCAATGTGTTCTTTTTTCCATTTCCAGGAGTGTAGATTTAAGTGTCAGGAAGTCGTTTCTGAAAGTATTTGTATGGAGTGTAGCCATGTATGGAAGTGAAACATGGACGATAAATAGTTTAGACAAGAAGATAATAGAAGCTTTCGAAATGTGGTGCTACAGAAGAATGTTGAAGATTAGGTGGGTAGATCACGTAACTAATGAGGAGGTATTGAATAGGATTGGGGAGAAGAGAGATTTGCGGCACAACTTGACTAGAAGAAGAGGCGTGGAGGGTAAAAATCGTAGAGGGAGACCAAGAGACGAATACACTAGGCAGATTCAGAAGGATGTAGGTTGCAGTAGGTACTGGGAGATGAAGAAGCTAGCACAGGATAGATTAGCATGGAGAGCTCCATCAACCCAGTCTCAGGACTGAAGACCACAACAACAACAACAACGAAACGATAGTATAGGTCCAATTAAATTGATTATTATTGTTTCGATATTACCACGCACATAACCAGAACGAACTTACAACTGATCAATCTCAAGAACATAAAACAAACAAAACCTTACCTGTCAGAAAACACAGAGATTAATCATATAGCGTTAAAGGTCACATGTGAAATCCTTTTCGTAGATATGGAGTTGGCACGCAGTTACACTGTTTAGGGTTTCAAACAAGGCCTCTGCAAAACATAATGTGTTTTTGTTTCTATTTATCCAAATGTATTTTGACAGCTATGTATCATCTTCTGTGACTCTCGATTTATTTTTGTAAAATTTTCATATAAACTTCAATTTTGTTTTCTTTTTGAGGCCTGAAAACTATAACGTGGATTTTATGTATATTTTTTTGACTATTCACCTCAAACTACATTAATTGTGAAAGTAGATTTGTACACATCGGTTTTTTCTACTCCTTTTTACAGTATGACGGCATTTCTATGAAAACTAGTCAGAACAATTTGCATAAAGAGTTGTTGAATTTTGAAACGCTTTTTCGAGAGTAATCTTTGATCAATTCCTTAATGTATGTTTTTCGTCCAGTTTTGGATTTTCAGTGTGTTTTCTTTGTCTCCTGTAATTAAATAATTTGTTCTCCACACTTCATTCTCACCTGTTTTCACACTACTTTTACCCAGAAAAACGAGTTGAGAAAACAATTCTGTCGCCATACTCATCGAGTGACGCTACGTTACTGTCGCTGTTCACTTGTTCATCGTCTTCTTTCTGTTCAGGGTAGCGCTAATTTGGAATGTTTGGTGAATCTATTTGTGTTGAATCTGCTGGGAGACAATCAATTTAATGCGCTCGCGCTCTCGCACGCGCGAGCGTTTGTGTGTGTGTGTGTGTGTATGTGTGTGTGTTTGTATGTGTGTGTGTGTGTGTGGTTGGGTACGTGGGTGGAATGAGAGAGAGTGTTACTGATTGAAAATTAACCCTGCACTGAACACAAACAAAACGATGAACAAGTGAGCGGTGACAATAACGAAGCGTCTCGCGATGAGTGTGGTGATAGAAGTGTTTTCTCAAATATCGTTTATGTGAAAAAATAGTATGAAAGCAGGTGAGAGTGAATCAGGAAGGGGTGTGAAAAACAATTCACATAGTTACAACAGAAAAATAAAAACTCACCAGTGATGCACAAGTGGACGAAAAACGTAGGTATAGGACGTACATAACCCCTGCTCTTTAAAAAGCATTTCAAAATTCAACAACTCTTTTACTAAATCCTTCTGACTACTTTGCATACGACATCCCGTCAAACGATAAAAAGGCGTAAAAAAGCCACCTGTACATATTCGTTTTCAGTATTAATATAGTTTAAAGTGAGCAATTGAAATAAACAAATAAATAAAATGCTCATGTTTTTAGGCATGAAATAGAAAAACAACCATGAACTCTGTATGACATTCCTATAGAAATAAATCTAGACCCACAGAAGATAACACATCGTTGTCGAAACATGTTTGGGTAAATACAAACATTGTAGAAAATGGAGTTCAAAACCAGAAATTTGATTCGTAAAAACAGAAAAAACGTCAACAAGAACTTCAAACCTTAGCAGTTCCATTATTTTATATTTACTAACATCTCTCTGTTAACAGATTACTTCATGTCTTCCTGTTGTTGTTGCTGTGGTCTTCAGTTCTGAGACTGGTTTGACGCAGCTCTCCATACTACTCTATCCTGTGCAAGCTCCTTCATCTCCCAGTACCTACTGCAGCCTACATCCTTCTGAATCTGCTTAGTGTATCCATCTCTTGGTCTCCCTCTACAATTTTTACCCTCCACGCTGCCCTCCAATGCTAAATTTGTGATCCCTTGATGCCTCAGAACATGTCCTACCATCCAATCCCTTCTTCTAGTCAAGTTGTGCCACAAACTTCTCTTCTCCCCAATTCTATTCAATACTTCCTCACTAGTTATGCGATCTACCCACCTAATCTTCAACATTCTTCTGTAGCACCACATTTCGAAAGCTTCTACTCTCTTCTTGTCCAATCTATTTATCGTCCATGCTTCGCTTCCATACATGGCTACACTCCATACAACTACTTTCAGAAACGACTTCCGGACAAATCTGTATTCGATGTTAACAAATTTCTCTTCTTCAGAAACGCTTCCTTGCCATTGCCAGTCTACATTTTATATCCTCTCTACTTCGACCATCATCAGTTATTTTGCTCCCCAAATAGCAAAACTCCGTTACTACTTTAAGTGTCTCATTTCCTAATATAATTCCCTCAGCATCACCCGACTTAATTCGACTACATTCCATTACCCACGTTTTGCTTTTGTTGATGTTCATCTTATATCCTCCTTTCAAGACACTGTCCATTCCGTTCAACTGCTCTTCCAAGTCCTTTGCCGTCTCTGACAGAATTACAATGTCATCGGCGAACCTCAAAGTTTTTATTTCTTCTCCCTGGATTTTAATACCTACTCCGAATTTTTCTTTTGTTTCTTTTACTGATTGCTCAATATACAGATTGAATAACATCGGGGAGAGGCTACAACCCTGTCTCATTCCCTTCCCAACCACTGCTCCTCGAATCTTATAACTGCCATCTGGTTTCTGTACAAATTGTAAATAGCCTTTCGCTCCCTGTATTTTACCCCTGCCACCTTTAAAATTTGAAAGAGGGTATTCCAGTCAACATTGTCAAAAAGTCTACAAACGCTAGAAACGTAGGTTTGCCTTTCCTTAATCTTTCTTCTAAGATAAGTCTTAGGGTCAGTATTGCCTCACGTGTTCCAACATTTCTACGGAATCCAAACTGATCTTCCCCGAGGACGGCTTCTACAAGTTTTTCCATTCGTCTGTAAAGAATTCGCGTTAGTATTTTGCAGCTGTGACTTATTAAACTGATAGTTCGGTAATTTTCACATCTGTCAACACCTGCTTTCTTTGGGATTGGAATTATTATATTATTCTTGAAGTCTGATGGTATTTCGCCTGTCTCATACGTCTTGCTCACCAGATGGTAGAGTTTTGTCAGGACTGGTTCTCCCAAGTCTGTCAGTAGTTCTAATGGAATGTTGTCTACTCCCGGGGCCTTGTTTCGACTCAGGTCTTTCAGTGCTCTGTCAAACTCTTCACGCAGTATCGTATCTCCCATTTCATCTTCATCTACCTCCTCTTCCATTTCTATAATATTGTCCTCAAGACCCTCTACATACTCCTTCCACCTTTCTGCTTTCCCTTCTCTGCTTAGAACTGGGTTTCCATCTGAGCTCTTGATATTCATGCAAGTGGTTCTTTTTTCTCCAAAGGTCTCTTTAATTTTCCTGTAGGCAGTATCTATCTTACCCTCGCGAGATAAGCCTCTACATCCTTACATTTGTCATCTAGCCATGCCTCCTTAGCCATTTTGCACTTCCTGTCGATCTCATTTTTGAGACGTTTGTATTCCTTTTTGCCTCCTTCATTTACTGCATTTTTATATTTTCTCCTTTCATCAGTTAAATTCAATATTTCTTCTGTTACCCAAGGGTTTCCAGTAGCCCTCGTCTTTTTACCTACATGTTCCTCTGCTGCCTTCACTACTTCATCCCTCAGAGCTACCCATTCTTCTTCTACTGTATTTCTTTGCCCCATTCCTTTCAATTGTTCCCTTATGCTCTCCCTGAAACTCTGTACAACCTCTGGTTCTTTCAGTTTATCCAGGTCCCATCTCCTTAAATTCCCACCTTTTGCAGTTTCTTCAGTTTTAATCTACAGTTGATAAACAATAGATTGTGGTCAGAGTCCACATCTGGCCCTGGAAATGTCTTACAATGTAAAACCTCGTTCCTAAATCTCTGTCTTACCATTATATAATCTATCTGATACCTTTAAGTATCTCCAGGATTATTCCATGTATACAATCTCCTTTTATGGTTCTTGAACCAAGTGATAGCTATGATTAAGTTATGCTCTGTGCAAAATTCTACCAGACGGCTTCCTCTTTCATTTCTTACCCCCAATCCATATTCACCTACTATGTTTCCTTCTCTCCCTTTTCCTACGCTCGAATTCCAGTCACCCATGACTATTAAATTTTCGTCTCCCTTCACTACCTGAATAATTTCTTTTATCTCATCATACATTTCTTCAATTTCTTCGCCATCTGCAGAGCTAGTTGGCATATAAACTTGTACTACTGTATTAGGCATGGGCTTCGTGTCTATCTTGGCCACAATAATACGTTCACTATGCTGTTTGTAGTAGCTTACCCGGACTCCAATTTTTTTATTCATTATTAAACCTACTCCCGCATTACCCCTATTTGATTTTGTATTTATAACCCTGTATTCACCTGACCAGAAGTCTTGTTCCTACTGCCACCGAACTTCACTAATTCCCACTATATCTAACTTTAACCTATCTATTTCCCTTTTTAAATTTTCTAACCTACCTGCCCGATGAAGGGATCTGACATTCCACGCTCCGATCCGTAGAACACCAGTTTTCTTTCTACTGATATCTTCCTAAGTTGTCCTAATCATTTCATCCATACCTGCTGCACCTCCACATCCTCTTCAATTTGTTCTCTGTAGTACAGTGTTTGAAAGACCATACAATTCTCCACAGCACCGTCAACAATTTTCACTTCGCAAGCATTAATCGCGTCCTACTACACTACATGGGTACTTCATTTATGTGTTAAACTGAGAGAGAGATAATGATGCCGTGCTACAATATCTATGCATTTTTCACAAACACATATGAATATGGATCTCAATGGTACTTTAGTAGTAATGTCTAGTTATTCACAGCATTATTTGTTGCAACAGAACTCCAAGAAAGTGAACAAGTAAAGAGCATTTTCCAATTAGCTATGGCTCATTAGTAAAATACAATCCAATGTTCATCAACCTCTGCATATTTTTACTTCTGAACGTAATGATACTGTACTTGTGAAAACCTCAAAGATATAAATACGGAACCAGAAAGAGGAAGAGTTTGAGTAAAGAGACTGCTCCTATGCAGATATTTATTTTCATCTACATCTATACTCCGCGAGCCACCTTACGGTGTGTGGCGGAGGGTACTTATTGTACCACTATCTGATCCCCCCTTCCCTGTTCCATTCACGAATTGTGCGTGGGAAGAACGACTGCTTGTAAGTCTCCGTATTTGCTCTAATTTCTCGGATCTTTTCGTTGTGATCATTACGCGAGATATATGTGGGCGGTAGTAATATGTTGCCCATCTCTTCCCGGAATGTGCTCTCTCGTAATTTCGATAATAAACCTCTCCGTATTGCGTAACGCCTTTCTTGAAGTGTCCGCCACTGGAGCTTGTTCAGCATCTCCGTAACGCTCTCGCGCTGACTAAATGTCCCCATGACGAATCGCGCTGCTTTTCGCTGGATCATGTCTATCTCTTCTATTAATCCAACCTGGTAAGGGTCCCATACTGATGAGCAATACTCAAGAATCGGACGAACAAGCGTTTTGTAAGCTACTTCTTTCGTCGATGAGTCACATTTTCTTAGAATTCTTCCTATGAATCTCAACCTGGCGCCTGCTTTTCCCACTATTTGTTTTATGTGATCATTCCACTTCAGATCGCTCCGGATAGTAACTCCTAAGTATTTTACGGTCGTTACCGCTTCCAATGATTTACCACCTATGGCATAATCGTACTGGAATGGATTTCTGCCCCTATGTATGCGCATTATATTACATTTATCTACGTTTAGGGAAAGCTGCCAGCTGTCGCACCATGCATTAATCCTCTGCAGGTCCTCCTGGAGTACGTACGAGTCTTCTGATGTTGCTACTTTCTTGTAGACAACCGTGTCATCTGCAAATAGCCTCACGGAGCTACCGATGTTGTCAACTAAGTCATTTATGTATATTGTAAACAATAAAGGTCCTATCACGCTTCCCTGCGGTACTCCCGAAATTACCTCTACATCTGCAGATTTTGAACCGTTAAGAATGACATGTTGTGTTCTTTCTTCTAGGAAATCCTGAATCCAGTCACAAACCTGGTCCGATATTCCGTAAGCTCGTATTTTTTTCACTAAACGTAAGTGCGGAACCGTATCAAATGCCTTCCTGAAGTCCAGGAATACGGCATCAATCTGCTCGCCAGTGTCTACGGCACTGTGAATTTCTTGGGCAAATAGGGCGAGCTGAGTTTCACATGATCTCTGTTTGCGGAATCCATGTTGGTTATGATGAAGGAGATTTGTATTATCTAAGAACGTCATAATACGAGAACACAAAACATGTTCCATTATTCTACAACAGATTGACGTAAGCGAAATAGGCCTATAATTATTCGCATCTGATTTATGACCCTTCTTGAAAATGGGAACGACCTGCGCTTTCTTCCAGTCGCTAGGTACTTTACGTTCTTCCAGCGATCTACGATAAATTGCTGATAGAAAGGGGGCAAGTTCTTTAGCATAATCACTGTAGAATCTTAAGGGTATCTCGTCTGGTCCGGATGCTTTTCCGCTACTAAGTGATAGCAGTTGTTTTTCAATTCCGATATCGTTTATTTCAATATTTTCCATTTTGGCGTCCGTGCGACGGCTGAAGTCAGGGACCGTGTTACGATTTTCCGCAGTGAAACAGTTTCGGTACACTGAATTCAGTATTTCTGCCTTTCTTCGGTCGTCCTCTGTTTCGGTGCCATCGTGGTCAACGAGTGACTGAATAGGGGATTTAGATCCGCTTACCGATTTTACATATGACCAAAACTTTTTAGGGTTCTTGTTTAGATTGTTTGCCAATGTTTTATGTTCGAATTCGTTGAATGCTTCTCTCATTGCTCTCTTTACGCTCTTTTTCGCTTCGTTCAGTTTTTCCTTATCAGCTATGATTCGACTACTCTTAAACCTATGATGAAGCTTTCTTTGTTTCCGTAGTACCTTTCGTACATGATTGTTATACCACGGTGGATCTTTCCCCTCGCTTTGTACCTTAGTCGGTACGAACTTATCTAAGGCGTACTGGACGATGTTTCTGAATTTTTTCCATTTTTGTTCCACATCCTCTTCCTCAGAAATGAACGTTTGATGGTGGTCACTCAGATATTCTGCGATTTGTGCCCTATCACTCTTGTTAAGCAAATATATTTTCCTTCCTTTCTTGGCATTTCTTATTACACTTGTAGTCATTGATGCAACCACTTTTCTGACTGGTTTGGTGATGTGTAATATTTCAGGCTTCTTCAGCCATCATATTAGGCTCCATGAAACTATTCCCAAGGACAGTGGAGATGCAATAAGCATAGAGATGACACAATGTGGGATGAGGTACCGCTGACAGATGCTAGATTCGGTACCATTCCCGTGAGAAAGGCAGCCTGCATAATGCTGCTGCTCTATGATTGGCTGCTGTGTTCGGCGGTAGGGCGCCAACACGTTAAACTTTAGTTGCTATTATTAATTAAACCTGTCATCCAAATTACTTCATTTTTTTAAATAAACATCTCTCAACAGCCAGCTATCAATCAGTCATTTCAAAATTATTAAAATCAAAGTATTATTAAAACAAAAGACTGACGGTTTTACTGCCGATGCACTTCGGTGGCGTTCGGGGCACGCCTTGCTGGCTTGGCGCGCGAAGTGTCTGGGCAGTCCGGCTCTCCAGTTCTGACGGTTCCAGTAGACAGACATGTTGTCTGTGGCAGGATGTATTTCATGTTATTTTAGCCAGATATAATGACTGTGGAAAGATATGTTTCATACGTTGTGATCAAGAATAGTTTCTCGTGTCTATATCAATAAAAACGCGAGTGGCATCCCAAATGAGTTATAGTTTATTCGTGGCAGCAGTTCCTTGCGAAGTTAATTTCAGCCTCAGGAAAAAGAATCCATGACCTGCGTGCTGTTTTCTGCGCTGGGGACATCATCATCATGAAGACAGCAGGTTAGTGAAGTGTACAAGAACTTATGTATTCCACACAGGACAGTAAAAACAACTAGGCACCTCACGTGTACTGCATGCACAGTACAAATGTGCTCAGTCACACGTCATCTGCAGTAAAGCAGAGGAGGTAAAGAAGGATGAAAGTATTAACACTATCGCACTTTTATTCCTTTTTCTTGCCGTAGAGGCCATCACGACTTCTTCTCCGGTGCTAAAATCTTCATCTCAGAGTAGCACTTAAACCCAACGTTCTCGATTATTTGTTGGATTTATTCCAGTCTGTACCTTCTTCTACAGTTCTTATACACCACGGCTCCCTCGAGTACCATGGAAGCTATTCCCATGTTGCCTTAACACATATCCTATTGTGAGGGTAAAAAGACGAGAATTAATAATGCGGAAGTTCGTTAAACACCTGCTCCCATATTAGCTGATACGACAGAGAAATCTTGGATAGCTGGTAGGCAATCAAGTTTAAGTCAAGTTATTAAGGTCAGTCGAAGTATTGAAACGATTCTGGGTTCGTTGTGTTTGTATTTTTTGTTAGAGGCTGTGGCGCCTACTTTGCACTCTTTGAATAATTTAAGAAATATTCCCATTTCCAAAATCATTTTAAGTGCATATTACGGAAATAAAGTGCTAATAGTTTGTGTAAAGCAGCCGGCCGGTGTGGCCGAGTGGTTCTAGGCGCTTCAGTCTGGAACAGCGCAACCGCTACAGTCGTAGGTTCGAACCCTACTTCAGGCATGGATGTGTGTGATGCCCTTAGGTTTGTTAGGCTTAAGTCTAGCGGACTGATGACCTCAGATGTTAAGTCCCGTAGTGCTCAGAGCCATTTTTGTGTAAAGCATCATTCTCTTTGAATAAGCATACAATATGGAGCTAGTGCTCCTGGCTTGTTTTACTATATATACTATTACACGCTCATGTGTCGTTTATTATTCTTTCATTATCTTGTCTGGTCTGACCTTAAGTTGGTCTGTACAAGTGCCGCCTTTGTTCTGATGAATGCAAGTGTAAATACCGATTGAAATAATGATTATTGTAGACAGCCTCTTGCTGCTGAGGCCTCAGCACCCTCCGATTGTGGTCATGTGTGTGTGAGTTGCGTTTGCATGAATGTGGATGTGTGTGTGTGTGTGTGTGTGTGTGTGTGTGTGTGTGTGTGTGTATGTTGTCTCTTCCCAACAAAGGTCTCGTTGGCCGAAAGCTCACTTTCTGACAGTCTTTTTGTTGTGTCTATCTTCGACTCAGTATCTCCGCTGTATGGTGAGTAGTAACTATCCTCTTCACAATATTTTTACATTCCATCCTAGATTTTCCATTGTATAATAAATTGAGGAATTTTATTGACTACTATTCTCAAATAACACATGCTGATATATATTTCATTATTACCCTGGACAAAACATTTTGTCACTGAAAGGATTCAGGACTTTTTTATTCAGGTAGTGACCTCTCCCCCTTTGCCTGTGATATTCTGCTTCTTATGTCATCCTTGCCACGCCATTCATGCATTATTTTGCTTCCAGAATATCACAAATACTTCACTTTGTCTGCTGCACGGGCTTCAATTCCGAAGTGAAGCTTATGGCTAACCTCATTTCTATTTCTGCTCATCACTTTTGTCTTTCCTTCGTTTTCTCTCAGTCCATATTCGGTGATCGCTAGACTGTCATTCCACACATCATTTAAGCAATTTTACCTCTACCTATAAGTCACACACATACTCTGCCAGCAACCATACTGTGAATGGTGGAGGGTATCTTGTTCCATTGATAGACATTTTCTGCAGTTCTCCTGTTCTACGAGGATGGCAGCGTAATCAGTGAATTTTTCCATTGATATAATTTTATCCCTAATTTTAACCCCTCTTCTTAACCTTCCTTTAATTTCCTTCTTTGCTTGTTCGATGTAGTGGTTAAGCAATAGCTAAGAAAAGCTGCATCTTTACCATCAGCCTTTTTAAATCCAAGCATAAATTCACTATATGGTCAATGACGAAGGCGAGTATAAACTGAGTGCTGACTTTAATCAAACAGTAGGAGAGAATGTCATAATATAGCAAAATGGTAGAAATAATAAGGGAAAATAGTGAGACGAAAGTGAAATTTGGGAAAAATATGAGTTCACATGAGAGGATAAACGGAAATTGGGAAAGTTAAGCCCCGCAATTTTCAATTTTTTTTAATGTTGTGGTCAGTGAGGATCAGATATTCCCATGATTTCAATTTGAAGACATAGACTGTCTGATCATTAATTACAGAGAAATTGACAATTTAACAAAAACAAAAGTGTACCCCACAATCTACATCTACATGGTTACTCTGCAATTCAGACTTAAGTGCCTGGCATAGGGTTCATCGAACCATTTTCATACTACTTCTCTACCATTCCACTCTCGAATGGCGGGTGGGAAAAAGGAACACCTAAATCTATCCGTTCGAGCTCTGATTTCCCTTATTTTATTATGATGATCATTTCTCCCTATGTAGGTGGGTATCAACCAAATATTTTCGCATCCGGAAGAGAAAGTTGGTGATTGAAATATCGTAAACAGACCTCGCCGCAAAGAAAACCGCCTTTGTTTCAGTGACTGCCACCCCAATTCGCGTATCACATCAGTGACACTCTCACTCCTCTTGAGCCATAACACGAAACCAGCTGCCCTTCTTTGCACTTTTTCGATGTGCTCCGTCAATCCTACCTAGTGAGGATCCCACACCGAGCAGCAATATTCCAGCAGAGGATGGACAAGTGTAATGTAGGCTGTCGGTTTAATGGGTTTGTCGCATCTTCTAAGTGTTCTGCAAACAAAGCGCAGTCTTTGTTTCGCCTTCACCATAATATTATCTATGTGGTCTTTCCAATTTAAGTTGCTCGTAATTGTAATTGTAATTCGAATTGACAGTCCTCAGATATGTGCGATTTATCGTATACCCAGAATTTATCGGATTTCTTTTAGTACCCATGCGGATGACCTCGCACATTTCTTTGTTTAGTGCCAATTGCCACTTTTCGCACCATACGGAAATTCTCTCTAGATCATTTTGTAATTGGAATTGGTCGTCTGATGATTTTACTAGACAGTAAATTCCAGCGTCATCTGCAAACAATCTAAGGGGGCTGCTCAGATCACCTAGATCATTTACGTAAATCGGGAACAGCAGAGGGCCTATGACACTACCTTGCGGAACGCCAGATATCACTTCTGTTGTACTCGATGATTTACCGTCTATCACTACAAAATGGTTCAAAAGGCTCTGAGCACTATGGGACTTAACAGCCGTGATCATCAGTCCCCTACAACGTAGAACTACTTAACCTAACTAACCTAAGGACATCACACACATCCATGCCCGAGGCAGGATTCGAACCTGCGACCGTAGCAGTCGCACGGTTCCGGACTGCGCGCCTAGAACCGCGAGACCACCGCGGCCGGCGTCTATCACTACAAACTGTGACCTCTCTGAGAGGAAATCACGAATCCAGTCACATAACTGAGAGGATACTCCACATGCACGGAATTTGATTAATAGTCGCTTGTGAGGAACGGTATCAAAAGCCTTCTGGAAATCTAGGAATATGGAATCGATCTGAGATCCCTTGGCGACAGCACTCATTACTTCATGGGAATAAAGAGCTACCTGCGTTGCACAAGAACGATATTTTCTGAATCCGTGTTGCTTATGTATCAATAAGTCATTTTCTTCAAGGTGATTCATAATGTTCGAGTACGGTATATGCTGCAAAATCCTACTGCAAATTGTTGTCAGTGATATGGGTCTGTAACAATATTGGATAAAGCCCCACACTGCGGATCTTTGCCGCATTTTTGATAAACATTGATAAAAATGGATGACTGCCTACTAAAAACCCTTGAAACAACCCTTTGTAACATCGTTAAAAATTGTAGTTCAGTTACTCTACACAATATTGAACTGAAAATTCTCGTGAGTTTGAACATAATGCTTAAAAATATTTGAACAAAAAATAATACTTTCTTCTCCACGAAAGGAGTATTAGTAGGGAAACCTGAATGAGAACAATTACTGAGGCTAAGCTGCCTCAGGCCCTTCTTCTTTTTCCTGGTCTTCTTCGGATACTTTGCCAATTAGCATGTCCATTTCTGTATCTTAGGTACTGTCATGATGTGCGAAGTTTGAATCTGATTCTGAAGAATAATCAATAGGCTTTTTGATTTATTTTCTTGCTGTTTTGGAAATGATGTAATGAAAGTAGCTTACATCGTTTGTTTATGTGCTTTTTTGTCACGTTTTTCCCACTCAGTAGCAAGCTTTTCTTTTCCCATGCATTCTTCTTCCATTCGTTCTTAATTGGGTGTCGACGTTAGAAGTACAGATTTCAATGCTATACCAGAAATTTCCCCTAAATCTTTAGTTTAGACGGAGGAATTATATCTTCAGGTGTGATAATCTCACACGGTGTGTGCTGAATGTCATCTTTTGCGAGGTTCTCATCGAAGAACTCTCGTGACATTGTTGGAGTAGCGGAGATTTATCCCGAAACACCTGCAAGGATTTGCCCCATTTCGCCATTTTTGACAAATGCGCTATTGTTGATTTTGGAAGCCAACGGGATCAACTATTTCCACGTTAAAGTGAAGCTCAAATGCAGTAATGTCAGCGAGTAATTGATTGATTCTTCTTTATTCTTCTTTTGAATTCTTAACTTATTCAGTGTTCAAGTAAAATATCACAAAAGTTACGTGTAACTAGTAAAAAAAACAGACTTACCTCATTTTATCACCTCCTGACTGACCTGCCGGAACTGACTTTCATGGAACAATAAGTTACAATAAGACAAATCTGCCACTGGTGGTCGACCCCTGAATCGATGCCAATCACTGAAAAAACTCGTTTTGGGTTTTTACCCCACTTGGGGTTTTACATCCACTTACGTAAAATTGTAGGTAATAATTGTGACAAGAATATTCAATAATGAAACTATTTTGATTAAAAGTCCTGGATTCACGTTCTGGAGCGGGAGAGCTGCGCGTAATATATATTTAACTCTAGCGACGAAAGAGAAAGATAAGCAAGAAATATACTGTGAAATGTTCCATTATCTGAGCTACTTTAGTATAAATGAACAGAAGAAAGCAAATGAATGCTTGACTTATGAATGTGATGAGCGCAGGATGAGATGGATTTAAATGAAATAATGTTTTCAGAATACTGATGTATAGTACATTTACTGAACCTATAGTGTTGAAAAAAAGGTAAATCTACAGATAACTGTCGAAAATCTTCTCATAAAATACAGTTTATTGTCTGTAACACTATTTTTGACACACTGTTTTGCTAAACGTTCGTATATGTTTCACTATTATGACTTCCTGTGCATATTTTAGCACGGAAGTGCAGTGTCAGTCGTTAAAGTAGAAATCCATGCACCCGATTTTCTATGGGAGCGAAGACTACACGTCTTAACGTAATTAACCACGGGCATCCCAATTTATGGCGCCCCCGTATCAGATTCGTGATTTATCTCAGACTATAATAAATTTTTAACAGCCCTTACCTCACGTATCACGACAATGTACCGGTTAATAAAGCAGACGAAGCTGCTCTCAGTAGCAATCGATAAACTCCAAGCTTATACCAAGAATTTACGACCGATAGAATGCGATATATTGGCTATCGCGTTGTAAGGTAATTTAAGTTCATCGGCTTCTGAGTAACGCCTACTCTTAGACAGAGAGAGAGAGAGAGAGCAAAATGTCGCGACAACATAAAGCTTTTGATAACCTCAACGACAGCCTTACTATATATGTACACATGTACAAGGTGAAGATAAAGCGTTTTCCTGACTACAGAAGTTTATTTCTAAGGGAATATGTCAGGTACGGCTGTGTCGTTTGTTCCAAATAGTGGTTCAGCTTATAGAGTTTTTCGTCGATATAATTCAACCTGTGCTTTGTTTGTTTCTCGTAGAACTACTAGGCGATACCCAATTTCTCTCTGTATGTTTGCCAATATCCCTTCCGCCACTGCCTATCCAGTATCCGGTATTAGTGTCGTAGGATTTTACACATCAGGAACTGATGAACTGAGTATTTTATTATTAACGTAATACCACAGAAAAGTCACCGAAGGTAAGCGCTGTCGGGCTGGGCTAGCACTTGGATGGGTGACCATCGGGTCTGCCGAGCGCTGTTGGAAAGAAGGATGCACTCAGCCCTTGTGAGACAAACTGAGGAGCTACTTGATTGAGAAGTAGCTGCTCCGGTCTCGAAAACTGGCATACGGCCGGGACATCGGTCGGTATCTTTGGGCCTTCATGGCCTGTTCGGGAGGAGTTTAGTTTAGTTTAGTTTTATAGAAAAGTCAGGAGGGGTTATGTCTGGTGAATCTGGCGGCCATAATCTTGAACCAACTCTACCAATCCCTCCGTCCGGAAAGATTTCATCCAAGAACTGCTACCGAAGTGCCCCCAGTGTGTCGGTGTACCATCCTGTTGAAACACTACCCATTGTTAGAATATATGTAACTGAGGTAAACGTTCAGTTCCAACATGTCGAGCTAAAGCGTCCCCGTAATGGGCAGCTCACTGAAAAAGAACATTCCAATAACTGTGTTGTCCACTAAGCCACACCACACATTTATTTTCGGGATGTTCCTTATCTGTTGTACCACGATATGTGGCTTCTCCAAACCCCTGACCCGGACATTATGCCGTCTTTCCTTTACCGGTGAAGTGAAAAGTAGCTTGATGGTACGTGGGGGAGTTGGAAAATAAGTTTCCCCTTTCGACTGTGGTCAGAGTTGTGCGTGAAAGGAAAAAAAAAGAAAATGAGACATTAAAGACATATCTTTACGTTTCTACATAATTTCTAAGTACATTGAGACATTTGTCATACCACTTTATAAGCTTCAAAACGCGTTCCAGGAAAAAATCAGGGCGTTGCATAAAGAAGAGCCGTTGACCGGCTTGTTTGACAGCATTGCTGAGAAAAGGGGCCTTCCGTCGAGAGTCTTCTTCAAAGCAGCAAACAGATGGAAGTCACTTGGTGCGAGATCCGGACTGTAAGGCGGATGGTGTAGGCGCTCCCAACCAAGAGTTGCAATGTGGTTTAGCGTTGCCGTCACCGTGTGTGGTCTCGCATGGTCATCCAACAGCAGAACGCCGGATCTGAGAAGGCCAGGCCGCTTTTTCCGAATCACCTCATTCAATTTCGACAGAGTGGGACAGTAACGCGCAGCATTGATGGTTGCATCCTCCAGAAAGTCCAGTAGCAAAACTCCTTTGGCGTCCCAGAAAACGGTGAGTAGCACTTTACCTGCAGACGGAGTGCTTTTGAACTTCTTTCGGACAGGTGATGACAGATGTTTCCACTCCATGGATGCGGCCCTCGATTCAGGCGTGTAATGGTGGGCCCATGTTTCATCCCCCGTCACAGTCCGAAACAGGTCATTGCCAGATTCATGGTAATGCACGAGCTGTTCCAGGCTGAACGCCATGTGTGTCGGGGTCAATTGGCGAGACACTCATCGTCCTGACAGCTTCCTGTATCGAAGAATGTCGTAGATGATCTTGTGAGCTCGCTCATGTCCGATTCCTAGTTCTGGCGCTACTCCATCGTTGGTGATACGCCGGTTTGCTTTAATCATGTCATCCACCTACCTGACATTTGCATTTGTGGTGACCGTGCGTGTCCGTCCAGGTCTCGGTATATCCTGCACTTGCTGACGTCCATCACTGAATTGCTGGCACCATCTCCTCACCAACTGCCTCGACAACACACCTGACCCATACACCTCAATAAGGCGGTTATGAATTTCTGTGCCTGATACTCCAAGTGCCCATTCATAGCGGATAACAGCTCTCACTTCCGCCTTTGACCACGACTCCAAAACGCACCTTCTCTACATAGCTTCGGGAAGAGACTGAGCGCTGGCCTCCACTTTGTGCAGGCGCTGCGACAGCGCCATCTGCTTGATCGCGGTCGACCTCTACCCAATGGCGTATCGGTGTCTTGCAAGTTCGCATTCACCCGCCGTGTCGTCTTTCGCCCATATCACACATACCTGCCCACAGTCGACAGGGAAAACTTATTTTCCAACTCCCACTCGTAAAAACAACAAACTATTAAAGTAATCATGGTCTGCCTCGATTCGTTCTAGCGTGTTCCTAGCAAACTGAGCACGTCTTGGCCCAACATCTGGCTACAAAACTTTCAGGAGCTGTCCTTCGTATGCATTGAAGTTCAAGCATTTGTGTAAAATCTTCACCAGAAACTACATCTACATCGACATTCCGCAAGACACAGTACGAGGAGTGGCGGAGGGTATCCTGTCATTTCCTTCCTGTTCCACTTGCAAATTGAGTGAGGGAAAGACGACTGTCTATATGCCTCCATACGAGCCCTAATTTCTCGTGTGTTATCTTCTTGGTCTCTAGGCGCAACGTACAGTGTGACAGTTATTGAACTATAGGAAATAAAGTCGTCATAACTTCAGGACAGTTTGCGTTAGGACGTTCAAACTGAGCGGTTGACCACAGGGCACGATGTGAATTAGTATGGTTTGGTTTAGCGACGAAGCACACTTTCATTTGGATGGGCTCGTCAATAAGCAAAACTGGCGCATTTGGGCTTCTGAGAATCCGCAATTCGCGATAGAGAAGTCTCTACACCATCAACGGGTGATTGTGTGGTGTGCAATGTCCAGCCACGAAATTATCGGCACAATATTGCTTGATAGAACGGTATGTGAAGGTTTTGGTCCACGATTTCATCCCCATTATCCAAAGTGACACTGGTTTCTCCAAGATATGGTTCATGCAAGACGGAGCTCGGCCCCATCGAAGCAGGAGAGTGTTTGACGTCCTGGAGGAGCACTCTGGGGACCGCATTCTATCTCTGGGCTGCCCAGAGGCCACTAGCATGGCGCTCGATTGGCAAGGTGTACATAAATAACCCCAAAGCCATTGTTGAGCTGAAAACAGCTATTCAGGAAGTCATCGACAGCATCGATGTTTCGACACTTCAGCGGGTCATGAAGAATTTCGCTATTCGTCTGCGTCACATCATCACCAATAGTAGCAGGCGTGTCGAACGTATCATAACCTGAATCCGAATATCTTCAGTGACGTCTACATGTTGAATAAAATGTGTGCATGCCGTAGTTTGTAACTAATTTACGTTTTTTTTTTTTTCCTGTAGTTCAGTAATTGTCCCCGTACGTTGGCAGCAGTAGAATCGTGTGGCAGTCAGCTTCAAATTCCGGTTCTCTACATTTTCTCAATAGTTTTTCCCGAAAAGAACGTCGCCTTCCCTCCAGGGATTCCCATTTAAGTCCCTGAAGTATCTCCGTAACAACGTGTTGTTCGAACCTACCGGTAACATATAGCAGCATACCTCTAAATTGCTTCGACGTCTTCCTTCAGTCCGACCTGTTGTAGATCCCAAACACTCGAGCAGTAGTCAATAATAGGTCGCACCAGCGTCCTATATTCTTTCCTAAAATTCTCCCAAAAAATTGAAGTCGACCACTACAATCCTTAGATGCTCGTTCCATTTCACATGGCTTTGCAACGTTATGCCCAGATATTTAAACGACTTGACTGTGTCACGCAGGACGCTGGTAATACTGCAACCGAACATTACAGGCTTATTCTTCCTACTCTTCCGTATTAACTTACACTTTTTCACATTTAGATATACCTGCTATTCACCACACCGGCTAGAAATTTTGTCTAAGCCGTCTTGTTTCTTCCTACAGACACTCAACTTCGACACCTTACCATACACCACAGCATCATCACCAAACAACCGCAGATTGCTGCCCACCCTATCAAATCATTTACGTATCCAGAGAACAACAGCAGTCCTATCACACTTCCCTAAAGCACTCCTAACGATGGCGTTGTCTTTGATTGAAACTCGCCGTCGAGGACAACATACTGGATTCTATTACTTAAGAAGTCTTCGATCCACTCACATACCTGTCATCTTATTCCATATGCTCGTACCTTCTTTAACAGCCTGCAAAGGGGCACGGTGTCAAATGGTTTCCGGAAATCTAGAAATATGGAATCTGGCTGTTACCCTTCATGCACAGTTCGCAGTATAGAATCTGAGAAATGGGCAAGTTGAACTTCATACGAGCGATTCTTTCTAAAACCATGCTGATTCGTGGACAGAAGCTTCTCAGTTCTCTGAGGTACTTTAATCTGGAAACACGACTCGTTAACCACTGCTGAGAGAGCTGACACGCTATATGCATGGTGTCAATTGTGTAGTCACACACTCCCGGTCTACCGCTTGTCGCCTTGTCACGAATATGTCAGTCTCTTTCCATACCATCCTTTGATGCACTTCACATCTGGCAGAACTCGACCACAGGCCCTTGGAAATTGTCGCAGTACCGTAATAGGCGACTGTGGTTCATGATACAATATAACACTTGGCGCTTTCTCCTCCACAATAGCCAATGTGACAGCAGCACTCCGGAATTACGATGCCTGTGACAAGAGAGCTATAGATAACAGAAATCAGATGCTGTCAGAGCACGTGTAGAAGTGTGTCCATGAAGACCTCGTAAGTTAAATGACCACTTCCAAGGAAACATGGCACGTGGAAGCGTATCCATAAAAAAAACTCTTCGAGTGAAGCTACCATTTCCAGCAAACCGCACTCGTTCAACTAGCATCGTAGTTCCTTGGAAATAATTTTTACATAATTAGGGGAAGTGCTCATGCAAACCCTGTATTTCACTCATTCGATAACACTCCAGGTGTGCACAAAGGTACAGTTGTTGAAAATCGCGTTACGAATAACATTATCAAACTTTCGTTACTGATTCACCAAAGAAGCTTAGTCATCGTTCGTGATTTTTACAAAACTAAAAGACTTTCCGAGACAAAATAAAGCAGAACAGTTTTCATATTACGTATATACAACCAGAATACATTTCATCTAAACCCTTATTGAAAAAATTAATTTAAGCAATCTACTAACGTCGCGCTTGTGTACACCGTACACAGTAAAGACGCGCTCCAGTGTGATAACGCTTGGAATCCGTTGAACTACGATTTACTCTCTACATACTGCGACCAGAAATTTCTGATACAGCTCATAGTTCAGCAATGTCGGTAATCTGGCTCAAATTTCCTATTTGTTCTAACATTTTAAATTTTGTTCAGTCAAGTAAAGTGTCTAGAGTTCATATTTTAAATCTCTCTTCCTGTCCAGTAATGGGCATTCAAACATTGCATTAAAACATGTGCATTGTTGCTTTTGCAGTGTTTCGTTAGCCTGCAACGGTTATTCCCGTAAAGCAATGTTCAAACCACAATCGCAAAGACAGTCGCCCGTTTACTTACCAAAGCTCCGCCTTGCTTGTGCTACACAGATACTACAGTTTTTGGAAATTTAGTGCTGACGTCTCTTTGTAAATGCACTCAATGTCTCGACGTCAACCAAGGGAGGTGGCGCAGTGGTTAGCACACTGGACTCGCGTTGGCAGGACGACGGTTCAAATCTGCGTCCGGCTATCCTGATTTAGGTATTCCGTGACTTCCCTAAATCGCTTCAGGCAAATGCCTGGGTGGTTCCTTTGAAATCCCTAATCCGATGGGATCGATGAGCTCGCTGTTTGGTCCCCTTCCCCAAATCAACCAACCAACCAATCTTGACGTCTTTATAAGACTTATTTGATCCGTTCTGTTGATTGGTCATTATAAGTGTCATACCTGTCCTAGCTCACCTGGTGTGGATGTAATACTTTATTTAAGAATTCTCATGATACGATTCCATGGCTGTACTTATTATATATTTTAACAGTCGATTTCGGTCAGTTTTAAAACCGCATCCTGGTGATAAAGAAGATAATGTGATTTTAGAACCAAAATAAGATATTTTACAGAGTGAAGTCAAATGGGCCCTAGCAAATATTGCTAGAAACCAGATTAGTGGACATCGCAGAATTCCAGCCGAGTCGTTAAAAGTCATTGGAGTGAAGCGGAGAAAGAGTTGCATTAAATTCGTCGGTTAATATGGAGAACAACAGTGGTCAAAGATCGGGAAAGTTCAGTGTTCATCCTCATTTCAAGAAAGGGGATATTTAAATTGTCACTTATATGCTAGTAAAGCCATGCTTAGAAGCTTACAAAAAAGACTTCACAAGTATAAAGGCCGAGAGCTACTACAAGAATAAGCTGGAGTTCATAAAGAATGAGTGACCAGAGATCAAACTGGCAGCATCCAATGAAATTCAGGTGAAGGGAAGAGAATTCCAAAAAGATGTGTATGTCTGCTTTACTGATTAGGCTAAACCATTTGACTGTGCGGACCACGACAAATTATGGTAGGTGCTCAAAAACATAGGAGTACCAGTTCACTTCATCTACCTCATACACAGTTTATACTCTGACAAAGCAGCCACGATGAGAACCCTATATGAATCAACTACGTGAGTCAAGATTCAGGAAGGAGTACGGCAAGGTTGCATATCGTCACCTTATTTATTTAACCTGTATGCAGAGCAGATTACGAGAAATTACAGGATAGATGGAAGAGAAAACGAAATTAAATTGTTTGGATAAATATAAACAAACTTAAATATGCAGATGATGTCCTTCTGATGCTAGGAAGTGAAAAAGAGCTAAGTATCCTCTTACATAAGGTGAAAGAATAAACTGCCAAAGCTGGTCTGAATTCGATTGTCAAGGAAAAGAAAATTACGACAGTATCATTGGATATAGGAGATGAAATAATGGAGATAGTTTCTGTGCCCAGTTATCTCGACTCACAGACTTCTGCTAATGTGACGGCAGATACGAAATCAAGAGATGCTTAGTACTTGCTAGAAACGTAATGTCGAATGTTAACAACATTTGAAGGATTAGAGACATAACTTTAACAACAAAGAGCCATATGCCAAGGGCTATGGTGTTTCCAGTTGTGACGCACAGATCGCAGCACTGCGCCATAAGAAAGACTGAAAGGTGTAGAATAAATTTCTGTGAATAGCGGTGTTGGAGGAATCTCTTTTAGAGTTCACGGATCGCAAAGACAACAAAAAGTTCAATATTACAGCAAATAAATCCAGATTGTTCCTTGGAAGATCGCCGGCCGCTGTGGCCGAGCGGATCTAGTCGCTTCAGTTCGGAGCCGCGCTGCTGCTACGGTCACAGGTTCGAATCCTGCCATGGGCATGGATGTGTGATGTCCTTAGGTTAGTTAGGTTTAAGTAGTTCTAAGTGTAGGGGACTAATGACATCAGATGTTAAGTCCCATAGTGCTTAGAGCCCTTTTTTTCCTTGAAAGATCTGATACTGAACAAAAATTTACTCACTTTGGGCACTTCATGAGAAGGCATGATCCGCTGGAACAAAAATTAATGTTGCGGAAGGTCGAAACCACGGGGAGGAAAGGGCGGCAAAGGATGAAATGGATCGAGGGCATCACAGAAGTAATGGATTCCTATCTGGAAAGTCTACGTGAGATTTTGCAGGACAAAAGACATTTGCACGCTTTATTTCATGTGATCACACAGAGTCGAAATAGACCAAACAATTAGAGAGGGGAGAGGCTATGTGGCAACTAATAAGATGAGCCCACACGCGTAAGATTTTCATTAGAGAATGCGAACTACTTCTTAGTAGGATGAAGGCGTTATGAATTATATCAAATCTTTTGGCAATGCGGATATGGACAACCATCAGCTGTATAATGGAATGACGACAGTGAAAATTTGTGCCGGATCGGGTCTCGAACCCTGATTTCCCGCTTATCGCGAGCTACACCTGGTGGTTGTCCATATTCGCAACTGCGAATTCATTTAATACATATTAGTTCCTCCGACATACTTCACAACGAGAAAATTCGAGAAATTAGAGCTAATACAGAGGTTTACCAACAATCATTCTTCCCACGCGCCATTCGCGAATGGGACAGGGAATGGACTATCAGAAAGCGGTTCCAGAAGCTCCTTCCGCCACACACCATCAGGTGGCTTGCGGGGCATTAGTATAGACGTAGATTAATCTTGATGCAGTTTTTAATCGAGGTCTTCAGTATACACAATACAGGGTGATTATAATTAAATTTAAACTTTCAAAACGCTGTAGAAATAACAACTCTGGTCAGAATGTCTCAAATTGCAACTGAATATTACAGGACAAGGGGGAAACGTATGGAAGAAGAAAAAAAATTGTGAAAATTGATCAATAGATGGCGCTGTATGTGTCAACATACGTAAATGAAAACACCTTTCATGCGCACAACCCACTGAAGTTCGTATAAACACGCCGGGTACACGGCTTTTCCTCCTTTCGCGTCTCCGACGGTCGCCATGACTGTCTCAATACAGGATCGTGCTCTGCTTGTAAAGCTGTATTGCAAGAATGATGACTGTGCACAGATCACTCTGCGGAAGTTCCGGACACTGAAGGGTGTCAAAAAAGGCGTTGGTCTGATGACTGCCGTGGGTCTGGAGAAAATGATTCGGAAACTGAAAAAAAAAATCGGATGATTTTGGTATGCAACCTGCTAGAGGGAGGAAACGAACTGATTCGGCGTCAGTGGAAGCGGTGGCCACAGCGATGCAGGAGCAGACGAGTGGTGGTGTGCAAACGTGTAGTGCACGGAGAATTGCCCGAACATTGGACATACCGGTCAGCACGGTGGGTAAAATCCTACAAAACATCCTATGCTATCCATTCAAAATTACCCATGTGCACGAGTTGCTTCCTGTTGACCTGCCAGCAAAAGAGACCTTTGCTTTAGAATTTCTTGCTCGCATGGAAATGGACAATGACTGGCCGTGGAAGATCTTGTGGACAGACGAAGCCCACTTCCACGTGACAGGATTTGTTCGTACACAGAGTTGTCGAATATCCACACGCAAATCAAACAGTGCCACATCATCCTGAAAAGGTCACTGTGTGGTGCGGGTTTACGGCATCATTTACCACAGGGCCATATTTTTTCGAAGAGATGGGTGCTTCCAGTCCTGTTACCCGTATCGTCGCTGGCAAGCGTTATGAGTGTCTTTCGTGCAACTACGTCATTCCAGCTCCCCAACAACGTACATTGCAAATCCAGCTAACCAGCTACTGATGCGCCATTTCGAAAATGATAGACTTATCAGCCGCCATTTTCCTACAGCATGGCCGTCCCCATCATCTAGTCGTAATCCGCGTGACTTCTGGCTGTGGGGCTGTCTGAAAGATGTGTTCAGTGTTCCGATTGCAAACGTAGCTGCACTGAAGGCATGCATTGCGCAACACATTCTCAACGTGACCCCGGAAACACTTCGATCAGTTGTGAAACATGCTGATTCTCGATTTCAACTTGTTGCAGAAAACGGTGGACAGCATATTGAACATGTTTTGCGCCAGTCACACGGAAATTAATAATCGGATTTGATTTTGATTGATGCTTTTTATACGGTTTTTGGCCTCAAGACAATTGAAAACCAATTTTTCTCTTCCGGTTTGATATGACCTTGCCGTGTTGGATGGGCTTACGTAACTAAGAGTATCACACCAGTACACCCATGCACATTGAGTAGTAAAGTTTGTTTAACGTCAAACGTACAGCTTAGGCATTGTTGTATGATTCATTTGTCATTTGTAGTCGACCACTATTAAATTGTGATGCTTACAGCACCATCTATTGCTACATTTTGTAACTATTTTTCTTCTGCCATACGTTTTCCCGCCTCTTCGATAATATTCCGCTGTAATTTGACGTCATTCTGACCCGTGGTGATTTTTCTACCGCTATTTGGAAGTTTAATTGTAATCACCCTCTATATCATACAGAAGTACTGTACCGCTGTCGTTCTCATCTGCCACCATAACTATCGGTAAAGCATGCGATAGCATGCGTACCAGGATTTTCCGGTGTTCATACCTCGGATTTTATTGGGTACGGTCAAGTGTTCTGGATAACCCTTGGGCTAGGGAACATTTGGATGTCCAACAGAAGATTCGTCTTAGTTGGCTCTGAGCACTATGGGACTTAACATCTGTGGTCATCAGTCCCCTAGAAATTAGAACTACTTACACCTAACCAACCTAAGGACATCATACACATCCATGCCCGAGGCAGGATTCGAACCTGCGACCGTAGCGGTCACGCGGTTCCAGACTAAAGCGCCTAGAACCGCACGGCCACAGCGGCCGGCATTCGTCTTAGTGACTGTTCTACAGCACAGGGTAAAAGTATGAATATTACACACTTCGCCGCGCGGGATCAGCCGAGCGGTCTTGGGCGCTGCAGTCATGGACTGTGCGGCTGGTCCCGGCGGAGGTTCGAGTCCTCCCTCGGGCATGGGTGTATGTGTTTGTCCTTAGGATAATTAGGGTTAAGTAGTGTGTAAGCTTAGGGACTGATGACCTTAGTAGTTAAGTCCCATAAGATTTCACACACATTTGATTTTTTTACACACTTCCTCGTGCTTAGGCAATTAGATCAAATCGGTTGGTTCTTTTTTCATTTCATGTCGTCCACGGAGGACTTGAAGGGACTTATGAAGGCGGGTCCGAAAAAACCGGGTTCTTTAATATATTTTCTTGCTAAAATCATTCAATAGCGAAGGTTTCATTAACATTTCCTTATTTCAAACAACTAATTTCGACAGATTTTGCTGTCATTTTCAGGTCTTAAAAAAACTTTTTGTTATGACACGTGTTCACTTTTACGTTGGACCTCACATCAAGTTGTCATGCAGAGAAAAATCAGCTCGCTATAAGAGGTTTGCCATAACTGAAATATATAAAAACATAAAGCGCCTTGTGCAGATGGTCATGTGCATATACACTGAAGCGCCATAGAAACTGGTACAGGCATGCACATCCAAATACAGAGATATGTAGACAGGCAGAATATGAAGTTGCGGCAGGCAACACCTATATAAGACAAGTGTCTGGCGCAGTTGTTACTGCTGCTACGATGGTAAGTTATCAAGATTTATGTGATGTGATTACGTAGGCTTTCCCGGCGTAATAAGTCTTGAAAGTCTCTTAGGGTTTGCTGCCGGATCCTAAAATTAACTTGACTCGATATTTCGGCAATCCAACTGGTCGCCATCCTCAGGAAAATGCTGCTTCCTGAAGATGGCGACCAGTTGGATTGCCGAAATAAAAAGTCAAGTTGATTTTAGGATCCGGCAGCAAACCCGATGAGACTTTCAAGATTTAAGTGAGTTCGAACGTGCTGTTATAGTCGACGCACGAGTGAGCGGCCACGGCATCTCCGAAGTAGCGATGCAGTGGGGATTTTCCCGTACGACCATTTCACGAGTGTACCGACATCGCCGCAGCCGGGAAAACATCCAGTAAGAACGAGACGAGCGACGATTGAAGAGAATCGTTCAACGTGACAGAAGCGCAATCCTTCCGCAAATTGCTGCAGAGTTCAGTGTTGGACCATCCACAAGTGCCAGCGTCCAAAACATTCAACGAAACATCATTGACATTGGCATTCGGAGTCGAAGGCCGACTCATGTACTCTTGATAACCGAGCCGTGCGCCTTGCCTGGCCCGTCAACCCGACATTGGACTATTGATGACTGGAAACATGTTGTGTGGACGGACGAGACTCGTTTCAAATTGTATCGAGTGGATGGACGTGTAAGGGTATGGAGACAACCTCATGAACCCATGGAAACTGCATGCCAGCAAGGGACTGTTCAAGCTGGCGGAGGGCTATAATAGTGTGGGGTATGTGAAGTTTGAGTGATGTGGGACCCCTGATACGTTTAGATATGACTCTGACAGGTGACACATACGTAAGCATCCTATCTGATCACCTGCATCCTTTCATGTCCATTATGCATTCGACGGACTTAAGCGACACCATCAGGACAATGCGACACGTCCAGAATTGCTGCAGAGTGGCCCCAGGAACATTCTTCTGAGTTTAAACGTCTCCTCTGGCCAACAAACTCCCCAGACATGAGCATTATTGAGCATATCTGAGATTCCTTCCAACGTGCCGTTCAGAATAGCTCTCCATCCCTTTGTACTCTTACGGATTTAAAGACAGCCCCGCAGGATTCATGGCGTCAGTTCCTTCCACAACTACTTCAGACATTACTCGAGTCCATGCCATGCCGTGATGCAGCACTTCTGCCCGCGGGGGCTGTACAAGATATTAGACAGGTGCACCAGTTTCTTTGGCTCTTCAATATATATACTGCTCACAAATGCTAGTTACATCACAAAAACGCAGAACACAGTAGCACATCTGTTTACAGAAGGTGGACACGTTCTAAACATTGAAAATCACTACGCCGTTTAATGTTGATTTCCAATGTTTAGAATATGTCCATATTCTTTAAACAGATGTGCTACTGTGTACTGTGGTTTTGTTATGCAACTACCATTTGTGAGCGGTATATATATGGACATGGCCATTTGCACAAGGTACTTTATGTTTTTACATGTTTCAGTTATGACAGAACTCTTATAATGAGTTGGTTTTTATCCACATGACAACTTGGCGTGTTGTCCAACGAAAAACATAACAAAAAGCTTTTTTCAGAACTGAAGATCACGCAAAAGTCTGTCGAAACTAGTTTTTTTTTTTACGTAAAGAAATATTTATGCAATTTTGGCTGTTAAATGTTTTTACAAGTAAAACAGATCGCTCCTTCGGTCTTCTCAAAATTACAAAATATTATATTTTTTGCCTTCACCAGTGGACCAAAACCCAGCCGAGGATTCCGAGACGGATAAGCACCCAAAATGCCTGAAACTTTTGCTACATAGTTTTAAGCTCCCGATCTCGAACAACGATGAATATTTCCTTGATCTCCTTATCCATTTCCGAGATACATGGGTTCATTGGTGCCCTACTTCTACACGATAAATCCGTATAAGACAAAATCTAAATAATAAATAACCACAGAAAATAGCTCAATTTTTAACAGTTTGTTCTCTAAGCATTTATCAAGAAAAGCCATCTCACCGTTGCCATAAATCTTCATACGCTATGGAGAAACATCCTAAAAAACTTTATTTTGTGGGTACCAAAACACAGCAGCGGATTCCGAGTCGGCTGTGCACATAAAACGGTAGTAATTTTTACTATGTATCCTCAAGATCCCGATTTGTAACAACCTTGAATTTTTGCTTCATATCTTTATCCGTTTACAAGACAGAGATGTTCAAATTTACCCTACTTGTACAGGTGAAATAAGCACGTAAAATCTGGTGTGGGGCGCGTTATCATCTACTAACATCGTGTTGTATTACTGGAGTACGTGCAAATAAATTTCAGTAGGTCTGAGGTGTAAAATTAGTTTTGCGTTATTTCACTTTCACATACACTATGTGGTCAAAAGCATCCGGACTACCCCAAAACATACGTTTTTTTTTTTATATTGGGTGCATTGTGCTGCCACCTACAGCCAGGTAATCCATATCAACGCCTTCTGTAGTCATTAGACATCGTGAGAGAGCAGAATGGTGAGCTCCGCGGAACTCAAGGAATTCGAACGTGGTCGGGTGATTGGGTGTCACTTGTGTCAGACGTCTGCACGCAAGATTTTCACGCTCCTAAATATCCCTAGGTCCAGTGTTTCCGATGTGATGTTGTTGTTGTTCTGGTCTTCAGTCCTGAGACTGGTTTGATGCAGCTCTCCATGCTACTCTATCCTGTGCAAGCTTCTTCATTTCCCAATACCTACTGCAACCTACATCCTTCTGAATCTGTTCAGTGTATTCATCTCTTGGTCTCCCTCTACGATTTTTACCCTCCACGCCTCTTCTTCTAGTCAAGTTGTGCCACAAACCTCTCTTCTCCCCAATCCTATTCAATACCTCCTCATTAGTTACGTGATCTACCCACCTTATCTTCAGCATTCTTCTGTAGCACCACATTTCGAAAGCTTCTATTCTCTTCTTGTCCAAACTAGTTATCGACCACGTTTCACTTCCATACATGGCTACGCTCCATACAAATACTTTCAGAAACGACTTCCTCACACTTAAATCAATACTCGATGTTAACAAATTTCTCTTCTTCAGAAATGCTTTCCTCGCCATTGCCAGTCTTCATTTTATATCCTCTCTACTTCGACCATCATCAGTTATTTTGCTCCCCAAATAGGAAAACTCCTTTACTACTTTAAGTGTCTCATTTCCTAATCTAATTCCCTCAGCATCACCCGACGTAATTCGACTACATTCCATTATGCTCGTTTTGTTTTGTTGATGTTCATCTTATACCCTCCTTTCATGACACTGTCCATTCCGTTCAACTGCTCTTAAAAGTCCTTTTCTGTCTCTGACAGAATTACAATGTGATCGGCGAACCTCAAAGTTTTTATTTCTTCTCCATGGATTTTAATACCTACTCCGAATTTTTCTTTTGTTTCCTCCACTGCTTGCTCAATATACAGATTGAATAACACCGGGGATAGGCTACAACCCTGTCTCACTCCCTTCCCAACCACTGCTTTCCTTTCGTGCACCTCGACTCTTATAACTGCCATCTGGTTTCTGTACAAATTGTAAATAGCTTTTTGCTCCCTGTATTATACCCCTGCCACCTTCAGAATTTGAAAGAGAGTATTCCAGTCAACATTGTCAAAAGCTTTCTCTAAGCCTACAAATGCTAGAAACGTAGGTTTGCCTTTCCTTAATCTAGCTTCTAAGATACGTCGTAGGGTCAGTATTGCTTCACGTGTTCCAACATTTCTGCGGAACCCAAACTGATCGTCCCCGAGGTCAGTTTCTACCAGTTTTTCCATTCGTCTGTAGAGAATACGCGTTAGTATTTTGTATCCGTGACTTATTAAACTGATTGTTCGGTAATTTTCACATCTGTCAGCACCTGCTTTCTTTGGGATCAGAATTATTATATTCTTCTTGAAGTCTGAGGGTACTTCGCCTGTCTCATACAACTTGCTCACCAGATGGTAGAGTTTTGTCAGGACTGGCTCTCCCAAGGCTGTCAGTAGTTCTAATGGAATGTTGTCTACTCCCGGGGCCTTGTTTCGATTCAGGTCTTTCAGTGCTCTGTCAGACTCTTCACGCAGTATCATATCTCCCATTTCATCATCATCTACATTCTCTTCCATTTCCATAATATTGTCCCCAAGTACATTGCCCTTGTATAGGCCCTCTATAAACTCCCTCCACCTTTCTACTTTCGCTTCTTTGCTTAGAACTAGGTTTCCATCTGAGCTCTTGATATCCATACAAGTGGTTCTCTTTTCTCCAAAGGTCTTTTTAATTTTACTGTAGGCAGTATCTACTTTACCCCTAGTGAGATAACCCTCTACATCCTTACATTCGTCCTCTAGCCATCGCTGCTTAGTCATTTTTGCACTTCCTATCGATCTCATTTTTGAGACGTTTGTATTCCTTTTTGCCTGCTTCATTTAGTGCATTTTTATATTTTCTCCTTACATCAATTATATTTAGTATTTCTTCTGTTACCCAAGGATTTCTACTAGCCCTCATCTTTTTACCTACTAGGTCCTCTGCTGCCTTCACTACTTCATCTCTCAAAGCTACCCATTCTTCTTCTACTGTATTTCTTTCCCCCATTCCTGTCAATTGTTCCCCTATGCTCTCCCTGAAACTCTGTACAACCTCTGGTTCTTTCAGTTTATCCAGGTCCCATCTCCTTAAATTCCCACGTTTTTGCAGTTTCTTCAGTTTTAATCTACAGTTCATAACCAATAGATTGTGATTAGAGTCCACATCTGCCCCTGGTTCCTAAATCTCTGTCTTACCATTATGTAATCTATCTGAAACTTGTCAGTATCTCCAGGCTTCTTCCATGTATACAACCTTCTTTTATGATTCTTGAACCAAGTGTTAGCTATGATTAAGTTGTGCTCTGTGCAATATTCTATCAGGCGGCTTCCTCTTTCATTTCTTAGCCCCAATCCATATTTCCCTACTATGTTTCCTTCTCTCCCTTTTCCTACTACCGAATTCCAGTCACCCATGACTATTAAATTTTCGTCTCCCTTCACTATCTGAATAATTTCTTTTATTTCATGATACATTTCTTCAATTACTTCGTCATCTGCAGAGCTAGTTGGCATATAAACTTGTACTACAGTTGTAGGCGTGGGCTTCGTGTCTATCTTGGCTACAATAATGCGTTCACTATGCTGTTTGTAGTAGCTTACCCGCACTCCTATTTTTTTATTCATTATTAAACCTACTCCTGCATTACCCCTATTTGACTTTGTATTTATAACCCTGTATTCACCTGACCAGAAGTCTTGTTCCTACTGCCACCGAACTTCACTAATTCCCACTATATCTAACTTTAACCTATCCATTTCCCTTTTTAAATTTTATAACCTACCTGCCCGATTAAGGGATCTGACATTCCATGCTCCGATCCGTAGAACGCCAGTTTTCTTTCTCCTGATAACGACGTCCTCTTGAGTAGTCCCCGCCCGGAAATCCGTATGGGGGACTATTTTACCTGCGGAATATTTTACCCAAGAGGATATCATCATTTAATCATACAGTAAAGCTGCATGCCCTCGGGAAAAATTACGGCCGTAGTTTCCCCTTGCATTCAGCCGTTCGCAGTACCAGCACAGTAAGGCTGTTTTGGTTAGTGTTACAAGGCCAGATCAATCAATCATCCAGACTGTTGCCCTGAAATTACTGAAAAGGCTGCTGCCCCTCTTCAGGAACCACACGTTTGTCTGGCCTCTCAACAGATACCCCTCCGTTGTGGCTGCACCTACGGTATGGCTATCTGTATCGCTGAGGCACGCAAGCCTCCCCACCAACGGCAAGGTCCATGGTTCTTGGGGGGGGGGGGGGGTCCGATGTGATAGTGAAGTGGAAATGTGAAGGTACACGCACAGCACAAAAGCGTACAGGCCGACCTCGTCTCTTGACTGACAGAGACCGCCGACAGTTGAAGAGGATCGCAATGTGCAATATTCAGACATCTGTCCAGACCATCACACAGGAATTCCAAAATACATCAGGATCCACTGCAAATACTATGACAGTTAGACGGGATTTCATGGTCGAGCGGCTGCTCACAACCACACTTCACGACGGTAAACGCCAAACGAAGCCTCGCTTGGTGTTAGGAGCGTAAACATTGGACGATTAAACAGTGGAAAAACGTTGTGCGGAGTGACAAATCACGGTACACAATGTGGCGATCCGATGGCAGGGTGTGGGTATGTCGAATGCCCGGTGAACGTCATCTGCCAGCGCGTTTAGTGCAACAGTAAAATTCGGAGTTGGCGGTGTTATGGTGTTCCATGGAAGGGACTTGCACTCCTTGTTGCTTTGCGTCGCACTATCACAGCACAGGCCCACATTGATGTTTTAAGCACCTTATTGCTTCCCACTGTTGAAGAGCAATTCAAAGACGGCGATTGCATCTTTCAACACGATCGAGCATCTGTTCATAATGCACGGCCGGTGGCGGAGTGATTACACGACAATAACGTCCCTGTAATGGACTGGCCTGCACAGAGTCCTGACCTGAATCCTATAGAACACCTTTGGGATGTTTTGGAACGCTGACTTCGTGCCAGGCCTCACCGACCGAAATCGATACCTCTCCTCAGTGCAGCACTCCGTGAAGAATGGGCTGCCATTCCGGCTGCCATTCCCCAGGACAGCTTCCAGCACCTGATTGAACGTATGCCTTCGACAGTTGGAGCTGTCATCACTTTTAAGGGTGGGCCAACACCATACTGAACTCCACATTACCAATGGAGGGCGCCACGAACTTGTAAGTCATTTTCAGCCATGTGTCCCGATACTTTTGATCATATAGTGTAAGCCAACTATCTAAATTTTACTGACCAGTACGTTACTATTTATTTGAGTTACATGCCCTGCTGCAACATAAAGAAGGGGAACCAGCGAAAAAATACGCCCATCGGAGGACAAAAAATGAGAATATGTTTCTCTTTATTTAAAAGACTCTGACTGAAAAATGGGGCGCCAGTTGCCTCATTCTACCTTCGTCAGCTCTTTCAAAAATTTTCCCAAAAATTTTGTACTCGAACATATTCGCGTTTTTTTTATACTGAGAGAGAAGGAAGCAGTAGCAGTGACAAAGAGACGTAAATATAATAAATACTAGAAGATGCTAGAGAATGGTTGTTGTGTTATAGAAAGAGCAAAGAAGACAACGGAAGTGCGAGAGAAAAGAGGGACACAGTGGCTGTGGACCATAGTTGACAGTGACAGAACAGTAGTGGGAACACAGTGAACCAGAGAGTGCCAGGGAGGGAGCTCAGAAAGGGGGGAGGGGGGTAAAGAAAGAGAACGTGGTAGTTGTGAGTGACAGTGATAATGAGAGACAGAGTATATGACAATGATAACGTGGAAGGAAGACATAGTCAAAGTGACAAGAGTCATGTCAGTCAGAAGGAAGGAATGAAACATTAGCAGTAAGAGAGAGTAAGAAGGAGACAGCGACAGTGAGAGGAAACTGTAGTGGTAGGACAGAACGAAGGGGGCTGTGGCTGCAACATAGGAGACAATGACCGATAAACACAAAGAGATAATGACAATGAGATGGGCTGGATGAATGAATGAGAAAGTGAAACTGTGAACGGTTGGCTATGAACGACTTACAGCGATGGACTAGTGGGTCGGAGTGAGCTACAGTTAGGAGAGATTGTGGGAGTTTAAGGTGAATTGCATGTTAAAAAAGCGCGAATGTGTAAGCATGCCAGAGCTTTTGGGGGAAATTTTAAAAGTGCTGAGGACGTAGAATGAGGCAGCGGGTACCTCACTTTTCAATCGAAGTCTTTTAAATCTACATCTACGTGATCACTCTGCTATTCACAATAAAATGCCTGGCAGAGGGTTCAATGAACCACCTTCAAGCTGTCTCTCTACCTTTCCACTCTCGAACGGCTCGCGGGAAAAACGATACCACAGTTCATCAAGAGTAGCACTTAAATTTTTCTGTGCGAGCCCTGAATTCTCTTATTTTATCGTGATGATCATTTCCCCCTATGTAGGTGGGTGCTTTCGCAATCGGAGGAGAAAACTGGTGACTGAAATTTCATGAGAAGATCCCGTCGCAACGAAAAACGCCTTTGTTTTAATGATTGCCACTCCAATTCACGTATCATGACTGTGACACTATCTCCCCCATTTAGCGATAATACAAAGCGAGCTGCCCTAGTTCGTACTTTTTCGATGTCATCCGTCAGTCCCACCTGATGCGGATCCCACACAGCACAGCAATACTCCATAATAGGGCGGACAAGCGTGGTGTAAGCAGACACTGCACCTTCTAAGTGCTCTGCCAGTGAATCGTAGTCTTTGGTTTGCTCTACCCACAATATTACCTATGTGGTCGTTCCAATTTAGGTTATTTGTAATTCTAATCCCTAAGTATTTAGCTGAATTTACAGTCTTCATATTTGTGTGACTTATCGCGTAATCGAAATTTAGCTGACTTCTTTTAGTACTCATGCGAATAGCTTCACACTTTTCTTTATTCAGGGTCAATTGCCACTTTTCGCACCATACAGATATCTTATATAAATTATTTTGCAAGTCGTTTTGATCATCTGATGACTTTACAATACGGTAAATGACAGCATCATCTCCAAACAATCTAAGACGGCTACTCAGATTGTTCCGACGCCGTTAATATAGATCAAGAACAATAGAGGGCCTATAACCTTCCTTGGTCAACGCCGCATATTACTTCTGTTTTATTCGATGACTTTCCGTCTATTACTACGAACTGTGACCTTTCCGACAGGAAATCACGAATCCAGACGCACAACTGAGGCAATACTCCGTAGGCACGCAGTTTGGTTAGAAGACGCTTGTGAGAAACGGTGTCGAAAGCCTTCTGGAAATTTAAAAATGTGGAATCAGTTTGACATCCCCTGTCGATAGCACTTTTAACTTCATGAGTATAAAGAGCTAGTTGTGTTTCACAAGAACGATATTTTCTGAATCCGTGCTGACTATATGTCAATAAATCGTACTCTTCGAGGTACTTCATAATGTTCCAATACAGTATATGTTCCAAAACCCTACCGCATATTGACGTTAGTAATGTAGGCCTGTAATTCAGCGGATTACTCCTACTTCCCTTTTTGGGTATTGGTGTGACTTGAGCAATTTTCCAGTCTTTAGGTACGGATCTTTCTGTGAGCGAGTGATGGTATACACACTACTGGCCATTAAAATTGCTACACCAAGAAGAAATGCAGATGATAAACGGGTATTCATTGGGCAAATATATTATACTAGAACTGACATGTGATTACATTTACACGCAATTTGGGTGCATAGATCCTGAGAAATCAGTACCCAGAACAAACACCTCTGGCCGTAATAACGGCCTTGATACGCCTGGGCATTGAGTCAAACAGAGCTTTGATGGCGTCTACAGGTATAATTGCCCATGCAGCTTCAACACGATACCACAGTTCATCAAGGGTAGTGACTGGCGTATTGTTACGAGCCAGTTGCTCCGCCGCCATTGACCAGATGTTTTCAGTTGGTGAGAGATCTGGAGAATGTGTTGGCCAGGGCAGCAGTCGAACATTTTCTGTGTCCAGAAAGGCCCGTACAGGACCTGCAACATGCGGTCGTGCATTATCCTCCTGAAATGTAGGGTTTCGCAGGGATCGAATGAAGGTTAGAGCCACGGGTCGTAACACATATGAAATGTAACGTTCACTGTTCAAAGTGCCGTCAATGCGAACAAGAGGTGACCGAGACGTGTAACCAATGGTACCCCATACCATCACGCCGGGTGATACGCCAGTATGGCAATGACGAATACAATCTTCCAGTGTGCGTTCACAGCGATGTCGCTGAACACGGATGCGACCATCATGATGCTGTAAACAGAACCTGGATTCATCCGAAAAAATGACGTTTTGCTGTTCGTGCACCCAGGTTCGTCATTGAGTACACCATCGCAGACGCTCCTGTCTGTGATGCAGCGTCAAGGGTAGCTGCAGCCATGGTCTCCGAGCTGATAGTCCATGCTGCTGCAAACGTCGTCGAACTGTTCGTGCAGACGATTGTTGTCTTGCAAACATCCCAATCTGCTTACTCAGGGATCGAGTCGTGGCTGCAGGATCCGTTACAGCCATGCGGATAAGATGCCTGTCATCTCGACTGCTAGTGATACGAGGCTGTTGGGATCCAGCACTGCGCTCCGTAGTACCCTCCTGAACCCACCGATCCCATATTCTGCTAACAGTCATTCGATCTCTACCAACGCGAGCAGCAATGGCGCGATACGATAAACCGCAATCGCGATAGGCTACAATTCGACATTTATCAAAGTCGGAGACATGATGGTACGCATTTCTCCTCCTTACGAGAGGCATCACAACAACGTTTCACCAGGCAACGCCGGTCAACTGCTGTTTGTGTATGAGAAATCGGTTGGAAACTTTCCTCACGTCAGCTCGTTGTAGGTGTCACCACCGGCGCCAATCTTGTGTGAATGCTCTGGAAAGCTAATCGTTTGCATATCATAGCATCTCCTTCCTGTCGGTTAAATTTCGCGTCTGTAGCACGTCATCTTCGTGGTGTAGCAATTTTAATGGCCAGTAGTGTAATTGCTGAATATGGAGCTATTATATCAGCACACTCTGAGAGGAACCTGACTGGTATACAATCTGGACCGGAGGCCTTGCTTTTATTAAGTGAGGAACACATTCCCATATTTTTTTGTTTTTGGTGCTCCGATAGCAGTATTTTTCCACTGGTTGTTGTCTGTCTTGATAGTACTGCCTATGGAGTCTGCTAGAAAGTGAATGGCGCGTGTAGTGGGTACAAGCTGGCGGTCGGCCACGGCAACAGTATCGCGACGGCGGGCTGCGGGTCGCTTAGCGGATTACAGCAGTCGGACGGCGCGTGGCGCAGAGGCGGCCGCGGAGGAGGGCGAAGCAGCCGAGAAGCGGCGGGCTCGCGGGTCGCGCATTAAACATTCAGGCGGTCGTCTGCAGATAAGTGTCCGGTCCGGGCGGGTCGGCGGTCATCCGGCTTAGGAGGGGCCGTTCCGTTCCGCGAGGCAGGCCGAGCACGCGGGCCGCCAGCGCGGGCCGCGGGTTCTGGATTACTTGCCCGTGCCCTCCAGCTGGGTATTAGACCCTACGCTGAGTCCACCACC
Source organism: Schistocerca serialis cubense (assembly GCF_023864345.2). Taxonomy (NCBI): domain Eukaryota; kingdom Metazoa; phylum Arthropoda; class Insecta; order Orthoptera; family Acrididae; genus Schistocerca; species Schistocerca serialis. The sequence goes on along the minus strand of NC_064641.1, from coordinate 141,252,449 downwards.
GTCAAGAGAGCGAGCCAGCTGCTCCGACAGAAAGAGAGAAAAAAAAGCCTATAAAGCGTAAGCAGCTCCCGTGTCTCGCGGACGATTTCATCCGCAAAGGGACAAACATCGGCGCAAGTTCGTTCCCCCGCCCCTCGCCAAAGCCGTGGGCAATTCTTTTACTGCCGCCGGAGTGGCCGTGCGGTTCTGGGCGCTGCAGTCTGGAACCGAGCGTCCGCTACGATAGCAGGTTCGAATCCTGCCTCGGGCATGGATGTGTGTGATGTCCTTAGGTTAGTTAGGTTTAATTAGTTCTAAGTTCTACGCGACTGATGACCTTAGAAGTTAAGTCGCATAGTGCTCGGAGCCATTTGAACCAATTCTTTTACTGTGAAGTTATTATTATTGGCTCTCGATGTCACAATATTACTGCAAAGCTTGCCTTGCCTAAGTAATTTCTTCTTGACATACACTGAGGATCAAACGGCTCTGAGCACTATGGGACTTAACATCTGAGGTCATCAGTCCCCTAGAACTTAGAACTAGTTAAATCTAACTAACCTAAGGACATTGTAAGTAGGCTGTATAGGTTTTTTTTTTTTATTGGTAACGCCACGTAGCGCTCTGTATGAAAATCACCGGCTGTGCTGTGTGCAGTCTGTGGCTGGTTTGCATTGTTGTTGGCTATTGTAGTGTTGGGCAGTTGGCTGTTAACAGCGCGTAGCGTTGCGCAGTTGGAGGTCAGTCGCCAGCGGTGGTGGATGTGGGGAGAGAGATGCGGAGTTTTGAGAGCGGATGATATGGACCTGTGTCCATCAGAGACAGTAAATTTGTAAGACTGGATGTCATGAACTCCTATATATTATGACCTTTGAACACTGTTGTTGTTGTTGTGGTCTTCAGTCCTGAGACTGGTTTGATGCAGCTCTCCATGCTACTCTACCCTGTGCAAGCTTTTTCATCTCCCAGTACCTACTGCAACCTACATCCTTCTGAATCTGCTTAGTGTATTCATCTCTTGGTCTCCCTCTACGATTTTTACCCTCCACACTGCCCTCCAATACTAAATTGGTGATCCCTTGATGCCTCAGAACATGTCCTACCAACCGATCCCTTCTTCTGGTCAAGTTGTGCCACAAACGTCTCTTCTCTCCAATCCTATTCAATACTTCCTCATTAGTTATGTGATCTACCCATCTAATCTTCAGCGTTCTTCTGTTGCACCACATTTCGAAAGCTTCTATTCTCTTCTTGTCCAAACTATTTATCGTCCATGTTTCACTTCCATACATGGCTACACTCCATACAAATTCTTTCAGAAATGACTTCCTGACACTTAAATCTATACTCGATGTTAACAAATTTCTCTTCTTTAGAAACGCTTTCCTTGCCTTTGCCAGTCTACATTTTATATCCTCTCTACTTCGACCATCATCAGTTATTTTGCTCCCCAAATAGCAAAACTCCTTTACTACTTTAAGTGTCTCATTTCCTAATCTAATTCCCTCAGCATCACCCGACTTAATTAGATTACATTCCATTATCCTTGTTTTGCTGTTGTTGATGTTCATCTTATATCCTCCTTTCAAGACACTGTCCATTCCATTCAACTGCTCTTCCAAGTCCTCTGCTGTCTCTGACAGAATTACAATGTCATCGGCGAACCTCAAAGTTTTTATTTCTTCTCCATGAATTTTAATACCTACTCCAAATTTTACTTTTATTTCCTTTACTGCTTGCTCAATATACAGATTGAACAACATCGGGGAGAGGCTACAACCCTGTCTCACTCCCTTCCCAACCACTGCTTCCCTTTCATGTCCCTCGACTCTTATAACTGCCATCTGGTTTCTGTACAAATTGTAAATAGCCTTTCGCTCCCTGTATTTTTCCCCTGCCACCTTCAGAATTTGAAAGAGAGTATGCCAGTCAACATTGTCAAAAGCTTTCTCTAAGTCTACAAATGCTAGAAACGTAGGTTTGCTCTTCCTTAATCTAGCTTCTAAGGTAAGTCGTAGGGTCAGTACTGCCTCACGTGTTCCAACATTTCTACGGAATCCAAACTGATCTTCCCCGAGGTCGGTTTCTACTAGTTTTTCCATTCGTCTGTAAAGAATTCGCGTTAGTATTTTGCAGCTGTGACTTATTAAACTAATAGTTCGGTAATTTTCGCATCTGCCAACACCTGCTTTCTATGGGATTGGAATTATTATATTCTTCTTGAAGTCTGAGGGTATTTCGCCTGTTTCATACATCTTGCTCACCAGATGGTAGAGTTTTGTCAGGACTGGCTCTCCCAAGACCGTCAGTAGTTCCAGTGGAATGTTGTCTACTCCGGGGGCCTTGTTTCGACTCAGGTCTTTCAGTGCTCTGTCAAACTCTTCACGCAGTATCATATCTCCCATTTCATCTTCATCTACATCCATTTCCACAACATTGTCCTCAAGTACATCGCCCTTGTATAGACCCTCTACATACTCCTTCCACCTTTGTGCTTTCCCTTCTTTGCATAGAACTGGGTTTCCATCTGAGCTCTTGATATTCATACAAGTCGTTCTCTTATCTCCAAAGGTCTCTCTAATTTTCCTGTAGGCAGTATCTATCCTACCCCTAGTGAGATAGGCCTCTACATCCTTGCATTTGTCCTCTAGTCATCCCTGCCTAGCCATTTTGCACTTCCTGTCGATCTCATTTTTGAGACGTCTGTATTCCTTTTTGCCTGCTTCATTTACTGCATTTTTATATTTTCTCCTTTCATCAATTAAATTCAATATTTCTTCTGTTACCCAAGGATTTCTACTAGCCCTCGTCTTTTTACCTACTTGATCCTCTGCTGCCTTCGCTACTTTATCCCTCAAAGCTACCCATTCTTCTTCTACTGTATTTCTTTCCCCCATTCCTGTCAATTGTTCCCTTATGCTCTCCCTGACACTCTGTACAACCTCTGGTTCTTTCAGTTCATCCAGGTCCCATCTCCTTAAATTCCCACCTTTTTGCAGTTTCTTCAGTTGTAATCTACAGGTCATAACCAATAGATTGTGGTCAGAGTCCACATCTGCCCCTGGAAACGTCTTACAATTTAAAACCTGGTTCCTAAATTTCTGTCTTACCATTATATAATCTATCTGATACCTTCTAGTATCTCTAGGGTTCTTCCATGTATATAACCTTCTTTCATGATTCTTAAACCAAGTGTTAGCTATGAGTATGTTGTGCTCTGTGCAAAATTCTACCAGACGGCTTCCTCTTTCATTTGTTAGCCCCAATCCATATTCACCTACTATGTTTCCTTCTCTCCCTTTTCCTACACTCGAATTCCAGTCACCCATGACTATTAAATGACTTTGAACACTATTATGGTAAATACATTGTTTGTTCTCTATCAAAATCTTTCATTTGCTAACTATGCCTATCAGTAGTTAGTGCCTTCAGTAGTTTGAATCTTTTATTTAACTGGCAGTAGTGGCGCTCGCTGTATTGCAGGAGTTCGAGTAACGAAGATTTTTGTGAGGTAAGTGATTTGTGAAAGATATAGGTTAATGTTAGTCAGGGCCCCCGTGTGGGGTTGCTAGTCCCCCATCGGGCGCCTCCCCAGGTGGCGGATAGGGGAAAGCCTCTCAGATATGGGTGGCACCGGGGAAATGAAATACCCGGGGTGGACCAAAACTAGCAACGTGGTGGCGTCTGTACTCTAGTGGAGCGGCCTACCAAAGGCGTCTGTACCCCATGTCTGGGGCGGCCTGGAAATTATATCGCAAATCCGTTCTGAAGCAAGCGTGGCGATTATGCTTCTCACCTTCGAGTCAGGGCCATTCTTTTGTAGGGATTTTTGAAAGTCAGATTGCGTTGCGCTGAAAATATTGTGTGTCAGTTTAGTGTTGATCAGAATAAGTAAAGAGCGAAATGTCTGAGTACGTTCAGTTTTGCTCAGCTGTTTGAAAATCAAATAACATAAGATGTTTATCAGCCCAGTAATTTATTAATTTTTCTAAGGGGACGTTTCAACATCACATCCAAGCCCGAGTCAGTATTCGAACCTGCGAACGTACAGTCGTGCGGTTCCGGATGAAGCGCCTAGAACCGCTCGGCCACCGCGGCCGGTTACACTGAGGAGACAAAAGTCATGGAATATCGATATGCACACATACAGATGGCGGTAGTATCGCGTACGCAGGTTATAAAAGGGCAGTCCACTCGCAGCGCTGTCATGTGTATTCAGGCGGTTCATGTGAAAAAGTTTACAACGTGACTATGGCTGGACGATGGGAATTAACACGGAGTGCTACTCGGAGCTAAACGCATGAGACATTGCAATTTCGAAATCGTTAGAGAATTCAGTATTCCGAGATACACAGTGTCAAAAGTGTGCTGAGAATACCAAATTTCAGGAATTACCTCTCACCTAGGACAAGACATTGGCCGACGGCCTTCACTTAACGACCGGAACAGAGGCGTATGCACAGAGTTGTCGGTGCTAACAGACAAGCAACACTGCCTCAAATAACCATAGAAATTAATATATCCGTTAGGACAGTGCGTCGAAATTTGGCGTTAATCGGCTACGGCAGCAGACAACTGATGCGAGTGACTTTGTTGAGAGCATGGCATCGCCTGTAGCTCCTCTCCTGGGATCATGACCATGTCAGTTAGACCCTAGACAAATAGAAAACCGTAGTGACAAACACACACACCCATGCCCGAGGGAGGACTCGAACTGTAGTGTTAGCAGTTAGCCAACACTACGCACACTACTTGGTTGAGGATGCCGATATGCACGCGTCAACTCACGCAGGCTGGCGTGAGATCTGAAACAGGATACGTAATGAACGCTATAAAGAAAAGTACGTAGCTGCTGGAATACTTAACTTTAATCCATCCTTGTTGTACATCGCTCTTGACGATACAAGTGAGACTCTGTAGATACATGCAATGTAATGCTAATGGCGCCTTGCTAGGTCGTAACCATTGACTTAGCTGAAGGCTATTCTAACTATCTTCTCTGCAAATAAACGAGGCTTCGTCAGCGTTGCATCGCTAGGTAAGTCGTCCGTACAACTGGGGCGAGTGCTAGTAAGTCTCTCGAGACCTGCCGTGTGGTGGCGCTCGGTCTGCGATCACTGACAGTGGCGACACGCGGGTCCGACATGTACTAATGGACCGCGGCCGATTTAAAGCTACCACCTAGCAAGTGTGGTGTCTGGCGGTGACACCACACGAACCTCCCCCGGGGCCAGCCGCACAGTCCATGGCTGCAGTGCCCAAGACCGCTCGGCTAATCCCGTGCGGCCAACACCCAGTCCCTGAGCGGAGAAAATCTCCGACCCAGCCGGGAATCTAACCCGGACCCTTAGGATTGACATTCTGTCACGCAGAACACATTTTTTTAAATCTCATTTTGTTCGTTTTCGTTCGTTGTATCTGCTAGGGGCGGACGTCGCAAGATACTCGTTTCACTTCGTCGTTGATCTATTAACTCAGTTTTTTTTATTACAGAGGGTAGCTAACCCACTGACCGAACACGCTGGGTTACGCGCCGGCTAGTGCCTCTTCAACTTATTAGTCGCTCGAAAAAAGACCTAATTGTTTGGAAAAAGTCCTACACCAGCATCTGCTGGCTCTTGCAGACCAATATGATTTAGATTTATTCATGAAACAGCTGGTGTTACTAATGAAGAAATTGGTTATATCAACAGGCAAATTGAAACACTACGAAAAATAGACTGGAAGGACAGAGGGTGTTTTATCCAAAAAAACACGCTCTTCCGATGAGTATTTTTGTATCCCGCGTGGAAGGCGGCGCTTGGGTCTGCTCCTGAAAACTGAAAGGTTGGCAGAAAGAAGGAAGCGAGCAGGAGCAGATGAGGTAAAACACATCGGAACCGCGTGTAAAATTATAGATGTTAACTAGAGGCAAATACAAGTTAATAAATGGTTATATAACTTTGCACAGATGAGCGAAGCCTTACACCCGTCGTAAGTAGTACAAAGTCTCAATAGCAAGCCAACACCCTCTGAAGTTGAAGCGATGTTTCCATGCCGTCTGCTCTTGATCAAATGGGGCCACTCAGCTACCGGGGGCGGACAATTTATAAATGAAAGTTTGCAATTAAATAAAATCTGCAGCTACTATCTTAACGACTTTAAATGTTGAGTACGATAGCGGAAGTACCTTTAAGAATGCCATTTATTACTGCAAAGTACTTATTGGTGTCGATGGTCCAGCAATATAAGTTGAATAACAGGGAAGCAATAGATTCCTACTTCACGTAATTAGTTATGAACAACAATATAACTCGCAAGATATTCACTTCCAAAAGCGTATTACGTCTTCACTGCAGAAGCTACGGAAATTTCACAAGTGCACAAGTCGGCACTACGAAATATTTCTATCTCCCACTACCACGCTTCAAACTGCTCCCACTCTCCAAGCCTTTCCCACGACTGTGCGTCCGTCGGGCCGTACTGTCCAGGACTCTCTCGTGTCCTCTCCCGTAGTGTCCAGAACTCTCCGTGTCCTCTGCGACTGCCCTCGCGCCGCCTTGTTCAGAACTCCCCACCATTCACTTTGGTAGTCGCCTCCCTTAGTAACGAGCGCTGTGATTGGCTATAGCGCTCCCGTCATATCTCCAAGCCAACGAACACTCACAGACATTTTGAAACACATTAGAAATACTGGATTTACATTTAAATAACTTGAAATTCAATAAATATTCCTATGGCTGGACCATAAACACTCTCTAACACACACTATTAAATACGTAAACAAATTAAATAAACCTATATCACAGGAATAGAACAGCAATAAGCCATTAGCCTAATGTCTCTGTGCTTTCTAAAACATAGTAAATAATTGACCAATTTCTTCATGAATAGTATATATGGGACATAAACAAAGACATAGATGAATAAATATATTTATAAGCATGCTGCTACCGTTTTTTCGTGTAACTGTGGAGTACTTATGGCCTGAAGCAATCGATAGTACTCGGACACTTTTACATCCAATAACTCATGAACTATTCAAGTTACATGCCTGTAATTTATACCAATTTAGGTTTACACTAATAGCCTTCTAAAGAGACGTCCATCGACAAAATCGAATGAGCCGTTTACATTTTGGAAATGCATTACTGGGTGTTACTTGTATAATTTATTGTCAGACATTAAACTTTAAACTAATAAAGATATTGAAAATCTGATTACACCATCAGAATCGTCGTGGAAATAATGGTAATGTACATGTTTCTTTTAGAGGTATCATGATTTCTCTGGCTACTATTAATTTCTGTAAGTCCTGTGAAATGTCTGCTATTAAGATTTCACAAAGTCTGCCATCTTCGGCACTCCTGGCATGTCTCGTTCGTCGACACAGCGGCACCATGGAATTTCCAGCCATGCTGTCCCTGGACCACCTGGTCCGGCCATTGTGCAGCATCACGCAGTTGCTAACGAGCCGCACACCCCACGAAGCCATGGACCAAAGTTGTCAACCAGGCGCCGTTTAAACTGGTGGTGGCTCCATAATGGTGTGAGCTGTTTTTACATGGATCGGGTACTTGGAGACCATTTGAAGACATTCAGGGACTGCATGTTCCTAAACAACGTTGGAATATATGGATTACGACGTGCCATATCACCACGCCACGGTTGTTCGCGATTGGTTTGAAGCACATTCTGGACGAGTCGAGCGAGTGATCTGGCCACCCAGATCGCCCGACGTTAACCCCGTCGAACATTTGTGGGACATAATCGTGAGGCCAGTTCGTGCTCGAAATTCTGCACTTTCGCAGTTACGGATGGCTGTAGAGGCAGCATGGCACAATATTTTTGCAGGGGACTTCCAACGACTTGATGAGTCCATGCCACGTCGGGTTGCTGCACTACGCCGAGCATGGTATTGGGAGATATCACATGACTTTTGTCACGTCAGTGTATATTTTATGTAGGTATGATACGGAACCAGTCACTCTTTGCATTTAATACGATTTATGGTTCCGTTAACTAGTTTCCGTGGCCACTTGGGACTCATCATCAGAAGGAGCTATCACGGTAGAGTTACATTCCGGATCAAGGTTCTGATGCTGGTGAAAACAGCGGAAAATTAGGGAAAAGGTAAAGGTATGTGAAAGTAACGAAATACTTGGAATACTTAATTTACATTTCATCTTAGTATTCATCGAAAATTCATTTCGATAATTTGCATGTTAGCCAGCTCACACACATGCATGCACACCCGTATGCATGCACACACATAGCATTTAGGTGTACTTTTATTTTATATAAATAAACATTGAACGTCAATGTGAAGAGTACGAGGATGCTAAATACTAATTAAACTTTGCCAAATAACGATCTTTGATATTAGATACATTAAATTACAGAATAAAATATTTCAAGCACAAGTAATAAACGCAAGTAAAAATCACAAGCTGTAGGCATCTACATATGTTGTCAATATACACGTTGTTTTGGCTAGAAAGTTGCAGATAAACCTCTGGAGTGTAAAATTTATTGCATAATGAAGGAGCGAATGAGGTAATAACGTATATGTCGAGCATAAATGATCATGGAAAGCAGTTGCTGTATACATAAACTGATCTTTTGTTCTGAATATTAAACAAGAAAGAAACAAATAGTTACAGGTAATCTACCAAAGTGAAGTGGCTAATTGATCAAGGAAATATAAAGTCTCTTTAGCAAATAAAAAATTCATTACACAGGGAAACTAAAAGATATAGGAGAAAGTAGAGAAAGAGTTTGCACTTAGTATTTAACCGATCGTATCTAGTAGATGAGAAGGTTAAACGAAACTTTTCTTAAAACAAATTATTTCTCGTCTATTTGAGAACAACATATACCAGTTACAGCCTCCTGACTTTTAACACAGAGCTTAAATGTCAACATAAGTAAGACACTGCTTATTCATAGTCTTAGCCACATCGTCTGGTAAGAGTACGTGACATGTTGTCAAAGAGTACACACCAACATAAATAACAAAAAATTCACTATACCCATCTTAACCTGTGCATTCTTCATGCCAACATCGGAATCACAACCCTCCTTGGATTGGGACCTCATTATTCCTGAAGGTCAAGGTGCAGTTAAGTCCAGATTAGCCTTAGAGATTACGCATTGTTGGTACTAGTGTTTTGTCCCTTCTTGGTTTTGACTGGTTGAGCTTGTTTGTCTAACAATGCATTTTTGTACGATGATCCAGGAAAAATCTCGGATTTTTTTCCAATTTTCTTCTTTGTTGTGGGTCGATCATACTTTTGCAGTGGATAGATATTGGATAGGCCTATACCTGTTCGTAAATCAGCTCTCTGAACTTCATTTGTGTAACGTTCTTAGTTTTTTTCCTGGTGACTGCAGAAACATATCATCTGTCACTGAGGAGCAGTATTTGTTCGTGTGCTCCTGCTAAACTCCTTTGCACTCTTCAGTCGTTGGAAATTCCGCTCTCTCAGTGATTTCTGATGGAGTAAAGTCTTCTGCTGTGAAGACATCCAGATTGAACGGAAATGTTCCCATTGACTCGAAGGATCTCTCAGCTGTTTGGATAGCGGCTACTCTAGAACATGCAGATCGAAATAAGGCATTCACATGTGTCTAACTAATGAGTCTCCCTAGATTAGTAAACGTTAAAAACGAAGAGGGAGGGTTGGGGGGTTACGAATACGGACGTAGTCTTTCCCGCTATCAAACGGCATACTTATGACAGATACTCCACACGGTTCAAAAAAATATCACAAATGACAGTCACTACTTGGTTCCGCTGTTTGTCGTTCCGTGGTTTATTCCTCACGGAACGGTGAGTCTTTTGACAAATGATTTTATTTTCTAGTCCATATCTAGATAGTGCTTATTGCTTGCGATATACTACTTAAAGATCACAAAATTTGAAACATAGACTTATGTTTACGTCGTACAACCAAGAAATTTGGTTTGCCTTTCTTTTTGGACTTTGACTTCTGAGTGTTTTGCTACACGAGAGATTTTCTCGATTACATTCATAAAATGGAGGATATTGAAGTAGAACGAATAGGAGTGTTCACATTTGACAGAGGAGCGACTGATAATGACTGGAAGATTGGGGTGGTGCCGGAATATTTTTATTGGCATTCTCAGGCCAGAAATTGGTTGAAGTAGTTGCTGAATTTCCTGCTTTATATGCGTTGCCTGACGAAGGTCCCAGTTTGGAAGGGATAGCTAAGAAGTTCCTGGTTATGAGCTAACAGCGCTGAAGTTCGGATCATTCATATCAGTAATAAAATCTAAATCAGTGAACATGCTTGGGTTGAAGAGCCAAAGACGTATGCAAGTAAATGTGGACAGCACTAGATCCCTTCTGCAGATGGAAGAGCAGGCAGCGTTCACCAGCCCAGCGACATCTTTTTGTGAGATTTTCAACGGATCGTATTTTCTCATAGACACACTACAGGCTTGATTGTATGTTGTATTAAATGGTCGCATTATTGCTCGATCTAACAGCTGCAACTTGCGCGCTGCGTTAAAAGGCAAGCTGATCACGTGTATGTGTTGTTGTCTTGCGTACAAGATTACGTCGAGATCTTTGTGGGTTGCGTAGCCATCCAGTATGAGAAGCACTGGTTATTAGAATTTGTTGTCCTTTCCCCAAACAACGTTAACGACTTCAGAAATCATTTCGCAGGTATCCAACCACTTTCTCCAGCTGCGAAAATACTTTCTGGAGGAGCATCCTTTTTCAGTCCTTCGTCTATTCTCGATTTATTGGGGAAAACAGAAAGAGGAGGAACAAAAATATCTGCAGCAACATTTACACGTAAGACAATGGTCACGTTCTTTCCTCTCTCTCCTGACGTGATTTTGCTCACTTCTTGTTCCCCCTTTTGTTATATGGCATTCATATAATTCGCATGAACTACTGAAATTCCAGTTTCGTTGCAGTTATGAGTTCTGCTAGCAGAGGAATTGTATTTCGAAATCTGCTCTTCGTGTTTCATAAAGAAGAGCTCAACTTGATGTCTGTTGAGAACCACAATTCGCTGAAGGCTACTAGATTCAGAACATCTAAGGGTTGTCACCTCATAAACGTGTACCGCAGTCTTGAAGCTAACTAACTTCTTGCACACTCCTCTCACAAAAACAAAATAAACGCTAACAATTCACCAACAGCTAAACGCAGGACGAAATGAGTGGAACCCCCGCACTCCCGCAAATAACACAATAACGTTACAAGACTTGAAACACAATATTTGTAATGAAAGTTTGAGATCTGATACGGCAGAGCTCCGAAAAGTATATACTAACTTGCTAGTGCGCGCGCAAATAAACATTGAAGCACAAGGAGATCATTTACATCACCTAACGTAAATTGTGAAAGACAAGATGAGTTGGGAAAATGTAGATCTTTGCCTTAGCTTTATTTGTTACTTCTTTAATACCTAATTATTAGATGTTTATCTATTTGTCGCTGTATCTGCTCGTGGTGAGCAACAGTTCGTGCGTAATTGAGGCGCACTCTGCACTCAGGGCCGGTTTTTCGTGCACCACCCTGTATTTAACGTATCTCAGAAGAATCGCTACAGATAACCTCTTTTATGCGTCCCCAAAGGAAAAAGTCCAGAGGAGTGAAGATAGGAGATCGAACAAGCCAATCTCCGGTTCCTTCACGACTAACCCATGTGGCAAGACTCCTACGGTTCAGAACACAGAACACAAGCTATGCATTACGTGATGGATATCCATCATGTGTCACATAGACATTCTGATTCATAGAAGCACTTCATCCAGAAGATGAGAAAATATTTGTGTGAGAAAGTTCGCACTACCCCTGCCGTTTAGCTTTCCACTGATGAAATAGTGACCAGTAATTACAGCACCAAGCATCCCGCAACAAACATTAAGTTTCTGTGATGGTGATATTCCACCTGCCTAAGCCATCGTGGGTTTTCGCTGAACCAATCCTGCGTATGCGGTAAAAATAACATGGGGGGGAAAATTTCGTGCTGTTTACTTCTATGTTCACTGACAGAGCTATGCACGGCTCTAGAAAACGTTCTCATGCAATTATTGGCGTAAGCGTGAATGGTAAGGATGGATGGATGCTAGTCTGTGAAGTACACTTGTTTTAGAAATTCCCGTCTCCATTTCAAGCTCTCGTGTGTCCACGTGTGAGTACGTTTGCAGCGGAAGCGGGAACTGAGATTTCGGCGGTTTCTTCTGTGCTAGTTTTACGACGCTTGTGTTGCCTTGGGTTGAAGCTCCCCGTCACAACAAAACGAGAAAATATCTGTCGAAAGGTCGGTTCTTCTGAGGGTATCGCCCTCTGTACAGTTCCTCTGTCTGAGTAGCATTACGCCTGCCTTCAGCCACAATCGAAGAAACTAAATGATGGTGCAGTTTTTAAACAAGGACTTCCTTTACAGTGTAAACACAGCGTTTGAAGCACTACAGTTCTGTACTACATGAAGGCGTATTGTAAATAAGAACCGGTTATGCCGCTTATTGTTCCGTTACATCACATTTTTCATAGATGAGTAGCATTTCTACCTTCTCTTCGTTGGTGTGCATTGTTCCCACACAAGCCTTCAACTGAAGACGGTTGGCTAAATGACCGCTCTGCATTTTCCCTCTTTTTCCATTTCCTTACTGCCAAATCCAGTAAGTGGACGAGTTACGTTATTTCACGCATCTGCACAGGACAACGTGTAACCCCTCCCCCCCCCCCCCCTTACTAATCGCTTAATGTGATCATATGACCGTGCACGCTTATGCATAATGAATTTCATTAATAACAACGCAATCATTTCCGAAAAAAATTGGCTGGTTCGTGGAGAGAAGTGTACAAGTTATTCTAATGAAGGATCTATTTTACTGCAGCACTTTCTACTCATATAGACTTCGTTCAACACTTAAAACAATGCTATCACTCATCTAATGTACGGAACAAAAAGAGCCACCACGTGACTCAGAGACCACAAAAAATCTAACTGAAACAATATAGAAATTAATCAATAGATTCGCCAGCCCAATTGAGCGCTGTCTGCTCAGTGTATAAGCGATAATGCGGACACCACTGAATACGTAACTATTCGACTGTACGTGCGGCAACAGAAGATTGACACGAGGGCCGCTAGTAAAATGTCGATGCATCGATATACCTATATTTTCTACAGAAAGTATCTTTATATATAGGCGATACTACTCCGATTTATCTATAAATAGATATCAAAATAGCAATATACACTGCCTACATTTCTATTTCATGTTATATTTTTTCGCGATTTTTGGAAAATATTTGAAATTGTAGTAGAACATAATTTTACTTTCACTCTGTGAAGGAGTCTTATAACTTTTTAAGTCCTCCTCTTTGATTGTGTGAAGCAAATAAAGGTGGCACAAAGAGGAAGTCCGACTGCACTCGGGGGTCGAGGTGTGAATGGAATAACAAGATTTCAGATGTGAAGAAATAGCACAACAGTTGCGTGAAAAAAAAAAAAAAAATTAACGCAGCTATTCTTCATATCAGCAGTCTTCGGAAACCGTTGTGAAAATGATGAACAAAAATCTAAATGACAAAATTCGTCCTTTGCGGTGGACGGAGATATGTCAGCGGAAATGCAGACGTAATCGGCGTTCGGCGTTACCAACAGAAACAGCAACGTTTACCTTCACCACGCAATTTTGACACTACAGCTGCCAGGTCGCTAACGTTTGCAGAAATGAAAAAACAGGGAATTCGACATGAAGTGTTCTGGACGAATCCGATATGTGACGAAATCGAACGTCGGACCCATGGGACACCTTTTATTGTGCCCCTTAGATGCGGTTGCCATTGTTAGTAAAATGGTTATCGCCAAGCGTGAACGTGCTTGGTTTTCCTTTCAGTTCTTGCTCTAAGAGGGATAAGCAGGCTGCTAGCCTGTTGAGGTACAGAATATCTAATAATAAGTCAATACTTAAATATACAGCTCTATAACCAGCAGTATATTTACAATGTGCGGCCGATGTTTTTATAGGCGAATGCGTCGTAATTTTTTTCGTCGATGTATGGATTCACCGACACATTTTTCGATATGTCGATATCCAATAATGACATATTTTTAAAAAATCGATAGCCTATACCGGATTCCCGATATTTTAAAAAATACAACTATCAACAGTCCTAGTTGACACACGTTTCTGACAACACATTACGAAATAATAATGAACAAAGCTTTATATCGTTTATACTCAGGTACCTCAGTTTGGAAAAGGAATTTAAACGAGTAGATGACTGACTGAAGGTAGCTATTTTGTTGCGACAATAATGTACGTAACCTCAGATAACGTTTACTCAGATTCGCTAGATTCGTGGATATTGAAAGCTTAAGTACATTGAATGGATTATAATTGCTATGAAAATCTTGCTGGTTTGAATAAATAACTATTGGCTTCCAATAAGCTGGCAACGCCGAAGTACGAACAAAGCCGGCACACAACAGCATTATTACAACACATTCAGAGGTGAAATATATAAACTTAATTATTCTTTTCTTACGTTTGAGATTGCCGTAATTACTTTGTTACTTTACGTACTTTGTTTTCAATTAATTAACAAGAATAACTTTGCCTGTGAATGTTATTGAACAACACAGTTACTTATTGAAGCTTCATCATTAATTACTTTCAGTTATATTTCCAGCCCTAGTGTCAACTTGCGCCGGCCGAAGTGGCCGAGCGGTTCTAGGCGCTACAGTCTGGAACCGCGCGACCACTACGGCCGCAGGTTCGAATCCTGCCTCGGACACGGATGTGTGTGATGTCCGTAGGTTAGTTAGGTTTACGTAGTTCTACGTTCTACGGGACTGATGACCACAGCAATTAAGTCCCATAGTGCGCAGAGCCATTTGAACCATTTGTCAACCTACTGTTGCTGCACGTACAGTCAACGAGTTACGTATTCAGTGACGTCCTCATTACTGCTTATATATTGAACAGACAGTGCTCAATTGGGCTGGTGACCACTTTAATTAACTTCTGTATTATTTCAGTTAGATTTATTGTGTACTCCTTGAGTCACGTGGTGGCTCTTTTTGTTTCGTACATTACGTGAGTGAGAGCACTATTTGAAATGTTAAACGAAGTCCATATAAGGAGCCAGTGCTGCAGTAAAATAGTTCGTTCATTAGAATAATTTTTTATACCCGTCTCTCCACCAACCAGCCATTTTTTTCTGGAGGCGATAGCCTTGTCCATTAGGCAGACGCAATCATGGTCATATTATCACGTTAATCGAATAGTAAGGGGGGGGGGGGGGGGAGGGATTACAGACTCTCCTGCGCATATAAGTGAAATAACGTGACTAGTCCACTTGCTGGAGTCGACAGTAAACAAAGCTAGCAATGATAGCATTTTAATGGTCTTCTGTTAGCCTTAAACACCGGCACTCGAATATTCAATAACTGGAAAGGAACTGGAACCTAATTAGGTGGCGATGACTGAGGAAAATGACAAGATTAGGTTCCTACAGCTTTTTACGTATGTTACTTATTATTCACGGACTACTCATCACGGACTACCACCTTAACGTTGGTGATGAGGTCTGTGTGTCTCAGTGATCCACAGAGCTACGCTGACTGCAGCTAAGCTGCTGACGGGTCACCCATGCCACATTAGCCTGCTGGTGAGAGACCACACAAAAAGTAGTTCGTATAGGGGGCTCACTTCTTGGGAGCATACAGGTTGCAACCATGGGTCCTCCTTAACTTGGGAATGGGGAAAACCGTCCATTTGAAACCGATACTGGCATTTTAGTTCTGAATAACCGGTATTTTCCGGCATTTGTTTGGTCTTTTTATAACAGGTTTTCTTCTAAAACAAGCCCAAATATCACTTAGCCATAGCATCAGTGCATCTTTTTTTTCATTTTTAGATAAGCGTTTTTAAAGAAGAAGTAATTGTTATTCGTTAAATCTGCTTTGCTTTGAAATATTGTTTTATTATAGAAAATGGGGAAAGCGAATAGAGATATTTTAATAACAATGCCCACAGAAACGAGCAACAAACACATGGCATAAGAATTGGTGCGGCATTGCTGAGACAGTAATGTATCTGTTACCATGTGGCCTCAGTTTTCACCTTTCAGCAGTGATTATTCGTAATGTCCTAATAGTGATACGATCCCCTATTACAACTTGATTTTTAAGCAGAGTTTCAAAAAATTAGAGTCGGTAGGAGAATGCTGGTAATTTTATTTACAATATTCAACCACTTATCGCTCTTCGAGAGAAGCAGCGATCGGTGAAAGGACTAAGTTTTCTTTTATTTGCCTAGTTAATTTAATATTTTGATTCCGTGTATCTTGAAAGTGAAGGAGTCAAACATTTTCAATCTTTTTTAATTTCTACATTTATTAGAGAAAGTAGTAGAAACAAGAAAACCTAAAACCGGTTATTGCAAAAATCGGTTATTTTGAGCAGTTTTAATAGTCCGGTTAAAGTGGCGTTGAGAAAACCGATATAACCGACAACTAGTGGTTTCAGCGATAACTGCCATCCCTACCTTGGCAATGTCTGCCATTGCTTCGATCTATCTGTATCAGACATCTGTTTTCTTTCGTATCGGCCTCTCGCGCCTAATTCTTGCTTTTTCGATCCCTCTCACATGACGGAAGAGAATAGTATACAGGCTGTTTCCGTAAGAGCTTGCAAAAATTTAACAGGCCATAGAGGATGTTCCACTGCTGAAGAATTTGAGGTAGGGAACCTGGGGTCAGAGAAGCCAGCTTCAGGACATAACGGGAATGAAATCACAATACTGTGTACTTTTTTATTTACATTAGTTACAGTTATTTGTAAATACCAGCGTTGACCCATTCAACGTACTATTTGTACCGTATCTTACAAAATGTGCAGAAATGGCGGCCATCAACCTCAATGCAAGCATGACAGCAGCGAACTAGATTCTGAGGCACCCTGACAAATATCCCTGCTGTGTTTCAAATCACATCACATTGAGCTATAATTGTGGCAACTAATTCCATCTCTGTATCCACAGCGGTCCCATACACAAGTGACTTTAGATATCCCCATCGTAAATAATCAAGGGGAGTCAGTTCAGGTGACCTCGCAGACCATGGAATAGGACCTGCTCTTCCAATCCAGCGACCAGGAAATACTGTACCAGTGTGGTGTCACCGCCAGACACCACACTTGCTAGGTGGTAGCTTAAATCGGCCGCGGTCCATTTAGTACATGTCGGACCCGCGTGTCGCCACTGTGTGATCGCAGACCGAGCGCCACCACAAGGCAGGTCTCGAGATACGTATCCTGTTTCAGACCTCTATCTAGCCTACGTGAGATTACGCGTGCCTTTCGGCTACTTCAGTGTGGCGTAGCTGTCTTGTTACGCCACAACACCCAGTACTGCTCCATCGTATTGTACTATACGTCTCTGAACAGCACTGAGTAAAGAATGTGTCTGTCTTTGATTCATAACACGTTCTGTCATGGGAGAATGTTAATACGATACAACAGAGCTACCTTAGGGACGATTTAAGTAAACAAAACGTGCATCATGACTTCTTGGTAATTAGGCTAGTCCTCCTTGTTTCCTTGCAGGAATTAAAGAATTTGCATGTAAATAAACAGCACAGTACGTGTAAACCTGTACTCATGTTAGTTATAAATAAGCTGGAAAACAGTAATGCTAGACAAAGCGGTAGACCAGTTTACTTCCATACCCCCTTAAGCTAGCTTCTCCTATCCCAGGTTCCCTAACTCAAATTGTTCAGCGGAGCATTCTCTATATTCTGTTACATTTTTACACGCTCTTGTGGAAACGCCCTGTGTGGCATCCCAGTGATAGAAGAAGCGGAACACATCGTTTCAAGGCAGGCATGGACTTCACCCAGGACAATTACACCATACTACAAAACAATTTATACAGCTTACACTACATATTACATTTCTCATTAACATATAGTATCTAAAGGTTTAAATAATAGAACGAGTACACTATATCTGCAATAAACCTAATCGTTAAAAGAATTTAGGTAGCACATCTGTATTATAATGTCATAAGTCGAGTCAGTTTTATGTTACGTTTTTAACAAAGTTATGTTCATGCGAATGGCACATTGTGATACGTTTTTGAACAGCTGTTCAGGAAAGGAAGTGGATTAGAGTACAACCAACGTAAAACATCCGAAAACTGTAAATTTGTATTTATATCACACGGTTTTTTGTTGTCATTTCTGACTCTCTGGCTGTTTGTTGGTCTTTTAAGACCCATTTTTCATTGGAACGGGTAGACGGATCGAGTTGAAATTTATCTCACATACTAAGGCCTATAGGACCTTGGCGATGTAATAAACGTAAGGTTCTAAGTCAAAGGAAATTAATGGTACGGCCATTTATGTCGCATATTTTGATACTAGCAGGCTCACTCACCAAAACGCGAACAGTAAACAGTTGTGAAAACACACTTGACCTCTTAGCAACAAATAATCCTGACTTAATAACGAGTATAAAAACTGATATAGGGATTAGTGAACATAGGGTTGTCGTAGTGAGATTTAATATTGTAATTCCCAAATCCTCGAATAATCTGCGAAAAATATACGTTTCCAAAAAAGCTGATAAAAATTCACTTGTCGCCTTCCTGAGAGACAATCTCCACTCATTCCAAATTAATAATATAAGTGTAGATCAGATGTGGCTTAAATTCAAAGAAATAGTATCGGTAGCAATTGAGAGATTTATACCAAGAAAATTAACAAACGACGGAGCTGATCCTCCTTAGGCGGTGGCCGAGCGGTTCTAGGCGCTTCAGACCGGAACCGCGCGACTGCTAGGGTCGCAGGTTCGAATCCTGCCTTGGGCATGGATGTGTGTGATGTCCTTAGGTTAGTTAGGTTTAAGTAGTTCTAAGTTCTAGGGGACTGATGTCGTCAGATGTTAAGTCCCATAGTACTCAGAGCCATTTGAACCATTTGATCCTCCTTGGTACACAAAACGGGTCAGAACACGGTCGCAGGAAAAACGAAGCAAACATGCCAAATTTAAACAGATGCAAAATCCCAAGATTGTCGATCTTTTGCAGTAGCTCCAAAGTTAGTACGGACTTAAACGCGAGATACTTATTACAGTTTCAAAAATGAAACTTGGTCTCGAAACCTCGCAGAAAATTCAAAAAGATTCTGGTCGTATGTGAAGTATGTT
Source organism: Schistocerca serialis cubense (assembly GCF_023864345.2). Lineage (NCBI taxonomy): Eukaryota > Metazoa > Arthropoda > Insecta > Orthoptera > Acrididae > Schistocerca > Schistocerca serialis. The sequence continues at coordinate 141,233,283 of NC_064641.1, read as the reverse complement.
AGCGGCAAGAAACAATCAATGCCTTCTCTGCGCGATAACAATATAGATACTATCAAAGACAGTGCTGCCAAAGCAGAGTTACTAAACACAGCCTTCCGAAATGCCTTCACAAAAGAAGACGAAGAAAATATTCCAGAATTCGAATCGAGAACAGCTGCCAACAAGAGTAACGTAGAAGTAGATATCCTCGGAGTAGTGAAGCAACTCAAATCAATTAATAAAAGCAATTCTTCTGGTCCAGACTATATACCAATTAGGTTCCTTTCGGAGCATGCTGATGCATTAGCTCCATACTTACTAATCAGATACAATCGTTTGCTCGACCAAAGATCCATACGCAAAGACTGGAAAGTGGCACAGGTCACACCAATATTCAAGAAAGGTAGTAGGAGTGATCCACTAAATTACAGGCCCATATCGTTAACGTCGATATGTAGCAGGATTTTAGAACATAAATTGTGTTCGAACATTATGAATTACCTCGAAGGAAACGGTCTATTTTTCTCTGCCTCGTGATGACTGAGTGTTGTGTGACGTCCTTAGGTTAGTTAGGTTTAAGTAGTTCTATGTTCTAGGGGACTGATGACCATAGATATTAAGTCCCATAGTGCTCAGAGCCATTTGAACCTTCTTTTTTTTTTTTTTTTTTTTTTTGAAACGGTCTACTGACACACAGTAAACATGGATTTAGAAAACATCGTTCCTGTGAAACACTAGCTCTATGTTCACATGAAGTGCTGAGTGCTATTGACCAGGGATTTCAGATCGATTCTGTATTCCTGGATTTCCGGAGGGCTTTTGACACTGTACCACCCAAGCGGCTCGTAGTGAAAAAGCGTGCTTATGGAACATCGACTCAGTTATGTGACTCGATTTGCGATTTCCTGTCAGAGAGGTCACAGTACGTAGTAACTGACGGAAAGTCATCGAGTAAAACAGAAGTGATTTCAGGCGTTCCCCATGGTAGTGTTATAGGCCCTTTGCTGTTCCTTATCTATATAAACGATTTGGGAGACAATCTGAGCAGCTGTCTTCGGTTGTTTACAGACGACGCTGTCGTTTATCGACTAGTAAGGTCATCAGAAGATCAAAACAAACTGCAAAACGATTTAGAAAAAAGATCTTAATGGTGCGAAAGTGGCAGTTGATCCTAAATAACGAAAAGTGTGAGGTCATCCACATGAGTGCTAAAAGGAACTCGTTAAACTTCCGTTACACGATAAATCAGACTAATCTAAAAGCCGTAAATTCAACTAAATACCTAGGTATTACAATTACGAACAACTTAAATTGTAAAGAAAACATAGAAAATGTTGTGGGGAAGGCTAACGAAAGGCTGCGTTTTATTGGCAGGACATTTATAAAATGTAACAGACCCACTAAGGAGACTGCCTTCACTACGCTTGTCCGTCATCTTTAAGAATACTGCTGCGCGGTGTGGAATCCTTATCAGATAGGACTGACGGAGTACATCGAAAAAGTTCAAAGAAAGGGAGCACATTTTGTATTATCGCGAAATATGGGAGAGAGTGTCAAAGAAATGATACAGGATTTGGGGTGGAAATCATGAGAAGAGTGGCGTTTTTCGTTGCGTCGGAATCTTCTCACGAAATTCCAATCACCAACTTTCTCCTCCGAATGCAAAAGTATTTTGTTGACACCGACCTACATAGGAAGAAACGACCACCACGATAAAATAAGGGAAATCAGAGCTCATGCGGAAAGATATGGGTGTTCGTTCTTTCCGCGCGCTATACGAGATTGGAATAATAGAGAATTGTGAAGGTGATTCGATGAAGCCTCTGCCAGGCACTTAAATGTGATTTGCAGAGTATCCATGAAGATGTAGATGTAGAAAACCTACAGCGTGCATCCTGTTGACATAGAACCATGAAATTTGGTAAGAATCATGGTTTCACAGTACAAGTAAAGCAAAAAATTGGAAAACTGTTAATCTGTAATTACATCACACGAGAAAATATCTCTTTTGTCGTTTGTCGTTTGTCGATGTCAAACTTTAAATTCAAACAATCAGTAGTTCTGCATTCAGGCTGACTGGGTCCTCACGGTAAGGTCAATCATCAGACAAGGAATGACTTCATTGCTCATACGACGCGTTTCGGAATTTATCAATCCTCAGGTTCCCAGTAGCAATTGCTGTCCGTAGATAAGGCGTCTCAAGATGGGCGATTGACAAATTCCATATTTCTATATTTCCGAAAGCGTTTGACACGGTGCCCCATCGCAGGCTTTTAACGAAGGTGGAAGATACAAGACGATTTAGTCAAAATTTCCAGTTGGTCTGATAAATGACAACTAGTTCTAAATGTGAAAAAATGTAACTTAATGAGGATGAGCAGGAAGATCAAACCTATAATGTTCGGATACAGTGTTACTAGTGTCCTGCTTAAACATCTAGGCGTAACGCTGAAAAGCGATATGAAATGGAAGACCATGTGAGAGCTGTGGTAATGGGAGGCGTATGCTCGACTTCGGTTTATTGGGAGAACTTCAGAATTGATTGGTTCACCTGGAAAGGAGTCCGGATATAGGACGCTGGTGCGACCTATTATTGAATACAGCTCGAGTGTTTGGGATCCGTACCAGGTCGGACTGAAGGAAGGCATCGAAGCAATTCAAAGGCGAGCTGCTATCTCTCTTACCGGCAGGTTCGAACAACACGTAAGGGTACGGAGACGTTCTTTCCGAGTAACACTATTGAGAAAAGTTAGAGAACCGGCATTTGAAGCTGACTGCCAAACGATTCTACAGTCACCAACATACATTGCGCGTAAGGACCACGAAGATAACGAACGAGAAATTAGAGCTCATACGGAGGCACATAGATAGTCCTTTTTATCTCGCTGTATTTGCGAGTGAGACAGGAAGAAAAATGATTAGTGGTGGTACAGAGTATCCTCCGCTTGCGGAATATCTATGTAGATGTAGATGTAGATGCAGATGTATGTGAAACAAACACTCGCAGTTGTTTGAATTTTATCATTCAGACCAATTCAGCCCGAATGCAGAACTACTATTATTGTAATAATGGTCGCCTGCCTCTTGTGTGATTATGTTGCGGATGTGTTATTGAAATTAAAACATTGCAGAAGAATTTTGAAATCCATAGGACCGATGTTTTGCCACTATCAATGTCGATAACAGGCAAAAATTGTCGAGATTCTCCATTCTAGGAATGGATGCGCTGTCTGTATACAAATTAAGTTTGTACTGATCCCTCACTACACCAGTCCTACTAGCACCTGGTCATTTTTTTCCCTATCATGTAGCTGATGTATTTAAACTAGCCGTGTACAAATCAGTTTAAATCGACTTTGTACCAGTTTTAATTTTGAAGCTAGAAACGCCCACATTATTAGGAGTGGATGCAACATGCTGTACGTAATTGGCTCTATTCAGGTGGATGTTCTGAGAGTGGAATGTGAGATATTAGAACTACGTCCATTTTCGTCATTGCACAATATGACTTCTAAACGACCTGCGGACGAGTCATAAATTTTTAGGTCCCACGGAGCGACAATTTTTTCGATGCACTATTTGTAGTCATCTGTCGTGGTTGGTTCGGTGACATAAATAAGATTCCATAGATATTCCCACAAAAAAAAAAATCTGCTGTTGTTAAAACTGGCGACCATACAGGCGCATGGCATCCAAACCATCATCCAGGAATTTTGCTGTTCAGTTTCCGCATAACATCACGAACAGAATGGACTGGGCGACCATCGTGTTGTATCCACATATGGCTTTTATTGGCCATACACGTAAATTGGCGGCGATAGAAGGTCAATGCATCAAACTTCTCAGAGTACTTACGACGTAGTGCAAGCCGATGATTCAGTCTCCAAGGGTTCCACACCACACATTAATGGACCGTCGCCTTTTGGCAATCGACAAGTCGTACCCACCTAGAATTTTCTATGGTCCATTGTTGCATCTGTTGGTTTACTGCACAATAATTTGTGAACGTTCATTCATCAGTGAACATACCACTTTTTAAGGTTTCCAGAGTGAAATCATTCACGTCCCAGTCGCAGGAAACAGACATCCATGTCCTCACTTCTTGCTGGTCTTTGTCTAGCTCCACAAGTAAAATTGACAGAAAATTGATCATCTGGTTTAAATGCATCAACTGCCTAATAGAAAAAATAACTTTATAATTGAAAAATTATAGCTTGCAGCTTTAACTCTCAAGAAAATAACTAAATGAAATTGTTCAAAACTTTGCAGAAAGAGTGTGTTTCTTACACTAAGCTATGTAAATAAATATCCCTTTCACTTCTGATTTTGTTTGACACATACAAAGACGTCTTGTCTGAAACACCCTGCATATAAAAATGCTCTTTATGTACCTTCCACAATTTGCTGCTCACACACACAGATCCATATATCAGCCTAGCCGTTTCGCAGTCGTAATTATCGCTGGCTGAATTCCAATAGCGGTAACTGCTGTTGTTAAAAGTCAGTTTCATTAAAATAACGAGCTAGTGAACTGCCAGTCATAATTTCTCATCCTAATTGATTGTTATGTCTGATAGTTTTAGTTTATAAGCTACTACAGCGAACAAATTGAAACTGAAAACCTGCCAGAGTGCTGCGACGCAATTACCCTGCTGTCTGTTTCACTTATAACAGCAACACCGTTCATATTATATTGTTGAACATGTAACTCTGCAACAGAACAAACCTAAGCGTTTGTCTGTTGACCCAACGACATCGTCAGTTACCATTGTAGTGGGCACGGAACCATCGGGATTCGATCGTCGATCAATGGAAGCGTCTCGGCTCTTCGGCCTGTTATTTATGCGAATTACATGATCCGTGCGTAGACATCTAATGCCACATTCCTCCACAGACCTACCATCAAACTGTAGGATCCCTGGTACACAGAATCAGTGATCTACTTCGTTCCAAAGACGGACAAACGAGCTATTAAGAAGGTGGTCACAATGATTTGGCTCATCACTGCAAATCTTAGGTTTCTTTTTCCTTTGGTGCATTGGTTTTTGATAAATGTAGCTATCTATTTTGACGCTTCCTTTTGTAGAGAATTTCTTTTATATTACATTAACCTGTATTGGTTTAACTACATATTGTTATCTTTGTGAAAGTTGTCGGTTTCATTTTAAATATGATTGTAGTTTTCTGATATGGTTAAGGATTAATCGAGATTCAGAGTCATTTGCCATATTTTCTGCTGTGAAGTGTGATGGTCAAAAATAGTCGGACACCTATTAGTGGACATTAATATCGGGTGTTTGCACGCTAGCCGGCCGGGGTGGCCGAGCGGTTGTAGGCGGTACAGTCTGGAGCCGCGCGACCGCTACGGTCGCAAGTTCGAATCCTGCCTCGGGCATGGATGTGTGTGTGATGTCCTTAGGTTAGTTAGGTTTAAGTAGTTCTAAGTTCTAGGGGACTGACGTCGTCAGATGTTAAGTCCCATAGTGCTCAGAGCCATCTGAACCATTTTTGTTTGCACGCTTCGCCCTTATGACAGCTTGTTCTTTACTGGTGACACTTCCAATGAAGTGCCTGAATATCTGTGGGGAGAATGGCAGACCATTCTTCCCAAAAGCAGAAACTGGAGAGCTGTTTATGTCGGTTGCTGGTGTCTGGAGCGAAAGCGACGTTGTGACTTATCCAAATGGTGTACCATTGGTTTCAGGTCGAAATACTGGGCAGGTCAGTCGATTCCAGGTATATTATTCTCCACAACACGTTGTATCATACACAACTGCTCCTTTGTGTCAACGTGCTTTGTCATGCTTATACAACCGTTGTTTCCGAACTGTTTCTCGAACGTACGCAGTGCACAATGTAAAATGTTGTTTTATTCATAGCTGTAATTTTCAGCAACTGTAGTGCTATTTTTTGAGGATAAATTTCAGTCAACAGTTTCAAATAAATTTTAGTATGTTTTACCGGATTTGACAAATTAATTTGTGCTCTTCAGAAGCCTACAAAATTAGAGATATTAAAATCTTTATGCCTTGGTTATACGGTTATTTGAAGTACTCGTATAAAAAGTGTATTACAGAAACTTACTTTGTTTAGTAGAAGGTAAATATCTTCTTCATAGAAGGATGATGCCATAGTATGTCCAGATATTTACACATTGTGTGTCATTATTTTAAGTACTTTTTGACAATTTACAATAACTGAATCACATGTATCTGTTGTGCAAGCAGCAAGGATCTCACATAAAAGCATATATAAAAAAATATAACTCAGGGATAACTCAGGGATATAAAGAAGTTATATATAATACACTTGAAAAAACATAACACATAATTCTAATATATGAAAGGGACGGGCTAATTTTCACATTTTATAAGAGATGATATGCAATCAAACTTGTGTCCGTCTTTTAATGTAAGTTGATCATTTAACAAATCTTTTGAATTAAGGTAGGAATGTTTATATATTTCAAACGCTTCTGAAACGTTCATTTTGTACTCCTTGTCAATTATATGTAAAATATCTACGTTAAGCAAGGATGGGGAAGGAAGTGTGCGTTTCGCTTTTTTTTAGGTGTTCTGTAAAAGTTGAGCAATATGGACTCTTGCCATCTTTGTTGAGCAAGTGCTCAAGAAAGCGCGTCTTAAATGTCCTCCCTGTCCATCCTATAAATATAAAAACTCGGACATATATTACATTAATACACTTTTTATATTTTACATATATAGCCAAGGACTAAAGATTTATAAAACCCCTTCTGAGGATGCTAAATTAATTTTCTGAAACCGGAACTGCATAATAAAGTTTATTTGCAGCTGATGACCGAAATTTAGCCTGAAAAACTGTAAAATATGTTCATGACCTTCTATATTTAGTGTTTTCTTAATCGAAATAATGCGACCACACCCTAACCACGAAAAACGCCCCCACAAAGTTACACCACCTGCTCTGTGATTCTCTGCTGTCACTATACATGATGGCACATAACGTTCTCCATTCATTCGTCAAACCCAAGCTCCTCCATCGGATTGCCGCAGAGTATGACGTTATTCATCACTCCAAATCATTCGTGTCCAGTCATCCGCTAGCCGGTGGCGTCTTTACACCATTTCAAGCATTGCTTTAGCTAGAGTACCGAAATATGTGCCTTATGAGCAACTGTGTGACGTCTCCTGGAAAGCCCTACAAAAATTATAGAAAACCCATACCAGACGTGTAAGTGTGAAGTTGAAAGAAAGTTTAAAACTGAGCATACTTCTGACGATAAAAACCGTTGCTAATACGATTGACAATTATAAAACCTGTAACTCGTTAATATATTTCTGTGTTAAAAATGTTAGTAAAATATGTTATCATTATTTTTTATTATTATTTATTTTATGGCCTTCATTGGACCACTCAAAAATACAAAGTTGTAAACAAGTTGTTACACAGGGATACAATTTGGCTCAACAATAACTTAATATGATATTTAGGTAATATAATTACTAGAGTCTGCTCTTATATGAAAGGTGTTTCGCTCTTCTGTCTGCCCAATATTTCTTCATTCTTTCAGGTATTTTCTTTCTTTCTTCATCTGAGACCACTCTTCCTGTTCTTCTTTTATTGATTTTCATTTGTAGTCTGGTTTGCAGGTCTTGCAGTATTCTGGTTTTCTATGTCTTGTTTTTTAGGCCATCTACTGTAATTTGGAGTTCATTTGTATCTTCCTTAATTTTTGTGATCCATTTAATGTCGCTCTTGCTATTCCACAATTTTTGTATTATTTTTTTACTAATTCTGTTTTCTGGAGTTCTCATCAGATGTCCAAAGAATGAGATGCGTTTCTTCCTGATCGTGCTCATGACTGGTTCGATTTTCTTATATACTGTTTCACTTGATGCTATTCTCCAATGTCCATTTATTTTATACTGTTTATTTATACATGTCCTAATTATTCTTCTTTCTATTTTTAGTATTCTGTCAATTTCTGCTGTATTAGTTGCTTTGAAGATAGTTTCAGCTGCATACGTTATTTCTGGGTGTTTAACTGTTTTATAGTATTTAATTTTGCATCTATAGATAGGCTTTTTTTGTTGTATGTAGTTTTGGTAATGTAGTTTGCGTAGTTCAGGTTTTTTATTCTGTTCTGCCATGATGGCTTCTCATTTAGATTGTATGTTATTATTTCGCCTAAATATTTAAATTGATCAACAATTTTGATTTCCTGTTCTCCTATTGTAATTTTGTTTGCAAGTTGTGGATCAGTTAGCATAATCTCTGTTTTTTTCAAATGATATTCTAAGGCCTACTTTCTCTGCTATTTCTTCTAGTGATTTCACTTGTTGCCTGGCTTCTTGAACGGTGTTGGCTAGGACAGAAAGATCATCAGCGAATCCCAAGCAGTTTAAGCTAATATCATCTTTTGCACTTCCAGTTCTTATCATCATTGGATTGTCCTTGTACCATTCTCTCATTATGTATTCCAGTGCACAGTTGAACAGTAATGGTGATAGGCAGTCACCTTGTCTTAAGCCTGTTTTTATGAGGAATGGTTCTGAAATTTCTCCTCTAAACTTCACTTTTGATTTAGTGTTGGTTAGAGTGAGTTGTATTACTTTAATTAGTTTCGTATGGAGTCCTAGATTTCTTAAAATTTTTAATACTGAAGGTCTGTGCAGAAAGTCATATGCCTTCTTAAAATCTACAAATGTTATTTCCAGAGGTTTGTTCCGTTTCCTGTAGTACGCCATAATCTATTTTAAACGAATTATCTGCTCTACACAGCTTCTCCATGGTCTGAAACCTCCCTGATATTCCCCTAACTCCTATTCTAATTGCTCCTTGATTCTTTCATATAGGATCTTGGATAGAATTTTGTATGTGCAATCTAGGAGAGAGATTCCTCTGTAGTTGTCTGGGTTGCTCTTATCTCCCTTTTTGTCTAGTGAGTGGATGATAGCTGTGGTCCAATGTTCGGGGAATCATTCTGTTACCCAAATTTTTGTTAGAGCCATGTGTAAGCAGGTCTTGACTGTGTCACTTGCATATTCCCACATTTTAACAAAAACCTGATCTTCTCCACATGCCTTATAATTTTTTTGTTATTTAAGAATTTTTCTACTTCTTGGAAAGTTGGAGTGTCTAGTTAGTTAGATTTGGTTTTTATTGTGGTATTTATGTTGATTTGTAAGGGTTCTTTGGGTTCCCCGCAATTCAGAAGTTTGTTAAATGCTTTTGCCATGATTTCTGCATTTTCCTTGTTACTGTGTGTCATTCTTCCATCTTCAACTTTCAGTATTAATGTAGGGGCCTCATATTGTTGTGGTTGTTCCCCAAAGAGTTTATAGTAGTTCCTGGAGTTGGTTTTATGATAATTACCTTCTATAGAGTTTATAATATCTTTATGGAATCCTCTCTTAATTCTTCTAATATTTTGTGTGAATTCTTTTCTTTCATTTTTTAGGTTGATGGCATTTTCTTCAGTTTTATGTGTTTGAAACTTTAAGCATGCTTGGTGTCTATCTTCATGGAATTTGTCACAATCTGATGTCCACCATGCATGTTTCCTTTGTGGATTCAAGGGAGCTAGATTCTTTGCTTCTTTTTTAAGATTAGGCACTAGTTGTTCTAGATCATCTGTTAATTTGATGGTTTGTGTTATTTGTTGGTATTCATTATTTTTAATTAGCTGATGTGGGTCAAACCTCCTTTTTTTATTAGTTTTTCCAGTCCTCTTCTTTAACAGGGTGAATTTGATTTTAATTTAACTATATAATGGTCTGAGCCTGTGTCTACTCCTTTCATTACTTTAACATTGTGGATCTCCTTATGAAAATGTTTGTCCATACAGACACGGTCTAGCTGCTACTCCCCCTTCCTCCAGTCTGATTATTTCCATTTTTTAAGTTTACTTGGCTTCCTCTAAAAGTATGTTGATTTAGATATAAGGTTGTGTTCTCTACAGAGTTCTACAAGTCTTTGACCGTTTTTGTTCGTAAATTTATGTGGACTTGTAAGACGTCGTGGTCTCCTGACCTTCATTGCTTGTATATTCCGCCCCCACAATCATATTCCCCACATTAAAACGATTCATTCGAACCCAAACTCGATAAGATAAAGTCAATGCTGTATGAATTCATGTAAACGATATGCAAATAACTAATAAATTGCAAGGGCGCACCGTGGTTGAAATACTCAAGGCTGGCGTACACACACACATTCCAGACACGATGGTCACAGGAGCTTTTAGTTCGAGAGAGGCAACCGCACGCCAGGAGGCCAGTCCCAACCCATCTATGTCAGTCGGTGGACGCCCGTGCAATGGACAGCGTTCGCCCAAGGGAAAGGAGGAATGACTCTGTGTTCGACTTAAAAGCAAATTCCGCTACATTGTGTGGGAGTGGCCAGCCTACACATTCTTTACACATAGCATGCAGTTTCAGAGATTTTCACAGGAAGACAGCAAACGCCAAACGCCAATACTGCAGGGTTCCGGATTGGTCGCGTTAAACGAAACGTCATTCCCCCATTTTAGAAGAGCAATGCTGATTGGCAGACGATATTTCTGACACCTTGAGCTGAAGGAGTAATGGAAGAGACAGAAAGATATACCCCTTCACGTCTGGCGTGGAGAGGCGCCGTTCTGTTGTCGCTCTTGGAGCGAGGAACAAGTCCCTCCTCAGTACTTCACTGGGAGAGCACCTCTGTCGAGAACGAATCGAAGTGCGACTCTATATAGAGTCCTTGCGATTAAGCATTGTTCACTGTGTTGGCCGACACACTTATTGTGCGGTGTGAACGGACAAAGTTATAGTTAAACGCCTGTGAGCGAATTTTTGAGTGGCATTGCGGTGGACTGGTTATCTGACAGGTGTACCATGCCAATAGTTAGGCTAGGGGCGAATAGCAATCCTTGACTTCATCAAGGCATAGGGAGAGTTTGATTGGCGAAGGTCAATCCAGATAGAACGAGAGTTATCTTATTTGTCAGCAGCAAGTGGCGCAGACAGCAGTCATCGCAGCTTATGGTATTGTGCGCTACAGCTATTGCAAGCCCCATATTTCCTACACAACAGTACACTTCACTGCATTTCACATGTGACAGCCTCAACCATACCTTGCAACATTCTAAAGGATAATTATTCAAGTTGAGTAGGCGCCCCTCTCAACCATTCTGCCAAGTCAACAACCATCTTAAACTTTGTATAGAAATTTCATTAGCGAATTCTATCCTTGAGAGGTAACTTCATATTCGGAAAAGAACCACGATATAACTTGTTCAATTCATAACTGAAAGTGCCATTGTGATTTCTCAGAATTTTTGCAAAATAAATAATAACTTAGTTTCATGTTTTTCTTACACTAACTAGCACTACTCCAGTACCCAAGTATCCCACCAGTTACGTAAGAAATTTTGTGAATTTTTGTGTCATTTCCTTACAGTGGACGACTCCAGAAGATATTTATTGCCGAAAGTTTTCCAGGCATTTCTCTTTAGAACGTTAGTAGCGTCTGTCTGACTTCTGTAGTAGTGTGGGGGTGGAAATTGCATCTTGCAGGAGGCACAGGGTAAAGGGTACATCTCAGATTAATCCATTGCGCAGAATAACAGAATCTCAGATCAACCCCACGCTCACAGACTCCATCTTCCAATTATATCTTTATATTTCCTTTCTTTTCCCAACTGAACATTGAAATCTCCCAATAAGATTTTTACATTCTTTTTATTTACTCTGTTTACAGTTTGTTCTAGAAGGTCTCAAAATTTATCTACCTCTTCCTCTGTTTCTGTTAGACAATTTTTTTTTTCATTTGTTGGGGCATGAGCATTTATTATTGAATAGGTTTTATTCATTGTTTTAAAGCTTAGAGTCGCAATTCTTGGTGATACTGCTGGGAAATCCGTTACTGAATCTATAATTCCAAATTGGGGACATTGTTTCATTACCCTCGGTCCTGGTTTCCCATTATAAATTCTGTATCCTTGTGATTCGAATGGGTCCTCTGTGGTGTTTCTCATTTCTTGGATCCCTGTTATTAAATTTTTTTGTTTATTTAGTACATCTGTGAGCTCCTTGAGTTTTCCAGTCTGAAGTAGTGAGTTTATGTTGTGTGTTGCTATATAATTTATCTGCTCATATTTAATCTTTTATTGTGTGTTTCAGTGAGCATTTTGATAGTTGCAAACGCTCCGATTCGTTGCTGTCTTCTAGTTGACTACCCACCGAATCCGATGTAGACTTTTCCTGCCTTTTTGAGCAGGACGGTGGAATTTTTTTCCTAAATACCTTTCCATTTTTGACTTTCGAAAGTTGTCAACCTTAGTTGGAGCAAGCTCTGATTTACGACTACGGTTGTTAACCGCAGAGGGTGTGATTGGTCCGCGAGAGCTACTTTATTTCACTCAAGTCCGCCAGTAAACCGGTGAGGACTTCCCTATCCACCACCTGGGACGCGCCACGTACGAGTATCACCTCTCCTCCTACTACGACAGCATAGTAGGTGCGTGGTAGTAAAATACATTAAAAAAATAAATAGTAAAATATGTATTTTAGTATCAAATAATAACTATACAATGTAAATACATTCTTTGTAACCATGAAAATCCTATCTCATTAACGTCAAAAAGACTTCGCTCACAGATCTAAAACTACTGTTGTCTCTGCTGCTGAAGAATTAAGTCGCTTCGCAGTTCTGGCGCACTAAGTATTTGATGTACGTATTTTCTATTACAGTGTACGGTAAAACATGTATTTCTCCTGTTCTTATTCCATACATCCCCTCCCCGTGGAAATATTTAAGTGAAAATAATTATTTAAAACGAGTTTAGCAGAAGACTGCCCATTTGGGTTTCCATTGAGGTGCTGGCGCACAGGCGGCCATTACATGGAATTTAATTAAAATATTGGGCTTCATCACCAAGTTAACATAATAAATACTTGGAACAGTGATAAAAATTTCAAGGCATTAATATTTGGAAAGTTCATTTTATCAGAATTTTTACGGAATTGCGTAGATAAATTTAACTGCAGTAGGCAACAAGGCTTACGTTTGCTTCACTATAGCTTTGAGTTTCCAATGAAATTTATTTCTCTCAAATAAATGCTTAACCAAACTGAAGCCTGTGTGAGACAAATGAAATTATTTTTTGTGAGTAAAAATCCTTACGCTACGCAGGTGATTATATCGCGTATCTCTTCGCAAAAATTAATTTTACGGGCAACAACAGTAATAGTTTCATACTATTTCTGATTATCTTTGAGCTAGCCTCGAGTTTCGGTGACTTACTTAAATCACTGAAAGCAAAACTGTACCCATTTTTACTAATATTTTTGCTTGGGTAGCAAATCTGATTACCTTTGGAGTATGTGTAAGTCGCATTTACGAGCGTGCAGAATATGTGCGACGCCAACAATGTATCAAATATCCTTTACCTTTTTCCTAACAATCCCGACCTCATCTTACATTAAAATCAAAAATCTTTAATACCAGAGAAGAGAAAGAGAGACGAGATAAATGCTCGACCGTGTTGACCCATTCTTTTTATCTCACTACGCTCATTCGTTGCACTAGCTGGACTTCCGGTACCACTTTGGAAGTGGCGATTAATTCATGGAGTTTTAAGAAAACTCTCTGCAATTCTCGACGGTCCTTGTCCATCAGTACATGAGGTCTGCCTCGTCTTGGTTCAGCTGTAATTGTCCCTTCACGTTTCCACTTCACAATCACGTCACCAACTGAGATGTCCCTTATGGATTTGTTGCTCGGGCGGGCGACATCCAGTGACAACCATGTTCGCAGTGACAGAACTCTGCTCACAGATACATTCTGGTGTCACTGCTTCTCAGCTGACAACACAATATTCCCCACCTCCTTTTATACCAGCTGGTCTGCCTCACTTGGTATCTGGTAGTTAACTGCGAAAAGCATAGAGTGTTTGGGTAGTACTGACCAGAGAGTGTACGAGGGTTTGACTTCTATACAGCATTGCTAGTAGGTGGCTCTCAATGATGCTGTCCAGCACATAATTGGCGAGCGGTTTCCTGTTCTGTGACCTGTCTATCGACTGTTAAAATCCGCCGCAGCTGACAGTAAACCCTGTCATTGACAGTTGCTGACCACGAAGTTCAGTTCCAGCGACAGTGGTTTTCCCTGAGAGCCCAGTACTGACCTAACCTACCACACATGTAGCGAAGTGGGAATATTCCACAACACCACTGATTTGCTTCCAGATCAGCAAGGTTCTGGAAGTTATCGGGAAAGGAAACTGGATGTGGGTTATTGTAGCCTCTGGGATTGCGTTAGGTCACTCATAATAGTTGCCAATTCCTCCACAAATTGATGTATTGATTTTATATATATATATATATATATATATATATATATATATATATATATATATATATATATTGCTATTTCTGTTCTTCCTTCAATTTCCTCCCTCTCAATTTTTTTGTTATTAATTCTGCTATTCCTTAGAGATTTGTGTGTTGTAAATTTTTGTGCATATGGATAACCGGCCTATTCCACTAAATAAAAAAGCTGCTGGCCACATGGAATAAATGTTGAATTAGTTAAGTGCGAAGGAATCATTTTAAAATTTTGGTTTCTCCAGTTTTTTGAATATGTGTTTGGTAAGACCTGCTCTGTAACTAAAGAATAAAACACAGCTAAAATTATTTCTATGTTTAAAAAAAGGAGATAGGAGAGAGACAGGAAATTATAGAGGAAAAAGTTTACTAAATTATGGATATAAAATGTACGGAAAAATATTTAATCAATGATGTTTAAATCATTTCTGAAGCACAGTCAGTCTTTGGGAAGGGATATTCGTGCAATGATAACATATTTATAGTAAGATATATACTGAAAAATGTCGGCAGTTTGGCTTAGAATCTCATTTAGTATTCACTGATTACATGAAAGGTAAAAAGAACGCTTTCGTTGAAAATATTAGAAATAGAAGTTTTTCTAAACGAGTTATTAGTACCATAAAGCGTCTGAATGCAAATACAAAAATAGTTCATACGTTTAGGTTCGAAAATTTCTAATGAATTTTTAATGAACTAGTGTGTAGTCTACCACCGACTTTATTTAATTTAAATATTTACGTACAAGTTATGAAGTGGTAAGTTGAAATACAGTAATGAATCAAAATTGGATGTAGCATAGCATTAAATACTCTATTACATGCTGATGATCCGGTAATTATACAGGAAACAGAAGTTAATTTTCAAATAGCAGTATATATAGCCAAAACACAACACACTATAATTCAATTCTATCTGTAAATATTACAAAGTTAATGGCTTTGAATGGGAAGAATCCAGTCAGATCGAAAACAATAATAAATGAGAAAATTTTAGAAGAAGCATCCTAGTCCAGTTATCTAGAACGTCGTATTAGCTTCAACTACGACAAAGACTTTGAGAAGAACGTTAATAAATATCAAGTTGTCTGCAGAACAATTGGAAGAATTTTGAGAAGAAACACGAGAAAGCAAACACAATTGAAATTCTATTCTTGAAACGAGATGATGATGATAATAAGTTCTCTTTTTTTTTTATTAAAGTGAGATTGGTGGTAGTTTTAATGGACATACTGTAATACTTAAATACAGCAGGCCATTAAAATTAGAAAATCATGAGGGATGGCAAGAAAAAGGAAATATTATTTACTTTGTGTATACAGTATTGTACGAAGAATTCATTGTTAAATCTGTACATGTTTTTCGTGCGAAAATAGTGCGCAACGCTGCCACCCCTGGCAACAAGGTGGGCTCTAACATGGTGGGCCACTAATTCGAAATGAGTTTCGATGACAGATACGGGTAACAGTATAGAGATTATTATGCACCAATTGTCGAAAATGTATGATTTATTTAACACGACATGTTTCGGGAGCATTATTCCACTATCAATTACTTAAAATTAAAGTTCCTTAAGGAGCAGTCATCAACGGTATATAAATTTTATGAACTTGATAATGGGATAATGTAGTCCCGAAAAAGTTTCTGTTAGATAAATCACAACATTTCAGCAACTGATCTTGTAAGATGCCAAGGGATAAAAGCAATGTACTTCATCTTGTCTTCTTACTTCGTACACTGCACAATTCACATAAGCGTGGAGACGAAGGTCGGATATTTTACAATCGCGTACCTAAGCACCGCGCGCCTGGTTACTCCGCAGCTCTCTTCTCGCTTCTCCCACGAATCCTCTAATGTGTATAGTTTAACAAGTTAAGGTGATACTCACACAATGAGCTCCAAGTGTATCTGACAACGTCCAAATATACTGCGCTAATTCAACACTTTATGTTTTGGGTTACACTGTTCACAACTAATGTGTGGAATAATCGATATAATCATTCATTGATACTTCTGACATGTAGTCCGTTGGAATGTCTGCTGTCGAAACACAAGAAATTCGGTTCAAATGCTTGGGGCACGACCAGACAAATCCACTGTTCAAACGATGAGTGATGCAGCGCTTGAAATTACAATTAATCCGTTGTCTCCAGTTGTTAGTATTTTCACGAGCATACGCGTGACCGAACGAAAAGCGGCTGTTTGATGATTCAGCGGCACGACTTCTGGACGAGAAGTATCTACGCTTATGATACTTCATCAGCCCGAATTTATGTCTCTCTCTCTCACTTCTAATGTTCGCACGGATGTTATTCAGTACACGTTACTTTGTCCCGTAGCCGTCCCGACGTGGTTGGAGTGTTGTTCTCCCAATACGACACACGATCTCGGAATTACCATCCCCAAATTAATAACCAATACTGAACGATCAACACTCATATACGTAATACACAACTTCTGTAGCAAGAATTTCAGTTACTTTGACAAGTTCAGGGTTAATTCGCATTCTGCAGCCGCGGCATCAACACTTCATGAAACACGCACCACGGAAGTTTAGCCACTATTCGCCAGACAGGTGGCTATCGATGTCACAGTGAGCGATACGCCTACAGTGTGTAGTTATAATGACTGGCGAGTGATAGTTTGCAATCTCTCAGCAACCCATGCCCAGACACTTTCAGTGGATGAGAAATCTGCAGAATGTACTGGCCAGGTTACACTCACACACTGTATCGACGTAGTTCAGGACAGTAAGGGCAACACGTAGTCTTCCGTTAATGGTGAGTGGTGATTCGTCATTGTTCTCGTATGTGCAATCGGAGCTGTGCATTCAGTATAAGCTCCTTACTAGTCACCTCAGTAAAAAAAAAAAAAAAAAAAAAAAAAAAAAAAAACATGGCAATGAAGTAACGGAGTAATCACGAAGGTCTTCGGTGACCACTCGTCCTCACAGATGTTGTCGTACGTTTGGAGAGTATACGTCGAATAAATAGAGGTCAACGACAACCATTGAAATATGTATGGTACATAGTCTGTGTGCAACAATCTTTGAATGTCTCCATCATTCGTTTTCCGCATAGGGACCTGAAGATAACCCTAATGAAGGGTCAAAACCGACTGCTTAAATAATGAAAAGTTTTAAGAAGAATTACGGCTGTTGGTGTCCTTTTCTTACGAGTTACTTGTCAGCCGAAATCCTGCATCCTTGTCTGTATGATGGATCTACAAAAAACGATCGTAAAAACATCACAGGCAGGGACCAGAGACGATATTGACAACGATAATCGGATTCCACTTATTTGACTTAATTCCTTTGGCCTCTACGGTGGCATATCGCATGCGCGAGAGCTCACAATCCATCTCTGTCTTTGGCCATTCCTCTCAGTTCTCTCCAGGTCTTGCCAACTTTCTCCTTTCTTTCCCTTCCATCGTCACCTTCCACTAGATCTGCTTCTCTTCCTTGTTCCTTGCGGATTCCATTCCAATGCTTTGTTTTCCATTCCACGAGTGACAGATTCGCCTGCGTATTTTAAATGTCCGAGCCGCGTGTAATCGAACTGGTTTCATCGTTACGTTGCAAGGGAAATAATGCTTTTCAACTACGAACGTGACAATATTTAGCTGGATGACTACACTGCTTAATATGTAGATAATAATGTGCAGAATAATTTCTGCGTCGTTCTGCAGCGTTGGCAGCGCTACAGAAAGTGAATCCATTTAACAGTTGGGTTTACGGTACTTTGCGAGTGTACGGCTACCTGCCGGGACTACCTCACAAAAAAGACGAACCTTCGTCCCTGCCACGCTGACTACGTATCGCTCCTCAGAAGAATACATCTTCTTTTTCCTCCCAGTAGATCATTGAAATTGCACTACATTACACTGTTTTTTCTAGCATTAACAACAATCTCTAACACAAATTTTGACATGTGTTACCTAACAGAATACCATTACTAGCAAGGCACCTATTAATGTTTTAAACTTCCCTCCAAATCGAGGTGCTGATAACGAGGTTCGATTTTCAGGATTGGTACACCGCACAAATTATCACACCGCAACCCTTTATTTGGCTACATGGATTTGGTTTTATACACATCAGCAAGCAACGGCTTGTAGATATGTAACCTTACCTTACAATAGCAGATCCACTGAAAGAATAGCATTTGTACGAAAACCGTTTCGGTCGCCATCTCTCAATTTCAGTACTTTATTTCGGTTTATTTTCTTTTAATGTGCCAGAAGTAAATTTACTTTAATGACTTGTGTGATAACAATTTTACTTGGAAACAAGATGGAGGCAGACTGAGATGTTCTTACATGGCCTAATGGCTGTCATTTTTGCTTCGAATAATTACATAAAGTTAATAGTCTGATACAGCAAATTTAAAGGTAAAAAATCACATTAAACTGAAATTTATAATGACATATCAAAGCGACCACATTTCTTATCTCTTCAGATTGAAAGTAAACAATTATTCTTGGAAGTTGATTTCATATGACACTGCAAGATTATCGTAACACCAATCACTACGATATTTTGACCGTACAGAGTGACACAAATGTACGTTTAACAAAACGAACAGAGGACTTTGGGTCGGTATATGACTTTGGGACAGTGATTCTAACAAGTTATTTTAACAAAACTGTATTAGAACTTTGGCAAACCATGGGGTTGATTGTAACATTCTGATACACTGCTAAAGACTGTTAATACGGAAATGTCTTACCTCGTTCATTGCAGTCGGTGAAGTTGGTGCTTGCTGTATGAAAATTTGGATATGCTCCTCACGTCTCCAGTGATGGAATTAGTTAATAATTACCACCCACTTCCGGTAGCCGTGTTAACTTGCGGTATCGTCAGCTCCCTATTCCATCAAATAAAACCAGTCGGATTTTCTTACTTTCCGACTCAAAATAAACTGAAGACGCCTTCAGGAACCACACTGAAGCACCAAAGAAACTGGTATAGGTATGCGTATTCAAATACAGATTATATGAAAACAGGCAGAATACTGTGCTGCCGTCGGCAACCCCTATATAAGACAACAAGTGTCTGGCGCCGTTGTTAGATTGGTTACTGCTGCCACAATGGCAGGTTATCAAGATTTATGTGCGTTTGAACTTGATGTTATAGTCTGCGCACGAGAGGTAGGACAGAGCATCTCCGAGGTAGCGATGAAGTGGGAATTTTCCCGTAGGACCATTTCACAAGTGTACCGTGAAGATCAGGAATCCGGTACAACACCAAATCTCCGACACTGCTACTGCCGGAAAGAGATCCTGGAAGAACGGGACCAAAGACGACTGAAGAGAATCGTTCAACGTGACGGAAGTGCAACCTTCCGCAAATTGCTGTAGATTTCACTGCAGGGCCATCAGGGACTGGGTGTTGTGTTGTCCTAATCATCATCATTTCATCCCCATCGACGCGCAGGTCGCCGAAGTGGCGTCAAATCGAAAGACCTGCACCAGGCGAACGGTCTACCCGACGGGAGGCCCTAGCCACACGACATTTCATTTCAACAGGTGTCAGCGTGCTAACCATTCAACGAAACATCATCAATATGGGCTTTTGGAGCCGAAAGCCCACTCGTGTACGCTTGACGACTGCGCGAAATAAAGCTTTACGCCTCGCCTCGACCCGTCAATATCGACATTGGAATGTCGATGACTGGAAACATGTCGCCTGGTCGGACGAGTCTCGTTTCAAATTGTATCGAGCGGATGGACGTGTACGGGTATGGTGGCAACCTCTTGAATCCATGGACCCTGAATGTCAGCAGGGGACTGTTCAAGCTGGTGGAGGCTTTGTAATGGTGTGGGGCTTGTGCAGTTGGCGTGATATGGCACCCCTAGATACGACTCTGTCAGGTGACACATACGTAAGAATCCTGTCTGATCATCTGCATCCATTCATGTCCGTTGTGCATTCCGACGTACGTTTGCAATTCCCACAGGATAACGCGGCACCCCACACTTCCAGAATTGCTACAGAATGGCTCCAGGAACACTCTTCTGAGTTTAAACACTTCCACTGGCCATCAAACTCTCCAGACATGAATATTATTGAGCATATCTGGGATGCCTTTGAACGTGCTACTCAGAAGAGATCTCCACCCCTCGTACTCCTACGGATTTAACGACAGCCCTACAGTATTAATGGTGTTAGTTCCCTCCAACACTACTTTAGACATTAGTCGAGTCCATCCGACGACGTGTTGCGGCACTTCTGCGTGCTTGCGGGGGCCCTGCACGATATTAGCTAGGTGTAGCAGTTTCTTTGCCTCTTCAGTGCATAAAACACTACCACACCAAATATTAAGCCCTTGCACTCCGAATTGTTATTGCTTAAGGATCATATCGCTGGGCATCGCACGTCATGATACGTACACTGTCAAAGCTCGACTGTAACTGCTCTGACGGGTTCCCGGGTTCGATTCCCGGCGGGGTCAGGGATTTTCTCTGCCTCGTGATGACTGGGTGTTGTGTGACGTCCTTAGGTTAGTTAGGTTTAAGTAGTTCTAAGTTCTAGGGGACTGATGACCATAGATGTTAAGTCCCATAGTGCTCAGAGCCATTTGAACCATTTGAACTGCTCTGGTTTCCCGTTTTTCTTGCCTTGCGGCGCTCGCCCAAAGGCCTTTCCAAAAAAGAAAAGACTGGCGGTCGAAAACCCACAGCGGATTCCCTAACTTCACGATTTCATTTTGTTTAAATGAATTACATGTTCTAATACTCTTAAAATGTTACACTCTATACATTTATAACTTACATTCATTTCTATATTCACAAAACTATTAATTTTTCATAAAATACTCTCTCCTTCCAATGAAAATTTATCACAGACGTTACATTTTTAGATTTTGATAGAGTATTTCATAGAGGTTTCCTTAACACTGACTTTTAGTATAAGATCGATCATTTTACTCAGTCGATTTTCAATCGATACTGTTTAAATAAATACAAACAATTTTTAGACATTACAGTTTTAATTTAACTGTATCATTACATGCTCCAACCGAGCTTGTCAATGAGTGCCTCACCCATCTTCACTTTCTCTAAGGCACCTGTTCTTGCCGGCCGGGGTGGCCGAGCGGCTCTAGGCGATACGGTCTGGAACCGAGCGACCGCCACGGTCGCAGGTTCGAATCGTGCCTCCATGGATGTGTGTGATGTCCTTAGGTTAGTTAGGTTTAAGTAGTTCTATGTTCTATAAGTTCTAGAAGTTAAGTCTCATAGTACTCAGAGACATTTTGAACCATCTGTTCTTCTGTTGGTGTCTGTTTACTTTTCTTCCATAGATCCTCATTACTATTTTTTTCTGACCACCAGATACTCATTATGCGCCGGAGACTCCTACTCATGAAGCTCCTTAACTGATGATGTTATCTTTTTATGTACTTTCCAAATTTCACTGGCGTGCAGAACCACAGCCTTCACATTTGTATTAAAAACACGAATTTTGCTTTTGTGTCTTATGTTTCTGTTTCTCCATATTGCATTCGGTTGTATGAAGGCAGCATTTGCCTTCTTTATGCGGTTCTTCAGATCTTCTGCGGCTCAACCATTTTCTGTCACCACACTACCCAGATACAGGAATGAACTGATAATATTCACTTGCTGCTCCCCTAAAAGCAGCGGAACTTCCATGTTTCCAGAATTTATTCTCATTGTTTTTGTTTTACGTATGTTTATCTTGAGCCTGGCAATCTCTGCTTGTTTTTTCAATGAATTTAATTTAGCTTTCATATCCGTCAGCCTATGAGCTAATAAAACTATGTAGTTTGCGAAATCCCAGTCCTCCCGGTCTCTATCGGTCCCCCATTGGATTCCTTGTCTCCTGCCCGCTGTGGATCTTCTCATAACTGTGTCAAGTACATGTAGGAAGAGCGTTGGTCACGAAATACAACTCCGATTGGTTCCTCTATTGGATCTCTGAGGTTTCCCTTGTGGAGCACACAACATCTATAGCTGTCATGGGATCTTTGATGGTGTTTAGAATCCTTTGTGGCATACCATATTTCCACAACACTAGCCACAGCACTTTGTTTCACAGAATCGAAGGCTTTTCAAAATCAATGACTGCAAAACCAGCCTGTTCATTAGGCAGTTGATTTTCAACTTAATCTGAAATCCTATTTAAAATAACCCTGTTGAGGACCATATAGAGCACTGACAGCAACGTAATACCACGCCAGTTGTTGTAGCCTGACAAATTTCCCTTCTTTGGGGAGCTTTACCCCTAATTCACTTTTCCGCTCTTTTATGAATTGCTCTTCGAGGCAAATATGCTTCAGTAAGAGGTGGAGCATTTTAACAGTACTTTCGATATCGGTTTTTAACAGCTCGGGTGCTACGTTGTCTCGGCCTAGAGCCTTTGCCTTTTTTCGGCTTCTCAAAGCATTTCTAATTTCACTCAGTCGGATTCAAACGAGACACGAATTGCTGCTGTCGGCGAATGCACAGCCATTTCACCCAGTGTGCGATTTCTCTGGCGCGTTGCGTATCCGGCACTATCGATAGCGACTTGTATTTCTGTTTCCGTCTGGTTCGGCCTGCGCAGGCGCTGAGGCGGCTGCTGCCCTCTGGAGCGTTTTTCGCGGGGGCCGCGGGCGCTCGGCTCGGCAGTTGGATTCGCACCGAGCTGGTGGTATTTCGCCTTCCGCCCCGGCACGGAGGTGTGGTCTCGCTGTTGGCGGGTCTCGTTGATTTGGCCGTTGGCCGATCGCTCGAGGTTCTCCGCCTCTGAAAAGGGTGCCACGATATCGCTTGGGTTTCCGCACCCAGGAGTTGTAAGGACTGCAGGGCAGGCTTTCTGTGTGTTTGCTCTGTCCGGTCTGCGTGGCGGCGTTCGTTTCACCTTACTTCAGCTGTTGTTCATATTTTCTGCGTGATTCCGTTTTGGCCGGGGTCTAGGTGTCGAGTTTTCTGCTGGTGTGTACCCGGTCGTCGCCCCGAGGGGCAACCGTATCTGTTGGTGGGAATTATTTGGCAGTGCGTCCTTTTGCGTGGACCCGGTGTGCTCACGCGCCATGATTCTGAGTTGAAATTTCTGTGGTCAGGCTGGCTCGGTTGCTGGAGTGTGTGTTATTGGTTTTCTGGCTTGCTGGGGACTGCGCGCGCGCCTGTTCCGTTTTGTGATGTGGCAGCAGTCTGATATTTTTATGTGTGCTTCTTAAGTTGCTAGCAATTGCTTTTAGCCTTTTGCTTACTTATTTTTATTTAAATTGCTGGGCATTGTCACTTGCCTGTTCTTTTACCTTTATTTATTTGTAGTCTCAATTATGCCTAAGGCGATGTCCAAGGTGCTAGCAATTGGTTTCAGCCTCGTGTGTACTTACCCCTATTTAAATTCTTGGGCATTGCCATTTGCTTGTTCTTTTACTCCTATTTATTTTGTTGTGCCAGTTAGCCCTAAGACGATGTCAGACCTCGGTATCTGTCAACCTTATTTTGGCTACTAGCGCTCAGATGCAATATTGCCGGGCCTATCCCGGATTTTGTCATTAAT
Organism: Schistocerca serialis cubense; assembly: GCF_023864345.2. Taxonomy (NCBI): domain Eukaryota; kingdom Metazoa; phylum Arthropoda; class Insecta; order Orthoptera; family Acrididae; genus Schistocerca; species Schistocerca serialis. Next base: position 141,209,446 of record NC_064641.1, on the reverse strand, counting down.
TGAGATACTTTTATACTGTATTTTTAGCAGTAGGTTTGGCAAGTGCACTTGCGTATGGTATTTGTTACGTTCCCACCCCCCCCCCCCCCCTCTTCCTCCTTCGTGTAAACTGATTTTGGTAAGTTTGCTAGGTGGCCTGTGTTCTTTTATTGCCTATGTAAGTTTCCCCGCTGCCGCAGTCGTAACATGTTGTAACCGGGAGCTAGTCACGTACGTGTTGTTGTGTTAAGGGTTTTAGGGCTTTTTTTAATTGAGATACCTTTTGGAAATTTTATCACACTTTTAAAGAAGGTATAGGAAGGAGTAACTTCGACTGAAAATTTAATTGTAAATTATACATTTGTGCTTCACATTATAAGATTTAACTGTATTAGGTGAAAGTGTGTAGTTTAATGCAGAATGATTATTTGTTAATGTATCAAATTGTAAAGTTTGTTTGGCAGTGATTCAAACGACACAAATAAGTTTCTCTGTTCACCTGTGGCATATAACATTTTTATTACCTCATACTGTAAGCAGCTTGATTTGTTTGTGTCTGTAATTTGTAAGCCACAGTGTAATTTATTACAATTAATTAATTGTTTTGGGGAAATAAACCTTGAATTGTATGTCCCCTTTTTGATTAACCGAATCCCATCCAAATCGTCCGCACACCCAGAGTCTCGAGCGAACATTTTGAAAGGAACTGGATGCAATGGGCATTTGGAGTCGGTTACATCGGAAAAGGACATTGCTGGCAGCGTCACATAAAGCAGCACGCCTGCATTGAGCAAATAACACAGAAACTGTGCAGTAACTGAGTCGGGGATGTAGTGTGGTCCGAGGAGTCGTAATTTCACCTGTTTTTCAGTAATGCAAAGAGTCTAATGCACCAGCTGCCGAATGGGCCCTTCAACCCACAGTGAGTAGACGATGTGTTTAAGGCTGTAGGTAATTCCGTGGTGTTTTGAGGCTGTTTTTTTCTTACCATGAGTTGTGCCAACTCGTTCAGGTTCCAGGGACATGGACCAGGCTGTTTACTTCAACTTACTTCCTGAGCAGGTGTTGCCATTCCATCCACATCTTCTTGCTGTGTATGCTGTGGCCACTCCCGCAGACAAAGATGACAACAGCCGTATTCGCAGGACTACAGACGTATCTGCCCGGCTTGACTACCACTCAGACACCGAATCGCATCTCGATTGGGTCCGTAAATCGACAGATCTTAACCACAGGAGGAGAACACAGACGTTCAGTCGTCTGACCGTCGCACAGACGCCAATATGGAGGACACAGTAATAGGCACTCCAGACGTAGAGAAGAAACTGACAGAACTGAAAACAAATAGTTCGCCAATTCCGGGCGAAATCCCAATCCGGTTTTACAGAATAGTCGTCGACGTTGGCTCGTTACTTGTCTTGCAATTCATCGGTCATCTCTCGCCCAGCGCGTAGTACCAAGCGACTTGAATAAAACAGAGACCACTCACGTATGTAAGAAGGGTAAAAGAACGGGTCCACAAAATTACAGACCAATATCCTTAACATCAGTTTCCTGTGTAATTTGGATCATATTCTAAGTTCAAAAATGTACAATAAATTTCCTAGAGAGAAAAGCTTCTACGTAAACTGAAGACGGAGACGGGAGGAAACGAAAGAAAAGGGAGAGGAGGGGATCACAGCTGTCAGCTGCACTGGAAAATTATGCGGAATCAGCTGCGACGAGTGAAAATGTGTACCGGACCGAGATTCGAACCAGGGATCTCCTGCTTACTTGGCAGCTGCGGTAAACACTGTGCCATCGGGGACACAGCGTCGTAGTAACTGCACGTAATATCTCCGCACACCTCATGGCCGATCCACACTCCCATCGAGCGCCACCTATCCGCAGTTCCTGTCCATTTCCTCCATATTCGCTCTCTGGGGTTCCCAAAGGAGGTCGGACATATCTGTGCATCTTCACTGTAGAAGGTGGATTCATTGCTCAGTTAGCCGTATCAAATTATATGAATGCATGGTGTCTGTTCTTTCAGACACATCCGAAAGAACAGACACCACACATATAGAACGCAATACGTTGTCCTAGACGGCGAGTGTTCATTAGAGACAAGGATATCGTCAAGAATGCCCCAATGCTCCAAGGAAGTGTGATGGAACTCCCCAAGTTCTCGATAAACATTCACATTCAGGGAAAAAAGGAACAGAATACCTTGAACGACTAGAGATAGTACATTCGTATTCACAGGACTTGTACAGCAGTAATTTCATCAGAAGTGATTAGCATTTAAATCACCTCGGTTCATGATGTTTCCTGTCGCCTAGTAGGCACAGGGTCCGCGATGGGCCCTGACAACGTGTTCCATGCGTGCCTTTATCGACGCGTATAAGGCGCGAATGGCGTCCTGTGGTATAGCCGTCCATGCTGCATTCACCTGGTTCCAAAGTTCACCTGTGGTGGCTGACACTGAGTCACAGCGCCGCAACTATCGTTTCACCATATCCGACACATTTCCGATTGGCGATAAGTCTGGTGACGCGGCGGGCCGGGGCAAAAGCCTTACAGTCTGTGAAAACAATAAGGCATGGGACGGCCGGGGTGGCCGAGCGGTTCTAGGCGCTACAGTCTGGAACCGCGCGACCACTACGGTCGCAGGTTCGAATCCTGCCTCGGGCATGGATGTGTGTGATGTCCTTAGGTTAGTTAGGTTTAAGTAGTTCTAAGTTCTAGGGTACTGATGACCTCAGAAGTTAAGTCCCATAGTGCTTAGAGCGATTTGAACCAATAAGGCATGTGTTCGTGCAGCAACACGTTGTAGTTCATTGTCTTGCTGAATAACGACGTCTGGAGGGTTGTCCAAAAAGTGTATGGCTGCAGGTCGCAGGATGTCAATCACGTAGGTCACACTGGTCACATAGCCCTGGAAACACACCAGCTGTGATTTCTGGTGCACGCAATAGCACCCAACACTATAAGGCCTTGACTTGGAGCTGTATGTCTTGCGCAAATACGGTCACTATGATACCGCTCCCCCTGTCTGCGACGAACCAAAATACGGCCATCATTATCAAACAAGCAGAACCTGTATTTGTCCGAAAACACTATCTGATGCCATTCCTGTCCCAGTGACGTCGTTCCATACACCACGGCTGACTAGCATGTTTCTGCACATTCGTCAAAAGTAGGCGGAGAAGTGAACGACGCGCAAGTAACCCATGACGTAATAAACGGCGACGGCCTGCACCCCTGATAGTTTACGACATGTAACACTGTGCTCACTAGTGCGCCAGAGCCGAGGAGGACGCAGATCTGTCCTGCAATGCCATTCGGGGACGAGATGTCGATCTCCTCGGAAGGCGGTCTGGGTGGTGCGACCTGACCCAACTCGTCGTGTTCTACGGCCTTCCGTCAGCCATTGTGCACACACCCTTAGCACTGCCGAAACACTTAGTCCCCAACGAGCAGTGAGTTCCCAGATGGATGCATCACATTCTCTGATGCCAATAATGCACCCTCTTTCAAACTCACTGATTTGACGTTACGGTTCCCGCACACATCTGCGAGGCATCCTGCACGTCTGCTTAAGTCACACGGATCCATTAAATTCGGTGTATAGCGTCAACAAGAGCCGCGGGCACATTTTACCGATAGGTGATTTGCGCAGCGATATCGTTGTCGACCTTGAACCTGGAGTCCGACATTGTTCAAATGCTAATCATTTCTGCAGAACATACTAATGTACATATTTACATGTCCTGTAAATATGAACGTTCTATCTCTAGTCGTTCAAGGTGTTCTGTTTTTTCTGAACATGAGTATTCATAAATGATTTTAGGGATAGGTTGAGCAGCAATCTGGAAATATTTGTTGATGACACTGTGGTATACGGGAAAGCTGTCATTGACTGTCTGTAGAAAGATGCAGGACGACTTAAAAAGATATTCTATTTGGTTTGATGAATGGCAGCTTGCCCGTAATGTAAAAAAAATATAAGTTAATACAAATGAGAAGGAAAAAGATTCCCGTAAAGTTCGAATACAGTATTACTGGTGTTTTGCCTTGCACAGTATCGTCGATGAAATATCTAGGCGTAAGGTTGCAATGTGATACCAAAAGGAACGCGCACGTTGAGACGTTAGTAGGGATGGCGAATGGGAGACTTCGCTTTATTGCGGGAATTTACAGAGGAGACCGTGTACAGAAGGTTAGTGTGATCCATTCTTAAATACTGCTCAAGCGTGTGGAATCCCCACCAAATTGGATTAAAGCAACATTTGATACCAGCAGGTTCGATCGACAAGTTTGTATTATGGAGATTCCTCGGATTTCGAATGGGAATACTTGGAGGCAAGACGACGTTCTTTTCGCGAAACACCATTGAGGAAAATTTGGAGAACTAGGATTTGTAGCTGACTGCAGAACGATTCTATTTCTACCAATGTATATTTTGCGTAAGACCGCGAAGACAAGATAAGTGAAATTAGGTTTCGTACGGAGGCATATAGACGGTCGTTTTTCCCTCGCTCCGTTTGCGAGTGGGGCAGGAAAGGAAATGACTAGTAGTGGTACTTGGTACTCTCCGCCATTCACCATGACTTGTGGAGTACGTATTTAGATGTAGATATAGACATGGAGAAGGTCTGGGACTACTCTCAACAGCGGATGAAACTAACAACTAAAATCTCCGCAGTCTGGTATCAGTACAGGGTCCCATCGGGGATGAGTGCCTTTAGCTGGACACTGCATACCTGAAGAAAGTCAAGGATTCTATTCCTTACGAAACTGAAGCCATTACCAAGGCTCTAAGTTGTGTTACACTATTCTAGAGTGATGTCGGCTGAGGTGTCTAACATTTTGTTCAGTTTGCTTACTATGCGTACCAGATTATTTTCCATGTAGACTCTAATGGCGGAAGTCAGAATTGTTGCAACCGCAGGGAGTTACATCCATCTTCTATAATAACTAAAATGACTTCCCTTTGTGGCCAACCGTTAGCAGAAAATCCTGTACGTCAGATGTACAGCTCTTCTGTAAACACATGGGAGTAAATCGTTGTGAACAGTGAACTGCCTGTCGATTATTAATCAAACAAATACACTGACAGTAGCAAGAAGGAGTCGTGCGACATAAACGAAAGTTGGCATGCGTGTTTCTACATCCGAAAGACGATGTCTACTGAAATTTTGCGCCATTCGCATGGGAGTGGCACTAGTAGCGCCGCTATGAGCATGCAATTCAGGTTTGCTTTAAATACACGCTGTAACGGTTCTGTGCATCGGTTACCTTTCAGATTGGACGTGATAAGTTGATATTAGTCCAGAAAGACTTCAAGGCGACAGAGATGCCATTATGAACACCGCACTGAGTTTGACGAGGTCGTCTAATATGGCTGCGAGACACTGGATATTTCTTCTGCGATACTAAAGAAAGACTTCGCGGGAACGTAGCCACTATACATGACTGCTGGTACCTATGGTCCCTAGAATGTACGGTCGCAAGAAGACTAGACTACAGAAGACCACGTATCACTACCGAGAGAGAAGACCATCGTGTTCGATATATGGCTCTGACGCATCGTACTGCATCTGCAGCAGCAATCTGAGCAGCAGTTGGCTCCACAGTGACACAACGAACTGTTACAAACCGCTTACTTCAAGGACAGTTCCGAGCCAGATGCCCTGTAGCGTTCAAGCCAAACGACCGCCACTTGCGACTTCAGTATTGCCAAGAGAGAGCTTTCTGATGAAAGCTGTTTGTGCCTCGGTGGCTGTGTCTGGGTTAGGAGAGGGGCAGTTGAAGGCTTGCACCCAACCTGTCTGCGTGCTACGTACACTGGACCTTCACCTGTAGTTTTGGTCTGGAATGCGATTTCGTATGACAGCAGGGGCATTCTCTCTGTTAATGGTTACTATTAAAATCAATCTTGACCACAAATTTATTTTTTATGGTAACCGGTTTCGACCACGCCTGTGTTCATCTTCAGACCAAAATGCTGTACGAGCAGGAGGCTCCTTCTGGTGGTAAATCAGGAGCAGTGATTTACCACCAGAAGGAGGCTCCGGCCGGCCGAAGTGGCCGTGGTGTTAAAGGCGCTGCAGTCTGGAACCGCAAGACCGCTACGGTCGCAGGTTCGAATCCTGCCTCGGGCATGGATGTTTGTGATGTCCTTAGGTTAGTTAGGTTTAACTAGTTCTAAGTTCTAGGGGACTAATGACCTCAGCAGTTGAGTCCCATAGTGCTCAGAGCCATTTGAACCAACCAAGGAGGCTCCTGCTCTTACAGCATTTTGGTCTGACGATGACCACAGGCGTGGTCGGAACCGGTTACCAAAATAAACAAATCTCTGATCAAGACTGATTTTAATAGTAACCATTAGTAATAATTTTGATCACTGTCTGCTCCCACGATGTATTCAAAAGTAATTAACTCTCTCTCTGTTACCACGCACCCTGATTGCAAATTTGTACGTCGAACTGGTGATTCGACCTGTTGTGTTTCCATTCATGAACAGCATTCCAGGGTTTGTTTTCCAACAGGATAACGGTCGCGCACATACCGCTGTTGTAACCCAAAATGCTTTACAGAGTCTCGACATATTGTTTTGGCCTGCTCCATCACCCGAACTGTCTCCAACTGATCATGTATGGGACATTATCGGACTACAACGCCAGCGTCATCAATAACCAGCAGTAACCGTATTGACTGTACTGACCGACCAAGTGCAACAGGCATGGAACTCCAACCCCAACACTGACGTCGGGCACCTGTGCAACACAATGCATGCGAGTTTGCTTGCCTGCATTCAACATTCTGGCGGTTAGACCGGTACAAGCATTTCACATTTGCAATGATTTATCTCGCGCTTATATTAACCAGCGACCTTGCAATGTTAATCAAAAATGTTACCTCGACAAACGTATTCTCGAAATTTCATTACTCTGCACTACTTATTTTTTGGTGTTGCGAACTTTTCCGTCAATATATTTTCCTTTTGCGTCTTTTTCGTCACTGAACACCATGTCGCCAGGTAGTGAACTGTACATTCAACATTCATGCTGATCTCACGTGGGACACCCTATACAGTAATCGATTCCACAGTTCCTTCGAAAAAACCTTCATTTGTCATTGTGTTGCGCCGTCTCACAGGGGTTGAAAAGAAAACAGCGGCTCAAATCGATGAGTCGGAAGCCTCGGGTCTGATAAGGGAATTCGAGATGAGCTCGTGACGTGGCTTATTTGATCAGCATCGCGACGTCTTAGGCACGCCACCCGGCGATTAGCGGGGATCGACTTTAGGCTGCCCCGAATTACCGCCCGCTCGGTTTCAGCACCAGAGCCACGATGGCTCCTTACTACCCTGGCTCGTTATTATCGCTCTATACATCAGCGATAAGTGAAAGCAGACCTCCTTAGGTGATATCTGTGCACGCGGTCTACTTCCGCAGGAAGACTTACGTTGGAACATTAATGCAGCGACAGGAGATCATAATCGTTTGCGTCACGCGTAGGTTTAGACGTCATCAACGAGACATCTGCATTACCTCTTCATCCGCACTCATTTACTACGCTCAACAGGCTCTACATTTCAGTTACACATTCTAATCATTCTTTTCTTTGTATGAAGGCCACGTTATCTGAGCTTAGATGGCAAACCACATGTCTCCTGTAAGAATTTTCCATAAGTTCGACTGACCGTCTATTCTTTTTAATAGCTCCCATTTTCTCAGATTATATGTACACTTAATTTCTAATACCTTACTGCTGGCTCATATGAAAAATGCTATCAGTTAGATCTTCACCGAATTTCTCTCATACCTCGTTTCAGTTCTATAAAACGTTTAGCTACATGCACGGTGAACCATTTTTTAAATCACTGTGCGCTAATGTCTAAATTAATGCATGTAAAAACCATTAGGACAGTGTTTACACTGAGGTGTCAAATACAGGGTTATTACAAATGATTGAAGCGATTTCACAGCTCTACAACAACTTTATTATTTGAGATATTTTCACAATGCTTTGCACACACACACAAAAACTCAAAAAGTTTTTTTAGGCATTCACAGATGTTCGATATGTGCCCCTTTAGTGATTCGGCAGACATCAAGCCGATAATCAAGTTCCTCCCACACTCGGCGCAGCATGTCCCCATCAATGAGTTCGAAAGCATCGTTGATGCGAGCTCGCAGCTCTGGCACGTTTCTTGGTAGAGGAGGTTTAAACACTGAATCTTTCACATAACCCCACAGAAAGAAATCGCATGGGGTTAAGTCGGGAGAGCGTGGAGGCCATGACATGAATTGCTGATCATGATCTCCACCACAACCGATCCATCCGTTTTCCAATCTCCTGTTTAAGAAATGCCGAACATCATGATGGAAGTGCGGTGGAGCACCATCCTGTTGAAAGATGAAGTCGGCGCTGTCGGTCTCTAGTTGTGGCATAAGCCAATTTTCCAGCATGTCCAGATACACGTGTCCTGTAACGTTTTTCTCGCAGAAGAAAAAGGGGCCGTAAACTTTAAACCGCGAGATTGCACAAAGCACGTTAACTTTTGGTGAATTGCGAATTTGCTGCACGAATGCGTGAGGATTCTCTACCACCCAGATTCGCACATTGTGTCTGTTCACTTCACCATTAAGAAAAAATGTTGCTTCGTCACTGAAAACAAGTTTCGCACTGAACGCATCCTCTTCCATGAGCTGTTGCAACCGCGCCGAAAATTCAAAGCGTTTGACTTTGTCATCGGGTGTTAGGGCTTGTAGCAATTGTAAACGGTAAGGCTTCTGCTTTAGCGTTTTCCGTAAGATTTACCAAACCGTCGGCTGTGGTACGTTTAGCTCCCTGCTTGCTTTATTCGTCGACTTCCGCGGGCTACGCGTGAAACTTGCCCGTACGCGTTCAACCGTTTCTTCGCTCACTGCAGGCCGACCCGTTGATTACCCCTTACAGAGGCATCCAGAAGCTTTAAACTGCGCATACCATCGCCGAATGGAGTTAGCAGTTGGTGGATCTTTGATGAACTTCGTCCTGAAGTGTCGTTGCACTGTTATGACTGGCTGATGTGAGTTCATTTCAAGCACGACATACGCTTTCTCGGCTCCTGTCGCCATTTCGTCTCACTGCGCTCTCGAGCGCTATGGCGGCAGAAACCTGAAGTGCGGCTTCAGCCGAACAAAACTTTATGGGTTTTTCTACGTATCTGTAGTGTGTCGTAGCCATATGTCAATGAATGGAGCTACAGTGAATTTATGAAATCGCTTCAATCATTTGTAATAGCCCTGTATTATTGTACCGGGTGATCAAAAAGCCAGTATAAATTTGAAAACTTAAGAAACCACGGAATAATTAGATAGAGAGGTAAAAATTGACACACATGCTTGACATGACATGGGGTTTTATTAGAACAAAAAAAAACACCCCATATTGCTAGACGCGTGAAAGATCTCTTGCGTGCATCGTTTGGTGATGATCGTGTGCTCAGCCGCCACTTTCGTCATGCTTGGCCTCCCAGGTCCCCAGACCTCAGTCCGTGCGATTACTGGCTTTGGGGTTACCCGAAGTCGCAAGTGTATCGTGATCGACCGACACCTCTATGGTTGCTGAAAGACTACATCAGACGCCAATGCCTCACCGTAAAGCCGGACATGCTTTACAGTGCTGTTCACAACATTATTCCTCGGCTACAGCCATTGTTGAGGAATGATGGTGGACATATTGAGCATTTCCTGTAAAGAACATCATCTTTGCTTTGTCTTACTTTGCTATGCTAATTATTGCTATTCTGATCAGATGAAGCGCCATCTGTCGGACATTTTTTGAACGTTTGTATTTTTTTGGTTCTAATAAAACCCCATGCCATTCCAAGCATGTGTGTCAATTTGTACCTCTCTATCTACATTATTCCGTGGTTTATTCAGTTTTCAAATTTATACTGACTTTTCGATCACCCTGTTTAACTCCTAATATCGTGTCTGACCTCCTTTTACCGGCATATTGCAGCAACTGAACATGCCATGGGCTCAACAAGTCGTTGGAAGGCCCCTGGAGAAATATAAAGCCAAGCTTCCTCTATAGCCGTCCATAATTGCGCAAGAGTTGCCGGTGCAGGGGTTTGGTGCAGAAATTTACCTCTCCATTATGTCCCATGAATCCACGATAAGATTCGTGTCTGGTGATCCTGGGTGGACAAACCATTCGTTTGAATTCTCCAGAACCTTTTTCAAACCAATCGCGAACAACCGTGGCTCGGTGACTTCGCGTATCGTCATCCATAAAAATTCCATCGCTATTTGGGCACATGAAGTCCATGAATGGCTGCAAATGATCTCCAATGAGCCGAACATAACCATTTCCTGTCATTGATCGCTTCAGCTGGACCAGGAGATTCAGTCCATTCCATGCAAACAGAGCCCTCGCTACTATGGAGCCACGTGCAGCTTGCACAGTGTCCTCTTGACGCCTTGGGTCCACGGCTTCGTGGGGTCTGCCCCACATTTGAGCCTTACCATCACCTCTTACCAACTGAACTCACGACACATCTGGCCAGGTCACAGTTTTCTAGTCGTCTACGGTCCAACCGATATGGTCACGAACCCATTTGTCTTAACGGATACGTTCGTCGTACATTCCACATCGGTTTCTGCGATTGCTTCTAGCAGTGCTGCTTTTCTGTCAGCACCGATAACTCTGCCCAAACGGCACTGCTAACTGTCGTTAAGCCAAAGCTGTCGGCCACTGCCTCTTCCTTGGTGAGGTATTCTCGGCACACTATTAACACTGTTTATATCGGAGTGTTGAATTCGGAACTGGAATGCCCCATGTGTTCAGATCCAGCTACCATTCCGCGTTCAGTGTCTGCTAATTCCCTTCGTGCGGCCATAATCACGCCGAAAACCTTTTCACATGAGTCACCTGAGTACAAATGACAGCTCCGCCAATACACTGCGCTTTTATACATTATGTACGCGATACTACTGCCATCTGTATATCTGCATATTGCTATCCCAGACTTTTGGTACCTCAGTGGAGAAATTACCCTGTCGTAATTTCAGGACCTTTCTGAGTTAGCTTCGTATTACGCTAGTTTCCATTTAGAAAATAATATTAGAACTGGGGGACTTCTCCAGCACTACGTCAGAAATTCGATATTATCTTTATATATATCATTACTTACCTCCATCTGTGGCCTTCCCAACAAGAATACAGGAAATTAGCAACATATCAGTAAATTATATTTACATTGTGTTTCGTTTGATTGATACGTTCAGCACAGAAGTGGATTCAGAACATGGGGAAATAATCTACAGTGCTAGGAAATATTAACAGAGAACTATACAGATATTCAAGAAATGTAGGCTCACCGACTCACTTGCAGAGGAGTGATTTGCTTGGATATCGAAGACATATTTGTGGTGGTAGCTGACCAGTGCACAAAGCTTGGAAGTAAACACAGCGTATTCATAAAGACTAATTACATTTCATGAAAACTCTTATTTATTAATTTTCACACAAGCACGAAACACTTCACTGGTGTGCACACACACCACCACATAATCTTCAACATCATGTTCACTGAACAGGTTTTCAGTTGCAGAAGGCAACAAGTGAGGCTAACACGAGTCGTTGAAATCTAGTGTAAGAGAAAGCGGATACCGTATTTAAGCTTACGGCTCTATCATGAAACATCTGAATCAGCTCATTAGAGAAAATACTGCAAGGTCTCAGAAAATATTGTTAGAGAGGCTACAACTAAAACCTCGGCAATTAGTTTAAATAACTGTCAATGTAAAACGAAATCCATGTCTCTACATGTGAAGGGCAACGTCCTCACTGGCTGACTGGCTGGCTGACTCACTAGCGCCCAGCACAAACCGCGAAGATCAGAAGCTTGAAGTTTGGAGAGGGTGTGGGTATTATACTGTAGGCATCGTTTAAGAAATTATTGTCCAAAAGTCCAATTCTAAGGGGGTGAAATAGGGGACGAAAGACTTATTGAAAGTACGTCTTTATTAAGACAATTTTGAAGTCAGAACTTCGAAAACTGGTATCTGGTTTCTCAATCAAATGAAAGTGTTTCAGCATTTTCGGAAATATAAATACTAAAAGGGGCAAAATAGTAGATGAAAGTTTTCTTGAAAATAAATAATTACTAAAGAGCTACTGGTGGATTTTTAAGGGTAGATCTATGATAATTGGTATTTGACTTCTCGATTAGAACTAAAAAAAAATACAAGTTTCAGCGCTTCCGAAAATTCAACCCCTCAGGGAGTGCAGGAGGGGATGAAAATTTTTAAGATAATATTTCGTTACATTAAAAAAAATTTTAAAGCTAAATTCATGAAAATTGGTATTTCATTCCTCGGTTTGTCATGGGATGGAAGTTGTTATGGAAGTATCTCCACAAGAACGCAAATGGCATGACTGACAAAGACTACTCCGGCTGCCAGAATCGCTTTTTGGTCAGAATACATTCGGAGAAGACCGTGTTTATGTGGCCTTAATTAGAGTGAAGAGATTCGGAGGTGTTGCAATTTGTGAACACGTAAAAAATCGATTAAATAAAAATCGAAAAATCTCTGCAGGCCATACAGTCTGCGCGAGCCAAGCAGCTAGCGTTAAGCTACTGATACAATGAGTATAGCGTCAGGAAAAACGACGGAAAAATTCAGTTATTAGCTCACAGAGATGTGAGAATAAAAATGATACTGACATTTCTGAGATATTGAAATCTCCAATGGTCATTCGTATCTATCATAGGTAAACTGATTGTACAATATCTTTCGCATAGGTTTCCTACAGAACACTTTCCTGAACTAATAATAGGAGTTGGATCTGCTGGAGGCTGACGAGGGCGAAACCGACGTCAGAATTAAATCTTCGGAGCGTATCAATACATACGTGTGTGAACAGATACCATATAGCTCGTGAACACTTGTCCGCCCTACATCCGTAGTGTACCTTCTCAGGTAGGTATTTTCTCAGACATTAAAGGCATCTCTGCACAGCAAAGGAGAAGTAGATAGTATTGATAACTGCTTGCCTATATCACAGATACTTGTGTTTTTCAAAAATGTATTGATATCAATGTGCAAATTGAGTAGTATCCTATTTCTAGGGGCGCAGGCTATTGACGAATTCACGGTTCGTTTTTGGGAATGGCTCTTCAGTCGAACTGTCAATATTTTTTCTTCTTACAAGTGTTGATGTCAGATGTTGATAAAGAAATTACTGTCAAAGAGTATCTTTTTTGAGTAAACAACCGCCTCTAGACCCTGACATACTGCTGAATATGCCACCTGACATTAAAAGTAAGGGTAAGGATACAAATATCGATCCCTTACGCATCTTTACTACAACGCAGCGCCATCGCTGACGGGGATGCCCCATAGTTCTAGAAGGGGACTGGTACCGGAGATCGTTTGGTGTAGTCATTCGCGCCAGAGCCACCACGCGAGTAAGATGCATACGTATGTGTGTGTGTAAAGCGATCGTGATTAACGTCGTTTCTGGAGAGTTTATACAGAGTGGGGCAAATAAAAGTGGTCGGAGAACAGAGTTCAAAAAAATGGTTCAAATGGCTCTGAGTACTATGGGACTTAACAGCTGAGGTCATCAGTCCCCTAGAACTTAGAACTACTTAAACCTAACTAACCTAAGGACATCACACACATCCATGCCCGAGGCAGGATTCGAACCTGCGACCGTAGTAGTCGCGCGGTTCCGGACTGAAGCGCCTAGAACCGCTCGGCCACCGCGGCCGGCGAGAACAGAGTTCCTGGGTACAAAGAAACACAACAGAGGAAAGGAAATTCAGTACTAATCTGACTGTAGCAGAAGCTGAAAGTGACCACCATTCATCTCTTGGTATTTTTGAGTCTGGTCAACAAGAAGCTCATGGAGGATAAAAGCTGGACTTCTGGAATTGCTGCAGTCTCATTCGAAATGTTCTGCTGCAGCTCTTGAAGCATTGTTGCGATACACGTTAAATTTGAGATTTCTCCACACACAGTAATAGCACACTGACAGATCAGGTTACCTGGGTCGCCAGTTAGTACAGCGACCAGACTGGCAGGTCCATGAGGAATACTAGTGCGAATGATCGACGTGATGTGCCGCCCTCTTGCAAAAGGCGTCAGACTGATTTAGTAGAACTCTGAAGCATTTTCAGGGGAACTGGAGCTACATTTTCTGGTATGCGGGCACGTTTCGGAATGTTTTTTGACTTTGTCAAAACACTTTCTGTCTGACGCCATTTTTACACTAAGCATTGCATGATACTCTTTGCTGTCACTTTGACACAATTAAACTTTTCAAAAAACAATTGATCACACCGTTTCCACGACTTTGTTGTCACTTAACTTTCCACAACGAGCCCCCGCTGCTCCACTATGAATGCCACCCATCATCCCCTTCGCACTGCCCCACTCACACTGACGCAGCCCGCACTACGCTCGGAACGGGTGTAGACCAATTGGCGGGCGTAAACGTGGCGAGCGTATGCTTATACGCACACATTCACGTCCAGTCGTAGCCACACGTCCGGGCCACTCCTATTTGCCCCGCCCTGCATAATTAAAAGACGATCGCACGTTAACGAATCGACAATGGTAAACTCATGTCAGTTCGTGATAGATGAGTGAATGTAATTGAAGTATGAGTGTGGTCATAACAAATAGGGGCGTTATAACTGAATTTAAAGGGAAATAAAGTAACTGTGATGTACAGAAGTGTCCACACATTGTAATCTTTCCATTGTTACAAGAATATTTAGGAGGGAATGAATTATGGCGAATTATAGGACACTGTGGGAGAAGACATAGGGCACGCCTCGTAGGCTCACGGTCAGAACTTTGGTTATCAGCGCTTGAACCTTGAGAGTAAGTTTGCCCTCCAAAACTGGCGACTTATGAATCTCCGATACCTAGGTTTCCATCCAGCCAGGCTATAGCAAGTGATGTAAAAAAACAAATATCGAGTGACTAGGGCCTCCCGTCGGGTAGACCGTTCGCCGGGTGCAAGTCTTTCGATTTGACGTCACTTCGGCGACTTGCGCGTCCAAACAGCAAGTAATAATCAAGTGCAAATCAATAAATAGTACGGAGTGGCGACTTACAGCACCCAGGAGAACACGAGGAAACGAAATGATACTTCAGAGATTGACAGGGTATGTGACTTTATTTCAGTGATTGCAGAATCGAGTCAATTTACGAAGAACTTGGTAGTATGATCCCACTTCATTCTCTGGCTTGCAATGATTTGGCTGGAAAGAGTGTCACAAAGCTGTTGTATCCTCTCTAGAGGCAGCTGGTCCTCAACTGCTGTAAGGGGTCCTTGATATGCTGCACATTGGCGTTAGGATGGGGTTGACGTCAGAGGTGATACCAAGCACGTGCTATCCTGGACAGATCTGGAGATCTTGGTAGCCACTGTAGTACCTAAACATCACGTGCCATGTCACTATGAGCACCGTACTGTTGAAAAACGGTACCACTATACCGTCGCATGAGTGCTCACAGGCCAGCCGGTGTGGCCGTGCGGTTCTAGGCGCTTCAGTCTGGAACCGCGTGACCGCTACGGTCGCAGGTTCAAATCCTGCCTCGGGCATGGATGTGTGTGATGTCCTTAGGTTAGTTAGGTTTAAGTAGTTCTAAGTTCTAGGGGACTGATGACCACAGATGTTAAGTCCCATAGTGCTCAGAACCATTTGAACCATTTTTTTGAGTGCTGACATGTAAGGAGGCTGGGTGTCGATGACATACACAACGGCGCATTAGAGTTCACTCGATCGGTACCGGCCATCATCTAAAGTCATACCCGAAGACTCTGCCTGTTTGCTGAAGAGTAACAAGCAGATTCAACATTTTTAAATTTCCGAGAAGCATTTGACACAGTGCCCGACTGCAGGCTGTTAACGAAGGCATATGGTATAAATTCAAAGATTTGTGAGTGCCTCGGGGACTTGTTAAGTAATAGAGCCCAGTATGTTGTCATCGACAGCGAGTGTTCATCAGAGATAAGGATGTCGTTAATAATTGCTCCAGGAAAGTGTGATAGGACAGCTCTAGTTCTCTATGTATTGTGCATACACTACTAGCTATTAAAATTTCTACGCCAAGATGAAATGCAGGTGATAAACTGGTATTCATTGGACAAATATATTATACTAGAACTGACATGTGATTACATTTTCACGCAATTTGGGTGCATAGATCCGGAGAAATCAGTACCCAGGACAAGCACCTCTGGCCGTAAAAACGGCCTTGATACGCCTGGGCATTGAGTACAGGTACAGCTTCCCATTCAGCTTCAACGCGTTACCACAGTTCAACAAGAGTAGTGACTGGCGTATTGTGACGAGCTAGTTGCTCGTCCACCATTGACCAGACGTTTTAAATTGGCGAGAGATCTACAGAATGTGCTGGCAAGGCCAGCAGTCGAACATTTTCTGTATCCAGAAAGGCCCGTACAGGCGGTCGTGCATTATCCAGCTGAAATGTAGGGTTTTGCAGGGACCGAATGAATGGTAGAGCCGTGGGTCGTAACACATCTGAAATGTAACGTCCACTGTTCAAAGTGCCGTCAATGCGAACAAGAGGTGACCGAGACGTGTAACCAATGGCACCCCATACCATCATGCCGGGTGATACGCCAGTATGGCGATGACGAATACACGCTTCCAAAGTGCGTTCACCGCGATGTAGCTAAACACGGATGCGATCATCATGACGCTGTAAACAGAACCTGGATGCATCAAAAAAAATTACGTTTCGCTATTCGTGCACCTAGGTTCGTCGTTGAGTACACCATCGCAGGCGCTCCTGTCTGTGATGCAGCGTCAAGGGTAACCGCAGCCATGGTCTCGGAGCTGATAGTCCATGCTGCAGCCAACGTCGTCGAACTGTTCGTGCAGATGGTTGTTGTGTTGCAAACGTCCCCATCTGTTCACTCAGGGATCGAGACGTGGCTGCACGATCCGTTACAGCCATGCGGATAAGATGCCTGTCATCTCGACAGCTAGTGATACGAGGCCGTTGGGATCCAGCACGGCGTTCCGTATTACCCTCCTGAGCCCACCGATTCCATATTCTGCTACCAGTCATTGGATCTCGACCAACGCGAGCAGCAATGTCGCGACACGATAAACCGCAATCGCGATAGGCTACAATCCGACCTTTATCAAAGTCGGAAACGTGATGCTACGCATTTCTCCTCCTTACACGAGGCATCACAACAACGTTTGACCAGGCAACGCCGGTCAACTGCTGTTTGTGTATGAGAATTCGGTTGGAAACTTTCCTCATGTCAGCACGTTGTAGGTGTCGCCACCGGCGCCATCCTTGTGTGAATGCTCTGAAAAGCTAATCATTTGCATATCACAGCATCTTCTTCCTGTTGGTTAAATTTCGCGGTTGTAGCCCGTCATATTCGTGGTGTAGCAATTTTAATGGCCAGTAGTGTATATGATTTGACGGACAGGATGGGCAGCAATCTGCGGTTGTCTGCTGATGATGCCGTGGTTTACACTTAAGGTGTCGTAGTTGAGTGACTGTAGGAAGAAGCTCACCACTCATGGCACCACTCCAAACTGAGCCGTCGGTATGGTGGTGTTAACGGCAGCCTACGCATGGGACGGTAACAATCTGCTCTCGTTGCTGTTATTCTCTGACCAGTTATGCAAAATGTCACAGAACGTTTTAGGGAGTCCATTAATTGCTGTAGGACGGCAGGCGCAGGTGTGAAGGAGTTGGGATGTGTTTGGTGCGCAGTGCGGCGAGCCTCCCTCGTGGTGGTCAGGCGTGGTCATCTGGAAACTTGGCGACGGGTGTGCCTCCCATCAAGTTCCCATGCAGTCCAGCATCAGGCCACTGTCACATCTGAAAGCCCTACAAATCTGGATGTTGCACGATTCGACCAAGTGGCCAAACAGGGACCCACAATGAATCCACTTTCAGACACTGTCAGGTTCTGATAACGTTGTCTCACTCGAGTGCACGGCATTTCTATCTCACTCACAGTGATCACCCTACGTCTGTTCCTCTTCACACAGCTTATATATCCTACAAGGCATGGTAACAACACTACTGCAATCTGCTGGCAGTTCTACATGTCAGCGAGAATTGGAAATCTGATCTTTTACATATCCGCCGAAGGTATATATAAGTACGGAGTTACATTGTCATCCGTCCACGTCTTCTGGTTGCTTCACAATTTTTCTCAACTGGTGTGGATTAGAATTTTAGAAATCAGGAATAAAACAATCAGTTTCTTGTATTCTTATCTTAGCAGTAGGCAGTAGAAGATTACTTTATACCCTCAGAAACTAAATCAATTTACAGATTTACATGCTACTGGAGTACATTGACATGGAAAATTATCCACGGTTCCATACTAGGGCCACTTCTTTTGCATTTATACATGAATAACGTGCCTTAAACTGGATCGTGTGCCTCTACATATTCTATGCGTATAGTTGTTAGCGATTCAGTCAGGA
Organism: Schistocerca serialis cubense; assembly: GCF_023864345.2. Classification (NCBI taxonomy): domain Eukaryota; kingdom Metazoa; phylum Arthropoda; class Insecta; order Orthoptera; family Acrididae; genus Schistocerca; species Schistocerca serialis. Next base: position 141,190,977 of record NC_064641.1, on the reverse strand, counting down.
ACTAAATAATGCTACCAAACATTGTCCAGAGAGAACAGCTTTGGATTACCAGCTGATAGAGAGAACCTTAACTCAATAAAACTCAATACATCTACTCACTTACACGCGCGGTATGACAGTCAACTTGCAACGGTGGCACAATAAATGAAGCAGACGTCACCAGATGCTATTAATTTTCGAGTAAGACATATATATTCATAACTCCCTAGGTAATCCTAATGCAGTTCCATTAACGGTTTAAAGACTGTGCGCTGTCACTAACAAGTGAAATTAGAGAGAAGATCAGCATTGGCCGTAATATTGATAGTAAGTTATATCGATAATAAGTTATTGTGATCGTTTCATAAGCTTTCGTTACTGATAATAACTTGACACCAGTACCTACGAGTTTAATTTGTACACTACAGCATTGAAGATGATCACTATGTGATTGAAAATCGATTTTGCTGTCAATAAACCATTAATATTACGCCCAAGCTGACCTTCTCTCTAATTTCACGTATATGATCGTTGTGCACACAGCACTCTATGGAGTCGCCAATCAATTATACAGCGATAACTGATTCGCATATTTTCACTCCTTACTGTCATATGGGATAATATTTTGGTGCTTCACAGTTTGGTGTAACATTTTTAACAGAAAAGAGACTCATTTACAACACAGAAGGGGTAATTCACGATGCTGACATGAGGCTATATTGAAATAGATGGACATTATTGCAATGTTATCGCAGTATACAACAAACGATATCCTCTACAATCTATTCACATGGAATTACTCCCTTTTTACTTGTGGCCTTCAGACAAGTAAATAGGGAGTAATGCCATGCGAATAAATTTCACAGGATGGAAATTCCAAAGAATGAAAACGATGATTTATCTCCCTGTACATACAGTTCTCAAATTAAAGCAATTACTGTTACATATTAAGAGTGCTGCAATACCGAAACAGTGGTAACTGTTTATTAAGCATACATGCATAGTCTACTGAAGTACAGAATAGTATTCTGGGAAAATACCTCTTTTGCAGAGCAGTCTTTTAAGGTCCAAAAGAAATCTTTAAGATAAATAAGTGATGTTGCTTATAGAGCACCATATAGAGGTATCTTTAAGGAATTAAAAATCATGACTTTACCATCTATATTTATATTTCAAAGCATATGATTAATTAAAAACCATCAAGTTTCACCTTTGAATAGTGAGATCCACCATTATCAAACAAGGAACATGGATGACTATCATAGGGATCTACACAGCAAATCAACGTATCAGGACAGTGCTATTTACAAACCAAAAATTCAGTAGAGTGCATTGCCAGATAGCATAAAAAATACCAAATAATAATACATTCAAAAAAATAACTAAAAAGTCTACTAATAAACAACTGGTTCTACAGCATTAACGAATATATGGAATTTTGCTAAAATCTATAGATCTACTTCATAACTCTCTAAACAAAAAATCGTAATTATTAACCTTACCTAGACAAAACCGAGCTTCTTTCATCCATGTATGTATGTAATTATGCACCTAGCTTTTGTGCTGTATGTTACTGTGCCTAGTTAACTAAAGGACTGGTATTTCATTGCTTTAGTTAAATCAACCAAGGGGCTTAGCAAGCCTTTCTGCTATCTATGTGTAAGTAAGTAGAATAATGTTTTTGTTATAAAGTTGTGTTGATACCAATGATACGATTTTGTACATGATGCAAACATGTAATATTTTCTACTGTTCTGTACTTTGACAAGTCCAATATCATGAATGTGATAATATGACGCAAAATAAATAAATAAATCTTTTGTCCTTATTAGTGGATACATAAGGGAGTAAGTGTGCATCTTTTAAAAATTATAGCAGCATTTCATATCAAATAAAAAACAATAAAAACCAGCGTCATATCATTCATGCGAAGGAACAAAAGCATTAAAATATTTAAATACGTTTCTTTTTTGTGAATATTATTAAACCCACTTCACTTTGCAGATGCAATGCTTACCTTGCTCACGTGACTGTGTCCAGAGTCTCTGGTTTGCATCGTTGGCGTTCTGTCCCACTTATATTTATTAGAAGTAGGTATATCAATATTTTCTTAGGCTGAGATAAGCTGTCATCCTACATCATTCTGCAGGAAAAAAGAAGCAAACTAAAATTCACTATTGTTCATCAAATACCTCTAATAACATCAGTGCGCTAAAAAACACTTTGATCCTGAAAAAATAATAAGCATAATTAAACTGAGCATATTGGTCAGCGTTAGGACAGATGTGGATGTTAAAATGGTCGTCCAAGTAAATGCAGGTAGGCCATATCAGAACCCCTGTGCTTCGTAGTTCTGTGGTCGTTTTGGTTGACTGCCGTGCGTGGGACCCAGATTCGGTTACCGGTATTGCCAGAGATTTTTCTTTTTTGGAAGGACTGGAAGGCATTCATTCTCCCTCGTGAGACCAACTGATGAGCTGTTCGACCGTTTTAATAGCGGTTCAAGGATCAAGAAAGCCATCAAAGACGGTGAGATAGGTATGAGAACCGCACGCCCCTCTATACCGCAACCTATGAAGCCATTGACAGAGGATCACACGGCGGTCGGTCAGTTCCATTGTGTATACATACCCACTGGATCTCGTACGTCTCGAGTGCGTACAAGGTTTATCTTCTCTCAAATTCTTACCCGTCATGTTTTTGATTAAAAAGCTTTACGTCTGTCCAGCTCATTAAAAAAAGCGTTTTCCAGTACGTCCTGGCAACCAAGTGTTCATAGACACGCCGCAACAATGTGGTGTTGTATTACATGAAGGCCTTACCAGGCAGAGGATTCCGCAAACAGCAAAATGCATCTCAAAGCACCGTAGGCAAAGGCACTCAGGGTAATACCGTGTTCTCTGATTTACGAACGGCATTGGATGCAGTTCTGCACTATCGCTCAGTGAATGAAATACGAGCTTATCGTTTATCGGACCAACTCTGTGATTGGATACAGGATTCCTTGCAGGTAGAATTGAACACGTTATTCTCAACGGAACAAAATCACAAATCAATAACAAAAGGAGGATTAGCATTGGTCGTTGAAGTATAAATATTTATTTCTGTTGCAAATCGATTTCAATGACTGCGTGTCTATCAGCAGTGCTAGCACTAAAGCAATGTGGACTCGTAAATACAGGCAGTAAAATTGCAATATCTGCACATATTAATGAAGAGCTCAGCTTTACGAATACAACTAAAAACGATGCAAATTAAGTTCACTTCGCGATTTGGTTGCCTCCTCACTAAGTGTTGATTTCGTTTCGCTTATGAATAAAAATGTGTAGAAAACGGTCGAATCTTTCTGAGTACCAGAATAGCTGAAAGAGTAAGTGCTATATGGGCTCAAGAATCCAATGAAGATCGTGAGAAGAGACTAGCTGTGGTTCGATAACATCACGCTAACTCGCTCTTTGGAGCCTCATCCCAAAAGCGAAGCGTTGTGTAACTGTGACTGAGCGCGTCATGCATTATCTCATCTCACATAACCCTTCAATCACAGAGGCTTACAGCTACTTCTCTCCAATGTAACATCGTAGTAGCGAACATATTGACAGGAAGTGGCACAGGTTAGCGAATTTGTATTTTCTGAAGCCCGCTGATTACTAACAGTTTATCTTTTCGCTTTAAACGTGTACAATTCCCGGTGAGCTTGTGGTATGCCATGACCAGAAACAAAGCACAAGGCCAGGTGCTGCAGGGCTTAGCGTCAGTTGCATTTCAAATGTTGTTGTTGTTGTGGTCTTCAGTCCAGAGACTGGTTCGATGCAGCTCTCCATGCTACTCTATCCTGTGCAAGCCTCTTCATCTTCCAGTACCTACTGAAACCTACATCATTCTGAATCTGTTTAGTGTATTCATCTCTTGGCCTCCCTCTACGGTTTTTACCCTCCACGCTGCCCTCCAATACTAAATTGGTGATCCCTTGATGCCTCAGAATATGCCCTACCAGCCGATCCCTTCTTCTAGTCAAGTTGTGCCACAAATTTCTCTTCTCTCCAATTCTGTTCAATACCTCCTCATTAGTTATGTGATCTACCCATCTAATCTTCAGCATTCTTCTGTAGCACCACATTTCTAAAGCTTCTATTCTCTTCTTGTCTAAACTATTTATCGTCCACATTTCACATAGCCAACTCTAATTGGCTCTCTCGCATTTAGTGAATCAAGCTAGTTCTCCATTCACGTCCCCAGCCATACTAATTCAAATATTGCACACAAAGAAGCATTAGGAGTCAGAAATAAATTCCACGTGTACGAAGTCTCGGGCACAGCTATAAGTAAATACCCAGGCCAAATGTTGTGTGTTGCGGGTGTGGATCTTAGTCAGATAGTTTCGTAATACGATTTTTAAAATTAGATAACCACGCTTTAATCATTTCAAATGAAACGTCGGACACATTTTTTGCATTCACAAAAACAAAGTTTTGTTTTTAGAAGAACGTTTTAAAAACAGCAGTCCAGCTACCCAGTCCAGGGTGACTGAGGCCAGTCTAGAACGTGTTAAACCAACTCTACCAACCGAACCTATGGGTTGTCATAATAAACTACCAATTGCCAGCATGCAATTGAGATACAACTACAGCTTCCATCCCAACGTTGTACGTGTCGACTGATTGGCTTTCCATGAAGAATGGAGTGGCGACTCGCTAGTGTTAACGTATGCTACTGGGTTTGATTTTGAATGTTACCTTATTGTCGAATCGTTTAGTAAATCGGAAGTCGAGAATAGATGAATGCAATCTGAGTGATAGTGCGTGTAGTGGCACACCTAGAGCTAACAATAACTGACGTACGTATACATGGTGAATCAAAAAGAAGGAACAGACTTCAGTTTTTTATTGCAGACAAAATATAAAAATAGAAACACACTGCGCATATCTATAGATAGAGCAACGGTCAAAGTTTTGACACAGCTGCGCTGTTGTTGAAGCAACATGGCGGCTACACCGCAAGAAAAATCATTTTGTGTGTTTGAATTTGTGCGAAGCCAATCCATTGTTCAACTGCAACGTGCAGTCCGCCGGCGATTCCGCAAGAAGTCGCCTCTGGAAAAGCAGATTTATGACTGCTTAAAAAAATCTTGGTAGTTGGTTGCATATGCAAAAGGGAAGAGCACTGGTGGGCAACGAACGTTTCAGGAAAATGTCGAGCGCATCCGAGTCGCGTTCACGCAGAGCCCTCGGAAGTCCACAAGACGGGTAGAACAGGACCTTCTACTTACTGAAACTGCGGTGTGGTGTGTTCTAAAACGACGTTTTCATACGAAGTCTTTAAAGTTGCAGTTACTGCAGCAATTGTGTCCGAGCGACCACAACAGAAGGGACGAATTTTGCTTTTCATTTCTCCAGCGTATGGCAGAGCACACTTTTTCGAACGAGTCATCTTTTCAGACTGATCGACGATTCATCTATCAGGTAAAGAAACCGCCATAATGTGAGAATTTGGAGGTCACAAAATCATTACGTCGAAAATGAAAGAGACTCATCGAAACTGAATGTGTTTTTGTGCTGTGTCTGTTCAAATGGTTCAAATGGCTCTGAGCACTATGGGACTTAACATCTATGGTCATCAGTCCCCTAGAACTTAGAACTATTTAAACCTAACTAACCTAAGGACATCACACACATCCATGCCCCAGACAGGATTCGAACCTGCGACCGTAGCAGTCGCGCGGCTCCGGACTGAGCGCCTAGAACCGCTAGACCACCGCGGCCGGCGCTGTGTCTGTTCTCAAAAGTTTATGAACCTTTCTTTTTTGAGAAGGAAACTGAAATAAGAATGTCATACGCGGATATGCTGCAAAATCGGTTGTTTCCTCAACTTCACGAAGATTCGAATGATTTCATTTTTATGCATGGCGGCGCTCTGTCCCACTTTCAAACTGAGATGTGGCGCTACCTTAACAACACCATACCACAACGTTAGAGAGGTGGACAACAAGATCTTGTTCATTGTATTTGGCTTTCCAGGTCACCGTACCTCACATCTTGAGATTATTTTTCTGCGCGGGGGGAGGGGGGGGGGGTACATAAAAGACAGTATCTTTGTCCCACCTGTGGCGGCTATTATTCAAGAGCAGGGAAGTAGAACTGTTGAAACTGTCGATTCAATAAACAGGGACCTGTTGATTCGTGTATGGTATAGTGTGAGTGAGAACGTAAAACTTTGAATCCTCCTCTACCCAGTGACTAGCACAACGTACTTCTATTTTTCACAGTTCGTCTCTATCAAAGAATTGTACTAGGTGAGATCAAAAAGCAATAGGATTTTTTTTTTATTCCACTGATTGTGTACAGGGTGTCTCAAATGAAAGTTTACATTTCATGTGTCAAAATAAAATAGAGGTTGAAGCCTTCGACAAATTCATTATTTATTACTGAAATATACAGTTTAGGAATTTACTTCTTCCAAGTAATGTCATTTAAGTGCAATCTACGACGCCTACGGCACTAGTTTAAACGATGAACGAAATTTTGCACGACCCCTCGGCATATAGACACTGGGATGGCTCCCACTTCGCTACGGATATTTTCTTTCAGTTGCTCCATAGAAGTTGGGTTATTGACAAACACTTTAGATTTGACATATCCCCGAAAGAAAAAATCCATAGGGCTCAAATCCGGACTGCGTGGAGGCCAATTTATGCAATTTATGTCACCCCTCCCGGAGATCAATTTGCCGGGGAAAATTTCACGAACACGCAGTGGACGTGTGTTTGCGCAGCTTTGTCTTGCTGAAACTATGTTACATAGTTATAACCGTTATAACCACGAAATTTTTGCAGTTCAGGCACCAAAAACTCATTTAACTTACATAACACATAATGTTCCGAATTCACTGTAACTGTACGACCGCCTTCGTCGTTGAAAAGGTAAGGGCCAATTATTTCTCGACATTGCAACACATACAATAACTTTTGGCGAATGAAGGAGTTTCCCAAGCTTCTGTTTAGGATTCGTTACACTCCAGTAGCGGCCATTTCACTTACTGACTTGACTGTTCAGGTGAAAATGAACCTCGTCAAAAATACAAGATATTGTTAAATGAAGGGCATTCAGCCACGTCATTAACCAACTGCAGTCTATGACTGGCATCCTGAGACTTTAATTCTTGTAGCAATTGGATTTTGTAGGGGTGCAGTTTAAAGTCTTTGTGCAGAACTCGGTGCAGTGATGATCTATGAATATTTAAAGAACTTGCACGTATACGAATGGAGAGGTTAGGATCGTCAAGAACACACCGATTTACACTCTCCACGGATTCGCCAGTTCTTGACGACCAGGTAGAATTAAAGAAAGACATCGAAGCAATTCCGAAGTGAGATGACAGAAATGTTACAGGCAGGTCTGAATGACACGCAAGTGTTACGGAGATGCATCGGGAACTCAGATGGAATCCCTGTAGAGAAGGCGACGTTTTTTTCGAGGGACACTATTGAGAAGATTAAGAGAAACGAGATTTGAATCTGACTGCAGAACGATTCTGTGGCCTCTAATATATAATGCCCATAAGGGTGACGAAGATAAAATACCAAAAATTAGGGCTCATATGGAGGCATATAGACTGTCGTTTTTCCCTCGTTCTATTTCCAGATTTCGGTTTGGCCAGTGTTGAACTAGTCTCCTTAAACGTTCTGGTCGATTTCCGGAGAAAGAGAACACTTGGCGCATCATTTACACTACGCAGTTTACGATCACTGCAAAATTTCCTCCGTGTTGCAGTCGCCGACTCACCACTTTTGTAAAATTCTCGCACACAGAACACGCGCTCCATGTCAAATGACTTCGTAAAGGCCCAGCAAGTGATGAACATACCTCTCACTCTCCTCCGATTTCTTGCACATGCGGAGAAAGCTTTTCAAATATAAACTTTCTTTTGAAACATATAAAGGCACATTTGCATGCCGAGCGTGAATTTCCTCGGAAACGCGAGATATTAATTAAATAAATAATCAGTGACAAATAAATAAAGCCTATGGCACAGAACTGCAGCGCTGTGTCGCTGATAAAACAAAAACAGAATTACGTTACTCGTATGTTTGATTAAGAAAAAGAGAGCCCTGGTTGAAGTGGTGCGAGAAGCACGTATTTTAGTTTATTGTCTGGCACACCGCCATATTTCATGATATAGAAAATTACTGCGAGTTGCAACCATACTAGGCACTCGATTCTGTAAAGAATTTATATTTATAAAAGTAAGTAGGATTATGAACTGTAGGCTTATTCATTGAATATATCTGATTTAACTAACTGTGTAATTTTTTGTTTAGTAGACAATCACCTCTGTACGACGTTTTAGCATGGCTGGCAAATTATTGTAATATTGAGATTTAGTTTATGAGTCCGCACCTACCGCAGCAGTCTTTGGAAACGATTTAATTACGAAGTCCGATTATTTCAGTTTTATTTCACGGTCAACTACGAGTAACATTGCCTGTACGAAAAAGCCATTGTCAAGCGTCTGATACCGAATAATCAAAACCTGACGACTCATAGGAGAGCCAATCATACAGATAAAAATAATTAATATTTTATAATATTTTATTTTATTTTATTTATTTTATATTGGCGACTGCGTGTCGGACTTGTTATTTTGTCATTTGTTACATTGTTCTCTTTGTTTCATGTGAAAAATCAACCTTCTGGTCCTGGACTTGACTATATGAGAAATAAAAAAAAAAAATCAGAAGATATTTGCCAATTATAAAATTTTGCGGGAAGACGCAAAGAAGCTTCCAGCAAAATAAGGTAAGACGCAGCATCTTTGCATTAGCAGGCTTGACCAGACGTATAATTCAGTGTATTAGCTTTTCAGTAAAATTCTGTAGTGTTTCTTTTCCGCATAACAGTTTCAGTGATAAATTCCATTCTCAGTATTTTTCCTTAAACAATAACGTATGCAACAATACCAATACACGAGTGTACAATATGGCCGACTTCTGTACGATATCATGTAACATGGCCAGCAGCCATTACCAATAATCTCAAATTCAGTTTATATTTTTAAATTAACAGACAGCCATTGTTGCTACGACCGATTCATACTCAACTGTATTTTATTTTAAAATCAGTGTCAAATATTTTCTTGAAACATATATCATGTGTGGCATGGTAATAACTAGAAAACAATACGCAAAAATGGAACAGCAAAGACGTACTATTCAGACGCAATCCGACTCGGACGAGAGACAAATGTTAGAAAATGACTTTACGACAGCAACCGGTAGTGACGATTCATCAAACATTGACGCGAGTGTTGACGAAAATTTTGACAATAGGCCTTCCACCACAAAAATTTCAAAGTCTCAATCAGAGCCCATGTTAATGCATGACGTCACGTCTAATGACGCGGCGGGGGCAGAGACCTTGCAAACGGTAAACATTGCCGACATGTTACAAATGCTAATGAAGCAAAACGCCGAAAACATGGCAACCTTACAGATGCAAAATGAACAGTTAAAGACAGAAAATGACGGAATCAAATCTGATCTCATAGCACTCAAGACAGCTAATGACACTTTATGTAAGCGTGTGGAACTTATAGACGCCACACTGACCAAACAGATGACTGAACTCAGTACGAAATTTTCCAAGCTTAATACGAGACAAGAAAAGACTACAAATGACGTAGCACTTTTACAGACACAATTAAAAAACCTTAATGTCACGTGTGAAGCTCTTACTGAACAAATTCAAACATATCCTTTAGTACACGACAACCTTGAAAAACGAATTACTGACGTGCAGAATAAATTTGACGATGTTGAACAACACCTGACTGACATCTTACAATCTGATGCCACAGCTCATTTTCAAAATATTAATAAAGAATTTCATGATTGGGTAGAGAACAAAGACAAACATTTTGATAGATGCATACGTGAAAATTTACCAACAATTGTGCACGACTCCGTAGCGGAATACATCACTAATAACAAACAGCTGATTAGTGACGCAGTACAATCCGTCACTGCACCCATGAGACAATTCACCGATCGACCACAGTCTGAATGTAACGAAAATATCAGTCAAAATGCACAGTTCAGGAACCAATATACATTCGAGTATGACACACACATACCGCACACGACAAATACACAAGAACAAAACACACCACGACTACAACACATACCACGATGTGGAAACACAAACACAAGCTATTATCATGGTAAACCACAGCAACATTATCGTAATTACTCGCCAGCTGGACATAGCAGTAATTACAGTGGGACAAATCCATATCATAATGCAAAGGAAGACGAAAGCTTAATGAAACACAGGCAATTTCAGATTTTTATCCCAGAAAAACGAACCATTCATCCGGTGATTTTTCTCAAATCTTTTAGTAACGCATTTCCACGCACTTGGAGTGACCGGAAAAAGATTTCATATATTGTCGGTTACATCCAAGGCGATGCAGCTGTCTGGGCATACAGTCAAGCTGACGTATGTACCACGTACAGTGAGTTTGAGCGTGCTTTTCTGAACAAATTCTGGTCACAATCCGTTCAGGAGCGACTCAGAAGACAAATCTTAGAACCTGAAACTTTTAACAGTAAAAATGGTAACTTACGCAGATATTTTGAAAAATACTTGAACATGGGACATTTTTTAGACGAACCAGTCGCAACACGTGATATACTCCGAGCGTTGAAGGCCAAATTGCCTTTCAACATTAAGGAAAAACTTCTACATATCCCGGATGACGATTCAGATTATTTTTTAACAGCTTTAGATTCGGTTGACATGTTACTTGAAGATCAGCGCTTCGCGCGGCAAAACAGCAGCCACAATGTTTACACTAGTGGTATGCAAAACATGCAGGCTTGCCAACACAATTCTGGCGCGCCCACAGTTGGATACGCGGTACAACAAAAACAGCAAACTCACATGCCGTCTCAGTACGGAAATCAAAATCAACACGCGAATTCCAATACGAACAATAGTTACAACAGTAATAACAATTCATGCGGCAATCCATACAAAAGGCACCGCGGTAATAACTACAACGGTAACAACGGATACAAAGGTAATAACAAAAACACAAACAGAAATAGAAATAATAATAACTACGAGCCAAGACAGCATCAAGGTTGGACTCGTAACGATCAGTACTTTCATTCAAACTCTGCTTTACCACAGCAGCCACCAGGTCAAAATTGGAGCATACCTTACGACCGACAGGTAAGTTATAATGCGCAACAGCAACAACAACCGCAAAAGTTTGGAGATCATAATAGGCAATATCCGAATGTGAATATAATAGAAATGACACCTGATGCACAACCTCAATCTGTGTCAGTACCTAGTACAAATGCTAATCCAACAAACTAGAAACAGTCACTACTTTGCCCCAGGTCGTGGCTGAAGAATTCTTGGGGGGCGACTTCAATGTTAATCAGTTATTTGACACCACAATTGAACAACAAAATATTGATGTGCCTAATAATTCTAAACAAAAGCTACCTGTTTTATTTATAAGATACAACCACAATAACAATATATCAGATGAACTTTTACAAGACAGTACACAATGTCGTTTAAACACAAATGAAATTGTTTTAGCATCCACTACTGGTGTAGTAGGTGGGATTCCAACTACTATTATCCTAGATACAGGTGCAGCTGTGAGCGTTTTATCTTTTAATTTTTATAAAAAGATGTGTGAATTGGAACCTGTGCCTGAGTTTCCTGCCCAAAACTGTAAAATAACTACTGCACTAGGTAATAAGTCATGTAGGGTTACGAAGCAAGTTTTTGTAAACGTTAAAATAGGTAATGGAACCGTACAATGGCCATTCCTGGTTGTACAAAACCTTGTGACTAATTGCATATTAGGAATAGATATTATGAGCGAGAAGGACTGCATTATAGACTTCTCCAAAGGTAAATGTATTTTAAATGATAAAAGCAGGGTAATTATTATTGATTTGGACAGGAGAACTCTAAAGCATGACAAACACTGTACAGGGTACAAGGTTCAGTTAGTACTTGACAAAGACATTCAAGACATGCAAACACACTCATCTGACACAGAGCTAATGGACTTGAAAACATTGCTTGATCATAAGATAAGTGAAGCTACAGCTCTCAGTGTACATGAACGTATAAAACTACAGGAAGTGTTATCCAAATATTTACAAGTTTTTACCAAACGATTAGGTGTTATCAACACGTATGTGTACAAGATTGAAGTTAAGCCTCACAAGATCTTCTACCATAAGACATATAACGTACCGTTATCTCAACGACCTGCTGTGTGGCAAGAACTAAAACAAATTACAACATAGATTATAAGTAGTATAGAAATTTTCATTTCAGCGGTTCCAGTGACGCAGTTGAAGACAGAAGAACTTTTCTTTCAACGCCGCGGCACCACCGAGAAGACTGAATATTAAAGTAAAATTTATGATTACGTAGCAGTGAATGACATGATAATTTTTCACGGAACATTTGTTATTGTAGGTACCACTGACTTGATATGACACCTGACGAACTGACAGACGTCATCTGTGAAGCGATCTTTTACTTTGAGAAATAGATTAGACGCACATCTCTCAACACGAAAAGCATCTATCAGTAGTCAAGGCCACACAGACACTCTACACACACGCACAAAACGCGAGGAATCGAACATTTTCTCTCTCTTACTATTTTGAATATTTATTGAGTAGTGAAAACGCCTGGTCTTGCCTACTGATGTAATGAATGTTGTGTCTAACCTATCTTAATTTCAGATGACATCACAAAAAAACATCGATAATATCCCAGCAAAACCGCTAAAGAGGATGCAATTCATGTAATCAAATGTGACACAATGTAATAACCTATAGCTATGTAATGATGATGTAAACATGTTTATGTGCAACTGTATTATGTTTATGCTAAGAAAATATGTGACGTGTGTATGTATAATTACTTATTTTTTTAACTGATGTATCATGTAAAAATTTGAACAAAACGAGTGCCAAAAAGACATTGCATAGTGAACCTCTGTTCACGGACATTAACGAACATTTAGGTGAGCTATATTCAGCAAAAAACTGAAAATGTGAAGTGAATAATTCGTGCATCGTCTAGTGACATTACTACAGTACCCAACTTCAAGATGTTAACTGGATTAAATGGACACAAAGTGCCTGTCCAGAAAACAACACGACGGGTGGAAGAGTTTTGGTTGGAACTTCAGGGAATGAAATGTTCTCGAAATGTGACGGACACTCTTACCTGGACTGTCCAAGGATCGACGCCAGCTATGTGCCGTCCGAGGTTCTGCAACCAAGCTTCCACGGAATGTAAAAAACGAACTGCACGTGGACCAATTACTCGACGGGTCACGTCTGATCTGTAATAAACAATGCTTTTTGTCACAACGAACTGCATCACAACGACTATAATGGAAATAGGAAATGGACACGCTTATGTATTAATCACGTTGTTATACAACGATGTTACTGTGATCAAAAAACTTTACCACGACGATACTAACCTGTAAAAAATTATTGTGCAGCAGATGAATATGAACTGTGATAACGACACCATGTGTATAGGTCAACGCACCTGAAACAACAGAACATTTTTCGTTGAAGCATTTCATTGCAATGCTATGTAACTAAGAACATTCAACAATCTAAAGTTGTATTGTATTATAACAAATATTGTAATTTTAAAACTAAGTTACCTGTCATAGAATGTAGTCTTCATATGTAATCTTGGTGGAATATTTTCTTTGTGCAACGACTAAGAAATGCGCGCGCACACGAACAATATGAACTGCAATACTGTGCCGCGTGATCTAAATTTACGAAATAACGGCAGTGCCGTAGTTACACAGACGCTTCTGCGCATGCGCGCACTCTATCTGCCAACATAAGAACTTTTACGGCGCACCCGCGTCATTCAAATTTTGTATATAATGTGTATAATGTGTAATGTAAGTCATGTAAATAGTTGTAGATAACTTAGATTTTCTTGTGCCTTTAGGTGAATTGCTCGCCTGCAGGTGTGTCCTTTCGCCTCGCAATTCAGGGGGCAATATAAAGGCACATTTGCATGCCGAGCGTGAATTTCCTCGGAAACGCGAGATATTAATTAAATAAATAATCAGTGACAAATAAATAAAGCCTATGGCACAGAACTGCAGCGCTGTGTCGCTGATAAAACAAAAACAGAATTACGTTACTCGTATGTTTGATTAAGAAAAAGAGAGCCCTGGTTGAAGTGGTGCGAGAAGCACGTATTTTAGTTTATTGTCTGGCACACCGCCATATTTCATGATATAGAAAATTACTGCGAGTTGCAACCATACTAGGCACTCCATTCTGTAAAGAATTTATATTTATAAAAGTAAGTAGGATTATGAACTGTAGGCTTATTCATTGAATATATCTGATTTAACTAACTGTGTAATTTTTTGTTTAGTAGACAATCACCTCTGTACGACGTTTTAGCATGGCTGGCAAATTATTGTAATATTGAGATTTAGTTTATGACTCCGCACCTACCGCAGCAGTCTTTGGAAACGATTTAATTACGAAGTCCGATTATTTCAGTTTTATTTCACGGTCAACTACGAGTAACATTGCCTGTACGAAAAAGCCATTGTCAAGCGTCTGATACCGAATAATCAAAACCTGACGACTCATAGGAGAGCCAATCATACAGATAAAAATAATTAATATTTTATAATATTTTATTTTATTTTATTTTATTTATTATTAATTATTTTTATCTGTATGATTGGCTCTCCTATGAGTCGTCAGGTTTTGATTATTCGGTATCAGACGCTTGACAATGGCTTTTTCGTACAGGCAATGTTACTCGTAGTTGACCGTGAAATAAAACTGAAATAATCGGACTTCGTAATTAAATCGTTTCCAAAGACTGCTGCGGTAGGTGCGGACTCATAAACTAAATCTCAATATTACAATAATTTGCCAGCCATGCTAAAACGTCGTACAGAGGTGATTGTCTACTAAACAAAAAATTACACAGTTAGTTAAATCAGATATATTCAATGAATAAGCCTACAGGTCATAATCCTACTTACTTTTATAAATATAAATTCTTTACAGAATCGAGTGCCTAGTATGGTTGCAACTCGCAGTAATTTTCTATATCATGAAATATGGCGGTGTGCCAGACAATAAACTAAAATACGTGCTTCTCGCACCACTTCAACCAGGGCTCTCTTTTTCTTAATCAAACATACGAGTAACGTAATTCTGTTTTTGTTTTATCAGCGACACAGCGCTGCAGTTCTGTGCCATAGGCTTTATTTATTTGTCACTGATTATTTATTTAATTAATATCTCGCGTTTCCGAGGAAATTTACGCTCGGCATGCAAATGTGCCTTTATAAACACCTTGTAGTCCGATTTTCAGTTTTTTTTTATCTTGTTGGTACACATGTTCCTGAGGTATAACTTTATTTTCAGCTGTTTTGAATATTTAGTTTCTTGTTGACAGTCAGAAAAGTTGTACGTGTTTTCACTTTCGAAAAATATGAATCAAAGAATTTGCATTAATTCTTGCTTGAAAAATGGAATAAAATGGAGCACCGCATTTGTCTCTTGACTTTGGTTTTCGGCGAACCTGCTAAAAGTATGACAAGAGTTTACGAGTGGTATAAACGTTTCAAAGAGGGTCAAGAAGACGTTGGAAACGAGAACCGCCATGAACGCCCTAGCAGATCAATTACTGACAATAATGTGGAAGAAATAAAGAAAATGGTTCTGGAAAATCGCTGAATCACCATCAGAGAGACTGATGATGATGTCGGCATATCCTTTGGCTCGTGTTAAGTAATTTTTTCGGATGTTTTGAGGATGAAACGTGTAGCAGCATAGTTTGTTCCGAAATTGTTGAATTTCGACCAGAATCGAGATGGCGCAGTCATCGCTCATGAGTTGCTGAATAAAGTCAACATCTACCCAGAACTCGTAAAGAAGGTTGTAACAGGTGACGAAACGTGGGTATACGGGCATGATTTCCAAAATCAAGGACCAGAAGTTCGAATGGAATCTTTCGGAAGAGACAAGAGCGAAAAAATTCGACCAGTTCTTTCACACATGAAGGTACTTCTCACTGTTTTCTTCGGATAGAATGGGATGGTGCACCATGAGTTCCTGCACGATGGTCGCACAGGCAATAATGAATATCGTCTGGAAGTTACGCGCCGTTTCCGAAGGAAACGACCAGAATTGTGGGAAAACCACTCGTGGAAACTACATCAAGATGATGTTCCTGCTCACATCACAATGCTTGTTCGTGATTTTTTTTTTTTTGGCAAAAAACAAAACCGTTATGTCGTCTCACCGGAAATGATCTCTTACGACTTCTTTCTATTCCTGAGGCTGAACAGAACCATGATAGGACGTCGTTTTTCCACCTCTGATGAGGTAAAAAAAGTTGAACTGCTGAAGGAGTTGAACACCATAACGAAAAGTGAGTTTCATGAGTGGTTCCTGGATTGGATAAATCGCTACTAAAAGTGTATTACATATGACGGCAATTACTTTAAAAGGGGAAGCTGATGTTGATGACTAAATAAAGACCTACGCCAACAAATACACTCCGCAGTCCACCTTAGAGCGCGTGGCAGAGTGTACTCCGTACCACTACTAGTCAATTCCTTTCCTGTTCCACTCAAAAAATAACGAGGCGAAAACAACTATCTGCATGCCTCCTTATGAGTCCTAGTTTTTCGTATCTTATCTTTGTGGTCTTTACGCGCAATGTATGCTGTAGGCAACAGAATAGTTCTGCAGTCAGCTTCAAATGCCGCTTATCTAAGTTTTCTCAATAGTGTTCCACGAAAAGAAAGTCGCCTTACCTCCAGAAATTCCCATTTGAGTTCCCGTATCTCCGTAACACTTGCGTGTTGTTCAAACCCACCGGTAACAAATATACCAGCTCGCCCTTGAATTGCCTCGAAGTCTTCCTTTAATCCGATCTGGGACGGACCCCAAACACTCGAACAGTGCTCAAGAATAGGTCGCACTAGCGTCCTATAAGGGGCCCCCTTTACAGAAGATCTACACTTTCCTAGGATTGTCCCAATAAATCGAAGTCGACAGTTTGCAACTCCTACCACAATGCTCGTTCTATTTCATATGGCTTTGCAGCGTTACGCCCAGATATTTAAATGACTTGACTGTGTCAAGCACGACGCTACTAATGCTGTATCCGCACATTACGGGTTTGTTTTTCCTCCTGATCCGCATTAATTACGTTTGTCTGTATTTAGAGCTAGCTGCCATTCATCACACCAACTGGAAATGTTGTCTGACTCATCTTGTATTCTCCCTCCTATAGTCACTAAACTTCGACACTTTACCGTACACCTCAGCATTGTCAGCACACAACCGCTAATTGTTGCCCATCCTCACCGCCAAATCATTTACGTATATAGAGAGTAGTAATGGTTCTATTATACATATTATACATCCCTAGGGCACCCTTGTTTCTGATGAACGCTCACCGTCGAGGACAAAGTACTGGGTTCTTTCTTCTTCTTCTTCGCGGATGGATCACTTAGGACCACGCGTAATCAACATTTGTTGGCCTTCCTTTTCTTCCAGTATTCCTTCATAAGCAACGAATGGGCTAGCTTTCGTTGCGTAGACCACGTATGTTGGTTAGTTTTTCTCTCTTCTTCCTCAAAACCCCGTGTGTTTGTGATTTTTCTGATTTCGTTTCTGTCATGTAGATTTGGAGACCTTAATTCTCTCAGGTCTTTTTCCGTCTGTTTGTACCAGCTCGGTCTTGTAGTTTTGTTCTTTAAAAATGATTGGATTTTGTGCGTTGACCTGTTTGAGTCCATTCTTTCTAAATGCCCCATGAATTGGATTCTTATTATGCGCATTGTGCCTGTTATTTTGGAGATATTTTTATATATTTCTGCATTGGGTTTTGGACAATGCACACCATCTTTAGTTCTTGGTCCTAGGATTTTCCTCATTATTTTACGTTCTTTCACTTGTAATTCCCCTTTTAGTGTTTTGTGTTGAAAGTTTAATGTCTCAGATGCGTAGGGAGCTTCGGGTTTAATTACTGTTGTGTAGTGTCGTATTTTGCAGTTCCACGAGAGACTCATTTTGTTGTAAACATTTTTTGTTTACTGAAACGCCGTCTCTATTTTCTGGACTCTTGATCTGACAGATTTCTTTTCATTGCAATTTTCTGCAATCCATTCACATAAATATTTAAATTCTTTTACTCCAGAGATGCAGTTATTTACAATTTTGGGATCAGAAGGTGCATCTTTGATGTCAGTAATAAAATTTGTTTTTTCAAATGAAATTTGTAATCCTATTTTTGCTGCCTGCTCTTGTAATAATTCTAGCTGTTTCTGTGCATCGGTAATGTCTTGTTCGATCAGTGCCATGTCATCAGCAAATGCTAAACAGTCTAATTCTATGCCCTTACGTTTTGGTCCCATTCTGTGTGCTGGCGCACCTGCTTTTCTCCATTCTCCAACAACTTTTTCAAGAGCACAATTGAAGAGAACTGGGTTCTACTATTTAAGAAGTCTTCGAGCCACTCACATACCTATGAACCTATTCCATATGCTCGTACCTTCTTTAACAGCCTGCAATGGGGCAACGTGTCAAACACTTTCCGAAAATTTAGAAATATGGTATCGTTAAGGAAAACAAAAACTCCCATTACTTTTCGATCACACGTCGTATACAGGATGTTACAAAAAGGTACGGTCAAACTTTCAGGAAACAATTCCTCACACACAAAGAAAGAAAATACGTTATGTGGACATGTGACCGGAAACGCTTACTTTCCATGTTAGAGCTCATTTTATTACTTCTCTTCAAATCACATTAATCATGGAATGGTAACACACAGCAACAGAACGTACCAGCGTGACTTCAAACACTTTGTTATAGGAAATGTTCAAAATGTCCTCCGTTAGCGAGGGTACATGCATCCACCCTCCGTCGCATGGAATCCCTGATGCGCTGATGCAGCCCTGGAGAATGGCGTATTGTATCACAGCCGTCCACAATACGAGCACGAAGAGTCTCTACATTTGGTACCGGCGTTGCGTAGACAAGAGCTTTCAAATGCCTCCATAAATTCAAGTCAAGAGGGTTGAGGTCCGGAGAGCGTGGAGGCCATGGAATTGGTCCGCCTCTACCAATCCATCGGTCACCGAATCTGTTGTTGAGAAGCGTACGAACACTTCGACTGAAATGTGCTGGAGCTCCATCGTGCATGAACCACATGTTGTGTCGTACTTGTAAAGGTACATGTTCTAGCAGCACAGGTAGAGTATCCCGTATGAAATCATGATAACGTGCTCCATTGAGCGTAGGTGGAAGAACATGGGGCCCAATCAAGACATCACCAACAATGAGTGCCCAAACGTTCACAGAAAATCTGTGTTGATGACGTGATTGCACAATTGCGTGCGGATTCTCGTCAGCCCACACATGTTGATTGTGAAAATTTACAATTTGATCACGTTGGAATGAAGCCTCATCCGTAAAGAGAATATTTGCACTGAAATGAGG
The DNA here is from genome assembly GCF_023864345.2 of Schistocerca serialis cubense. Taxonomy (NCBI): domain Eukaryota; kingdom Metazoa; phylum Arthropoda; class Insecta; order Orthoptera; family Acrididae; genus Schistocerca; species Schistocerca serialis. The sequence continues at coordinate 141,171,425 of NC_064641.1, read as the reverse complement.
ATTGACACATTGTTGGATGAACCATTCGCAGAAGTGTACCCGTGGAGGCCAATAAGCTGCTGATAGTGCCTGCACACGCTGTACATGGTACGGAAACAACTGGTTCTCCCGTAGCACTCTCCATACAGTGACGTGGTCAACGTTACCTTGTACAGCAGCTACTTCTCTGATGCTGACATTAGGGTTATCGTCAACTGCACGAATAATTGCCTCGTCCATTGCAGGTGTCCTCGTCGTTCTAGGTCTTCCCCAGTCGCGAGTCAAAGGCTGGAATGTTCCGTGCTCCCTAAGACGCCGATTAATTGCTTCGAACGTCTTCCTGTCGGGACACTTTCGTTATGGAAATCTGTCTCGATACAAACGTACCGCGCAACAGCTATTGCCCCGTGCTAATCCATACATCAAATGGGCGTCTGGCAACTCCGCATTTGTAAACATTGCACTGACTGCAAAACCACGTTCGTAATGAACACTAGCCTGTTGATGCTACGTACTGATGTGCTTGATGCTAGTGCTGCAGAGCAATGAGTCGCATGTCAACACAAGCACCGAAGTCAACATTACCTTCCTTCAATTGGGCCAACTGGCGGTGAATCGAGGAAGTACAGTACATACTGACGAAACTAAAATGAGCTCTAACAAGGAAATTAAGCGTTTCCGGACACATGTCCACATAACATCTTTTCTTTATTTGTGTGTGAGGTATGTTTCCTGAAAGTTTGGCCGTACCTTTTTGTAACACCCTGTATAACCAGATAATAAGCACTTTCTTTGAAAGTCTATATGATTGTCGCCACTTCCGCAGTCTTTAGGACGAGCGCACCACTTGACCTACTCGAGTAAACTAGCGGGGCAGTGCCGCGCCTCGCGTTGTCTCGCCGCGCAGTCAAATTTGAATATCATTAGCAGCCCAGATCGCTCCACGAGCGGCGCCAGTGTACCGGGGCTGGCCGTGCAAACAGATCCGGGGCGCGTTCTTTGAGGCGAGAGGCATTCAATTACCCGCGGTCGGGCAGAGTAGAGTAGAGCCGCTAAAGGCCCTTCATCCCGGCCCCGCCGGCAGGTGTAATATCTCAGGCGCCCTTATTCCTCCCCTCCCCGTCGCCCCCACCAGCCACCCAACCTCACCCGCCACCCCTGCCCGACACTCCACACCCCTGTTCCTGGAAAAGCTACACCTCTTCCTCCGCGCGCTCCGCATGTTTAAAACATGAGCCGAGGCGCTTAAGAAAACAGGGGCTAAAACGGTAATAATCGAACTGTGGCTTATGCTAAAACTGTCGCCCCTCCTGCGCGTCTTTCGTTTATTCTCGACGCGGGGTGACGCTGGCCTGCGGTCGCGGTGGGTGGCCGCGTGTTGCCGCCACCGCGGGAAAAAGTTTCCGTGTGCGGTCATTAACCACGGACCCGACCCAGGCGCGCTGGTAAGCCCTAGAATGGGTCACGACGCGAGGCAGCGAAAATTAAATCTGCATTGTTAATGTCGCTGCGGCCCCGCTGGCTGTTTTCGTCGAAATTAAACTCATTTCTTCCTCTTCGCCAGTACAACATATCTAAGATTCTTTCCCTACTTTCAGTACTTCGGAGACAAAAAAAAAGAATTCTTGCTTTGCTGGTCGAAAGAATTAAGGTGCTTAAAAATGATTTTTGTTTCGTTTGCAAGGTTTTTCCTACCGAGCGATCTATAAGTGGCTACGCAACAAATTCTGTTTTCAGCTGGTCTCGGAAAGGAGTCTAAATTTCGCTACCTATTAAGCAAATAGGCGTAGTTAATGCTCTTGCTACACGACTGGCCATTAAAATTGCTACAACAAGAAGAAATCCGGTTCATAAACGGGTATTCATTGGACAAATATATTATACTAGAACTGACATGTGATTACAGTATCACGCTATTTAGGTGCATAGATCCTGAGAAATCAGTATCCAGAACAACCGCCTCTGGCCGTAATAACGGCCTTGATACGCCTGGGCATTTAGTCAAACAGAGCTTGGATGGCGTGCACAGGTACAGCTACCCATGCTGCTTCAACACGATACCACAGTTCAAGAGTAGTGACTGGCCTATTGTGACGAGCCAGTTGCTCGGCCACCATTGACCAGACGTTCTTTTCAATTGGTGAGAGATCTGGATAATGTGCTGGCCAGAGCAGCAGTCGAACATTTCCTGTATCCAGAAAGGCCCGTACAGGACCTGCAACATGCGGTCGTGCATTATCCTGCTGAAATGTAGGGTTTTGCAGGGATCGAATAAAGGGTAGAGCCACGGGTCGCAACACATCTCAAATGTAACGTCCACTGTTCAAAGTGCCGTCAATGCGAACAAGAGGTGACCGAGACGTGTAGCCAGTGGCACCCCATACCATCACGCCGGGTGATAACGCCAGCATGGCGATGACGAATACACGCTTCGAATGTGCGTTCACCGCGATGTCGCCAAACACCGATGCGACCATCATGATGCTGTAAACAGAAACTGGATTCATCCCAAAAAATGACGTTTTGCCATTCGTGCACCCAGGTTCGTCGCAGAGTACACCATCGCAGGCGCTCCTGTCTGTGATGCAGCGTCAAGGGTAACTGCAGCCACGGTCTCAGAGCTGATACTCCATGCTGCTGCAAACGTCGTCGAACTGTTCGTGCAGATGGTGGTTGTCTTGCAAACGTCCCCATCTGCTGACTCAGGGATCGAGACGTGACTGCACGATCCGTTGCAGCCATGCGGATAAGACGCCTGTCAGCTCGACTGATAGTGATACGAGGCCTTTGGGATCCAGCACGGCGTTCCGTATTACCCTCCTGAACCCACCGATTCCATATTCTGCTAACAGTCATTGGATCTCGACCAACGCGAGCAGTAATGTCGCAATACGATAAACCGCCATCGCGATAGGCTACAATCCGACCTTTATCAACGTCGGAAACGTGATGGTACGCATTTCTCCTCCTTACACGAGACATCACAACAACGTTTCACCAGGCAACGCCGGTCAACTGCTGTTTGTGTATGAGAAATCGGTTGGAAACTTTCCTCATGTCAGGACGTTGTAGGTGTCGAGACCGGCGCCGACCTTGTGTGAATGCTCTGAAAGCTAATCAATTGCATATCACAGCATCTTCTTCCTGTTGGTTACATTTCGGGTCTGTAGCACGTCATCTTCGTGGTGTAGCAATTTTAATGGGCAGTAGTGTAGCTTCTTTTCATGGGAGATTATACTTGCCTCTCATTGTCTTCAAATTTGCAACTGAAATTTAGTTAATACGAAATAAATTAGATGTATACAATCAATTGCGATCTTTGGTAAGTGGTAAATCCAGAATACTTCATGAACATGATTATTTAACAATGAATTATAAGGTGGACAGAATAGAGGTACTTGAAAGACGGATCATTAGACAAATAACGAGTTTAATACAATCTAAAGGTGATTGGAAACAGAGACATGAAAGATCTACCGAAATATACAGAATACATCACAAATAATGGCAAAGGCTAAGTGGACGAGAACAAGGTAATGAAACAAATTTTCGGTATTTAGTCTACGTTAAAAGGAATCGACAACAACATGGTCTATAGAAATAAGATAAAAACTAAAAAGAAACATCAAAGAATAGGAAACAACAGAAGGACATCCTTTGAGATAAAACGCGAGGATAAGAACTCTTTCGAAAGAGAAAAAATATATCAGGAACAACGCAAACTCAAGAAAGGAAAATACAGCATGGGGAGAAGATGAAGACATATTGGAAAAATATGTAATAATGAAGAAACAGCAGGAACTGAAGGTGTTACACGATCCTACACTGCGCAACGTAATTAAACAGCCACTCTTTCGAAACGCCGTAATTGTCTCTCACTCTGAAAAAGTCTCAGTTTTCAGACAAGTAGCCCCATGCCACCCATCAGATTCTGCATACTTACTAGCAGGTTCAAAAGCGGCAGAGCAGCCTACCTGCAGGTGCCTGGGACTGTCATCATAGTTTGTCTCTCTACAGGTACATTTTTAAAGCGCCCAACAAAGGCAGACGAGTGGCACCGAGGGTATTTATGAATTGGGGCACCTTAGAGGAACTCTTTGCAATTTTATTCATGCATGTGTCACACCTCTCTGACAACACCACAGGAGGGCACAAAGCTGGAGGGTTAAAAAAGAAAATCACCCTTTGCCGCTTCAGATACGTTCAGATTTCGCCGAATGGTTTGGACGGTCCCTAGTAGTTCCACCAGAGCAATAACTGTGGTTGCACTACGCTCCAAAGGGTTGCAGTCACATTCAGTGGGGTTGTTGGCCTGCAATGACCTTGTAGAAGAGAATGGTCTGGAAGGTCTCAGCAGTATTATAAGTGGTCATTCTGTTGGCCATAAAACTGCGAAATGTCATTTTCGGCCTCGAAATGTCAAAGCCCAAGGAAAGGAGTGGTTTCATTGACGCATTTATGTCACCACTTGAGGCCTTTTTGGGTCCGTTCTGAGCGCCAGTGTGTCTGAAATGTTTAACACGGCACCCATAAGAAAACCATGTGATTTCAGCGCTGGACGTCTCGGTTCTGATCTCCATCGTAGAGATGTCAAAAGAAGAGATGAAACGTGGGTAAGAGGGAGTGTGACGATCTTCACAATGTGTGACACGTTTATAGTACGATGGGCAGAATTGTGGTGAAATTTAGTCCCAATATGACATCATTAACGCACTTTACGCATCACATAAACTTCTGAGCTCCGGTCCTTCATTCGCATGTGTCGACACCTAGCTATTTGTAGCGTTGTCGAGCGCGAGGGAGACGTCGCAGGAACCAAATTACAGGCTTCTATTTCCCAAATAATTTCACTAGCCGACCTATATTAACACGAAGCCCGTCTTTATGGAATACAATACACTACTGGCCATTAAAATTGGTACACCAGGAAGATAACGTCCTACAGACGCAAAATTTAACCGACAGGAAGAAGATGCTGTGATATGCAAATGATTAGCTTTTCAGAGCATTCACACAAGGTCGGCGCCGGTCTCGACACCTACAACGTCCTGACATGAGGAAAGTTTCCAACCGATTTCTCATACACAAACAGCAGTTGACCGGCGTTGCCTGGTGAAACGTTGTTGTGATGTCTCGTGTAAGGAGGAGAAATGCGTACCATCACGTTTCCGACGTTGATAAAGGTCGGATTGTAGCCTATCGCGATGGCGGTTTATCGTATTGCGACATTACTGCTCGCGTTGGTCGAGATCCAATGACTGTTAGCAGAATATGGAATCGGTGGGTTCAGGAGGGTAACACGGAACGCCGTGCTGGATCCCAAAGGCCTCGTATCACTATCAGTCGAGCTGACAGGCGTCTTATCCGCATGGCTGCAACGGATCGTGCAGTCACGTCTCGATCCCTGAGTCAACAGATGGGGACGTTTGCAAGACAACAACCATCTGCACGAACAGTTCGACGACGTTTGCAACAGCATGGACTATCAGCTCGGAGACCATAGCTGCGGTTACCATTGACGCTGAATCACAGACCGGAGTGCCTGCGATGCCATACTCAACGACAAACCTGGGTGCCCGAATGACGAAACGTCATTTTTTCGGATTAATCAGCATCATGATGGTCGCACCGGTGTTTGGCGACATCGCGGTGAACGCACATTGGAAGTGTGTATTCGTCATCGCCATACTGGCGTATGATGGTATGGGGTGCCATTGGTTACACGTTTCGGTCACCTCTTGTTCGCGTTGACAGCACTTTGAACAGTGGACATTACATTTCAGATGTGTTACGACCCGTGGCTCTACCCTTCGTTCGATCCCTGCGAAACCCTACATTTCAGCAGGATAATGCACGACCGCATGTTGCAGGTCCTGTACGGCCCTTTCTGGATACAGAAAATGTTAGACTGCTGCCGTGGCCAGCACATTCTCCAGATCTCTTACCAATTGAAAACAACGTCTGGTCAATGGTGGCTGAGCCACTGGCTCGTCACAATACGCCAGTCACTACTCTTGATGAACAGTGGTATCGTGTTGAAGCTGCATAGGCAGCCAAGCTCTGTTTGACTCAATGCCCAGGCGTATCAAGGCCGTTATTACGGCCAGAGGTGGTTGTTCTGGGTACTGATTTCTCAGGATCTATGCACCCAAATTGGGTGAAAATGTAATCACATGTAAGTTCTAGTAGAATATATTTGTCCAATACCCGTTTATCATCTGCATTTCTTCTTGGTGTAGCAATTTTAATGGCCAGTAGTGTAGCTTATTACGTTCATGATTAAATGCGTTGATAGTGGAGCCATAACCATACTGTGGTACACTGCCCCGTTGATGACCTGTACAGGCACTTGCGACGTACCAGTCACGCCTATGATAGCAATCCATGACGAAAAACTCTGGAAAAGATGTCTCATGAATCTTTTCAACGAATCTCTTAATCATATGCAATTACACACTTCAAAAAAAAGTTTTGCATCACCTCGGTTCACAAAGTTCCGAAAATTGTTCAGAAAATTGGAATATAGATCAATATAAATATCATTTCCGCCCTTTTTATTGCTCATGAAAACGACACATTGCATGTTGTACCAGCCACACAGCGAGACCTTCTGAGGTGGTGGTCCAGATTGCTGTACACACCGGTACCTCTAATACGAAGTAGCACCTCCTCTTGCATTGATGCCTGCCTGTATTCGTCGTGGCATACTATTAACAAGTTCATCAAGGCACTGGGGGTCCAGCTTGTCCCACTCCTCAACGGCGATTCGGCGTAGATCCCTCAGAGTGGTTAGTGGGTCACGTCGTCCATAAACAGCCCTTTTCAATCTAGCCCAGGCATGTTCGATGGGGTTCATGTCTGGAGAACATGCTGGCCACTCTAGTCGAGCGATGTCATTATCCTGAAGGAAGTCATTCACAAGATGTGCACGATGGAAGGGCGAATTGTCGTCCATGAAGTCGAATGCCTCGCCAGTATGCCGCCGATATGGTTGCACTATCGGTCGGAGGATGGCATTCACGTATCTTACAGCCGTTACGACACCTTCCATGACTACCAGCGGCATACGTCGGCCCCACATAATGCCACCCCAATACCTCCGTCTTGGTACACTCGCTGGACTATGTGTCTTAGGCGTTCAGCCTGACTGGGTTGCCCCCAAACAAGTCTCCGATGATTGTCTGGTTGAAGGTACATGCGACACTCATTGGTGAAGAGAACATGATGCCAATCCTAAGCAGTCCATTCAGTATGCTGTTGGGACCATCTGTACCGCGCTGCATGGTGTCGCGGTTGCAAAGATGGACCTCGCCATGGATGTCGGGAGTGAAGTTGCGCATTATGCAGCCTATTGAGCACACTTTGTACGTCCTGTAGCTGCACGAAAAGCATTATTCAACATGGTGCCTTTGGTGTCAGGGTTTCTCCGAGCCATAATCCGTAGGTAGCGGTCATCCACTGCAGTAGTAGTAGCCCTTGGGCGGCCTGAGCGAGACATGTCATCGAGACCATGTCATCGAGACTTCCTGTCTCTCTCTGTATCTCCTCCATGTCCGAACAACATCGCTTTGGTTCACTCCGATACGCCTGGACACTTCACTTGTTGAGAGCCCCTCCTGCAAAAGAGTAACAACGCGGACGCGTTCGAACCGCGGTATTGACCGTCTAGGCATGGTTGAACTTACAGACAACACGAGCCGTGTGCCTCCTTCCTGGTATAATGACTGGAACTGATCGGCTGTCGGTCTCCCCGACCCCACCCCCACCCGTCTAATAGGCGCTGCTCAAGCATCGTACATCTTTAGGCGGGTTTAATGACATCTCTGAGCAGTCACAGGGGCTGTGTCTGTGATATAAATATTCCCAGTCAACGTCTACCTTCAGGAGTTCTGGGAACCGGGGTGATGCAAAACGTTTTTTGAGGTGTGTGTATGTTCCAGAGATGTATTATGTCTCATATGATTAATATATTACCTACGCCTGCGGTACAGACAGGATTATCTCCATTTCGTTCAATGTTAAGGTGCTATTCCAATGTTGGAGAGACGGATTAACAAGGGGAACCTCAAGATGGCCTGAGGTGTGAATTGGAGCTTTTGTTAGGGAAGGAGACGTACTAGGGTAATCCGTCCAACTACACTCCTGGAAACTGAAATAAGAACGCCGGAATTCATTGTCCCAGGAAGGGGAAACTTTATTGACACATTCCTGGGGTCAGATACATCACATGATCACACTGACTGAACCACAGGCACATAGACACAGGCAACAGAGCATGCACAATGTCGGCACTAGTACAGTGTATATCCACCTTTCGCAGCAATGCAGGCTGCTATTCTCCCATGGAGACGATCGTAGAGATGCTGGATGTAGTCCTGTGGAACGGCTTGCCATGCCATTTCCACCTGGCGCCTCAGTTGGACCAGCGTTCGTGCTGGACGTGCAGACCGCGTGAGACGACGCTTCATCCAGTCCCAAACATGCTCAATGGGGGACAGATGCGGAGATCTTGCTGGCCAGGGTAGTTGACTTACACCTTCTAGAGCACGTTGGGTGGCACGGGATACATGCGGACGTGCATTGTCCTGTTGGAACAGCAAGTTCCCTTGCCGGTCTAGGAATGGTAGAACGATGGGTTTGATGACGGTTTGGATGTACCGTGCACTATTCAGTGTCCCCTCGACGATCACCAGTGGTGTACGGCCAGTGTAGGAGACCGCTCCCCACACCATGATGCCGGGTGTTGGCCCTGTGTGCCTCGGTCGTATGCAGTCCTGATTGTGGCGCTCACCTGCACGGCGCCAAACACGCATACGACCATCATTGGCACCAAGGCAGAAGCGACTCTCATCGCTGAAGACGACATGTCTCCATTCGTCCCTCCATTCACGCCTGTCGCGACACCACTGGAGGCGGGCTGCACGATGTTGGGGCGTGAGCGGAAGACGGCCTAACGGTGTGCGGGACCGTAGCCCAGCTTCATGGAGACGGTTGCGAATGGTCCTCGCCGATACCACAGGAGCAACAGTGTCCCTAATTTGCTGGGAAGTGGCGGTGCGGTCCCCTACGGCACTGCGTAGGATCCTACGGTCTTGGCGTGCATCCGTGCGTCGCTGCGGTCCGGTCCCAGGTCGACGGGCACGTGCACCTTCCGCCGACCACTGACGACAACATCGATGTACTGTGGAGACCTCACGCCCCACGTGTTGAGCAATTCGGCGGTACGTCCACCCGGCCTCCCGCATGCCCACTATACGCCCTCGCTCAAAGTCCGTCAACTGCACATACGGTTCACGTCCACGCTGTCGTGGCATGCTACCAGTGTTAAAGACTGCGATGGAGCTCCGTATGCCACGGCAAACTGGCTGACTCTGACGGCGGCGGTGCACAAATGCTGCGCAGCTAGCGCCATTCGACGGCCAACACCGCGGTTCCTGGTGTGTCCGCTGTGCCGTGCGTGTGATCATTGCTTGTACAGCCCTCTCGCAGTGTCCAGAGCAAGTATGGTGGGTCTGACACACCGGTGTCAATGTGTTCTTTTTTCCATTTCCAGGAGTGTATGTTACGTGCAGTGCCATGGTGGCGCAGTGGTTAGCGCATTATTCAACATGGTGCAAGGAACTGGGTTCGAATCTTGACTTTTTTACTTATTTTAATTCAGTGCTTCGGCCTGTACTCGGTAACATATAATCTGAGTCTGAAGTCTGCTTTTTGGAAATTAGTTTTATGTGGCTGTTGCTCTTTAAATCTACCTGGGCGCATGCTCTTAGACGTTTCACTGTCATTACTGCTCGCAGTGGTTGCCAGTAGTTCAACCGAACAGTAAGATCTCATTCGGTCTATCTATGTGTGACATGATACACGTATTTTATGCTGAGGGTAAAATTCCTGGACCAAGCATCAGTCCTTTCCAGATCTTCCTAAACTTTAATACAATTTTCAGGCGTTGGGACTTTTCTGTACACAAGAGCATCGTCTGCGAAGAGCTCCACAGATTTTCCGACGCTATACGACAGAACATCTGTTCACATCGGAAGCACTGCAGTTCCTAACACACTTCCTTGGGATACCTCCAAAGTTACATTCACATCTCGCGATTTCAACCAGTTCAGAACGACTTGTTGAGATCGACGAGCCAGAAAATCCGCAGCACAATTGCAAAACTAGTCCGACATTCCATTATCTGGGAATTTCTTGGCTACACCTCTTTCTGCTGATCGTTTCCACCTCACAGTCACTACTCTCAAGACTTTTCACATACCGGTACTTGCAGCGACTGAAAACACGAGTCGTATCACGATAATCCACTGTGAAACGATTTCTGAGGGCTGTATTTCATTTTATTCTTGCTTCAATTGATTTTCCGACACCAGGCCTGCCTATAAATTACGTAAACTTGCATAAAATAGTGGTCAGACTTCCGTAGGAAAGCCAATGGAATTAGAATGTGTAAAGAGAATAAAATACTGGTTTTGCATTTATTTATTATTGATGGGTTCACATTTATCATAAAAAGCACCTAATCAATTTGTATATTTTAGATTCTTTCCTTCGTAATCAATGCCAAAGCTGTTGTATATAACTTGGTTCTAAAATATTGTAAATACTGACACTGTAAAAAAAAATAAACTCTTTGCTATGCAAGCTATTATTAAATGATATGCTTTAAACTGCTTCGCGGCTGCTGCTGTGGAGAAAGACATGACATATTTCGTAATGTTTGAAATTGCCGCGTGATGACGGCTGAATGTCGCACACCAGCTATGTTCTCTTTCCCGGTGGCATGGCAACTATAAATTGCTAGAAATTGTTTAAATGTTCAAAACATTGACATGAGAGATCGAAAGGTTACTTTCTATTATAAGAAAATGGTCAAAACATACTTTCTATAATAACAAGACCAACATTTCATACATACATCAACAATTATAACATACACACCTCCTCAAAGTAAATAACACTTTCTCCAAGAAGAAAGAAAACAAAAGTAAGACAGACAGAAGACGTAGCGGCTATTACGACCGCTTCTTTTATAGAACAAGAAAATATATTATTACTATAGAGAACAAGAAAAGATATTATAATCTATAGTTGCAGTTATCAGTGATGGTAGCTACAAGGGTTGCCCAGAAAGTAATGCACTGCAATGTTTTTCTCAGCCAAAAACAATGCTGCGAATGCGAAACATTACGTATGTATTGAGGTCTCCTGAGTGAGCGCACCAAGTTTCCGTCACTTTCGACAGATATCGTAGCTGCACGGCAGATTCAAAATGGCGTCTGTAGGTGACGTGCCGATATTGAATTTCTCACTGTAGAGAAAGAAATAAACGCTTGTGCAAAGTCTACGGAGCACCTGCTGTCGGCAGAAGTACAGTTAGTCGCTGGGCACGGAGGGTGAGGTCATCAGAAGGCGCTTCGGCGGAGCTCCACGATATGCAGCGGTCGGGGAGACCATCCACGGCTGTCACACCTGACATGTTGGAGCGAGCTGATGTCGTCGATCGCGAGGACAGACGCATTATGAGTCCGCAGTTGGCACTGCATCTGTCAGTCAGCAAAGGAAGTTCACACACTGAAGCACCGACAGGGCATACACGCCCTTGTTTCGCTCTGAAGGAAGGCGCTATAACGGGTTGAAGATTACGTGGAAAAATAGGGTGCTTAGATAAAACACCATACTTTTGTGCGTGTAATTCTCATTATCTTCAATAAAGAACTGTTGAAGAAACAATGCGGTGGATTACTTTCTGGGCAACCAGTGTATATTGTTCATACTAGTCTCTGATGAAAAATAATCACTGTTCACTTCAGACATTTTAGTAATAAGTTACAAAAATCACGCAGTCTTTAATGCCCAAATTTAGAGACGTTATAGCTGTTTTCAGTATTTCAGTCAGCTTTACAACATCCTCCATCTTGGTACCAGTAGTCTCACTGAGCGACTATGAAGATGATTTTATCCGTTTCCTGGCGTCATTTTGCTATGTACTCGCCCGCTGCCAACCTCTGGTAAAGCTTGGATACCTGTAATTCTGGTGCTGCGTCACTCAGTTGCAGGTAGAAATGCGATGTACACTGCCTGACAGAAAGAGACAAGCAACCAGAAAGAGAGGAGGACACTAAATGACTCTCCACGTGTTCAGAAGCCTTGTAACGTTATTGCAGCGATCAGAAAATCGAGTCAAATATACGAAGACGTTGGCAGTATGAGTCCACGTATCAGTCTGACGGTTCTAACAACCCTACCACAACAAAGGTCAAAAATTAATTATGATGGTAGTGTTGCCCACGCTGCTAAATATTGGATTTTCTGGCAACAGCAAAGTTATATTATGTGGCATGTGTCATTAGATAGACACAAAGTCCATGCCTACTACAGTAGAACAAGTTTATATGCCAACTAGCTCTGCAGATGATGAAGAAATTGATGAAATGTATGACGAGATAAAAGAAATTATTCAGGTAGTGAAGGGAGACGAAAATTTAATAGTCATGGGTAACTGGAATTCGTCAGTAGGAAAAGGGAGAGAAGGAAACATAGTAGGTGAATATGGATTGGGGGGGAAGAAATGAAAGAGGAAGCCGCCTTGTAGAATTTTGCACAGAGCATAACTTAATCATAGCTAACACGTGGTTCAAGAATCATGAAATAAGGTTGTATACCTGGAAGAATCCTGGAGATACTAAAAGGTATCAGATAGATTACATAATGGTAAGACAGAGATTTAGGAACCAGGTTTTAAATTGTAAGACATTTCCAGGGGCAGATGTGGACTCTGACCACAATCTATTGGTTATGGACTGCAGATTGAAACTGAAGAAACTGCAAAAAGGCGGGAATTTAAGGGGATGGGACCTGGATAAACTGAAAGAACCAGAGGTTGTACAGAGTTTCAGGGAGAGCATAAGGGAACAATTGACAGGAATGGGGGAAAGAAATACAGTAGAAGAAGAATGGGTAGCTCTGAGGGATGAAGTAGTGAAGGCAGCAGAGCATCAAGTAGGTAAAAAGACGAGGGCTAGTAGAAATCCTTGGGTAACAGAAGAAATATTGAATTTAATTGATGAAAGGAGAAAATATAAAAATGCAGTAAATGAAGCAGGCAAAAAGGAATACAAACGTCTCAAAAATGAGATCGACAGGAAGTGCAAAATGGCTAAGCAGGGATGGCTAGAGGACAAATGTAAGGATGTAGAGGCTTGTCTCACTAGGGGTAAGATAGATACTGCCTACAGGAAAATTAAAGAGACCTTTGGAGAGAAGAGAACCACTTGTATGAATATCAAGAGCTCAGATGGCAACCCAGTTCTAAGCAAAGAAGGGATGGCAGAAAGGTGGAAGGAGTATATAGAGGGTTTATACAAGGGCGATGTACTTGAGGACAATATTATGGAAATGGAAGAGGATGTAGATGAAGATGAAATGGGAGATAAGATACTGCGTCAAGAGTTTGACAGAGCACTGAAAGACCTGAGTCGCAACAAGGCCCCGGGAGTAGACAACATTCCATTAGAGCTACTGATGGCCTTGGGAGAGCCAGCTATGACAAAACTCTACCATCTGGTGAGCAAGATGTATGAGACAGGTGAAATACCCACAGACTTCAAGAAGAATATAATAATTCCAATCACAAAGAAAGCAGGTGTTGACAGATATGAAAATTACCGAACTATCAGTTTCATAAGTCACAGCTGCAAAATACTAACGCGAATTCTTTACAGACGAATGGAAAAACTGGTAGAAGCGGACCTCGGAAAAGATCAGTTTGGATTCCGTAGAAATGATGGAACACGAGAGGCAATACTAACCTTATGACTCATCTTAGAAGAAAGATTAAGAAAAGGCAAACCTACGTTTCTAGCATTTGTAGACTTAGAGAAAGCTTTTGACAACGTTAACTGGAATACTCTCTTTCAAATTCTGAAGGTGGCAGGGGTAAAATACAGGGAGCGAAAGGCTATTTACAATTTGTACAGAAACCAGATGGCAGTTATAACACTCGAGGGACATGAAAGGGAAGCAGTGGTTGGGAAAAGAGTGAGACAGGGTTTTAGCCTCTCCCCGATGTTATTCAATCTGTATATTGAGCAAGCAGTAAAGGAAACAAAAGAAAAATTCGCAGTAGGTATTAAAATCCATGGAGGAGAAATAAAAACTTTGAGGTTCGCCGATGACATTGCAATTCTGTCAGAGACAGCAAAGGACTTGGAAGAGCAGTTGAACGGAATGGATAGTGTCTTGAAAGGAGGATATAAGATAAACATCAACAAAAGCAAAACGAGGATAATGGAATGTAGTCAAACTAAATCGGGTGATGCTGAGGGGATTGGATTAGGAAATGAGACACTTAAAGTAGTAAAGGAGTTTTGCTATTTAGGGAGTAAAATAACTGATGATGGTCGAAGAAGAGAGGATATAAAATGTAGACAGCCAATGGCAAGGAAATCGTTTCTGAAGAAGAGAAATTTGTTAACATCGAGTATAGATTTAAGTGTCAGGAAGTCGTTTCTGAAAGTACACTCCTGGAAATTGAAATAAGAACACCGTGAATTCATTGTCCCAGGAAGGGGAAACTTTATTGACACATTCCTGGGGTCAGATACATCACATGATCACACTGACAGAACCACAGGCACATAGACACAAGCAACAGAGCATGCACAATGTCGGCACTAGTACAGTGTATATCCACCTTTCGCAGCAATGCAGGCTGCTATTCTCCCATGGAGACGATCGTAGAGATGCTGGATGTAGTCCTGTGGAACGGCTTGCCATGCCATTTCCACCTGGCGCCTCAGTTGGACCAGCGTTCGTGCTGGACGTGCAGACCGCGTGAGACGACGCTTCATCCAGTCCCAAACATGCTCAATGGGGGACAGATGCGGAGATCTTGCTGGCCAGGGTAGTTGACTTACACCTTCTAGAGCACGTTGGGTGGCACGGGATACATGCGGACGTGCATTGTCCTGTTGGAACAGCAAGTTCCCTTGCCGGTCTAGGAATGGTAGAACGATGGGTTCGATGACGGTTTGGATGTACCGTGCACTATTCAGTGTCCCCTCGACGATCACCAGTGGTGTACGGCCAGTGTAGGAGATCGCTCCCCACACCATGATGCCGGGTGTTGGCCCTGTGTGCCTCGGTCGTATGCAGTCCTGATTGTGGCGCTCACCTGCACGGCGCCAAACACGCATACGACCATCATTGGCACCAAGGCAGAAGCGACTCTCATCGCTGAAGACGACATGTCTCCATTCGTCCCTCCATTCACGCCTGTCGCGACACCACTGGAGGCGGGCTGCACGATGTTGGGGCGTGAGCGGAAGACGGCCTAACGGTGTGCGGGACCGTAGCCCAGCTTCATGGAGACGGTTGCGAATGGTCCTCGCCGATACCACAGGAGCAACAGTGTCCCTAATTTGCTGGGAAGTGGTGGTGCGGTCCCCTACGGCACTGCGTAGGATCCTACGGTCTTGGCGTGCATCCGTGCGTCGCTGCGGTCCGGTCCCAGGTCGACGGGCACGTGCACCTTCCGCCGACCACTGGCGACAACACCGATGTACTGTGGAGACCTCACGCCCCACGTGTTGAGCAATTCGGCGGTACGTCCACCCGGCCTCCCGCATGCCCACTATACGCCCTCGCTCAAAGTCCGTCAACTGCACATACGGTTCACGTCCACGCTGTCGCGGCATGCTGCCAGTGTTAAAGACTGCGATGGAGCTCCGTATGCCACGGCAAACTGGCTGACACTGACGGCGGCGGTGCACAAATGCTGCGCAGCTAGCGCCATTCGACGGCCAACACCGCGGTTCCTGGTGTGTCCACTGTGCCGTGCGTGTGATCATTGCTTGTACAGCCCTCTCGCAGTGTCCGGAGCAAGTATGGTGGGTCTGACACACCGGTGTCAATGTGTTCTTTTTTCCATTTCCAGGAGTGTATTTGTATGGAGTGTAGCCATGTATGGAAGTGAAACATGGACGATATCCAGTTTGGACAAGAAGAGAATAGAAGCTTTCGAAATGTGGTGCTACAGAAGAATGCTGAAGATAAGGTGGGTAGATCACGTAACTAATGAGGAGGTATTGAATAGGATTGGGGAGAAGAGAAGTTTGTGGTACAACTAGACTAAAAGAAGGGATCGGTTGGTAGGACATGTTTTGAGGCATCAAGGGATCACAAATTTAGCATTGGAGGGCAGCGTGGAGGGTAAAAATCGTAGAGGGAAACCAAGAGATGAATACACTAAGCAGATTCAGAAGGATGTAGGTTGCAGTAGGTACTGGGAGATGAAGAAGCTTGCACAGGATAGAGTAGCATGGAGAGCTGCATCAAACCAGTCTCAAGACTGAAGACCACAACAACAACGTGTCATTAGAGCACAGTTAATAAAGTCATTTCTTGAAATAATTGATAAACTAGGCACTCATCTTTTCGTGTTTCCCACGCTGGTCTCGTTGTGAACTCATGGCTCAATCGTCGAAAATCTAGGTGGTGATGATTCCAAGCTCGGGTGCAAAGAGGCCTAGATGTTATTCTGCGATATTCAAAAGTTTTGTAGATGTGTTTCATAAACCATTCTTGAAGATTCAACTTTTGCAAGTTAGGACAATGGTGATGTTAAAAAGTAATCAGCAATCAGAATTTAAGTTACACTTCTTTTTTATTACTTTTGTTGCAATATCACGTAAATCGTTCCAAAACATCACTTCACAATATAAAAATATCTTCCTCACTGTTAAAGTTCACATTTCATAAACATGACGACCAACGCTTGACTCTCTAATAACCGCTTACGCGCCCAAAAATCAGAGTTACAAGTATGTCAAAGATCATAGTGACAAAAGAAAGAATACACATAAGAATAATATCATTGGAATATATACATATCGATGTATCGAAGTACCTCTACATTAATGAAATCAAATCTGAATGTTGTCACAGAAATATGTTAACTATTTTACAGAAACACTGTAGAATATTGCTGGTATCGAGAGATTTAGGTGAGGTGCCGTAATGCTTACGTAATTCAAGTTGCGTTACATGGTGCAAAAAATGGCTCTAAGCACTATGGAACTTAACATATGAGGTTGGGTTGGGTTGTTTGGGGAAGAGACCAAACAGCGAGGTCATCGGTCTCATTGGTTTAGGGAAGGATCGGGAAGGAAGTCGGCCGTGCCCTTTCAAAGGTACCATCTCAGCATTTACCGGAAGCGATTTAGGGAAATCACGGGAAACCTAAATCAGGATGGCCGGACGAGGGATTGAACCGTCGTCCTCCCGAATGCGAGTCCAGTGCATCTGAGGTCATCAGTCCCCGAAAACTTAGAACTACTTAAACCTAACTAACCTAAGGACATCACACACATCCATGCCCGAGGCAGGATTCGAACTTGCGACCTTAAACCAGCGCCGTTCCAGACTGAAGCGCCTAGAACCGCTCCGCTACAGCGGCCGACTCGGACGGTACACTTCTCAGGCCTTGATGCATGCACTGATTCCTTTTGCGAAGGCTGTCATAAAGTCTTTGTATCCTCTCCTGAGGCAAGCTGACCCACAACTGTTGTCTGCTCCTTGATATCCTCGATACTGACACCTTGACGGAGTTGTCCGAGCTGATATTACACTGTTCTATAGGAGACGCATCTAGGCATCTTTGTGTCACGAAAATACATAACCATCACGCAGACAGCTCATACAAACCAGTGTCATTTGTGTACTAGCATTTTCCTGTTGAAAAATGACACGATGATACTATCGATGAAAGATGACGCATGAAAACGTACAGTTTCCATGACGTGCCATGCTGCTGTCTGAGTTACCTCAGTAACAATCTGCCATGACCTGAGGTCTTACCCGATGACTCCCCAAAAGTATTGAGACTAGGAGGAACACCGCTGTGCTTCTCCAAAACACTGGAAGAAAGGTCTTCGCCATACTCGCCAACGAAGGTCATCTGGCGTAGTGCAAAACTGTGAATCACTGCTGGACACATATGATTGCCATCCAACATCAGTACATGCTTCCCCGCCATGGCACCATTCGGAACGAGCCGTTTATTTTGTGGTGTTAACGTCAGCTAATGCATTGGGTGGTAATACCTTAGCCTATCGGCTGCTAGTTTCGGGCCAGGTGCAAGGAGTCCGGTTTTTTTTTTTTTTGTCTTTGGTGGCATCGTAGATACGAAGGTGTTAAGATTGGTGCACAACACAGTGGTCCTCTCTTCCAGTGTTCAGGCGTATTGGCAGGAACGTTGACAAGGAGTATGTCTTCTCTTACATTCTCATTCAGGCCAACACGGTGCCACAGTCACATTGGAATGCTCATAAATCTCGACATTGCAAGATTCGACCGGCCGGCCAAATGGAGACCCACAATGAAGCCCCTTTCAAACTCAGTCAGGGGCTTATGCCGCTGTCTCACACGAGTACGCGAAATATCAATGCCATTCACACAATGTCTAACGCTGCACACGTCCCTTATATACCGCATCAGGCATAGCAACAACACTAAACACGAACAACACTAATGCAGCCTGGTGGCCGTTCTACATGTCACAGAGAACTGGAACTCTCACCATTCACATACATTTACATGATGATGGTGTGTACGTGTACAAAGGTTAACTGACACGCGTCCATGTCTCCTGGGTGCTTCACGTTTTGTCAGGCATACCTTAATACACTTCATTGTTGCTCCTACTTTACTTGCCCACACTCCGCAGACACCAGTGTGACACCATAGTGGTGGTTGGAGCTCCTGACACTTAAACCTACATTGACTTACTTGATGTATAAAAAAGTTGAACTCTAAAAGTAAAGTGCCTTGATCCTTTAAGTTTTGAACCCTAGTGAGGATCATCACAATGAGTTTTGAGCAGTCAGGAGAATTCACACCAATGTCGTTACATGAGAATTCCTGCTATTGAATCGCTGCAATGGGGATTTAAGTAATTTCAACAGAAAACATAAAACATAAGAAATGTAATCTTGGTTGGAGTTAATCCAGTTACACCTGCAATTCCAAGCTACTCTATAGTATGAAGAAATTACGAAAAGCATGATCATTGCACAAAATGAATGTCATAGTGATTCCCTGTCCTTCAGTGCGACAGAGCATCAAATGTTTGCTGTGCTCATCCCATCTGAAGGCGCAATGGTTCGGATGGCAGGTAGCAGATACAGAGGTCAGAAGTCAGAAGTCTGGGGTCTTTCCAGTGGCAAAGGATGGAGTAGTAGGGCCAGTCCATTTGTAGCGCATTTTTTTAGTGTGGGTTGTCTACATGGGGGGCAAGTATGCACTCAGGGGAAAACACATTGTTCTCCTTTGATTGACAGGTACTTAACCTATTGTTCGCATTTGATTGACAGGTACTTAACCTATTGTTCTCCTTTGATTGATAGGTACTTAACTTATTGTTGTGCTACAAGGGTCCTTTATTTTGATTGACAGGTAGTTAACCTATTGTTCTGCTAAAAGGATCTTTCCTTTTGATTGTCAGGTACTTAAACTATTGTTCCCTCCCCCCTGTCACTCCACTCCCCCCTCAGGAACCGCACCCCTCACTGCTACAGGTACACTTACAGGTCAGAGTTATTGTACACTTACAGGTCTGAGTTATTGTAATAGCCCCTCTCACTTTTAACTGTCTGATTGACTACTTAATTAAACTGATCGATTAATGAACCTCTCCCCCTCTGTTAAACCACCTCCCCTCCCACCTCCCCTTCCTAAAAATTTGTGGGAAGTTCAAATTCCATCAGAACAATGCAATACACCATGGGTACCTGGACTAACCTAAGAAAATGGCGGGAAAAAAGGTCACTTTGGCTACCTGTACTAATGTAAGCCATCCGACCACCATCTACTCCTGGGAACTGGTTGGGTAAAGGACTTGGCCTGTGTTGGACATAAGTCTTTCTTTTCAGTCTTTATTTAAACAATCTGAGGCAGTACTGCCATCAGTGTGTTCACCTCAAGGTCCAGAGTCCAACTGACGTAGTACACAGTATTGACACCAGAGGGTGCTGTCACCCCCTTCTGTGACTTAATCAAAGACGGCAGTTCGGTGGTGGACAGGAAGTGTCTCGTAACAGGAAATTCAAGGGTATATTGTTTATTTATAAAAAATTTAGTTTGTAGGGGTTGGATTTCTCTTGCTCATCTTTCTCTGCTGTTTGGAAACATGTAGGTTTTGTAAGAAGTAATTACATGGAGCAAACATGGTCCATAATCTAATGTTTGGCACTGTACTCTGGGTGTCTCAACCTAATGTTTGGCCCTGTGTTGGCACTTAACCTATTGTTCTGTTAAGTTGTTTTCCATGTCACTCCCATTTCCTTAAATTATTCTACCGCCTGTGATACCAAATTAAGTAATTAGTTATGACCTCCCACCATTTTCTGGTACACTTTTCGAATTTCACATGCTTTTGAACGCCATTAAACTATTATTCTGCATTTTACATGAAAATTATGTATATTAACCTAGTGTCCTCCATGTCACCCATTCACACTCACCCTCCCATTAACTATTGTACCACTAAGACCACGTTGACATAAAAGTTTATGAAAATGAATTAAATCGACATTTTTCACATGTATGTGGTAGGTTTTTTTTATTCACTGCATCCTATTGGTCAGTGAAATCCATGGAATACAGTTTCAACAAAAGATTGCTTGTAAAAATCACATCCTGCCACTCGATGCCCAACGCAGCAGCCGCCACCCCTTGCCCCTGACCCTGCCCCGGCCACGGCCGCCATTTCATCACTCTGGGGTCCATGGTCCGCCCTCCCTCAGGCTAGTGGGTTAGGGCTGCAGCAACCAGGGTGGTCGCAGTAGCCCGATTCCACAGGTTCTCCTCCTTTGCATCATGTCCTCGCCGATCACGTGAGGTACAGCACACACCCCTGTCCACCTCGCCACAGAACTCCAAGGTGCGCTCACACTGATCCCATATGCGAAAGGCCTCTGGGCAGCACGTGTGTTTACCGTTGCTGACGAAATAGATTGCGCTATCGAAATCTATACGACCACTTTCTTCCATCCCGATCCCAACAGGACAGATAAGACGCATCTAGACATGCATGCAAAAAGTCCTTGTGGCTACTCACCATCTAAAAGGTTCTCAATGTTATACTGACATCACATGGATAGTCGACCTCTCGGAAATTGTATAGCATCCCAGAAATAGTTAACGGTCGCTTCTGTCGGAGCTTTTATGATGTCTCAGCTTGTCTGCATGGAAACTCTTGTCCTAACAGAACCTGTTAACGCAAATAGTGCAGACTAACACCGAATGCATGATGGTCCTAACGTGACACGCTGTCCATCACGTGTTACCCTTCCTGGAAATCGTTAACTTTTGCTTTCAACAAACATCTCTGAAACACAAACGTTCTATGGCCAGGTACAAAGGATGTCTTGTGAAATGAATGGACCATTACGATTGGTTCTTATTGAATTTACCCACAAATTACTGATGCTGCAAATGTGGAAGCACTGTCCGCCTTTCTTTCTTTCTTTCTGCAGACAAGACTCAGTGGCAAAAAGCTATTTTGCGCAAATCACCATATTGCATCGACAATTACACCTGGCAAAGTGGCCTACAGATCGTCAAATATAAAAGACTCTTACTCAATTACACTGCTCTGCCACTGAGCACAGGAGCTTGAATATTAGAACATGAAATCGATCCCCAACCCAGCAATATATCACCATGTACTGTGTCTATGTAGTAAACATACAATTCGTATCCTGCACCATACAAAAATCGCCCCTTTTACATCATTCGTGTAGCTATTGACAACCAGACACTCGTAAATATACTGCGAAGACAGACAGCACAGTATATACTCCTCACAGCACTAAATATTATCCCACAGCCGATGGTCACAAGTCATCCACTCGCAATGCATGACCAGAGCACCCTCAGTGGACTGAAGTCACTATAAGAACTGTTCTACAAATACGGGCTTGTTTCCTCCTTGGTAAAAACGCGTTAACAGTTTCTGGTCTGGACCTGCTTGCTTGCTTGCTTTTTTACACCCATCTCCAGACTCCGGGATCACAAGAACAGATGTATTTTTGCATGGTTTGCCGTAATATTATACCATTATCGTGGTACTTCTCGATATCAAGCACACAGCAGTATCCTACCGAGCACTTGCTCAACATAATTCAGAAGATATAGACTGGATATTATTTCTCTACAAACCCGACACTTCAGCAAGGTGGTGTGTGCTGTAAACCACTGAGTAACTAGAATCGTATCCTGTCTGCGAAAAAAATAGAGGAAACTGATTTTCCACTCGTAAACACTGATGTCGGCGATGTAGCAGATTCCAAATCACCCCTATAATTTACAAAGTCAACTAAGGTGTTTCTCATGTCTAGAGAACCAGCAAATGTGACTTTCATCTTCTAGATGCACACACCACAATTGATGTGCCCTCAACTAAACGAAGTCGCGAAATGCGCAGAAGCAGTCAACCGGACATTTTACGAAAAGTGATAAATACTTGAATGTGGCAGACAGTGGTTGTGGTATAAAACGAGAGAAGACTATGCCAGTGTGGCAGAAAGACAGGGACGCAGTAGTAGGGGAAAAAATTTGACAGCGACAGAACTGTGCTAGGAAAAGAATGAAGGAGACAGAGCGAGTGGAACTGAGAGGAGACAGTAGTAGTAGGGTGGAACGAAGGAGACTATGGCTGTGAGACTGCGACAGAGAGACATAAAGAGAGAATGTCAATCAGTGGGTCAGAACGAGTGAGTGAGAATGGACAAGTGGAAGTGGGTCGGTATGAGCGACTTACAATGCTGGACTAGCGGGTGTGAGCTAGTTACAGTTAGGGGACATTATGGAAGTAAGAGATGAACTGCATGTTAAAAAGAGCTCGAATATGTTGGTATGCCAAACATTGGGAACATCTTTAAAGGTGCTCCTCTCATACCAGTATCGTCCAGGTATTTTGTGTCATTTAGTTGAGATAATGTGTCAACTTCAATCTCTCCATACCACAATATTTATAACGGTGTATCCACTCCTTCTCCCCTATATTACTGAAACTTTTGCAATCCTTTCCTTGTGTATTGACGGTTTTCATCATTTTATAAGCGACCACTTGTCTGCCACGTAAAACGTACTGTATAATGATGATAAAGCGTTTGCACGATTCTGCGAGTACTTTCCGAGTTGTATGTTTCGAATTAATTTTTATGTCTTATATTAATTACAGTTTTCATTTGAGGTATTATTTACGTAGAACTTGAAAGCTTCTTGATTTTCTTTAATTGCCGATTCCATTTCTTGCGCCCATATCCTTGCTCCTCTACGCTTCCTGTATTTCCTTTTCTCCCACAGAATCTCAGTAGCTATGTTTGTCACAACTGTTTTAAGTTTTTCCATTTCCCTTCAAAATGTGCTAATGATTTTGTCATCCGAGTTTGGCAGAGATTTCTCCTTCAGTTGTTATAAAAAAGTACACTTCAAAAACTTGTTCTTCCTTTTGTTCGTTAATTGTTTTCTTTAGTTTTCTCCCATTTAAATTGATGTCAACTATTGACACCAATAAAAAGTGGTCTGATCCAATACGGACTCCTCGATAAATTTTAGTATTCTAACTTGTCCAGGATATTCGTCAGGGTGATTCTGTGATGATGTTGGAAGGTTTCAGGGATGATGGAAAAGGGTAAATATACCAATCTGAAATGAGGGGGCCCTAGGCCAGAAATGACCGAGTCGAAATGTATAATCGAAAATCTAATTAAGTTCCACTTTAGCCTCGCACAGCGCGCAAATTAAGAGTCCCAACTTCCAAACCCTGATCATGACGTACAGAATAGTATACCCTTATATAATTTTCCCTGGTAATGGACCAGTACCGGTGCATGTAAACGTAACGTGATGTAAGAGAGACCGAAATCCCAAGTCTGCGTTGTAATAATGATGAACTGCGCTTACCTGGACAAGTTTCACCAGTTGCTACATTTACAACACTTGTTAAAAGTGGGGTCCCCCAGGCATCAATGCAGGCATGACATCGATGCACAAAGGTCGGTCGGACCCATTCTAATACCCCCAGTGTCGTTTGAACAGTGTTGCAAGCAGTGAGAATTCTTGCCAGGAGATCCTCTTCAGCCTCGACAGATGTCTTGTACACAAGACTTTGCACATGGACCCAGAAGAAGAAACCAAGTGGGATGACATCAGGCGAACGTGCTGGCCACGATACAGGACCTCCTGTCCCTATCGAGTTTTCAGGGAATGTCTTATCTAGGTGCCCACAAACTCTCACTCCTATGTGAGGTGGGACTCCATCATGTTGGAACCACATCCGTTGACGAATAACAAGTGAGATATGTTCCAGATTCAAATGGCTCTGAGCACTATGGGACTTAACTTCTGAGGTCATCAGTCCCCTAGAACTTAGAACTACTTAAACCTAACTAACCTAAGGACATCACACACACCCCTGCCCGAGGCAGGATTCGAAACTGCGACCGTAGCGGTCGCGCGGCTCCAGACTGTAGCGCCTAGACCCGCACGGCCACCCAGAGGTATGTTCCAGGAACCTGGGTAGTATGTCTCCGATTAACACTGTGTACAATGAAGCATTTAGGTGGGGAAGGAGAAGAAATGGGCCTATCACATAATCATCGATTGTGTCTTCCCACACGTTGACTGATAAATCTGTGTTGCTGGTTCTTCACGGATGTAGTGTGAGGATTCTCATTGTCCCAAACGTGATTACTATGACTATTTAGCATTCCATAAATAGTGAAACAGGCTTTATCAGCCTATTCCTCCTTCAGAGGAACCAGAATGATTTTCGCTTATTACTTTTGACTAGGTCGTTTCTGGGCCATCTATACATACATCCACATGATTACTCTGCAATGTACAATTAAGTGCCTGGCAGAGGGAGCACGGAACACCTTCAAGTTATTTAGCGGTCTTCTGCTCTGGAACAGCGCTCGGGAAAACGAGCACTTGAATCTTCCCTTGAGAGTTCTGACTTCTCTTATTTTTTTATGATGATCATTTCTCCCTACGTAGGTGGGGGCCTACAAAATATTTTTTACACACTGAGGAGAAAGTTAGTGATTGGAATTTTATGCTAAGCTCCTGCCGCAACGAAAAACGCCATCGTTTTTATCATTGCAACCCCAGGTCGAGTATCACATCCGTGGTACTCCGCTATTTCCCTCACCTCTAATTGATACATTTGCCATTCTCTGTCATCACTGTAAGTGTGTAACGTTATCTTTGAATCATCCTTCATAATATACAATATAACTATATTCTCTTGCTGACCCGGTAAATTTGTTTATGTCTTTCTTCATAAAGAAACTGTAACCTCTCCCTTCCTAATCAGCGTACTGTATTGCCATATCTACATCTACATCTACATCTACATTTATACTCCGCAAGCCACCCAACGGTGTGTGGCGGAGGGCACTTTACGTGCCACTGTCATTACCTCCTTTTCCTGTTCCAGTCGCGTATGGTTCGCGGGAAGAACGACTGTCTGAAAGACTCCGTGCGCGCTCTAATCTCTCTAATTTTACATTCGTGATCTCCTCGGGAGGTATAAGTAAGAGGAAGCAATATATTCGATACCTCATCCAGAAACGCACCCTCTCGAAACCTGGCGAGCAATCTACACCGCGATGCAGAGCGCCTCTCTTGCAGAGTCTGCCACTTGAGTTTATTAAACATCTCCGTAACGCTATCACGGTTACCAAATAACCCTGTGACGAAACGCGCCGCTCTTCTTTGGATCTTCTCTATCTCCTCCGTCAAACCGACCTGGTACGGATCCCACACTGATGAGCAATACTCAAGTATAGGTCGAACGAGTGTTTTGTAAGCCACCTCCTTTGTTGATGGACTACATTTTCTAAGCACTCTCCCAATGAATCTCAACCTGGTACCCGCCTTACCAACAATCAATTTTATATGATCATTCCACTTCAAATCGTTCCGCACGCATACTCCCAGATATTTTGCAGAAGTAACTGCTACCAGTCTTTGTTCCGCTATCATATAATCATACAATAAAGGATCCTTCTTTCTATGTATCCGCAATACATTACATTTGTCTATGTTAAGGGACAGTTGCCACTCCCTGCACCAAGTGCCTATCCGCTGCAGATCTTCCTGCATTTCGCTACAATTTTCTAATGCTGCAACTTCTCTGTATACTACAGCATCATCCGCGAAAAGCCGCATGGAACTTCCGACACTATCTACTTGGTCATTTATATATATTGTGAAAAGCAATGGTCCCATAACACTCCCCTGTGGCACGCCAGAGGTTACTTTAACGTCTGTAGACGTCTCTCCATTGGTAACAACATGCTGTGTTCTGTTTGCTAAAAACTCTTCAATCCAGCCACACAGCTGGTCTGATATTCCGTAGGCTCTTACTTTGTTTATCAGGCGACAGTGCGGAACTGTATCGAACGCCTTCCGGAAGTCAAGAAAAATAGCATCTACCTGGGAGCCTGTATCTAATATTTTCTGGGTCTCATGAACAAATAAAGCGAGTTGGGTCTCACACGATCGCTGTTCCCGGAATCCATGTTGATTCCTACATAGTAGATTCTGGGTTTCCAAAAACGACATGATACTCGAGCAAAAAACATGTTCTAAAATTCTACAACAGATCGACGTCAGAGATATAGGTCTATAGTTTTGCGCATCTGCTCGACGACCCTTCTTGAAGACTGGGACTACCTGTGCTCTTTTCCAATCATTTGGAACCTTCCGTTCCTCTAGAAATTTGCGGACACGGCTGTTAGAAGGGGGGCAAGTTCTTTCGCGTACTCTGTGTAGAATCGAATTGGTATCCCGTCAGGTCCAGTGGACTTTCCTCTATTGAGTGATTCCAGTTGCTTTTCTATTCCTTGGACACTTATTTCGATGTCAGCCATTTTTTTCGTTTGTGCGAGGATTTAGAGAAGGAACTGCAGTGCGGTCTTCCTCTGTGAAACAGCTTTGGAAAAAGGTGTTTAGTATTTCAGCTTTACGCGTGTCATCCTCTGTTTCAATGCCATCATCATCCCGGAGTGTCTGGATATGCTGTTTCGAGCCACTTACTGATTTAACGTAAGACCAGAACTTCCTAGGATTTTCTGTCAAGTTGGTACATAGAATTTTACTTTCGAATTCACTGAACGCTTCACGCATAGCCCTCCTTACGCTAACTTTGACATCGTTTAGCTTCTGTTTGTCTGAGAGGTTTTGGCTGCGTTTAAACTTGGAGTGAAGCTCTCTTTGCTTTCGCAGTAGTTTCCTAACTTTGTTGTTGTACCACGGTGGGTTTTTCCCGTCCCTCACAGTTTTACTCGGCACGTACCTGTCTAAAACGCTTTTTACGATTGCATTGAACTTTTTCCATAAACACTCAACATTGTCAGTGTCGGGACAGAAATTTTCGTTCTGATCTGTTAGGTAGTCTGAAATCTGCCTTCTATTACTCTTGCTAAACAGATAAACCTTCCTCCCTTTTTTTAAATTCCTATTAACTTCCATATTCAGGGATGCTGCAACGGCCTTATGATCACTGATTCCCTGTTCTGCACTTAAAGAGTCGAAAAGTTCGGGTCTGTTTGTTATCAGTAGGTCCAAGATGTTATCTCCACGAGTCGGTTCTCTGTTTAATTGCTCGAGATAATTTTCGGATAGTGCACTCAGTATAATGTCACTCGATGCTCTGTCCCTACCACCCGTCCTACACATCTGAGTGTCCCAGTCTATATCTGGTAAATTGAAATCTCCACCTAAGACTATAACATGCTGAGAAAATTTATGTGAAATGCATTCCAAATTTTCTCTCAGTTGTTCTACCACTAATGCTGCTGAGTCGGGAGGTCGGTAAAAGGAGCCAATTATTAACCTAGCTCGGTTGTTGAGTGTAACCTCCACCCATAATAATTCACAGGATCTATCCACTTCTACTTCACTACAGGATAAACTACTACTAACAGCGACGAACACTCCACCACCGGTTGCGTGCAATCTATCCTTTCTAAACACCGTCTGTACCTTTGTAAAAATTTCGGCAGAATTTATCTCTGGCTTAAGCCAGCTTTCTGTACCTATAACGATTTCAGCTTCGGTGCTTTCTATCAGCGCTTGAAGTTCTGGTACTTTACAAACGCAGCTTCGACAGTTGACAATTACAATACCGATTGCTGCTTGGTCCCCGCATGTCCTGACTTTGCCCCGCACCCGTTGAGGCTGTTGCCCTTTCTGTACTTGCCCAAGACCATCTAACCTAAAAAACCGCCCAACCCACGCCACACAAGCCCTGCTACCCGTGTAGCCGCTTGTTGCGTGTAGTGGACTCCTGACCTATCCAGCGGAACCCGAAACCCCATCACCCTATGGCGCAAGTCGAGGAATCTGCAGCCCACACGGTCGCAGAACCGTCTCAGCCTCTGATTCAGACCCTCCACTCGGCTCTGTACCAAAGGTCCGCAGTCAGTCCTGTCGACGATGCTGCAGATGGTGAGCTCTGCTTTCATCCCGCTAGCGAGACTGGCAGTCTTCACCAAATCAGATAGCCGCCGGAAGCCAGAGAGGATTTCCTCCGATCCATAGCTACACACATCATTGGTGCCGACATGAGCGACCACCTGCAGATGGGTGCACCCTGTACCCTTCATGGCATCCGGAAGGACCCTTTCCACATCTGGAATGACTCTCCCCGGTATGCACACGGAGTGCACATTGGTTTTCTTCCCCTCTCTTGCTACCATTTCCCTAAGGGGCCCCATTACGCGCCTGACGTTGGAGCTCCCAACTACAAGTAAGCCCACCCTCTGCGACCGCCCGGATCTTGCAGACTGAGGGGCAACCTCTGGAACAGGACAAGCAGCCAAATCAGGCCGAAGATCAGTATCAGCCTGAGACAGAGCCTGAAACCGGTTCGCCAGACAAACTGGAGAGGCTTTCCGTTCAGCCCTCCAGAATGTCTTTCGCCCCCTGCCACACCTTGAGCCGACCTCCCACTCTACCACAGGTGAGGGATCAGCCTCAATGCGGGCAGTATCCCGGGCAACCACAGTCGTAGTCCGATCGGGGGATGCGTGGGACGAGCTGGCCGTCCCCGACAAACCCCCATCCGGACCCCCACAGTGATGCCCATTGGCAACAGCCTCAAGCTGTGTGACCGAAGCCAACACTGCCTGAAGCTGGGAGCGAAGGGATGCCAACTCAGCCTGCATCCGAACACAGCAGTTGCAGTCCCTATCCATGCTAAAAACTGTTTTGCAAAGAACGTCTGAACTAAGCTACAGAGAGCGCAAACAAATCGACAAAATTTAAACGGTTATTAAAATACAAGATTGCCTAGTAAATGCAGTAATGCTGCTACTTGCGCACTGCTGACACTGCTCGGCGGCGGAAGGAGACTACGCGAATTTACACTATTCAGGTACTAAAACGCGATGCTACAACTCTCAAATACAATAATACGCCCGAAATTTATGAATTAAACAATGCAAGTACCAAAAACACGCAAAGAAATTAAGAATTAAACTATGTAAAAAATGAGTGAGCTAGGAGAATACGACTTGCTGCTGCAGCTGCTTATCCAACGGCGGCAGGGAGCACACTGACCGTGATCGCGGATGCCTAATGAAACTTTACAGTGAGTAAGGCTACCGTTACCAAAGGAAAATAATACCGGTTAGTAGAAGGAAAGTGTACAACAGACCCTTCTGAAGGAGGAATCCTTTCTAAACCCTCATCTAAACACTGGTAGTAATTTTGTAAAGGATGGAATACAGTGCAATCGCTCAGAAACCACACAGGGGGGAAAAGGTACCATGTAATATTTGTAATAGAAAAAATACTGATAATACAAAAAAAGACTGATTAGTAAAAATGGGATATTTAAAGGATCGCCAGACATTAGGGCAATGAATCTCCAGAATCTTAAGAAAGGTAATACAAAGAAAATTAAGCAAATAATCACTGCCGTGGCAACAGAAGGTTCCCACGCTTTTCCACAACAAAACTGTTCATGAGGGAATAAATGAATTAGAAAGCACTGAGTTTGCAGTTTCTTAATCTGAAATTCTAAATTTTGAAAGTAAAGTTAAATGAAGTTACTGCTTACATAAGTGATTGGTTGTAACTGAAAGTTTGTTACGCCAAACGTCGTTTCTTTCAGTAACCTCACCGTAACTAATGCAAAATCTGGAAAAGGGCAAGCTACTTGCTTTTAATTATTGAAAGACCGAACTGAATTCACTTTAAGCAAATGAGCAACTGAATTTACTTTTAACATAAGACCAATTACGTACTTACCAAGCCAGCAGAAGTCACTCGCTAAGTTAAATGCAGATTAAATGAAACTGAGCACTCTTAATTTGTGCTGTACCTTTACTTATTACTTTTGCCAGTGAAATTTTACGTTACTTTAAGTGAGTGAAATTCATACTCAAAATTGCAAATTCGTTAAACCTTTCTTACGCTATAGAGAACGAAGAGTTACTGTCGCAGCAAAATTTAGACTGAAACTGGTCATCAGCAAACAAAAACCTGGCAGTAAATAGCTAATGAGTTTTCACATTTTTGCGACGCTCGGTGATTGCACGGAAAGGAAAGCGTCTCTGCTTGGTAAAAATATCGCAGGACAATGACAACACAGATGCCCTAAAAGTTTTAATTATTGCAGATTATTATACAAGAAAATTATTAAAGTTTGTGAAAGAAATGCCAGTGGTTAATGTCTGTAAAGTATTAGTATTACGCTGTCAATGACCAGTCTTAAACGGTCTTGTAGCTGTGTGGGCGACGGTTAATGTAGCAGACGACAATACTAAACTGCTGCTGTTGCTGCTGTTTGCGAACTACGAGTCATTTCCAGAGCCACAGATAATTATGGTACAGGAAACAGTTGGAACTGCAGCTTCTTCCGCCTGTCCACTCTGACCCCGCTCTCAATACTCGCGGGTTAACGAAGTTGGTGCGCTGCACACCGCGTCAGCGGGAGCGCCCACCAAACACTTTCGCGCTCTTTCGTGACGCAGCCTGCCCTGCTTCCTCTCTGCTCGCAACGCGACACAGACTCTCCTTACGCAAAGATAAACAACGGAACAGCTACTGCCAATTCGTCGTTGCTATCGATACATTTGAACAAAGTTCCCTTGGCTCTATCAAACAGTTTACAATACTAACCTTATAATTACAATCAACTATACAGGGTGGTCCATTGACAGTGACCGGGCCAAATATATCACGAAATAAGCATCAAACGAAAAAACTACAAAGAACTAAACTCGTCTAGCTTGAAGGGGGAAACCAGATGGCGCTATGGTTGGCCCACTAGATGGCGCTCCCATAGGTCAAACAGATATCAAGTGCGTTTTTTTAAATAGGAGACCCCTTTGTCTTTACATATTCGTGTAGTACGTAAAGAAATATGAATATTTTAGTTGGACCACTTTTTTCGCTTTCTGATAGATGGCGCTGTAATAGTCACAAACGTATAAGTACGTGGTATCACGTAACATTCCGCCAGTGCGGACGGTATTTGCTTCGTGATACATTACCCGTGTTAAAATGGACCGTTCACCAATTGCGGAAAAGGTCAATATCGTGTTGATGTATGGCTATTGTGATCAAAATGCCCAACGGGCGTGTGCTGTGTATGCTGCACGGTATCCTGGATGACATCATCCAAGTGTCCGAACCGTTCGCCGGATAGTTACGTCAATTAAGGAAACAGTGTTCAGACACTTGTGAAACGGCAACCACGACCTGCAACAAATGATGATGCCCAAGTAGGTGTATTACCTGCTGTTGCGGCTAATCCGCACATCAGTAGCAGACAAATTGCGCGAGAATCGGGAATTTCGAAAACGTCGGTGTTGAGAATGCTACATCAACGTCGATTGCACCCGTACCATATTTCTATGCAGGAATTGCGTGGCGGCGACTTTGAACGTCGTGTACAGTTCAGCCACTGGGCACAAGAGACATTACGGGACGATGACAGATTTTTTGCACGCGTTCTATTTAGCGACGAAGCGTCATTCACCAACAGCAGTAACGTAAACCGGCATAATATGCACTACTGGGCAACGGAAAATCCACGATGGCTGCGACAAGTGGAACATC
Source organism: Schistocerca serialis cubense (assembly GCF_023864345.2). Taxonomy (NCBI): domain Eukaryota; kingdom Metazoa; phylum Arthropoda; class Insecta; order Orthoptera; family Acrididae; genus Schistocerca; species Schistocerca serialis. The sequence continues at coordinate 141,139,301 of NC_064641.1, read as the reverse complement.
GACCTTGGCGGGTTAATGTATGGTGCGGCATTATGGGAGGAGGGATAATTGGCCCCTATTTTATCGATGTCAATCTAAATGGTGCAATGTATGCTGATTTCCTACGTAATGTTCTACGGATGTTACTATAAGATGTTTCACTGCATGACAAAATGGCGATGTACTTCCAATATGATGGATGTCCGGCACACAGCTCGCGTGCGGTTGAAGCGGTATTGAATAGCATATTTCATGACAGGTGGATTGGTCGTTCACCAGATCTGACGTCCCCGGATTTCTTTCTGTGGGGAAAGTTGAAGGATATTTCCTATCGTGATCCACCGACGACGCCTGACAAAATGTGTCAGCGCATTGTCAATGCGTGTGCCAACATTACGGAAGGCGAACTACTCGCTGTTGAGAGGAATGTCGTTACAAGTATTGCCAAATGCACTGAGGTTGACAGACATCATTTTAAGCATTTATTGCATTAATGTGGTATTTACAGGTAATCACGCTGTAACAGCATGCGTTCTCAGAAATGATAATTTCAAAAAGGTACATGTATCACATTGGAACAACGGAAATAAAATGTTCGAACTTACCTACGTTTTGTATTTTAATTTAAAAAACCTACCTGTTACCAACTGTTCGTCTAAAATTGTGAGCCATATGATTGTGACTCATACAGCGCCATCTATCACAAAGCGAAAAAAGTGGTCCAACTAAAACATTAATATTTCTTTACGTACTACACGAATATGTAATAAAAATGGGGGTTCCCATTTAAAAAACGCAGTTGATATCCGTTAGACCTATGGCAGCGCCTTCTAGCGGGCCAACCATAGCGCCTTCTGGTTTCCCCCTTAAAGGTAGACAAGTTTCGTTCTTTGTAGTTTTTTCGTTTGATGCTTATTTCGTGAGATATTTGGCCCGGTCACGATCAATCGACCACCCTGTATACAGTCAGAAACAAATAAACTATTACATCAATTACATATTAACTGTAATTTCTGCAATAAAGCTTACAGATTCAGAATTAGCAGTTCAGCATCATCAACGGACATTAAACGGCGAAAAATGTTGGGTGGTGCAGAAGGTATTTTATCTGCATTTTCGGTGTTACAAATATATTGATAGTTTTTAAATTAACTAGGCAGCAAAACACCTCGTAGCGTTTTGCCGCTTTCATTACACACATTTGCTCCAAACGCTCCTACTATTTTTGGAACGGGTATATTGAGAATTCTGGCAATGAAATCTCCCATGAGTTTGTAATTGTTTGTCAGTGGCATTGGTCTCATCAAATTTTCCTTCTTATGGGACTTTGCTGTTATTCTTAGGATTCCTTTTGGACGATGAAGTTATCAAAGATAAGATGTCACCGATAATTCAACCATCGTTTGATCACCATAATTTACTAAAACTAAATTCCGTCCGAGCAGGCCTCGGAGCGCCCAAACGGTACCAACTAACTGAGGTGTCAACCGCAGCCGATAGACGACACTGGATGCAGATATGGAGAGGCATGCGGTCAGCGCACCGTGTTTTCGGCTGTTATCAGTTTTCGTGACGGGAGCCACTACTTCCAAATCAAGTAGCTCCTCAATTGGCCTCAAAGTGGCTGAGTGCACCCTACTTGCCAACAGCGCTCGGCAGACCCGGGCGGTCATCCACCCATGTGTGAGCCCAACCCAGCAGCGCTTAACTTCGTCGATTATTTGGGAGGCCATATGACCGTTGGCTGATGATGATTTAGATACACTACTCGCCATTAAAATTACTACACCACGAACATAACGTGCTACAGACGCGAAATTTTACCGACAGGAAGAAGATGCTGTGATAGGCAAGTGATCAGCTTTTCAGGGCATTCACACAAGCTCGGCGCCGGTGGCGACACCTACAACGTACTGACATGACGAAAGTTTCCAATCGATTTCTCATACACAAACAGCAGTTGACCGGCATTGCCTGGTGAAACGTTGTTGTGATGCCTCGCGTAAGGAGCAGAAATGCGTAGCATCACGTTTCCGACTTTGATAAAGGTCGGATTGTAGCCTACCGCGATTGCGGTTTATCGTATCGCGACATTGCTGCTCACGTTGGTTGAGATCCAATGACTGTTAGCAGAATATGGAATCGGTTAGTTCAGGAGGGTAATACGGAACGGTGTGCTGGATCCCAACGGCCTCGTATCACTAGCAGTCGTGATGACAGGCATCTTATCCGCATGGCTGTAACGGATCGTGCAGCCACGTCTCGATCCCTGAGTCAACAGATGGGGGCGTTTGCAAGACATCAACCATCTGCACGAACAGTTCGACGACGTTTGCACCTGCATTAACTATCAGCTCGGAGACCATGGCTGCGGTTACCCTTGACGCTGCGTCACAGACAGGAGCGCCTGTGATGGTATACTCAACGAGGAACCTGGGTGCACGAATGGCAAAACGTCATTTTTTCGGAAGCATCGAGGTTCTGTTAACAGCATCATGGTGGTCGCATCGGTGTTCGGCGACATCGCGGTGAAGCGTGTATTCGTGTTCGCCATAATGGCGTATCACCCGGCGTGATGGTATGGGGTGCCATTGGTTACACGTCTCGGTCACCTCTTGTTCGCATTGACGGCACTTTGAACAGTGGACGTTACATTTCAGATGTGTTACGACCCGTGACTCTACCCTTCATTCGATCCCTGCGAAACCCTACATTTCAGCAGGCATTGGAAGCGTGTATTCGTATTCGCCATAATGGCGTATCACCCGGCGTGATGGCATGGGGTGCCATTGTTTACACGTCTCAGTCACCTCTTGTTCGCATTGACGGCACTTTGAACAGTGGACGTTACATTTCAGATCTGTTACGGCCGGTGGCTCTACCCTTCATTCGATCCCTGCGAAACCCTACATTTCAGCAGGATAATGTACGACCGCCTTTCTGGCTACAGAAAATGTTCGACTGCTGCGCTGGCCAGCACATTCCCTAGATCTCTCACCAACTGAAAACAACGTCTGGTCAATGGTGGCCGAGCAACTGGCTCGTCACAATACGCCAGTCACTACTCTTGATGAACTGTGGTATCGTTTTGAAGCTGCATGGGCAGCTCTACCTGTACACGCCATCCAAGCTCTGTTTGACTAAATGCCCAGGCGTATCAAGGCCGTTATTACGTCCAGATATGGTTGTTCTGGGTACTGATTTCTCAGGATCTATGCACCCAAATTGCGTGAAACTGTAATTACATGTCAGTTCTAGTATAATATATTTGTCCAATGAATACCCGTTTATCATCTGCATTTCTTCTTTGTGTAGCAATTTTAATGGCCAGTAGTGTATATTCTTAATTAGTATGTACTCGACACTGAATAACTGTGGCAGAAAGCAGGAAGTGACCAACGAAAAGGTTTAGTCCTGGCTTTAGTACAGTTGGCTCACAGACTTCTTTCAATTCACTTGCCGGCGGAAGGAGGACTCGTAAGAGAAGAAACGGCGGTGACAGATCCTTAATCACTGGGCGAAGTTTGGCTGAGTGAGTATTTTTGGAGGCGCCTCCCCATTCCCCGTACCCTGCCACATCCGCGCCTCCCTACTCACGTCGGCCGGCCGGCTGGGAGGGAGGGAGGAAGATAATCATCAAATTGTAATCAGACGCGCCGCATCTGCCGACGCTAATGTCTGGCCTGGTTCCCCCAGCTGCCGTGCGAGATGGACGGCGCTGCGAGCGGCGAACAGTCACAGCCAGGCACTCTTCCGTCCCGGCGCAGCGCGGGCTGGAGATTCGGCACCCAGCAGACGCGCCGCGCCGCGCCGCGACGCACAACTTTGCCGGTGGCAGTAATGAGGACGTCGATTCAAAAGCAAACTCACATTATTACAACTCCGGCTGGCTGGCTGCTGGAAGGCGCGCGCCAAGGAGGGCGCGGACGCAGCCGGTAGAGGAAAGTTGCCGACTCCCGGAGATGGGTTTCAATAGTAATTTTAAAACAAGTCCCCGATATGATTCTGTTTGCCGCCTGGGGGTGGGCGAACGCCGGCTAGGAAGAGCCGGCGTAGCGTCTCCCTTTGTTCTCCAGTCTCCAGCGGCGTCTAGGCGCAAAGGGCCGGCGAACTGGTTTCCAACCTCGGATTGTCAGTTTCTGTGTGCCTGCAGCAGCCACCCAGTTGGTTTTCACGGAGTATTTTTTTGGAAAAGTTGCTGCTTCTATAAACATACAGTATCTCTGGATCAATCTAAAAGGCTGCCAAATCTTACGAAAAATGCGTAATTATTCACAGTATAAGACAGCGAGAAAATCCAATATATAAATACGTTATAAAAGCTTAACGCAAGTAAACCTGGATCAACTTCATAAGCTGTCAAAATAGACCTATCTAGAAAAGCTTACGGAAAATACATACTTTTTCATTACATGACAACAAGAAAATAATGACCAGACAGATGTAATATCTACATACCGGGTGATCAAAAAGTCAGTATAAATTTGAAAACTTAATAAACCACTGAATAATGTAGATAGAGAGGTAAAAATTGACACACATGCTTGGAATGACATGGGGTTTTATCAGAACCAAAAAAGAAAGTATTGCTAGACGCGTGAAAGATCTCTGTTGATGGTCGTGTGCTCAGCCGCCAATTTCGTCATGCTTGGCCTCCCAGGTCCCCAGACCTCAGTCCGTGCGATTAATGGCTTTGGGGTTACCTGAAGTCGCAAGTGTATCGTGATCGACCGACATCTCTAGCGATGCTGAAAGACAACATCCGACGCCAATGCCTCACCATAACTTCGGACATGCTTTACAGTGCTGTTCACAACACTATTCGTCGACTACATCTATTGTTGAAGAATGATGGTGGACATATTGAGCATTTCCTGTAAAGAACATCATCTTTGCTTTGTCTTACTTTGTTATGCTAATTATTGCTATCTGTCGGACATTTTTTGAACTTTTTTTTTTGGTTCTAATAAAACCCAGTGTTATTCCAAGCATGTGTGTCAATTTGTACCTCTCTATCTACATTATTCCGAGATTTTTTCAGTTTTCTAATTTATACTGACTTTTTGATCACCCAGTACATTATGAACAACTTAATACTGTACTATAAAATAGAAATAACGCCGAAATAAGCTTATAGTACGAAAGAACAATGAAGTCTAAGCAGCTAACAGGAAATAACTATTCATTAAAATGTCATACTGTGAAGTCTGTTACGCTGCAGGCCCTACAATGCCGAAAATACCATAGAGAATTAAAGTTCACGGAGAGAATATAAAAAGCTCCAGGTTTGACGATGTCATTGTATTCTGTCAGAGGCAGCAAAACGCTTGAAAGATGAGCTGAACGGAATGCATAGAGTCTCTTGAAAATAGATTGTAAGCTGAATAGAAACAAAACTAAAGCAAGGGTGAGGGAATGTAGCCCCGTTAAAGAAGGCGACGCTGAGGGAGTTTGGTTAGGAAATGAGACAAGAAACATGCCAGATGAATTTTGCTAGGTGCGTTTCAAAATAATTCACGATAGCGCAAGTAGAGAGGACATAAAACGCAGTCTGGCGTTAGTATGAGTAGAACGGCTGAAAAACAGAAATTTGTATACATCTACATGTGAATGTGTGTTCAAGCTAATCTCAGATTAATACAGCGATTTCGACACTTTTTCACAACAGATGAGAAAGGTTTGGCTATTTAATTTACTAGTGAACTTTCCATCGCTTCGTAATTGCTAAATATGTATGGGAATTTGATATTTACCCTAATCGCCTTCCCCCTCCTCCCTGTCTGCGTCCATCTCCTCTTCGCCCCTCTCTCTTTCTCCATCTCCTACACCTCCCGCTCTCTCTGTCCATCTCCTCCTACTCCTATACCTTTCCACGTCGTCCTCATTCTCTCTCTGTCCATTTCATTCTTCCCATTCTCTGTATCTATTTCCTCCAGCCCTCTCTGCTCATCTCCTCTCCACCCCTCTCTCTGAAACTGAGATTTGTTCGTTTTTATTGTCAATGAATCTTTTATTGCGAATTGAAGTCACTTAAAATCAAAAGGTAAACAGTATACGGGTATGTCCGACCTCTTGTTGCTACCTATGTGAGGATAGGACCTTTAGTGACAATATTTCCCGTAGTTTTATTCTGGGAACGGGTAGGATGACAAAATTCCGGACGATTCTGATTCCGTAGTAGTATTCTAATCATAAGCCATCAATGCAGCCTCCCTGTTTTTTATTAAAAGCGACTGCAAGGGGGAAAAACAGCACATAGTTACGAATTCAATTCTTTTTTAATTATGTCTAAGGAGGAATAATATGTGTGTGAGAATGGCTAATGCCTAAATGCCTTGCTGTTGTAGTTAGAACTCACTGTGGGAAAGAAAATGAAACCACACATTTTCACAGTAGCGCATAGCTTAAGATTTTATTTCTCGCAGTACGTTTTAAGATAAATCCTACATTGCTATTTAAAAAAATGTAGTCTATATCCGTCTGAATATTTATTAATGTATCGTGTAAAATTTTCATGTTAATTGGTGAATAACCTTTCGAGATTTTTGCTGACAACTTTTTCCATTTATACAATACGAATCACCTAAAACTTGCATCGCAAACATTGCAGAAATGAGAAGTGCTATTGATGTGCAGTTTTTACATAATGGATTGGTAGAGGGGCTCGTGTTGTTGATGTAGAACCTTTAGAGATTTTTACTAATATCGTTTCTCCTTCACACAGCCCAAATCATCTAAAACTTGTACCACAAATATTGCCGAAAAGGAAAGTGCTGTTGAAGTTCGGTTTTCACAGAATAGACTGGCAACCAGGGACTCATACTCTTAGCCAATTAGCAGACCATAATTATACTTATAACGTGTATTTTTTGTGCACACATACACTTTTTTTAAAGGGAACAGTACCTACTGGCATTAACAAACTAAAAGCAAGGTAAATAATAATATCAGTGGTTTTTGTTGCAGGATTGTAATGCGAGTCTTTTACGAGATATCGTATTTTGAAACATTCCCACACTAACACTTTTTCAGTATCTGTGGTAGCACGCAATGTAGAACAACGCGAGTAGCTACATAGATTCTGACCTGTAACTTGACAACTGACCATCATAGGTCGTGTTCAAAATGACCACCGGCAGCGGCAATTCACGCTTCCAGTCTGGTATGGAACGACTGCTGCACACGTGCTGGCATTTCAGCGGAGATACTCGCGCAGGCTACAATAATGCGTCTTTGCATATTATCGAGTGTAGTTTGGTATGTCCTTGTAAACAGCTTCTTTCAGCTTTCTGTTGTGGGTTGGCAGGAGAGCCAACACCGGGTTACTAGCGGAGGCCGAAAGGCACGCGTTTTAGCTCTGGAACAGGACAAGGAAATTAGAATGTAGAAAAACGGACGTAGCTGGTGGAATATTTAACTTTAATCCGTTAATTAAGAACGTCGGTCTTGCCGGTACATGATTACAGTATCAATAGTAACTGGTAATGGCGCCTTGCTAGATCGTAGCAGATGACGTAGCTGAATGCTATGCTAACTATCGTCTCGGCAAATGAGAGCGTATTTTATCAGTGAACCATCGCTAGCAAAGTCGGTTGTACAGCTGGGGCGAGTGCTAGGAAGTCTCTCTAGACCTGCCGTGTGGCGGCGCTCGGTCTGCAATCACTGATAGTGGCAACACGCGGGTCCGACGTATACTAACGGACCGCGGCCGATTTAAAGGCTACCACGTAGCAAGTGTGGTGTCTGGCGGTGACACCACACTTTCCACGTAGAAAAAATTCTGCAGGTGTCAAATCTTGGGAACTGGCTCGCCAAGGTGCAGGTCCTCTGCGTCCAATCCAACTATTTGGAAAAAATTCGTGCAGACATGCTGAGCACTTCCTGCACTTTGGGCTGGACAGCCATCACGTTGGCACCGCAAGTACCTCATAGTCTGCAGCGGAATGTCTCATAGCATCCGGGGAAGATGGTCTGTTAGCAGGCTGTGATACTTGTGCACGATAAGTGTTCCGTCTATGAAAAACGGGCCTGTGAGCTGATGGTTCACTATCGCACACCACACGTTTACACTCCATGGACGCTCACGTTCCACCTGACGAAACAAGGGGGAGTTGTTAACATACCAATAGTGCATGTTTCGGCGGTTTACCTGGCCATGATTGGTAAATGTGGCTTCGTCCCTAAACAAGATACGTGATACATCTTGACTATTCTAATACCCATGTACAGACGTAACACGATCCTCATAACCTTTCCCAAACAACTCTTGATGGAGAGAGATAGGATGGGGATGGAACTTAATGTAGATGGAGAATGCGTTGGACACTTGTCTGACTCATGCCACTTCCCTCATGGTACCGCGTGGGAGCTCACGTGCGGATCAACTACAACAGCAGCAAGAACATTAATTTCCCACTCTTCTGCCGTCACTTGCTTCCTTATGTTAACGTTGTCTAGGTGATAAGCTACCACTTTCACGCAACTGGTTGAAGAGGCTGATAACTAACTCCCAATATCGTTGACATCTATTGTGATATCTTGCCGCATACACTTTACAACAACGAACTTTATTCTACCTACATACACCATGAGAACGTCGGCTTTTTCTGCATTGGTAAACCCCATTGTCCACTCACGACCTACTGCTTGGACTGTCACACACTGACTAACGAGTCACAGTGCACTCAAGGAGCACACAAACGCATTGCAAGCAAACATGACAGCATCGTACTCACTAACTACGTAGGTTGAATGGCACAAACATGTGTCGGTATGGGAACTTTCCGAAATACGAATTCTCGCAAATGACTCACACTAGAATCTTGCAATAAACACCACAGACAATCTAATTTACCCTACTTTAAATTTCTTAATGTCAGTAGGCATTGTTCCCTTTAAGAAAGTGCATCTTTGTACAAAAAATACACTTTCGAAACATTATTACAATCTGGTTATTGGCTAACAGTACCACCAATCCATTCTGTGAAAACCGTACATCAATAGCACTTTCCATTTCTGTTATATTTGTGGCTTTTATGTCTTCATCATCATCAACATCATCAAATCGGCGATCGAGGACCCCATAGATCATGCGCCGACCTCACAATGCTCCTCCATATACGGCGATCTTGTGCACTTTGCATCCAGTTGTCACGGACTCCTAGCTGACAAAAGTCTTTCTGTACCTCATCCTCCCATCGCATTCCGGGTCTTCCAATTGGACGGGTACCATCAAGTCTTCTCATAAATACGAGTTTTGCCCGAGAGGTGTCTAGTCTCCTAGCAATGTGGCCTGCCAAGCGTATTGTCCGCGCTTTCAGTTCTTGAACAATGTTCGATTGCCTCATCAGCTCATAGAATTCTTGGTTTTATCTACGACTGCACAAGCTCCCTTCCTGGACCGGCCCAAAGACCCTTCTCATAATTTTTCTTTCGAAAACCAACAAGTTTTCCTCATCCTTCTTTGTTGTGCTTACGATTTCTGTCCCATACAACAATACTAGCACTATCGCGGCATTGTATGCTTTAAGTTAGGTTTTATTAGACAGATTCCTGAATGACAGTACCTACTTTAACAGAAATTCATCCTCTTCAAGGATTTTGCCAACGGCCCTTCGACACAGTGTAAGAGTAAACAGGGCAAGAACTTTTTGAGATTTTTGGTAATAACGTTAACAATAATTTGTCTTTAAGTTGTATGGGTTACCAGCATGTAGTAATAAGTGTATTATACGTACTTCTATCTGTTATATCTTTAACTGGCGTTTGGAGTGACATCTCATGGCTACAGGAGAGGAGGCATCTGGCGGGAAAGTATACAGCCGCCTCAACTGCAGAAGCTTGACCAGAATCCATGTGAAAGTCTAGTGATACATCAATAAAGTACGTACCTGCAAACTGAAATGTAGCGAGATCGAAAGCCGTTTGCACCAGAAACTTTTCTGTCTCCCTTTTAACCTTGCTATCACCTCTTAATAACGTGAACATTCGCCAGACACGACACATGGTTCAGATTCCATGCCAAACTGCTGGTCGCCATTCCCAGATGGATAACGCGGGTCAGTTAGGGACACGCAAGACGCGGAAGTGGCGTCCTATCGAAAGACTTTCATCACGTCATTTAACCACACGAAATTATCATCACCACAATCTACACGTCTATACAAATCTTCTTCTACAGGGTGGTCCACTTAAAAGTTTCAGTACAAATATCTCTGGAACAACAACAGACATTTAAAAACGACGTTCACAAACATGAACGCAAAGCAGGGACTCATAAAAGTAAATACTAAGAAATAAATACTATGAGACATTCCGAAATGCAAGCAAATATTATTTTCAACACAAACTAATGTTCTTTTTTATTTTAAAAATGGACACCCCATATTATTTCTTACGCAATCAATAACACGAAACATTACTAGAAGAATGGCATTGGATGCATCGCAATTCATCAATTAGATACCGAGAAATTCCAGATCGAAGTTAACGCTTGAACTACACGACATACGCCGCTATTGCATATCCCGAAATGTAACCATGAGCCCCACGTTGTTCTCAACATAAGTTTGTGTTTAAATTAATATTTGCTGACGTTTTAAAATGTCTCCTAGTATTTACTTTCTCTGGGATCCTGCCCATTCGTGCAATATAGGGTGCCTAGGAAGCTGTTTTCTCGGATACCTAGACAACATACAAGCAAATCATATTAACGGCGTTTATTACCGTATTTGAACTGACAATACTTAACTTGCGTATGTACAAGGTGGGTCGCAATCAATTGGCGACCTGCAAATAATCAATATCCTTCGATGGATACAATTTTCATGCAAGCTAACCCCACAAGTTCATACCTCACGGCTCTTCCAGTACGGCTCTTCTAGAGCGGCCGAGACTATGCGGTGCGTCGCCTTTATTCTCTTCGTGTAGAGGCCGCTCCTGTCGTGGTGACGTCCTGGTCAGCGTGCTATTGGTTAACGTCGTCTCACAGCCCTCTCTGTTGTATCGTTCTTATTCTTCTTGCCGGCGCATGTCATTACGCAGAATGAACCCCTGCCTTATATTCATACTCGTGGAAGTCGTTTTTCAATATCTGTTGTTGTTCCAGAGATATTTGCGCTGAAACGTTTAAATGGACCACCCTGTATATATGTTATAAACTGAAGTCGTCAGCAGCGCTTTTCTGTCTGCTTGTGACAGCTAATTTCAGGATCTGTAGGGATTTTAATATGATTTTCCGTAATAGAAAGACATTCACGAGGAAGGTTTGTGTATGTAATTTATTACCGCTGTAAGGTGTCAGGCAAATCCAACACCTTCCTTGAAAACCCTGACATGATAAGCAAATCAAGTAGTATGTCACATAGCTCCAAATAAATCGTGACATTAAATTAACCAAAGTAATACGAGTAACGAGTGAGCAAATGGAATACCACAGACTAACACAAGAATGCCTAAATGCATGTCATACCTTCCCACCGTGAGACAGACGCAGTTCCGAGGGGAGAAACGAGAACAGAAGCCGAGAGCAGAACCGTGTTAAGCTAGAAGGCCCTACGATAAGGGACGGACACCCATGTTGCCAGCTGACCGCTAGGACCACACCCCAGCCGCAAGTTTTAGCGTGAGACTTTTTCGCGTCTCTGTTACGTCAGGACCACCCCCCAGCCCATGTTAAAAGATACAGCCCTAAAAAAAAATGGTTCAAATGGCTCTGAGCACTATGGGACTTACCATCTATGGTCATCAGTCCCCTAGAACTGAGAACTACTCAAACCGAACTAACCTAAGGACATCACACAACACCCAGCCATCACGAGGCAGAGAAAATCCCTGACCCCGCCGGGAATCGAAGCCGGGAACCGGGGCTACAGCCCTCCAGAAGAACAGTATAGATCTTACGATAACACTAAAAGGACCACACCAGCTGCAAGTTTTAGCGCGAGACTTTTTTCGCGTCTCTGTTACGTTGCAAACTTTAAAAACATTGCCCCACCACGAAAAGTATAACGTTTCTCATTGGATAGACAGAATTTTTGTAGGCGGAGCTTAAGGTTAACATTGAGACCATGATTGGTCAGATGAAAACACAGCCAGATAGTTTTTTGAAACCAACTTCGGTAAATTGTAGTAAGGAGAAGTTAGGAGAGAGTTGTTTCCGAGACGGCTAGGTGAGCGGAGCTGTGCTGTCTGCCGCCCCCTGACGAACACCGACAAGGTAATGAACGCACGCGATGCCGCATAACAGCGCATAAAGCTTCACTCAGAACTGCAGAAGTCTCATCTGTTACACCCCCTTTTCGCGTAATACTAGTGTCGATCGCCAATTAAAGCTCATGGTGTTCACATTTGCCACTTGAAGTAAAAATCTTAAACGCGATGATTTTTCTGTTATATAGTTATTGAGAACCCACATCAGCCACTGTAATTTACGACAAGTTAGATAAGTAATTAAAGATAATTGAGGGTCATTCTAGACCATTTTGTTAGTTTTCTCTTTTGTGAAACTTAATTTAAACCTAGATTATAGATGTGATATGGCATAGGTCATCCTTCGATCCATTGTAGAACTTGGAAACCCATTCAGGGAATATTCATTCACATTTTTGTTGAACGCAGTTGGTTTTTACCATCCTGTATTAAAACATTTCCTTTTATCAATAGTGCAATTTATAAAAAATGTTTTGTGAGTAGAATAAAATTTCCAATGGTAAACTTAACTGCTTTTTCGACGTTATTTTACCAGCTAACTAAAAATAGGAAAGCCTTGAACCCCTTCCACTAAATTTAGTTACTATTAAGATTCTTTTACAGGGAGTGCAGTGGAGCTGACGCTGAAATCATTAAGTATTTGGTTATATCATCGCTAGTCTCACTGAATTCTTCTGAACTATATATCTCACGTGTGGTCTGACGTCTCCTTACCAGCAACAGGTCCCAGATTCGTACTAGTCAATTCCCAGAGCGTCGTTGCGCGAAAGTGGCAGGGAGACACGATATAGAACAAACAGACACCACGCAGAATGTTAGACCGCTGCACCAAACAAGTCGTCTGGCTGTAAAGACTTAGTGCTACTCGTGCAAAGCTGGGACGAGTCGCTAGTCTAATGAGCGTCGAAGGGATGTGAAGTTATTTTCTAAATGTATCAGTCTGTGGTGTAGGCTTATATGGAAGTGAAACATGAACGGTAAGCAGCATAAACAAAAAGACAATAGGCGCTTTCGAAATGGTAAGAAAAGCTTTTCTGAGAAAGGTTAATTTGTTGCATGATATAAATTTAAGCCTTAGGAATATTTTTCTGAACGTATTTCTCTGGAGCGTAGCCATGCATGGATACGGAACACGGCCAATAAGCAGTTCAGACAAGTAAAAAACCAAACTTTTAAAATGTAGTGCTGTCGAAGGATGTTGATGACTAGATGAATAGCCGGCCGGATTGGCCGTGCGGTTCTAGGCGCTACAGTCTGGAGCCGAGCGCCCGCTACGGTCACAGGTTCGAATCCTGCCTCGGACATGGATGTGTGTGATGTCCTTAGGTTAGTTAGGTTTAATTAGTTCTAAGTTCTAGGCGACTGATGACCTCAGTAGTTAACTCGCATAGTGCTGAGAGCCATTTGAACCATTTGAACTAGATGAATAGATCGCCTAACTAATGAGAAAGTACTGGATCAAACTGGAGAAAAAAGAAATTTATAGCCCAAACTGACTAAAAGTATGGATCGGTTGATAGGATACGTCCTGCAACATCAAGGCATTGTCGGCTGGGTTATGGAAGGAAGTTAAAAAAACAGAGGCTTGAATACAATAACTATTTGTGAAAATCCGCAACGGAGGAAGTTATTTATAGAGTAAAAATCCGCTTCATTTGCGAGTAATTTCTTAATTTATTTCACGGCCGGTTTCGAAGCATGAAGTTTCATCTTCTGGTGGCACCAAATAATCGTGGGAAATTAAATGTGTGGCGGTCGGACTAGTCAGTCACTGGGAGGGGGGAGGTTGTCACACCCACGTCAAACAAACGAATGTGATAGCAGGACCAGCAACCACAGCATCTGCCTGGACACCAAGACACGGAGGTGGCGGTCCTACGCTCTCATGTGTTTGTTTGACGAGGTAGTGTCCTCCCAGTGACTAACTGGTACGACTGCGCATACATTTATGTCCCCATAATTATTTGGTGGCGCCTGAAGATAAAGCTTTATGCCTCTAAACGTCCCGTGGAAGAAATTAAGAAATCACTGGCAACTGAAGCGGATTTTTATTCTATAAATATTTTCAAGTCGTTGTAGGTTGCAGTATATATGCAGACTGTAGGGAACAGACTAACGCGGAGACTTGCATGAAATCAGTCCTCAAGCTAAAGATCACAACAATAAGAACCATCTTTAACAATAATACTATATGTGCGTAGATTTTCATAATCAGTGTCAATTTTTTATTGGCTCTAGCTATTAAATGGCAATACACTGCAGCACTGAAATAACTACAATACTAAGAAATTGCCCCACATTAATGAGACTATAAGTGCCATACGCATGTTGGTACTGGAGGTAGGTCACAAATTCAAGACATAGAAAAACAAGAAGACAAAAACTAAGGAAAATTTTGGACCCAGTCCATACAAGTGGTATCTGGGTATAAACGAAATGTAAATAATTATATCAGCGTACTGAGATAGGTACAACAGAAAAATGCATTCTACCAGTGTGTGAGGGCTTTATTCTTGGAAGGGAGGTGTCAATGAAGTGTTAGGAAGTTGTGTACAAGACGTACTTCACACCTGTATTGACGTAAGCACACCAGGACAGTGACGAGAAGAGGAAGAGGAAGAGGAAGAGGAAGAGGAAGAGGAAGAGAATCCAAGCTAGTGAAATGAAATTCCTAACAGGTATGTTAGGCAAAACGAGGAGAGACAGGGTAAGAAATGCAGATGTTAAAAAGGAGAATGATAGAGCTAAGAAGAGTAGGTTAAATTGCTGTGAACATGTAAAGAGAATGGAAAACGAAGGAATAACATGACGAATAATGATGGCAAAATTCGGGGGCAAGAGGTCGGGCTCGGCGAACGACATTGGCGTTCGAACGAGCTGGAGATTTTCGATACTTCGCAGAGCTCGATACAGAATCGAGAGCTGCTGGAAAAATCACATTTGACGATAGCGAGAGGCTAAAGAACTGCCGCAAGAAGGAGCTATAATTCTGCTTTAAATCCGACCGTTTAGTGAAAAACAGTTACAAAATGGTAATAAATCCTGTCACCATACAAACTCCTGTTGTATTTGAAGTAATTTACAATTAGCATTCTCATAGAGTATTTGCTGATATCGTAAATAAATAGTTATGGTTAAATCAAATAGCGGAAAGTGCAAAATGAAGTGTAACAACATTATGAAAATGGTAGTTGCTACTCACAATATAGTGAAGATGCTGAGTCGCAGAAAGGTGCAACAAAAAGACTGTCTGGAAGTTAGCTTGCGGTCAACAATGCTTTTGTTAAAATTAGACAGCTCCAGTTGCCTGAGACTGTGGTCATGTGTCTGCGAGTTACGTTTGCGTGAGTGTGTTTGTATGTTGTGTGTTTTCGACAAGGGCCATGTTGGCCGAAAGCTAAATTACCGACAGTTTTTTTTTTTTTTTTTTTTTTTTTTTTGAGCCTTTCTGCGACTCACCATCTCCGCTATATGGTGAGAGGCAACTTATCATTTTAATAATATTGTAACATTTACGGTTACTGTTTTATGTAAAGCTAACAGCCAAACGCAAAATTATTGTTATTCAAAAATATTACTGAACCAACACAATGTTTTATTTGGTTATTAGAGACTACAATAACTTACCAAGCGATTGTCAAAAGAGCAATTAGATTCTTCCTCACGTGTTACCATAACGTGCAAAAAGTTACCAGTTTTTAATCACTCGTAAAGGAAGATGGTAACATTTAGACGAAACGAGGAAGAAAATTAGTTGGGAATTGAATTAAAAAGCTTAACGAACAAATCACATAAAACTGAATGTAACTGCACTCCCGAGAATGAATAACAACGGCAAAACCCGTTGATGGATCGTCCAGTCATTCCGACATCCATCAACACCAGGATCAACGAGCATAAGCGACATTGTAGGTTGGGGCAGGTGGAGAAATCGGCCGTGGCAGAGCACGCACTCAATGAGACCGACCACGTAATAAAATTCGCCGACACGGAAGTTATGGCTGTAGAGAAGCACTATCACACGCTCTTGTTCAGAGAAGCTGTAGAAATACAAAAACATGCGAACAGTTTGAACAAGAAAGAGGAAAGCCTTAAGGTCAACGGATCCTGGCTTCCCGTGCTGCAGCGAACGACCGTCGCAGGTAGCAAGAGGAGAACCGCGCCGGAAATGACCGCGGAGAAGCCCTCGGACGTGTGGGATGTCGGATGGGTTCTGGACCCCTTATTTGTTTCGAAGGACCGGGACTGATTGAAGCCCATACCTTCTGTCTGAGATGTGGGGATTGGAATGATGGGTTTGGAGTGCGTCATGAGTGATGTTGCATGATAAAGTGGTAGGATGATAAGGGATGTGTTTGATAATGAATTGAGTAGTGTTTCATGAATGATTGAATGTTAGTCGGATTGTTTGATTTTTAGACGTGAAATTGGCGCGTGAGCGTCATTTTCGGGTATTTTGCTGTGGGGTTGTCGGGAATGATTCCTAAGCTTCTGATGGTTGGATGATTAGAAATGGAGGCTGAGGCAAAGAATTTTTCGGATTTTGTCTTGATGAGTTGGGAGATGGGCTCGATGTTTGCCAAGAGGTACAGGTGTCTGTTTGGCAAATAGCGGGACGCATTTAGTGCCAAGCGCAAGAATCTATTTTGCACTGCTTGAACTTTTTTGATGTTCTTGTTTGAAGCCAGTGACCAGAGTTCTGAACCGTATAGTATGGATGGTAGCACTACTGATTTGTATAGTTTTAACTTGGTATTTACTGATAGTCCTTCTCCTTTGAGGAGGGGGTATAATGTACATATGTGCTGTGACCCTCTGTTACAGATTTGGGTGACATGTTCGCTGAATGTCAGTCTTTTGTCAAATGTTATGCCTAAGTATTTTACATGATCATTCCATTCTAAGTTTACGTTGTTAAATCTAATGGCTATGTTTGGGCTCATTCTCCTGTGGGTGAACATAATAGCCTGTGTTTTGGCACTATTTATGGTTATCTTCCACAGGTTAGCCCAGTTCTGGATTAATTGTAGGTGATCCTGGAGTTTCCTGGCGATGAACAGTAAGTTTTTACTGCTCCTGTACACCGCAGTGTCGTCAGCAAACAGTGACAGGTGGCCCCCTGGTTGCTTTGGTACGTCATTTGTATAGTGAGAGTAGAGAGCTGGGCCCAATACTGAACCTTGGGGCACTCCAGCTTCTATTTGTCTGATGTTACTTTGGGCACCTGATAGTCTTACATAAAAAGTTCTGTTCCTAAGGAAGGATGCCAGGATTTGAATGATGTGTTTGAGACAGCCTTGTAGGTTGAGCTTGTAGATAAGGCCCTGGTGCCAGACCTTATCAAAGGCCTTCTCTATGTCAAGGAAGACTGCCCCTGTGCTGTGCCTGATACTTCGAGCTCTGCATAGTTCGTCAGTCAGTCCCATCGATTGGTGAATGGTGCTGTGTTCACCCCTGAAGCCGAACTGTTCCTGTATGATGATGTTGTTTTCTGTGCTGAATTTCTGGAGCTCCTTGTAGATGAACCTTTCTAGGACTTTCCCCAAGAAACTCAGTAAGGAAATTGGTCTGTGGTTCTGGGGGAAAAGGTGGTCCTTATTTGGCTTTGGTATGGTTATCACCTTAGCTTGTTTCCAAGCCATGGGAAAATACTGCAAGGTTAGGCAAGCGTTGTAGATTGCTGTTAGAAACTCTAGTGCGTTTTGAGGTAGATGTTTCAGTTGAAGAGGTAGGATGTTGTCTGGTCCAGGCGCCTTTTTGTTTCCTATGTTTCTGAAGCATGTTCTGACTGTTTCAGAGTCCACTGGTGGAAATGTGGTGTCGCTTGGGGTTCTGAGTATTCTGTTGACATGTCTTATGACGTGTTCCTCGTGATCGTCGCTCTCGTCATCCACAGCTGCTGGCGTGGTGAATTGTAGTTCGAGAGTGTCGGCCATTGTTTCAGCCTTATCCTCCGGTTCGTAAACGATTCCGTTCCTGCCGTGGAGTGGCTTATTGTCAACTGGTTTCCCCTTTCTGGTTTTGACAAGTTTCCAGAACTTTTCGGTGTTGTTGTCTGCATCGCGTAGAACATCTCCCCAGGTGGATTCTCTAAAGGCCTGAAGTTCTCGTCTGACTCTTCTGGCGAGTCTGTCGGTTCTGGCTCGGTCTGCTGGGTCCCTAAGGGTTTGCCATCTCTGACGGTGGTATTTCTTTTCTTGCAGTAAGTCTTGGATGTGCTGAGGGAGAGCATTTCTGGAGGTGGTGTGGATTATAGCAGTAGTGGCTTCCTTCCCGCTTTCTACTATGATTTTGCTGATGTTTTCTACTGCTGTGTTGATTGCTCTCCTTGTGTGGAGCTGAGGAATCTCCGGTGTTTTTCCCTGAACAATGTTGTTGAACGTTTCCCAGTTTGTGTGAAACGATTTAATAGTTCTGGTGTCGAACTGCCTTGCCGGGTTGTCATCTAATGTCATTAAAACTGGATTATGATCTGAGTCCAGATCATTTACCACGGTAATGGTGGCCTGGTGTCTCAGGTTTTTGCATATAAATATGTCCAGTATGTCTGGTCTGTGTGTCGAGTAGTATGGGAAGTGAGTAGGGGTGTCTGGCGCTAGGACTGTTAGGCTCCTATGGTTGTCCAGGTATTTCCGTAGTATTCTTCCATTGGTGTTGGTGGCCCTGCAGTTCCATGTGCCATGTTTGGAATTTAAGTCCCCACCTATAATGATATATTCGGCCATGTTTGTCAGGTCAGTTAGGTCTTCAGGTTGTATATTTGGTTTACATGGAGGGTTGTACACAGCGATTAGGGTGGCTGTTTTTCCCTCTATTGTCGTTTCTACTGCTGTGGCTTCTGCTCTTCTGAGTCTTGGCGTGTTTAGTCTTCTGTGCGGCAATCTGTTTTTGACTAACACGGCTGTACCGCGCCCTTGCCGGTTTGGCCTGTCAGTTCTGTACATTGTGTAGTTCCGTACTTTAAATTTATCATCTGGTGTTAGGTGCGTTTCTGTAATTAGTGCCACACCAACGTTGTATGAGTCAAGGAATTCTTGGAGGGTATTCCTTTGAAATAGAATGCCATTGGCATTCCAAGTCATGATTGTGCTTCTTTGATTAAGGCCCGAGAAGACTGACAACTGCATGGCATATAATCGTGAATTTTGAGATCGGATCAGCAGCTTGCCTTAGCTGGGCTGCTGTGTTCTGAATTGTTCCCAGTATTTTTGGGACGTTGAACTGATTGATGAGGCCGAGAATTTCTTTTACATCTGTTCCCAGGCTTGCGATTCCAGGGAAGGGGGTGTTGGCTCCTCCGTCTTGCGCGGTTGGTGCCTCGTTCTGGGCCGCTGAAGTCGGTGCGTTTGCTGGATTTTGATTTGTCATGGTTTGTCGGCGCCATAGATTTGGCCAGCTTTTCCCGGTCATCGCAGGTACTGGTGGTTGTTTAGTTTGATTCATGGCTGTGGTGGAGGCGTTTTTTCTCTCCTCCCTTTTCTTGAGAATTTCTAGGTAAACTGGGCATTTTTTGAAATTTGCAGTATGCTCTCCCTGGCGGTTGTAGCATTTTGGTTTTTCTTCCCGTTTCTTGGTGCAGGTAGCGGTCGCATGCTGTTTGCCGCATTTTACGCAGTTTGGTTTTAGATGGCAGTTCCTGGCGCCATGATTGAAACCTTGGCAGTTGTGACATTGAGTTGGGCCTTTGGGGGCCCTGTATGACTCTACAGTCACTCCGAGGTGAAGGAGTGACTTAAGTTTGTATACTTTTCTGCCTTCATCTGAGTTTTCCAGTTCTACTATGAAGTTTGGTCGTAACCTCCTCTCCGTGGCGCCTACGTCCAGGATGGACATTTGGGTGACCTTGTGTACTGGGAATCCAAGAAGGGAGAGCTCTTCATGTACTAGATGTGGTTCCATGGTGACTAATAGTTTCTTTATCACCACCTTTAGGGGTCGTTTCTGGTTTAATTCGTGAGTGTAGAACGGTATGTTTTCGTTCTTCAGTAGCGTGCATAGGGCATTGAAGTCCTTCGCTTCGCTGAATTGATATGTTATTCTTCCTCCCCTGGAGTGAGACTTCAGCGTTCCACTGAGGGTCGGTTTGATCACCTGAAGGATTTTGGTGTAGCTTTTCGTGTCAAAGACTACTATTGGTGGCACATTGAACTTTGTCCTTTCCTTGTTTGGAGGGACTGCATTGTGGCCTGGGTCATTGTCAGGAAGTTCGCTAAAGCGGTTTTGGGTTGGTACTTGTGGTTGTACTGATTCCACTTCCATGGTTTCGTCTACATTGGGTGCCTGTTCAGAGTCAGAAGCCTCGATCTTCCGCTTTGAGTCAGATGAACCCTCGGCCTGGCTTGTGTCGCTCTTGCGCTTAATTTTTTTTTTGGGTTTTTGATCGCTCCCCGCCATATTGCCTAGTGAAGGTGATGCATTGTCTGTATGTAAGTCAGTGTGGTTTGTGTGTGTAGTCGGATGATTTTCGGCCGCGGGAGCCCCAGGGGGGACCACGGCGGGCTGGGGTGGGTGATAGGATGATTCTAGAATCTCAGACAGTCGGATATGATGCTTTGTAATCTGCCTTTGCCTCTGTGAGCGCGGGCTGGTCCCACGTGAAGGGGGCCCTGACTCACAATTTCCCTCACTAACCAGCCTAGAGTCCAGCTAGCCTGGAATCACGACGAGCATCATACGGACGTTGGCGCGCCAGGTACATATAGTCTGCGTCCGCGACCTCGGCTCCAGTTAGTGATGGGCTAAACTGCAATTTTCCGATATCAGTGATTTCTGTGAATGCTACTTTTCAGTATCTGTTATTCTTAACTGCGATTTGTCGCAGTTAAGAGTCGCAGTTAAGGAACATAGGCCGTGTATCCCTCCGCCACTGCTATTTCTGCGACTTCTGCTACTTCCGCGATTTCTGCGACTTCTGCTACTTCTGCGATTTCTGCGACTTCTGCTACTTCCGCGATTTCTGCGACTTCTGCTACTTCTGTGACTTCTGCGACTTCTGCTACTTCTGCGATTTCTGTGACTCCTGCGATTTCTGCGACTTACCACTGTATGAAAAAGTTACATCTGTCAACACAGAAAATTGCATCGCAACAAACCTGTCATTGGCAAGTATGTTTTACGTTTTTTCTTCCGTTGGCTTTAATTTTGTATTAAAGAAACAACTGTGAAAATATTAATAGTGTAATTAATATGTAAGTAGCCGTACAGTACCGTAATAGTTCGTATTTAGAAAATGAATTCTAACATATTGTTATGTTCACAGGTACCTGAACTACATTTCAGTCACTCAGTAAAGTGATAACTCAAAATATCATTGTCAACAGATTTGAAGAAATTGCCACTGCGTCTTTAGACCGGTTTCGTCAGACGAGAGGTTAGTTTCTAAGCGTTTCGATGGACTTAATTACTTCAGTGAGATCGTTCTTGCAAATGTGATATTCATTATAGCAAATATTAGCAATCTACTCTGTCAATTATATTGCTAGTAATTAATGACAGCAAAAATTGTTTAATAATCCTTGTGTTTTTGCAGACACAGTTCTGACTCTGATTACTGGTTGCTGTACGTATCTATCCACATCAAGGCTGTTGAGAGAGACTCGTGAAGATTCAAGACAGCTCTTAGAGGATTTGCAGTTTAAAAGTGAAATAATTGTGAAATAAGTGTGTGAATGATTAAACTGTGTTTTATTGAAGTTGTTGTGCGATTTTAAAGGAATAATAAATGTCAAATACAGTGAGTGAATAATAAAAATCTCATTTTCCACATGTTTAAGCCGTCCTATACCCATAATTTTCCGCCACTTACTTATTGGTAAACACTTGTTGGAGAGCGACATGCCGCCCCCCCCCCCCCCCCTTTCTCCACAATCTCGGTGTGACACTGACCTGTAACATATCCCGAAGGCTGTTGATATGAAAGTGGGAAGTACAGATCTTCCAGTTAAATCAGGAATAGCTTAAGTGCATTACTTGAAAGTAACACAGGAAAAGCTTACTTATGTAGGTGGTAGTAGTGTCGGCAAAAAGTTCTTGTATGTGAAGTTGCCATGTAGAACACCAGGTGTAAAACTTTTCTCCCGAGTCTTGAACTGTGTCGGAACAAAAGTGAGGCATTCATATGACTGTTTTCATTTCTCTACACTTATACAGATGTCTGAGTCCTGCTGTGTTAACATTGCAAAGTCCTGTAGGCATGTGGAGTATTAACCAAAACTGTCATTTTGGAAGCAGAATCAAACACATTTGTTACGTTACTTGATATTTTCAGGAGAAAAGGACAATGTTGCTTCTTATTAATATAATACATTCAGAGTCACAGCAGTATTTGACCAACCATAACTGATGCTGAATGTGCATGTCGTCATATAATATGAAAGGCTTATTTCAATAGTGGTAAAAGTCCATTACCTCCACTTTTCTGTCTATAATGCTTCTGAAATTAGTGATCCAAACAAACATAAATAAAGGTTCATCTCTAGCAAGAAGCCATATGCTTGAATATTTCTGGTATCTCAACTGCAGATTTTTCAGCGCTCATTTAACTTTACCACTCTGTATCTCAGAATGAACAAAAATGGACTTGTACCTCTATTGAAATAAGCCCTTCATATGCACATCGATCTCGTGAGGCACAAGGCTCTCATAACGAAGTACGTACGTCGGTCAACAGATGACACTAGGAAAAGTATGTTAACTGCGCTTTTTAGCTGCTACTTGCGACTCTTAGTTGCGATTTGTCACAGAAATCGCAGTTTGACTCGGTAGCGAATAGCGTAGTATGAACTTTGCTCAACAGATGGGAGTGCTAACTGCGCTTTTTAGTTGCTACTTGCGACTCTTAGTTGCGATTTGTCACGGAAATCGCAGTTAGACTCGATACCGTATCGCAGAGATGGACGTAGTACGAACTTTGGCCAACAGATGGCACTGTTAACTGCGCTTTTTAGTTGCTACTTGCGACTCTTAGTTGCGACTTGTCACTGAAATCGCAGAAAGCAGTGCTAAATTCGACCAATAGATGGCTCACGTCTTTGAATGTGAAATACTTATTGCGACTGCTAACTGTGACTGAAATCGCAGTTAGATTCCGTAAAGTTGCTACTGTGATATCTGTGACTTCTCAGTCACTGCGATTTCTAACAGATACGCGATTTCCTGCCCACCACTAGCTCCAGTTCACCACCGGCAATGGAGGGTGAAGCTTTGACAATGCCAGCCACTCGTGCTGGCGAAACGTCAGAAAAATCATTAGATGAACGTCGGCCGAAGAACCCGAGACAGAAGCCAATAGGCAGTGTGTCAACAAGTGGCCACGAAAGCCTTAACAATTTTGTAAAATAACGAAAGCTAAAAACACGAAAGTTTTATTCGGAAGCAGCATTATTTGTTAAACTGAAGTTTAGCTGTCTTGAAATTTTCCGAAACGAGTGCTTCAATTAATTTATTGGTGCTCTTATGTTCGAGGAAGAGAGCAGGATGATGGGGAATATGACTTTCCATTTGGCTATGAGTTCGTGGAAACATATCATTTTTGGAAACTAGATGTTACCTAATGTGTCCGCATACCGTGGTCACATAATCATATGCTCGTCAATTTATAGCAGCCTAAAATTTATCTCTAGACCCAACTACACTTTTTTTCTCTTTTGTATTAAGACAATTTTTAAAACGTGTGTCCCATGAGTCGAGGGCGCTGCCATCAGTTACCGACAGTTCACGATGGGAAGCTGGAGAATCATTTTCAGAATTATATTATGTACGAGAGATGTGTAGCCCAGCAAAAGTCATGTTTGACAATGGAACACTGTATGTTGTGAGTAGCAATGGTGCAGAAGCACGTGCATCGAGAACAGTGCAATTATATTATGCTCGTTCCCAGGTTACCTTCTTCAAATAGCTATAACGCAGGTTCCATAAGTGAGAATAGAATACGTTTCAAAATACTACTTCAATCGACATCAACGAAAAATATGCCATGTGCTGAACCTTTTCAATAGCTAAACTTATCACCACTCTCCTCCAGACACCTGATAGACTCTCTTGCTCTGTCGCTCTACGTGAAATAAAATCTAGAACTAGTAGTGCGACCAGTTGGCTTGCGTTTCGGTCGGGATACAATTTCTCCTGTGAACAGATCCCGTTCCCACTGACGGGCTAAGGTCGTTCCCCACAAATGGGCTACCTGATGGAATGAATCTGCTTTCCCTGCAGCATGCGACAGTCCATTTTACTCGCAGATCCGGTCGGATACAGCCTGGGGCATTTCTGGCGTATTCAGCAGGACAGAATTCGTTTTCTGGGTTGCGGTTCTGGAATGGGCGTCTGGGCTGCTATTGCTAAGCCACCCAGGGCAATTCCGAAAATTTAAATGTAAAATGAAACCAGTATCGTACAAAAGCCTCTTTTCTGTCACAAAGGGCTCTCTATTTTTCAAAGTACATAAACTTCAGTTAATAGGGACGTACGCCCTATATTTTTTTCATAGTCGCATTAAAATTCCGAAGGACGTTGAGAAAGGAGTTGCGTGGGAAGGATATAAGTAAACAATGGAACACTCGAAAGGATGATTCCATTCGGCAGGCTATGCAAATACAAGATATTAAAAGTATTGTAATTCTATCCGATCAGATATGATTAGACAGTTTCAACAATTAAATACACAACGAAATCAGAAAAGCATCTACAGCTACATCTATATCTACGATGGTTGCCCAGAAAGTAATGCACCGCATTTATTTCTTCGACAATTCTTTATTGTGCATAATGAGAATTACCCACACGAAAGAATTGTGTTTTATCTACACGCCCTATTTTTCCACGTAATTTCCATCCCATTCTATGGCCCTCCTCCAGCGCGAAACAAGAGCGTGTATGCCCTGTCGGTACCAATCCTTGTCCTGGGTGCGTAGCCAGTGCTTCACTGTGTGAATCACGTGCTCATCGTCTCAAAATGTCTTCCCCCTCTTCCGAAGGGGCTAGGTGAGATGTGTTAGATGTGACAGCCGTGGATGGTCTCCCCGATGGCTGCAAATCGTGGAGCTCCGCCGAACCGCCTTCTGATGACCTCATCTTCCATGCCCAGCAACTAACTGTACTTCTGTTGACAACAGATGCTGCATAGACTTTGGACAAGCGTTTGTGAATATTCACCATAGTTTCTTTCTCTGCAGAGAGAATTTCAATGACGGCTCGTTGCTTGTAACGTACATCACCTACAGACGCCATTTTGAAACTGTCCTGCAGCTACGCTATCTGTCGGAAGTGACGGAAACTTGGCGCGCAAATTCAGGAGACTTCAAACAATACATACGTAACTTTCGCATTCGTAGAATTTTTTCCGTCTGAGAAAAAAAGTGCGGTGCATTACTTTCTGGGCAGCCCTCTTATACTCTGCAAACCATTGTGAAGTGCATGACAGAGGGCATGTCCCAGTGTACAAGGCTTTTCCCGTTCCATCCACGTATGGAGCGCGAGAAGAATGATTGTTTGAATGCCTATGTGCATGCAGCAACTAATCTAATCTCACGATCCCTATAGAGTGATGCGTAGAAGGTTATAGTATATTCCTTGAACCAATTTACAGCCGGTTCTAGAAACTTTGTTAGTGGACATTCGGGATAATTTCGGGCTATCTTCAAGAGTCTGTCAGTTCAGTTCTTTTAACATCTCAGTGACGCTCTCCTGTGGGTCAAACAAACCTGTGACAGTTCGTGCTGCCCTTCTCTGTAGAAGGTCGGCCGCGGTGGTTTAGCGGTTCTAGGCGCTCAGTCCGGAACCGCGCGACTGCTACGGTCGCAGGTTCGAATCCTACCTCGGGCATGGATGTGTGTGATGTCCTTAGGTTAGTTTGGTTTAAGTAGTTCGAAGTTCTAGGGGCTGATGACCTCAGATGTTAAGTCCCATAGTGCTCAGACCCAGCCATTCTCTGTAGACTCTCAGTTTCCCGTGCTATTCCTATTTGGCAAGGATCCCACACACACCAACATTTTTTCTGGATTGGTCGCACGAGTGACTTGTAAGCAGTCCTCTTTGTAGACTGACTGTATTTCTCTAGTATTCTACCAATAAACCGAAGTTTTCTACTTACTTTACACACGACTGGGCATACTAAGTGTTACACCCAAGTATTATTATGAGTTTACGGATTCCATCTGTGACTCACTGATATTACATTCATAGGATACTACCTTATTTCTTTTTGTGAAGTGCACAATTTTACATTTCTGAACATTTACAGCAATGTCCCAGTGTTTGCACCACTCTGAAATCTTATCAAGCACTGACTGAATATTTGTGCAGCTTCTTTCAGACTGTACTTTATTGAAGATAACTTCAACATCTGATAAAAGTTTGAGGTTAATGCTAATGTTGACCACAAGGTCATGAATATACACGAACAGCAAGGGACCCAGACAATTCCCTGGGATACACTCGAAACTACTATAACATTTGTCAGTGACTCTTTATCCAAGACAACATTCTGCGCCCTTCCTACCAAGAAAGCCTTAATCCAGTCACAAATTCCGCCTGATATCCCATATGATCGTACTATTGGTAATAATCGTAGGTTTGGTACTGTGACAAACGCTTTTCGGAAATCGAGAAATACTGTGCCTATCTGACTGCCTTGACCCGTGGCTTTCAGGATGTTATCTGCGAGTTGTGTTTCATATGATCGACGTTTTCGAAATCCATGCTGGTTGGAATGGAGGAGGTCGTTCTGTTCGACATATGTCATTGTCGCTGTAGTGGAGATAATTTTCTTGAGAGATTCAGCAAATGATTAGATAATTGAGATAATGCTCTGATATGCGGTTCTCATAGACAAGACGGGTTTTGAAGCGACTACTTTTATCTGAACATGATCCAGAGTGATGTAACGAAATTAAAAATGTGCAGCTGTGAGGGGAGAGTGAATGAGAACTATCTTAATTACATTATATCTGAGTTCGTAAGATATTCTAAGATTCTCCAACAAATGAAAGTCATGGGTACTGGACGGTAGTTTTGTGGATCACTTCTACTACCATTCTTGTAGACAGTGCCATTCTCCCAGCTACTGAGCACTATTTTTTGTTCGAGAGATCTACGATAGATTATAGTTAACAGAGTGGATAATCCAGCAGCAAATTGAATAGAGAATCTGATAAGGTCTCCATCACACCATGGAGCTTCGTTCAGTTTTAACGGTTTCAGCGCTTTCTCGACACCATTGACACTAATTCCATTTCACTCATCTTTTCAGTAGCACAAGAATGAAATTGTGGCACCATTTCTGAGTTTACCTTTGTAAAGGAACACTTGGAAACATAATTAAGCATTTCTGTTTTTATTTTGCTATTCTCGCTTTCAGTTCCCGTCTCACCCACAAGTGACTGACACTAACTTTAGTGCCATTAACAGCACTTAATTACGACCAGAAATTCTCTCGCTTTTGTGAAACATCATTTGACAGTATTCTGCTTCAGCAATCGTTGAAGACTTTAAGTATTGCTCTCTTGTCTGCCAAGCACATGTCATACAGCATATTTCTAACTATAGCCCTAAGCTTTGTTTTCAATCTATAATGCAGTAGTCTCTGCTTCTTTAGACTTTTCTTTACAATGGCTGTATGCCATGGAGCATCTATCCCATTATTTACTGTTCTACTGGGTACATTTGCATCCAATGCATGACCAACTATTCTTTCAATCTTGAGCCATAGCTCTTCTACACGCTCCATTACTGTATATCTTATGCTCCCTGATACCAGTTTCAACGTGGACACTCTCAAAGAGATCATGTCTGTTTGTTGCCACTAGATTCAACATATTTACACCGTCAGTGGAGTTCCAAATTATCTGCTCCAGCCAGTTTTCAGATAAGGCGTCACAAATGTTTTATAGAGTGACTTTTCATGCCCACCACTAACAAAACTGTAATTATCCCAGTTGGTCGTTGGATGATTAAAGTCTCCTCCAACAATTACAGTTTGATTGGGAATTTATGTACAAGCGAACTGAGGTTTTTCTTTAAGGTTTTGGGCTACATCAGGAGGTGGGCCTCGACAAAGGATCCTATTACAATTCTATAGCAGGCTCGTCCAAAGTGTGCCCCTGGGGCTCCAGCACCCGCGATCGGCCGCGGCAAGCGCCCCGGGCAAATTCGTATGTTGTCGCAGTGCCCGAGCCGTGTAGCTTAGCTGGCCGTGAGGACCGCCCGCCGCGCCTCGCCATGCCGCTGTAAGCTCGCTTCTTACGGACGACAGACTGCCGCGCCAGCAGCGGTCAGTAGCATTGATACGACACAAAGCCGCCAGTAAAGAGACTTAAGGCTACAGTGGATCGAGATGGATGGTGAACAGCAGCAGACAAAAAAAAAGAGGAGCGGTGCGTCCGCACTATTTAAATCCGAGTGGGAAATTAATTTCCTTTGCACTGCTGTCGAAAATCATGCCAAATGCTTAGTATGTCATCGGAACCTCATGTATTTAAAAAAAGTACTCGATTGAACGGCACTTTAATACCTGTCACAAATATCAGTTCGAAAATTTGTCGCAAGAGGAACGCCAGTCAAATCTTGAAGAACTGAAAGAAAATTTCAAGCAACATTACAGTAAAGTAATGCCTCTTTTTTATTTATAAAGATGATAAATAAAACCATATTTTATAATGTGATATGTCACGTAGCAATGTGCCAGCTGTCGAATATCAGATTGTCAGCAACAAGGAACATTACTTTTCCGTTAATTTTTATATTTTGGTTACATTAAATCGTGTCGCACAGACATAAGAAAAAGTTTCAAATGGCTCTGAGCACCATGGGACTTAACATCTGAGGTCATCAGTCCCCTAGAACTTATAACTACTTAAACCTAACTAACCTAAGGACATCACACACATCCATGCCCGAGGCAGGATTCGAACCTGCGACCGGAGCGGTCGCGCGGTTCCAGACTGAAGCGCCTAGAACCGCTCGGCCACACTGGCCGGCGAAAAAAGTTTCAGGTGCATTATTTTTTGCCACTTTCTGAAAAGCCATCACAAACGCTCTCTCGGGCAGCAAAGTGTCATTAAGAGTCATTCTTTGTTTTTGTCTATTTGTGTTTCTATGGATGGGAAAACATATGTTGTAGTTTGATCTATGTTTTCAATTAATTAAAATGCAAATATTCCAACAGATACAAAATTTTTTTACGATCACATTTCGCTGTCCTTGCTAGCGTCTAAGGCCGCTTTTCAGAGGAACTGGGGGAGAACGCACCTAAAACCAATATTTTTTGTTAGTTTTTATTTGAGTTTCAATGAATGAAACAATTAATTGTTAAAATGGCAAAAGTGTTTTAAAAAACAGGATTGTACAAAATTAATTGTATGTTCTTTTTTTGCCGTGGTAGAAGCAGGAAACAGGTGGGCAAAATTTGCGCGCAAGCTACAAAAGCTCGCTGAGAATTGCGAAAGCAGGGAAACCATTTTCGGCTGGGAATCTCATCAAGGATTGCCTGGTCGACTCGGCGGCTTGTATTTGTCCAACAGACCTCAAGGAAAAATTTGAAAAACTAGCTCTTTCGCCTCAAACTGTTGCTCGCCGAGTCGAAGATACGTCCTCAGATATGGAGCAGCAATTAATGGAGATAACGGCGAACTTCATTTTCTATCGCATTTTCTATCGCTCTTGATGAGTCCGCGGACGTTGTGGACATATCTCAGCTCGTCATATTCATTCGAAGTGTCGACGACAATCTGCGTTTCGCAGAAGGATTTCTCGACTTTATACCATTAAAAGACACAACCACGGTTTGGATATTTTTCTAGCCGTGGAAAAATATGTTCGAGTCAGTGGGTTTAAAATGGGAACGGCTGACCAGTGTAACAGCGGATGGAGTCCCTGTGCTACGAGGGATACCCACTGGATTTCTGAGATACGTGAGGTCGAGAATGGCTGAAGTTGGTTGTTCCTTATTCGCGGCAGCCCATTGTCTGATACACCAGCAGGCACTTTATGGAAGATTATCAACATAAAAAATGTTATGGACACAGTTCTTCGAACGATGAATCATCTTCGATCGCATGGACTCACACATCGCCAGTTTAAAGAATTTCTGGCTGATATCGAAGCGGAATACCCGGACATCCTCTACCACGCCGAAGTAAGATGGCTGAGCAGAGGAAAGGTGCTTCATCCGTTTTTCTCCTTGAGGGGCGAAATAAATACTTTTTGGAAATGAAAGGACGTCCAGAAGAATTACGTTGTGACCCTAAGTGGGTGGCGAATTTGGCTTTTTTGAGTGACCTTACTTGTCAT